>NC_090649.1:325680998-326280998 GCF_040937935.1 Hyperolius riggenbachi | reverse complement strand
AGTATGCAATGGCAGCCTCCTATACATAAATAAATAAATATATATACATGGCAGATGGCAGGCATGTAAGTGCCCACGAGAAAATAATTTGTGGTCTAGCCTATAAGCAGTAAACACCCCACACTATTGAGCCACGTCACCACAGACATAGCAATATTGCTCATTTAATTTGCCACACAGACAAGGAATACAGCTCAGGCCATACAATCCGGCCACTATAGAGGTGCATAGGCTGTCTGCCCACAGATTCATACATGCAAACACATCACATATTTATCTCCTTTTAAACAATACCAGTTGCCTGGCAGTCCTGCTGACCCTGTGTCTCTAATACTTTTAGCCATATACCCTGAACAAGCATGCAGCAGATCAAGAACTTTGACTCAGCTGGCTTAGGTTTTACTGGATTAGCCATATACTTGTTCCAGGGTTTTGACTCTACCTATACCATAAGATTAACAGGGTTGCAAGGCAACTGGCATTGTTTACAAGGAAATAAATCTGGCAGCCTCCCTATCATTCTCACCTTGGGTTCCCTTGAAGGACCATGGAGTCAAGGTCTAAGCTGTGATTTGTCAGCCCATCAAGATTGATGTTGTTCTGAAGGAGTTGGGGTGACAAACCTTTCAAGGAATGAAATGTTATTAGTTCTTTCGCCTGGTGTTTTACAACTATTGCTGCTAGCGAGAAGTGTATGGTGTGGTGGTCTGACCAAACTATTGGATCAATTTCCACACTGAATATTAAATATTCTGAATGGAATATGAGTTCCCCACAGTAAGTGTGGACTTCAGACTTACTTTAAAGAAAAGTTCTAAGGTTATTGCCACCCAGTTGGCAGGATATCACCAGATTGATTCAGCAAATGATAGAAAACAGGGAGGGAGTTGTGCAGGTTTTACATTTGTAGGGCTAGAGACAGTAGAGAAAGAGCTCAGGGGAAGAAGTTGGCATACAAACTGTTTAGACGCGAAAGTCCTTAGATATCAATATTTAATGCAGTGGAACCTTTGGGATTTAATGGAAGAAATTATTTATCTGTTTTTATCTCACATGGTTGACTAGCTGTCTAGGTTAAGTTTGTTTATATAGTAGATCTTGTGTATTCTATCTATCTGTATTCATGAAATCATGAAATCAAGACTTGTGTCCTTTTAATTTTAAGGCACCAGAAAGGGCTGAGGGCCCATTCACACCTAAATTTGCTAAACGCAAGCGCTAAGCAATTTTCTGGTGTTTTCCAACGTTTTTTATGAGAGCTTTCCAAGCGATTTTTCACTGTATAGAAAGCGTTTTTTCAGTGATTAGCTAATAGCTAATACTTAACATTGAAACGCCAATCGCTCAGAATCGCTCAGAAAATGCTGCATGCTACGCGTTTGCGTTTCAGCTAAACGCTTAGATGAGAACAGAACCATAGACAATACATTGAATAAGCGCTTTTTGAAACGCTAGCGCTTTTGAGCGATGCTGAAAGTGCTAGTAAAGCGCACAAGTGTGAAAGGGCCCTTAAAGCTGTGGGGGAGAAGGTTGGGGTTCAGCTTGAAGAGCAGGGACTTTGTTACCCAGAACAGTAAAAACTAACCATGTGTGTAAATACCAGGGATCTGTAACCACAAATATGAATGTAGAACAAGAACAATCTCACCCCCTAAAGCAGATACAGCCACTGAAGATAACACTTCTTTTTTCCCAAGTAACAGGTTAACAATACTGGATAACAGTGATGGATGCACAAACAAAATCCATCCTCATGGCTGGGTCACATGCAAAATGCCTTTTCAAAGGCTTTGGTCACTGTGCACAGGTAGTATTACCTTCAGTGACCAGATCTGAATGTGCTTTGGGCTGAGATTGTAGAAAGAATAATTGTATTCCAAGGATTACTGTAGCTTTAGATAATCTACATCTATTCAGAATCAGAATCAGAATCAGAATTTATTTTGCCAAGCATGACTGGGTCATGCCCGGAATTGGGTTTGGCACAAATACATAGCTCCAGACAGGTACATAGGCAAAAGCAGGAGAAAGCATCATATATACAATAAGGTTGTGGCAGAGATAGAGAAATACACAGATGCACAGTACATTTTGGCGTCAGTATGCATTTTCCGGAACAGAAAACATTTTATTTTTGCAGTACACTACCTTGCCAGTGGTGGTGCACTGATAGAAGGTGGAAGAATGTTAAGGGAGTTCAGGAGACTAACGACCGAAAGGAAGAAGGGGTTTCTGTGCCTGGTGGTCTTGGTGGCAATGGCCCGAAGTCTACGGCCCAATGGTAGTGGGGAGAAAAAACAATGGCCTGGGTGAGAGGGGTCACTTGCGATCTTCAGTGCCCTGGCACGCAGTCTTGTGTTGTACAGGAGGTCAAGTGGGGGCAGAGGTCTCCCAATGATCTTCTCCACTGACCTGATAATCCTCTGTAGGGTATGCCTGTCGCTAGCGCTGGCTCCTGCATACCAGACCAGGATGGAGGAGCAGAGGATTGATTCAACGGTGGCTGAGTAGAAACAAGTTAAAATCTCTGTTTCTCAGTTGGCGGAGGAAGAAGAGACTCTGCTGGGCTTTCCGCTGGATTGCCGTGATGTTGGCTTTCCAACTGAGATCGCAGGAGATGGTAGTTCCCAGGAGGCGGGCGCAGGGCACTCTGGTCACCTTCAATGTAGATGGGAAGCGGAGGGAGAGCAGACCTCCTAAAGTCGATTATTAGCTCAACGGTTTTGGCTGTGTTGAGTACCAACCTGTTCTCCTTGCACCAATGCAAAAGAAACTGATAGACTTAGTACACACATAACATTGATTAGTGTGATGATTTGCTCAGCTGCCTGTGCAGGCAGGCAGCTTTCTGACCATTGTGTAGGTTTGCATGCTGCAGGACTCTGGAAAGAAGAGCTTCTGTCAGTTTTGCAGCTTGTGCTTGCAGAGGAATTTGCATACGTTGTCATGCAAATTGCCTGGCCACATTCATTGGAGGCGTGTACTATAAGTACTATGTCTTTCCCACAATGCTTCGCTGGTCATAAGGATTTCGTCCTATGTAACACTCCTGGTGGGGTGTCAGCCTTACTCTCTGTTTGAAGATCAGCTTAGAGTAATTCCTGAATCTGCGCTAGGCAGGTTTTCCCTAGTGCAGTTAGGATTGTTTATCTGTTTGTTTGTTCTGTTGCCATTGTCCTGTCCCAACGGTGGTCGACAGGAAATGGTTCTGATCTCTGTTCTTGGAGTATAGCTGGTGCAGCGGTTGCTACCAGCTATCTCTTCTGATCTGTCTCTTTGGATCGCGCTAGCCACTTCTCGCCGGCGCTGTGGATCCTTCTGTTCTGTCTCCTTGGATCGCGCTAGCCACTTTTCTCTAGCGCTGTGGATCCTTCTGTTCTGTCTCCTTGGATCGCGCTAGCCACTTTCCGCTAGTGCTGTGGATCCTATCTCTCGCTTGTCCCTGTTTTCGTGTGTCTGTCATGTCTGCTACGCTTGCTGGAGGCTCGGTGAGGTAACCGTTAAGCAAGCGCTCGCGTCCTCTGTTTCATGTTTGTCTGTTAATGGTTAGTTAGGCGTGCTTGTCTCTATTGTGCTTATCACGTGGAGACCGCGCATAACCGCGTGCACTGTTGCGAATGAGTGCGGTGTTCGCGGTTAGCTAGCGTTTGTTATTTTCCGTATCTCCTCATTGTATTATTTGCTGTGCCTTTGCTAACCTCGTATTCTGTCCTGATCTGCCTTGTGTCACGTCTGGCGATCGCACCTTTAGCGATCGCGTTCCTGTTTCATATCTGCTGTTGTGTGTGCACTGTCGCGGGGTGGCGACCAGGTTGGCGCACACACATACAACCTGTCCCTTTGCTCGTTCTCATTCGCAATCGCCTCTCTTGCGATTGCGTTCTGCGCTTCGTACAAATTCCTGTCTGGCATTTGTGGAGGTACAGAGGATTGGTTCCTCTGCACTTCCCAGCGCCATCTGCCGACAGGAATTTTTCCTCTACGGGTGCGTAGCACCTTTTGCAGGGTGCCTGCAAATATACGCTTGTGGAGGATTTCCGCCGTATCAGCGCACGCGTTGTGCGCTGATCACGGAGAAAGTTCCACAATCGTTACAATTAGGGAACATAATATTACAAACAATCTCTGCATTCAACCACTTACAGCTGCCCTTTCTATACAGCTTTGCCTAGCAGCTGGCACGGGATATGGCAGGGAACGCATGTCACTTTAAAGCCTTTGACTAGGATAAAACGAGTGAAAATGAATTACTTTAATTTTGTGCTTCTAATTGCCTGTATCTCTGTAAAGGGGTGAAAATGACCATAGATTCCGAATTTCAAACTACTGCGCATGCACACATTCACATGCATACAGGGACATGCTGAAAATGTGCTTGCTAGGGCTCATGTCACTAGAGCATTTTAGCCACGTTTTGCAACAACATAATGTGATGAGATCTGTGGTGACATCAGTAGTGCATAGATTGCATCGTCTGATGTTCCCATTCATGTATTGCAATTCACTGCAGAATCATAATGCACGGCTGCTGATGAATTACTGCAGATGCATTAAGGTTTCCATTCATTACAATGATTGATATCACAATCACATTGCACTGCTGTAGAAATGTGCACACATGTGGGAACAGTCCTCTTTTTGGCAGTGAAAAAATGTCATCAAAGTGGATAAAAAGTTTACCAGTGATATTGATGTTAAAGTTGTTAATCTTTTGAGATTATATTTAAATCACAGAATTGAAAAATAATAAAAAAAAACTGTTATGTAGGTTACCATCATAAGCTGAGGATCCTTCATATTAATGTGGTTGCATCTTATGTATGGTCTGCTTGGTGCGGATGCAGGTGGCTTGGATTGCCTGATGATACTATTTGCTTATATTCAGCAGTGATGCACTGGGAGACATCTCAAGCTCACTCCAACCTGAATTATTGCAAATTCTTTCTGTTTTAAGAAAGCAAACTTTTGTTTTCCTGATGATAGTAAGTGAGCAATCACACTATTTCTTTCTGGAGCTTAGTTAATCAGATTGAGTCTGCCAATGATGAACTCCTTTTGAAAAACTGATTGTAATGAACATTATCTGCCTATAATATGTTCTAACTCACTAAGCTACAGCCACACCTATAATTGCTATTAGGCAGCTTGAGTTATTTCTCTCCGCTATGCATATCCATTCACCTGGTCTTACAGATCTCTGTGATGTCTGGCATTGACAGTCCATCTCTTTTAACACATAGTGAAGGCTAAATATATAAAAATAGCCTTTTGTTCCCCAGAATATTTATTTTATTTATTTATTGTATTTAAAAAGCGCCAACATATTACGCAGCGCTTGACATTAGTTAAGGTTACAGATAATATTTAGGGGTGACATACAGCAATAAGACAATACAGGCATACATGCAAACCAGATCACGCAGCACAGTATGAGTACAAGGTAATGCTTAGTCAGTCACTGGATTGGTGCATGGAGATTAGGCAAGTCGAGTTCACTCAAGAGTTCACTCAAATCTATAGGATTGGTTGCAGGCGTACATTTTAGTCCAGGGGGGGCGGTGTGCGCCACAGCGATTAACCATTCAATTGTACAGTATTGGGTCAGGGATGCGCAGCCTTCTACCTATATTTTGTATGAACAGGTAATGCTTAGTCAGTCACTGGATAGGTGCATGCAGATTAGGCAAGTCGAGTTCACTCAAGAGTTCACTCAAATCTATGGGATGGGTATACAGTAATGGAGGTGCATGAACAGGTAGGAGATGTCAGGAACCGGCCCGCGGCACGCCTGCGTATACGGTTCCCGACTGCGGGTTTGACCAGATCAAGCGGGAAGCAGCCTTATTCGAGCTACAAACAAGGCTATGACCCCTCAAAAGCTCCTTACTGCCACCACTAGCGGTTTGCTAGATACGTCCACTCAGCTGTCGAGTGCTCAGCACGCAATCCGCGTTTTCGTATTCGGGTCAGCTTTGTGCTTTAGGCCGAATACGGGAATGCCACGCACACACACGCACAGTTGCAATCTTACACTGTCGTGAAGCAAAACCACTAACAGTCGTTCCGAACGATACTTTTAGCCACTCTGCTGTCGAGCTACTCGCAGTGGCGTTTTCGTACGTTGGGTCAGCTGCGCGCCTTAGGCCAACGTATGACAAACGCCCCCACACACAATGCAATTACAATCTCATACGGTAGGGTTGCTCAAACGTACAATTAGGCATAGATTTATACACAGTTGCACTTCAGTCTCTTCTAGGCAGGGCCGTTTCTTGCCCCGTTCAGCCGGTTCTGCTGAACGGGGCGCCGATGAGAGACAGATTGGGGGGCGCCAGGCAGAAGGAGAAGGATGTGACGTCACCAGGTGGGGTGCATGCAGGTATGGCTTGTGCTATGGGCGCCATACCAGCCACCAGCCGCTGCCACCATTGCCTGCACCCCCCTCTCGCAATAATCCGATCAGTCAGTGCCGCCCCCGCCGCTTGAACATCCACGTTATTGCAGGCAGTATCTGCGCATAAGCAGTTTCAGAAGGACGCACGCTACTCGCGCACAGTGTACACCACATGCGGAAGGGACTAATGACGTCACTTCCGCATGTGGAGTACTCTGGGCGCGAGTAGCGTGCGTACCTTCTGTCACTGCTTACGCGCTGATACTGCCTGCAATAACGTGGATGTTCAAGCGGCGGGGGCGGCACTGACTGATTGGATTCATCAGCGGAGGACTGGTCGCCGCAGATCTGAGGTCTGTAATAACACCCAGTCAGCACCCAGCCCCCGAAGCAAGCCTGCACCCAGCCCCCCCCCAGCAAGCCAGCACCCAGTCAGCACCCAGCCCCCCCCCAGCAAGCCTGCACCCAGCCCCCCCCCCCCAGCAAGCCAGCACCCAGTCAGCACCCAGCCCCCCAGCAAGCCTGCACCCAACCCTCCAGCACCCAGTCAGCACCCAGCCCCCCCAGCAAGCCTGCACCCAGCCCCCCAGCGAGCCTGCACCCAGTCAGCCCCCCAGCAAGCCTGCACCCAGTCAGCACCCAGCCCCCCCAGCAAGCCTGCACCCAGCCCCCCAGCAAGCCTGCACTCAGCCCCCCAGCAAGCCTGCACCCAGCCCCCCCAGCAAGCCTGCACCCAGCCCCCCCAGCAAGCCTGAACCCAGCCCCCCCAGCAAGCCTGCACCCAGCCCCCCCAGCAAGCCTGCACCCAGTCAGCACCCAGCCCCCCAGCAAGCCTGCACCCAGCCGCCTCCCAGCAAGCCTGCACCCCCCCCCCCAGCAAGCCTGCACCCAGTCAGCACCCAGCCCCCCCAGCAAGCCTGCACCCAGTCAACACCCAGCCTCCCAGAAAGCCTGCACCCAGCACCCAGTCAGCACCCAGCCCCCCAGCAAGCCTGCACCCGGCCCCCCAGCAAGCCTGCACCCAGTCAGCACCCAGCCCCCCAGCAAGCCTGCACCCAGTCAGCACCCAGCCCCCCCAGCAAGCCTGCACCCAGTCAGCACCCAGCCCCCCCAGCAAGCCTGCACCCAGCCCCCCAGCAAGCCTGCACCCAGATCCCCCCAGCAAGCCTGCACCCAGTCAGCACCCAGCCCCCCCAGCAAGCTTGCACCCAGTCAGCACCCAGCCCCCAGCAAGCCTGCACCCAGTCAGCACTCAGCCCCCCCAGCAAGCCTGAACCCAGCCCCCCAGCAAGCCTGCACCCAGTCAGCACCCAGCCCCCCAGCAAGCCTGCACCCAGCCCCCCCCCCAGCAAGCCTGCACCCAGCCCCCCCAGCAAGCCTGCACCCAGTCAGCACACAGCCCCCCCAGCAAGCCTGCACCCAGCCCCCCAGCAAGCTTGCACCCAGCCCCCCAGCAAGCCTGCACCCAGTCAGCACCCAGCCCCCCAGCCAGCCTGCACCCAGCCGCCTCCCAGCCAGCCTGCACCCAGCCGCCTCCCAGCCAGCCTGCACCCAGCCAGCCTGCACCCAGCCTGCACCCAGCCAGCCTTCACCCAGCCGCCTCCCAGCCAGCCTACACCCAGCCGCCTCCCAGCCAGCCTGCACCCAGCCGCCTCCCAGCAAGCCTGCACCCAGCCCCCCAGCAAGCCTGCAGCCAGCCCCCCCCCCCAGCAAGCCTGCACCCAGCAAGCCAGCACTTTGCCCCAGCAAATCTGCACCTTGCACCCAGCCCAAGCCATCTAGCACTCAGCCCCAGCAAGCCTGTACCCTGCCCAAACCAGCCATCACCCTGCCCCAGCAAGCTAGAACCCAGCATCAGCAAACCAGCACCCTTCCCAAGCCAGTCAGCAACCTGCCCCAGCAAACCAGCACCCTGCTCAAGCCAGCACCCTGCCCCAGCAACCCAGCACCCTGCTTTAGCAAACCAGCAACCTGCCCAATCCAGCCATCACCCTGCCCAAGCCAGCCAGCACCCTGCGCTAGGCAGCAGTCTGCCCCCAGGCAGCACCCTACCTCAGCCTGCACTATTCCTCAGGCAGCCAGCATCCTACTCCAGGCAGCTCCCTGCCGACAGCCCTCAGCAAGCACCCTGCGCCAAGCCAGCAATTAGGGGACAGCTATGGCTACCTAATATCATGGGGATACATCTTGCAACCTAATACTAATACTGTATATGTGCACGTGGCTACTTAATTATTTTATCGGGGGAACATGGCTAGTTAATTTGTTTATGCAGGGCAAACTTGGCTACTTAATCATTTTATCTTGACGCACCTGCCTATGTAATTTGTTTGTTGTGAGACACCTGGCTGTTTCGTTATTTTATTTGGAGGTGTGTAACTACTTCACTATTTTATCTCGATGATTGTGACAACTTTATTTTTATTTTGCGGCACATGTCTACTTATTTTATCTGGAGGCATGGAAGTATTTGATTATTTTATCTGGAGGCATGGAAGTATTTGATTATTTTATCTGGCGGCATAGAATTATTTGATTATTTTATCTGGAGGCATGGAACTTATTAATTATTTTATCTGCAAGCATGTGACTACTAGTTTATCTGGAAGCAAGTGACTATTTAGTTTTGAGGCACACGGCTAACTAATTGTAAAATCTAGAGCACCATGGCTTCTGAATCTCTGTATCCTGGGGTGGTGGTGGGTGTGGGCATTTCAGTCTTTGCCATAGGCGCCATATTACCCAGATACGCCTCTGGGTGACCCCAGCCGCTTCCGTGGACCCCCGCCCGGACCCCCACTGATCCTGGCCCAGCGCCTTTTTCCAGAATCCAGTTCCACCTGCCATGATGGTGGACAACATCATGGTAAGTAGGCAGGCAGTCTATGAGTACACTGCACTGCCTCTCTCTTTCTGACGTGGCTGTTGGGGGAGGGGAAGGGGGGCGCTCTTTTTGCCCTGGGCTGGTGGTCAGAGCCCACCATGGTGATGGTCTGACAGTGTGACTCCCTGGCTGGGGGTAGGGGGTGCTCTTTTTGCCCTGGGCTGGTGGTCAGAGTCTGACCACCAACCAGCCCAGGGCAAAAAGAGAACCCCCCCATCCCCAGCCAGGGAGTCACAGTCAGACCATGGTGGGCTCTGACCACCGGCCCAGAGTCTGACCACCAACCAGCCAGCCCAGGGCAAAAAGAGTACCCCCCCAGCCAGGGAGTCACAATCAGACCATGGTGGGCTCTGACCACCAGCCCAGGGCAAAAAGAGTACTCCCCCTACCACCCACAGCCAAGGAGTCAAAGTCAGACCATGGTGGTCTGACGATCAGACCACCATGGTCTGACTGTGTCTCCCTGACTAGGGGGGGGAGGGGGCCGCTCTTTTTTCCCTGGGTAGGTGGTCAGACCACCATACTGTGACTCCCTGGCTAGGGGGCGGAGGGGGTCGCTCTTTTTGCCCTGGGCTGGTGGTCAGACCACCATACCACCATGGTCTGACTGTGACTCCCTGGCTAGGGGGGGAGGGGGTCGCTCTTTTTGCCCTGGGCTGGTGGTCAGACCACCATACCACCATGGTCTGATTTTGACTGTGACTCCCTGGCTAGACTGTTAAGTTATCTAAGCGGGTGGCTGTGGAGTCAGACCAGTGTGATTGCAATATGTACTGGGAGGGGGGTTGTGGGGTCAGGCCAGTGGGGGGGGGGGGGGCATATTTTTTACTCTCGAACTGGGTGAAACTTAGCCTAGAAACTGCCCTGCTTCTAGGCTATGAGTGTTAGTTTAGTACAGCAGAAGTCAACTTATTTAAATAACAATAAAATTAATATATACAAGAGATGTACAAAAAACAAAGTAAAAAAAAAGTTACATAGTTAAAGTTACAAAAATACACACAAGGCTATTTGCTTACCAATAACAGGGATCAAAATAGACGAATCTTGGACTTGGGTTCTGTGGACAGACACCGTTCTGATTGGATCAGGAGCCAACTTAGCTTAGACCGGGAGTCCGGCTCCAGCTACCGTCAGGAGTAGACTGATTTTAGGTATCTGCCCCCTGCTTTTTATGCTGGAATATCTGCATTGAGGCTGCAAGCCTGTTTGGACGGGGGGAACTAGTTTTCATTACATCCTCAGACATAATTTGATTCCCAGAGATCTAACATCCACACGTGAAAAGTGTATTATAGCACACACACACCAAAAGACTTCCTTAACATCCAATTTCCCCAGGTTAAAGGTGACAATTGATTAAGGCTTTCACATTGCAGCAGGATGTCATATGAGTCAGGCTGGTGTGATCTGCTTCAAAGCATACTGCAGCCAGTCCAGGTGACAATTGCTCCCAAACACAATACACCTCTGAGACATTATTCAGACAACATGGTCTGACCACCTGTATAGGCTTCACAGCAACTGTCTAATTAAGGGTTTCCTAATTAGAAGCAGACAATGATAGAGGTAATTTACATTTTATATGGAATTCCAGGAAGCTAGTTGCCAGCCTTCAAAGCCAGACTGGCTAACAGACAATCCCATATGATACAGTCAGAAAAATGAAAGAAATATGTTCCTGTATTCCTTACATCATCAGCCTCATAACTAGCTGCTATTTTCCTGACACAAGGAGGAGGACCCTGCCCAAAGGCTTAAAATCTAGAGGGAAAGGTAGGGACATGAAAGGTAGGGGACCAGAGTTCAGTTACGGGTTTAGAGCACTAGTGAGGGGGGGTAGACCAGAATGAAAAGGTGAGTTTTAAGGGCCTTCTTGAAGATGTTAAAGGAGGGGGAAACCCTAATGGGGGAGGTAGGGAGTTCCATAGTGTTGGAATAGCTCTTGATAAGTCCTGGAGGCATACATGGGATTGGGTGATGCAAGAGGGCAGTTAGGCGAAGTTCATTGGAGGAGTGGAGTGAGCAGCTAGGTGTGTACCTGAATAAGATCAGAAATGTAGGTTGGACAGGTTTTGTGTACAGATTTTTAGGCCAGACACAGTATCTTGAATCTTATTCTGGACTGGATAGGAAGCCAGTGGAGAGATTCACAGAGGGGAACCGCTGTGGTGGAGCAATGGGAGGAGTGGATGCCTGTAAACTCTGAGGTCAGGTTACCACCAGTACTGTGCATGTCTATCCGCATAGGTACTCCACAATTGACATCACATTTTGTGTAAATAACTTCAATATTGACATTGGTCTGGGGGTCAGCAGTATCGGAGGAGCATGAGGCTTCTTCAGATAGTCCTGAATCCAGACTACTGGTGACACTGAAAGTCAGAATCACCAGAGGGGGTCCCTTCTGTCGGCTCTGAGTTCACGCAGCTGGCCATAGTGCTTGTAATGGCCAGAAAATGTACAGCATAATTTATATCACAAGTACCACTGACACCTGCATCTTCATTAGCAATAATAGGTGCAGCAATAGATAAAGGAGAGTCAGTTGCTGGTACATTTAAATCTCATAGTACCTCCTGCCTAGCTGCATTAGGTACAGTAGAAATACCAGGTAAGGTGTTTTTATCCTCCTTTTTCCCCAAAGGCTTGTACAGTACTTGATGTGGGTCAGGGAGTCCTGCTGGGGTCTCCTGCATGTCAGCAGGGAATTTTGAAGGGCACACAAGCGTGCCTAGATCAGTGCCAAGCACAGCAGAGGAAGGAATCTCAGCAACAGCCCGCTCTTGAAAACCCACCACTTTCTCTGTGGCAGGGTTGGAACAGACCATGAGGACGTCCACTTCCGAATCACTGGATTTCAGAAAAACAGGTGCCTTAACTGCTATGGCTGTGTAGCAAGCATTAGCACCTTTCTGTCTCTGACAGAGATGCGCTCATGCTTGCTACACAGCCACAGCAGTTAAGGCATCTGTTTTTTCGTTGACCCGAGGAAGCGGGAAAGCACTCACAAAACGCATTGTCAATTTTATGTACTCAAATAAAAGACCGTTTTCAATAAACTGGTCAAAGATCCTCAAGACAGGTAAGATTACCTCTTTGTTTATAAGGTTAAAAGCTTATTAGCCTATTTTTTATGCATTGGGTGCCTCCACCCTTGTTTTAAGTTTCTGTCATACCTCTATTAAAGGTGATAGTTTTTTAGTTGTCCTAAAGAACTTCTGGAGTGCGACCAGACCACCCAGTTCCTGTCACAGACCAGGAAAACCAAGCGGGGATGGTTAATTTCCCGCCTGCTCTGACGGTGGTTGCAAGGATTTGCAACCCACCTTTGTGAGTATATACATCCTTAGCAATTTGCTTTTCTGAATCAAACACGTTTCTACACCATTGGCCTCCTGGTCTCATTTTGTATTTTAGATAAACCTGGGGTTGTTACAATCACAGGAACCATCGACCTCTCTTCCATGACAGGACATTTTGCTGTGGGGGTCACGGGTAGAGGATGGCTTCTCTCCACCGAAGTACATGGGAAAGAGTGCAGATTCGCTTGGGCTAGCTGGGCCATCTCCAATTCATGTTGGAGCCATTGCACTTTTCTCTGGTGATCGAACTGGCGCAGCCATTCTTGGTGCTCTGCTTCTAGCCGACTCATCTCTGCCTCATCCTGGAGCTGAAGTTCTTGATCTTGGGACTCCAGGAAAATGCGCAGATCCTGGCCAGTCAGGTTTGGCAACCACGGCGGGCGTATCAGGACTGCAGTGTATGGAATCATTAAGCAAGGTGGTGACAAGCATTCCATCTCTGGGGTAATGCCACCTGCTCAGCCTTGTTTGTGTCGTAAGCAGCAATGCCGTGTGACTCGCAGAGGGTTTGCAAGTCAGGGACTGACCAATTTTGGTAATCCTGAACTGAATCAGACATTCAGAAGAGTACAAGAATGAGGGATAGAAAAGAAAAACGAAATGTAGACCAATCTATTCACTATCAATGTGTACCGTTTTGCGCCCGGAACTCTGGTTCCAAAAGACAGGATACTCAGTGACCACTGTCTTATTGATCTGGTTGCAAAGACTAAGTTTGTCAGATATTAGCTCTCTGATTTCCAAAAAGTGGGCTCTGCTTGGTTTTGGGTTGTGCTATCCCACCACTGCCACCAATGTGACAATCCCTGTGGTGTCATCTAAATCAGTGTTTCTCAACACGTGGTTCGCGGACCCCAGGGGGTACGCGAGACCCCAGCCGGGGGTACGCAGCCAGGAGGGGGACTCAGTGCAAAACGGGGGAGCATGCTCACACATAGCGGCGGGGAGGGGGTCCACTCCCCCCTCCCTCACCTGGGCTCCCCCGTCAGCGCTTTCCCCCTCCGACACATTAACACCGGCGGCATGGTAAAAGGAACGTGGACTTACTTCCGCGTTCCACGTCGGAGATTCTTCTCTGTTAGCGATGACGCTGCTTCCTGTTTATCAGGAAGTTGCGTCAGGCTCAAAGAAGATCGGACCTCCAGCGTGGAACGCAGAAGTTTGCGTTCCTTTCACCATGCCGCTGTAATGTGTCGGAGGGGGGAAAGCGCTGATGAGGGAGCCCAGGTGAGGGTGGGAGGGAGTGGACCCCCTCCCCGCCGCTATGTGTGGGCATCGCTCCCCTCATGCGCTGCGTCCCCCTCCTGGCTATACTTGGGGCACCCATGCCTGGCTATACTGGGGGGCACCCACACCTAGCTGTACTTGGGGGCACCTATACATATCTATACTGGAGGCACCCATGCCTGGCTATACTAGGGGCACCCATACCTAGCTGAACTGGGGGCACCTATACCTAGCTATACTTGGGCCACCTATACTTAGCTATACTGAAGGCACCTATACCTGGGGGAACCTATACCTAGCTATACTGGGGCCACCTATACCTTGCTATACTGAGGGCACCTATTCCTAGCTATACTGGGGCCACCTATCCTGGGGGGCACTTATACCTAGCTATACTGGGGCCACCTATACCTAGCTATACTGAGGGCACCTATACTGGGGGGCACCCATACCTAGCTATACTGGGGCCACCTATACCTAGCTATACTGAGGGCACCTATACTGGGGGGCACCCATACCTAGCTATACTGGGGGCACCTATACCTGGGGGAACCTATACCTAGCTATACTGGGGCCACCTATACCTTGCTATACTGAGGGCACCTATTCCTAGCTATACTGGGGCCACCTATCCTGGGGGGCACTTATACCTAGCTATACTGGGGCCACCTATACCTAGCTATACTGAGGGCACCTATACTGGGGGGCACTTATACCTAGCTATACTGGGGCCACCTATACCTAGCTATACTGAGGGCACCTATACTGGGGGGCACCCATACCTAGCTATACTGGGGGCACCTATACCTAGCTATACTTGGGCCACCTATACTTAGCTATACTGAAGGCACCTATACCTGGGGGAACCTATACCTAGCTATACTGGGGCCACCTATACCTTGCTATACTGAGGGCACCTATACCTTGCTATACTGAGGGCACCTATTCCTAGCTATACTGGGGCCACCTATCCTGGGGGGCACTTATACCTAGCTATACTGGGGCCACTTATACCTAGCTATACTGAGGGCACCTATACTGGGGGGCACCCATACCTAGCTATACTGGGGGCACCTATACCTAGCTATACTGGAGGCACACATGCCTGGCTATACTGGAGGCACCCATACCTAGCAGTACTGGGGGCACCCATGGCTGGCTATACTGGGGGCACCCATACCTAGATGTACTGGGGCACCCATGCCTGGCTATACTGGGGGCACCCATGCCTAGCTATATTGGGGCCACCTATACCTTGCTATACTGAGGGCACCTATTCCTAGCTATACTGGGGCCACCTATCCTGGGGGGCACTTATACCTAGCTATACTGGGGCCACCTATACCTAGCTATACTGAGGGCACCTATACTGGGGGGCACCCATACCTAGCTATACTGGGGCCACCTATACCTAGCTATACTGAGGGCACCTATACTGGGGGGCACCCATACCTAGCTATACTGGGGGCACCTATACCTGGGGGAACCTATACCTAGCTATACTGGGGCCACCTATACCTTGCTATACTGAGGGCACCTATTCCTAGCTATACTGGGGCCACCTATCCTGGGGGGCACTTATACCTAGCTATACTGGGGCCACCTATACCTAGCTATACTGAGGGCACCTATACTGGGGGGCACTTATACCTAGCTATACTGGGGCCACCTATACCTAGCTATACTGAGGGCACCTATACTGGGGGGCACCCATACCTAGCTATACTGGGGGCACCTATACCTAGCTATACTTGGGCCACCTATACTTAGCTATACTGAAGGCACCTATACCTGGGGGAACCTATACCTAGCTATACTGGGGCCACCTATACCTTGCTATACTGAGGGCACCTATACCTTGCTATACTGAGGGCACCTATTCCTAGCTATACTGGGGCCACCTATCCTGGGGGGCACTTATACCTAGCTATACTGGGGCCACTTATACCTAGCTATACTGAGGGCACCTATACTGGGGGGCACCCATACCTAGCTATACTGGGGGCACCTATACCTAGCTATACTGGAGGCACACATGCCTGGCTATACTGGAGGCACCCATACCTAGCAGTACTGGGGGCACCCATGGCTGGCTATACTGGGGGCACCCATACCTAGATGTACTGGGGCACCCATGCCTGGCTATACTGGGGGCACCCATGCCTAGCTATATTGGGGCCACCTATACCTAGCTATACTGAGGGCACCTATACTGGAGCAGGCACCTATACCTCGCTATCTATACTGGGGGCACCAATACCTGGGGGGTGTATACGCACGCGCACACACGCACACACGCACACACATGTGCGCGCGGCACTTGGTAGGGGGTACTTGGCTCAAACTGAATTGCGATAGGGGGTACTTGGCTCGAAAAAGTTGAGAAACACTGATCTAAATGACACCTAGATCGGGTGACAAACATGGGGGTGGGGTGGGAATTCTTCTTTCCGAACACTGCTCCTTTACACCGCTTGCACCTGCACCTTCTCTGGCTTTCTCTTCTTTTGAGGCTCATGCTGTCCGCATCTACTCCCCTCACCACTTCCAGGTTGCTGTCATTTACCGGCCTCCTGGACCAGCCTCCACCTTCATTGACCACTTTTCAACATGGCTTCTCCACTTTCTATCCACTGACATTCCTTCCATCATCATTGGGGACTTTAACATCCACATAGACACTAACTGTTCCACTACCACAAAATTCCTCTCACCTCATCCTATGACCTCTCCCAGTGGTCCTCAACCTCCACCCACAAAGATGGCCACACTTTGGACCTAGTTTTTACCCGGCTCTGCCCAGTTTCCACATTTAATAACTCTTTATTCCCCCTTTCAGATCACAATCTCATAACTTTTACAATCAGCCCCTTCCTGCCTCCTCCAGCTACCGTAGTGCAGCCATCACGCCTATGCAGGAATTATCGCAACCTCAACCTCTGCTCCCTAGCTGACTCTCTAAAAGCCCTGGGCTCCCTGTCATCCTACACTGACCCCGAGTCAGCATCCATCTACTACTCCACCACAGTCACCGCTGTCATGAACACAGCTGCCCCTCTCACCAACTTCCGCCCCTGCCGCATCAACAGACAGCCCTGGCTGACTGAACCCATCAAACAACTGAAAAGACAGTCCAGGGCAGCAGAACGGCAGTGAAGGAAAAGTTCCAATGCAGATGACTTCGCCCACTATAAAAACATGCTGCTCCAGTTCAGGGACGCTCTCTCACTTGCAAAGCGGTCATACTTCTCTACACTCATTTCTTCACAATCCCATAACCCTAAACAACTTTTCAACACCTTCAGCTCTCTTCTCCACCCCCCGCCTCCCCCTACAACCACAATCTTGTCTGCAGAAGACTTTGCAGCATATTTTGTGAGCAAAATTGAAACACTACAGAAAAGCTTTCAAAAGCAACCCTCTTCACCGGTCCAATCACCTCTTCCTTTTTCCTCTCTGCCCGGCAGCTCCCCTACTATCAACTATCCCTCTCCACATAACCACTCACCCACTCAAACCTCCTCCCCGCTAACGATCTTCTCCGCCTTAACTGAACAGCGTCTTTCTTCACTAATCTCTAAAGCTCATCTTACTACATGCGCCTCAGACCCTATTCCCTCTCATCTTATCCCCCAGCTCTCCTCCCCCCTCATTCCTGCTTTAACAACTGGCACTTCCCCTTCTTCATTTAAACAAGCTATCATAACACCACTAATCAAAAAACCCTCTTTAGACTCTACTGCCCTTTCTAATTACCGCCCAGTCTCTCCCCTTCCCTTTGCCTCCAAACTGCTGGAACGCCACATTTACTCTGAGTTGTCTAACTTTCTCTCTGCTAATTCCCTATTGGACCCCTTCCAGTCTGGCTTCCGCCCTTAACACTCTACAGAAACTGTTCTCACTAAGGTTGCCAATGACCTCCTAGCTGCTAAAGCCAAAGGCAGATTTTCGGTACTAATACTCCTAGATCTGTCCTCTGCCTTCGACACTGTTGATCATACCCTACTTCTCCAGACCCTCTCAACACTGGGAATCAAGGGCCTAGCACACTCCTGGCTCAACTCTTACCCTGGACGTTCTTTCATGGTCTCCTATGCCAATACCAACTCCTCTCCACGCCCACTGTCTGTGGGAGTACCACAAGGGTCCGTCCTTGGACCCCTCCTCTTTTCCATTTACACCCATGGCCTGGGACAGATAATAAGCTCTTTTGGGTTTCAATATCACCTCTATGCTGATGACACCCAAATTTATTGTTCTGCCCCAAAACTTTCCACACTACTATCAAAAATCCCTGAATGTCTATCCGCTGTATCTACATTTATGTCATCCCGCTTCCTTAAACTCAATATGAGCAAAACGGAGATTGTGATATTTCCACCTTCGCTCTCTGTTCCACCTCTCATTGTCACAATCAGTGTAGATAACACCCCAATAGCATCAACCCCCAAAGCTTGTTGCCTAGGGGTAACTCTGGACTCTGAGCTCTCCTTTAAACCACATATTAACACTTTAACTACCTCCTGCTACGTCCATCTCAAAAACATTTCCAGAATCCGTCCCTTCCTTTCACAAGAAGCAACTAAAATGCCTGTGCATGCCCTAATCATCTCCCGTCTTGACTACTGCAACACCCTACTCTGTGGTCTACCAAAAAGCAGACTGGCACCTCTCCAGTCCCTACTAAACTCTGCGGCCCGTCTCATCCACCTCTCTTCTAGATCCTCTGAGGCAGCCCCTCTCTGCCAATCCCTCCATTGGCTACCAGTTGCCCAAAGGATCCAGTTTAAACTTCTCACACTTACATACAAAGCTCTACACAAGCTATCGCCTCCAAACATTTCCTCTTTAATCTCCAGATACCTCCCCGCCCGAACCCTCCGTTCCTCACAGGAGACCCTTTTGTCCTCCAGCCTAGTCACCTCCTCTCACTCTCGCATCCAAGACTTCTCATGGGCTGTCCCTCTCCTTTGGAACTCCCTCCCGCAGCCGGTTCATCATGCTATGAGTCTGGAAACCTTCAAACGTACTCTGAAAACACACCTGTTCAGACAAGCCTATAATCTGCTATAGGCAGCACTGAAGGCACACTGGCTCACCCACTAATCCTTGTGTTTCCTTCCCTTTTGTTTCCTCCCCACTACCCTCTAGATTGTAATCCCGCAAGGGCAGGGACCTCCTCCTAGTGTTTCTCATACTGCTGTTATTTTAACATATGTACATGTACCAACTGCATATCAACTATGTATGTATCTGTATTTATTCTATTCAATGTCACGACTGTATAGTGTCTTGTATTTCTTATGTATATTTATTCCCCACTATTTGTTTGTACTATGTACAGCGCTACAGAAGATGCTGGCGCTATATAAATAAAAAATAATAATAATTAAAAAGACTGGTTGCTGGATCGCCAGGTAGAAATAACGTGATAATGCGCATCAATTCTATCTAGTATGCTCCCGTTACCATTCGGGGAAAAGTTGCACCCAATGGCTGGAAATACGGTGAGCAGACTGACACTAAAGATTGGTCGCAACGTTGCCACAGTTGCCATGCAGGTCTCAATGCACTAGATATTTTTGGAGGCGAATGCATGGTGAGCACAATAATTGGTTAAGATTAGATGATTGTGCCCATACATGTACAATTTCGATTGTATGTACAAAAAATATCTATTTTGTGTTGTAAATCGGGTCATTTCACTGCCACCACTCTTCCAGTTCTGAAGGGATGGAAGAGACTCTCACTTTATTTGGACGAATAAACGTTTATCTGTCACAGGCCCACAATGTGCCGGTGGTTACGCTGAGTGAGGCTCTCTATATCATTGATAGTTTCCCTCAGGTCTTTATTCTCCTGGAGAGCCACAGTGAGTTTGCTATTAGCAACTTGTAAGTCATTTTTTCAATCATTAATACATGTCTCCGCTTCGTCTAAGTGGTCATAATGTGCCTGAAGTTCTTTCGTAATGGCGGACAGGGAGCGCATGACTGCCGACTCCACAATCCCCTGCAGATCTGGTGCAATATGTGTGGCAACTTCCTTGGCTATTTTTCGGAAGTCTGCAGCTCTCAGATTTACCTGTGGCCGCTCCTCATAATCTTCTGGGTCGGTCTCCCAGCCACGAGCATCTGGATTCTCTTGTGAGGCTCTGGTCTGGTGTTTCTCCAGTGGCACCATCTTGGTTTTAGGTTCGTCAGTCTTCTTATTGAAGATAAATATGTGTGTATTGTTTTAATGGCTATGCTGTGCTGATACAATGTTGAAAATAAGGGACTGACAAAAATGAGTTAACTTTTAAATTAGAAAGTAGTAGATTAATTCTAGTTAGGAATTATGTTTTGTTTTCTTGCATAAAAAATAGGAAGAATGGACTATTTTAATTGTATTGTAAAGGTTACGAAAACTAGTATGTGAAAGCCCTTAACACTTAGGCCCTTGAGGCATTTTCCAGACTTTTAAGTTTTTGTCAGAACATTAATACACACATTTACAGATCGATAGGCGGAGGTCAGCTCTAAAAGTTCAAAATCAAAATCAGTGATATTTAGGACCAAAATTTGCACATAAATGAGAAATTGCAAATATTGTTAAAACCTGTTTATAAAAAAAAACAACAGGAAGCAAAAGTTAATGTAGCTACATTAATTTACAAATAGATCCTGTATACATTTATTTTCAAATGTGTTTTTTTTATATCTTCCCCATAGTATGTAGTGGTGCTCAGCAGAGCTCGAATATTCGAGTAGCTCGAATATTCGAGCTCTTTTTCAGCTATTCGAGCTCGGTATTCGAGCTCCGAATAGCTGCAGCTATTCGAATGGGCTATTCGAGTAAACGCGAATAGCCCATTCACTATTCGAGCTATTCGAGCAAACGGCGCTATTCGAGCTCGGGTACCGAGCTCGAATAGCGTCATAGCCCAGATTGATGTCCTTAGAGCCAATCAGAGGGCTCCCAGGCCCTCTGACGGCAGCCAATCACAGAGGGGGACCCTGGCCAGCCCCTACCCTATAAATAGCGGCCACCATGTTAGGTTTCTCCGTCCTTGCCTGAGACTTGCATAGAGAGAGAGTTGCTCCTTTGTGCTTTGGCTTAGCAAGAGCTCTATTGTGGTCATTTACCTAGCGTTTTTGCTCACATACACCTCCTATACACACACCTATATTGTTGTTAGTTAGATAGACATTGTATTTTAGTTAGTAGCTTTTGTGTTACATAGACAGAGACAGCTGCTGCAGGCAAGCTTACAGCTTTAGGCCTCAGGGCCTGCCTGTGTGGGCAGCTGTTCTCTCCTGTCCTCTGTTAGTATATTTCTCTCATCTATACCAGTATTTCTGCTGTCCTTTACTACTGATTGATTCTGTATTTAGTATTGTAGTTATACTGTACTAGGACACTCACTGTCACTGTTCATAGGCTAAGGCTAAGGCTACTAGCTCCTGCGTGTGTGCACTCACTGTCTTGTACACACACACTCTATTTCCTTCTGATTACTGATTGATTATTGTAATTAGTTGTACTTACTGTTACTACTTACTCTTACTGTACTAGGAGTCTAGGACACTCAGTCACTGTTCATAGGCTACTAGCTCCTGCGTGTGTGCACTCACTCACTGTCTGTGTACTGTAGTGTACACACACACTATATTTCCTTTTGATTACTGATTGATTATTGTAATTAGTTGTACTTACTGTTACTACTTACTCTTACTGTACTAGGAGTCTAGGACACTCAGTCACTGTTCATAGGCTACTAGCTCCTGCGTGTGTGCACTCACTCACTGTCTGTGTACTGTAGTGTACACACACACTCTATTTCCTTCTGATTACTGATTGATTATTGTAATTAGTTGTACTTACTGTTACTACTTACTCTTACTGTACTATAGGAGTCTAGGACACTCAGTCACTGTTCATAGGCTACTAGCTCCTGCGTGTGTGCACTCACTCACTGTCTGTGTACTGTAGTGTACACACACACTCCATTTCCTTCTGATTACTGATTGATTATTGTAATTAGTTGTACTTACTGTTACTACTTACTCTTACTGTACTATAGGAGTCTAGGACACTCAGTCACTGTTCATAGGCTACTAGCTCCTGCGTGTGTGCACTCACTGTCTGTGTACTGTACACACACACTCTATTTCCTTCTGATTACTGATTGATTATTGTAATTAGTTGTACTTACTGTTACTACTTACTCTTACTGTACTATAGGAGTCTAGGACACTCAGTCACTGTTCATAGGCTAGCTCCTGCGTGTGTGTGTGCACTCACTGTCTGTGTAGTGTGTACACACTACACACACTCTATTTCCTTCTGATTACTGATTGATTATTGTAATTTCTAGTTGTACTTCCTGACTCTTACTACTTACTTACTGTAGTAGGGACACTCACTCAGTCACTGTTCATAGGCTAGCTCCTGCGCGTGTTTGCGCGTGCGTGCACTCACTGTCTGTAGTGTACACACACTCTATTTCCTTCTGATTACTGATTGATTATTGTAATTTCTAGTTGTACTTCCTGACTGTTACTACTTACTTACTGTACTAGGGACACTCACTCAGTCACTGTTCATAGGCTAGCTCCTGCGCGTGTTTGCGCGTGCGTGCACTCACTGTCTGTAGTGTACACACACTAAATTTACTTGTGATTACTACTGATTATTGTAACTTCTAGTTGTACTTCCTGACTGTTACTACTTACTTACTGTACTAGGGACACTCACTCAGTCACTGTTCATAGGCTAGCTCCTGCGCGTGTTTGCGCGTGCGTGCACTCACTGTCTGTAGTGTACACACACTAAATTTCCTTGTGATTACTACTGATTATTGTAACTTCTAGTTGTACTTCCTGACTGTTACTACTTACTTACTGTACTAGGGACACTCACTCACTCAGTCACCTCACCCACCAACCCACTCCATTAAAGTACCCCACTTTTAACCCGCCCTTTTAAAAAACTTTTGTCTTTACGCCCAAAACATCGAAGATGTCTGGAAGTGGCAGCCAGCGCGGTTTGGGCAAGGGGAAGGGCAGCAAGGGAATCAGGAGGAGAGGGAGCAGCATTGTGGCAGGCCGCGGCCGCGCCACCATGCACAGTTCCGCAGCAGCAGCAGCAGCAGCGTCAGTGGCTAACATTCCTCCCATAGCCACTGGCCGTGGACGCCTTGGGCGCCGCCCAGCAGGAGCATCTGCAACTCACGCTGCAGAGACACAGCAGCAGCAGCGTGTAGCACCTGCTCTGATTTTCCTCCAGCCGGGTCGGAAACGTCCCATTGAGGAAATGCATGCAGACACTGTGGTGCAACTCATGACGGAGGATGAGCAGCCCGCCATCAGCTCTGCATCCGAGGCCTCCACCCTCACCACCACCACCACCACCCCTGTTCGCAGCAGCCGCCCAGCAGGGTCTGGGGAGGAGGCCAGTTCACCGTCACAAGTTGGCGACCTGTCACTCAGCAGTATTTTTACCCCAGGCACCATCAGAGTATTGTCTGCTGTTGTTGGCGATTTGGAGGAGGAGATGCTGATGGGCACTTTGGGGGATGAGGGATTGGACAGCAAGACTGTGGTGACAGTCAAGCAGCCCATCCATGCATCAGGAGAGGAGTTTGGGGGGGTCATCATCCCAGCAGGACATGTTTCAGGAGGGGGAGGATGATGATGACCCGGTGACAGACAGAGACTGGGTGCCACCACCTCCAGGGGATGTCGTCCTCAGCAGCTCTGAGGAGGAGGAGGAGGATGCGCTTGTGGGCCTTGCAAGGAGGCGCATCATTGCAAGCATTGGCAGCAGTAGGCAGGTCCCACAGCCTGCTGGTGTCTCAGGCTCAGCAGCAGCAGCAGCAGCATCTGCCAGTACCACCACCAGCCGCACCCAAGCCCCCCCCCCCCAACCACCACAGGGAGACAGGCGGCAGCAGCGCTTCCATGCCGTAGGGGGATGTTTCTGTCACCAATCTGGCGATTTTTCACCATGCCCACTGTGTACAGCAAGTACGCCACTTGCAACCACTGTCAGCGGAAGTTGAGCAGAGGTGCAGACCCCTTAAAGTTCAGCACCAGCTCGCTCATCAACCACCTTGCTGCGAAACATTTCCACCAGCATGAGGAGTTCCAGAGGCTGAAGGCATCTGGTGCTGGCAGTGGCACCACACCCATCACTGCACAGCCTTCAGCTGCAGCAGCAGCAGCAACAGCAGCCACCCGCCCTCCTGCTCCTCCAGCAGCACCAGCAGGAGTGCGGAAACGCACTGCTCCTCCCCCCTCTGCAACTCCTGCCGCCGACACTGAGGCCTGTTCTGGCAGCCAGTCCTCAGTGGCCTCCTCCGCTGTGTCTGCTGATTCCCGTGCCAGCAAAAGGCCACGCCAGAGCCTTTTGAGCGAGTCCTTCCAGGGGGTGGTTAGGGCTCTGCCTCCCAGCAGCCGTCGCGTGCGGCAGCTGAACGGCTTGCTGGCACGGGCCATGTGCTCCCAACTCCTGCCGTACACGCTCGTGCAGGAGGGGAGCGACATTCGTGCGCTGCTTGCTTGCGCAGCCCCAGACTGGCAGCTCCCCAGCAGACACTTCTTTGCCCGCAAGGCCATTCCTGCACTGCACCGCTTTGTGATGGCCAATGTGGAGCGAGGGCTGGAGCACGCGGTTGGTGAAAGGGTCCACGTCACCATGGACTCCTGGAGCAGCCGCTTCGGGACAGGCCGCTACCTGTCCTTCACTGTCCACTGGGTCAGCTTGGTGGAAGGGGGTGATGATGGGAGAGCAGCAGCGGGCACAGCAGCAGCAGCAACACAGTGGGTGGTGCCACCCCGCAGGGTCAGGGGAACTGCAGCAGGTTCCTCCGGTCCTCTGCCATCCTCCGGCACACCTGGCCAAACCCCCCGCCTCAGCAGCAGCGTGAAGGCCCGCCACTGCCAAGCGCTGCTGCACTTGGTCAGCCTTGGGAAGACCAAGCTGACGGCAACCCATGTATTGGCCAAACTCCAGGAGCAGGAGAGGATTTGGCTGACCCCCAGAGGCCTCAGAGTCGGAGAGGTGGTGGCCGACAATGGGGCCAATCTGGTTGCCGCAATAGACAGGGGAAACCTGACCCACATCCCCTGTCTTGCCCACGTGCTGAACCTGGTGGTGCAGAAGTTCTTGCGCACCTACCAGGGGATGGGCGAACTGCTGGAAACGGCAAGGAACGTTGTGCGTCACTTCCGGCGCTCGGCTGCAGCCTGTGCGAGCCTGGAAGACGTGCAAAAGGAGCTGGATCTGCCACGCCATCGGCTGATCCTTGACGTTCCGACTCGCTGGAACTCCACCCTGGCGATGTTGGAGCGTCTGGTTGAACAGAAGCACGCTGTCAACCAGTACCTTGCCCTGGCCACTGTTTCCGCCGCTCAGAGAAGGGACAAGACCAGCAACATCCCGTCCATCGTCCCCGATGATGACTGGAGGCACATGCAGCAGGTGTGCTTAGTGCTGGCTCCCTTTCTGCAGGCCACTAACATGGTGAGCAGGGACCATGCTATGGTCTGCGAGTGGGTGCCCCTGGTTTGTCTGCTGAACAGGGCCCTCGATGCTTTGCTGGAACAGGGAGCGGCAGCCTTGGACCAGCAGGAGCGGCAAGCAGCTGCACAGTCCACCTCTGAGGGGGAGGAGGAGGAGGACTTGGTGGAGGTCCCTGACCTTGCTGCTGATGAGGGGGAGCAGCACAGTGCAGCTGAGTTGGTGCGGGGGTGGAGAGAGGATGAGGCTGACGAGGCAGAGGAGGAGGATGAGGACAGCAGCACTGCCGTCGATGTGCCAGCAGACATGGCCCGCCTCTTCCCAATGGCAGCGCACATGCTGACGTGCCTGCGCAGGGACCCCAGGGTGATCCAGATGAAGCAGAGGGAGGACATCTGGATCAGCATGATGTTGGACCCACGCCTCAAGGGGAAGTTGAGCCAGTTCCTGCCGCCTGCAGGAGGAGACCCAGCGCAACAAATAAGGAGCTTGCAGCAGGCCCTTGTTGAGCGCTTGGAGGAAGCCTTCCCCCAGCCTTCCACCCCCACTGTCCAGCAGCCAGCACAGAGGCAGCAGCAGGTGCCTGCATCCAGCAGCAAGCGCCCCACAGACCTGCTGTCTCTCAGCCACGAGCTCTACAGGACTGTAGAGGCTCCGGCAGCAGTGACTAGAGAGGAGGTGCATGCAGCAGCATCCTCCTCCGGTCACAGCCAGCGCCTGACCCGCATGGTGGCTGACTACATGGGGTCCTACAGCGGGCTTGACAGCGATGCCCCTGTTGATCCCATGGAGTATTGGGTCAAGCGCCTGGAGATCTGGAGCGAGCTGGCGCAGTACGCCCTGGAAGTGCTGTCCTGCCCCCCTTCCAGCGTGCTGTCCGAGCGCTGCTTCAGTGCAGCTGGTGGTGTGGTCACCGAGAAACGCTCACGTCTGTCTCACAAGTCTGTGGACAGACTGACGTTTCTCAAGATGAACCAGGCGTGGGTGGAAGGCGAGTTCCTGGCCCCTGTTGTCGGCGAGAGGGGGACATGAACTGGCTAAGAACCATCGTTAATATGCCTTACCACCCTTTACCACCTCCTGGCTCCTGCTCACTAAGCCAGCCTGGTTCACTTTGACTATTACGTCGCCTGCAGCCACACATTTTACACCTACAGTGGGCTGCTGTGTACTGCCCTTCTGCTGTCTGTCTGTGTTTCCCACTGCCAGGGTACACAGATTTACCTTCTGCTGCCACTCTGCCACCAGCTATTACGTCAAACAATAGCTATATATCTGTGTAATTTGTTTTACAAACAAAACCAAAAAACCATTAAAAAAAAAAAAGGTTTAATTTTTCTGAGGTGCCCGGGTTGAAAACTGTTGTCCCAGTTGTGTATTGGACACGATGTGGGCTGCACGACTGCTGTCTGGGACCTCCTGTTGTGTTCATTTACGGCCTGGTATCACCGCTAGGTACCAGGGCTATTATGTCACGCTGCCTGCCTGCTGCCACACTCACACTACTCCTCCATTCCTCCTGCTGCTGCTGTCTGTCTGTGTTTCCCACTGCCAGGGTACACAGAATTACCTTCTGCTGCCAGTCTGCCACCAGCTATTACGTCAAACAATAGCTGCACACATAATTACTCCTCCATTCCTCCTGCTGCTGCTGCTGTCTGTCTGTGTTTCCCAACGCCAGGGTACACAGATTTACCTTCTGCTGCCACTCTGCCACCAGCTATTACGTAAAAAAATAGCTATATCTGTGTAATTGGTTGTAAAACCAAAACTACAAAACCATTACAAAAAAAAGGTTTAATTTTTCTGAGGTGCCCGGGTTGAAAACTGTGTTGTCCCAGTTGTGTATTGGACACGATGTGGGCTGCACGACCGCTGTCTGGGACCTCCTGTTGTGTTCATTTACGGCCTGGTATCACCGCTAGGTACCAGGGCTATTATGTCACGCTGCCTGCCTGCTGCCACACTCACACTACTCCTCCATTCCTCCTGCTGCTGCTGTCTGTCTGTGTTTCCCACTGCCAGGGTACACAGAATTACCTTCTGCTGCCACACTGCCACCAGCTATTACGTCAAACAATAGCTGCTCACATTACTCCTCCATTCCTCCTGCTGCTGCTGCTGTCGGTCTGTGTTTCCCACTGCCAGGGTACACAGAATTACATTCTGCTGCCACTCTGCCACCAGCTATTACGTCAAACAATAGCTATATATCTGTGTAATTTGTTTTACAAACAAAACCAAAAAACCATAAAAAAAAGGTTTAATTTTTCTGAGGTGCCCGGGTTGAAAACTGTGTTGTCCCAGTTGTGTATTGGACACAATGTGGGCTGCACGACCGCTGTCTGGGACCTCCTGCCTGCTGTGTTTATTTACAGCCCTGGTATCACCGTTAGGTACCAGGGCTATTATGTCACGCTGCCTGCCTCATTGACTGCCTGCTGCCACACACTCATCCTCCTCCTCCTGCTGCTGAATTTACCTCCTGCTGTCTGTGTGTTTCCACTGCCAGGGAGCACATACAATGGCGCTTCCAACATGCGTGCGCCACCAGCTATTTGTTACGCTCAAAAATAGCTGCATTTCTTTAAAAAAAAAAATTGAAAAGAGAAATAAGTGAAGAAGAAGACGATATAGAAGAAGATGAAGAAGAAGTAGATGAAGAAGAAGAAGAAGAAGAAGAAGGAGAAGAAGAAGAAGATTAAGATGAAGAAGATGAAGAAGATGAAGAAGATGAAGAAGAAGATGAAGAAGATGAAGAAGATGAAGAAGAAGATGAAGAAGATGAAGAAGAAGATGAAGAAGATGAAGAAGAAGAAGATGAAGAAGAAGAAGATGAAGAAGGAGAAGAAGAAGAAGATGAAGAAGAAGAAGATGAAGAAGATGAAGAAGATGAAGAAGATGAAGAAGAAGATGAAGAAGATGAAGAAGATGAAGAAGAAGATGAAGAAGATGAAGAAGAAGAAGATGAAGAAGAAGAAGATGAAGAAGATGAAGAAAAAGAAGATGAAGAAGAAGAAGATGATGATGAAGAAGATGAAGAAGATGAAGAAGAAGAAGAAGACAATATAAAAGAAGAAGAAGAAGATATAGAAGAAGATATAGAAGAAGAAGATATAGAAGAAGAAGATATAGAAGAAGAAGAAGAAGATATAGAAGATAAAGAAGAAGAAGAAGAAGTATATACAGTACTGAACAAAATTCTGGACACAACTTCTCTTTTCACCTTTTTTTTTTTAAAGGAACATCCCCACATAATCACTTGCTGTTGTTACTTGGAAAAAAAGATGTTTCTTGCATCATTCACCCTCAAAACAAGTGTAGGAAGCTATTTAAGGCCAATTCGAATAGTCAGCTCGAATAATGAGCTCGAATACCGCCTCGAATAGTGAGCTCGAAGTCCGAGGTCGAATCGAATAGTAAAATTTATTCGACTCGAATATTCGACTGACCTCGAATAATTTACTATTCAAATTCGACCAAACTCGAATTTTGAAAAGGGGTATTTGAGCACCACTGATAGTATGTAAGAGTGGCATAGCAACAGAGGATGCAGACCTAGGGTCCAACTTCAACAGGTAGTAGGTATATGCAGTGATGGGTATTACAATGTGCACCTGTCACACACAGACAGGTACCGGACAGGCACAGTGACACTGCGTGTGCTCATGTAGGTAGGTGGGTCCACTGTGAACAACAGGTAGGTATATGCAGTGATGGGTATTACAATATGCACCTGTCACACACACACAGGTACCGGACGGGCACAGTGACACTGCGTGCGCTCACGTAAGTAGGTGGGTGCATTGAAGTGAACAACAGGTAGTAGGTATATGCAATGATGGGTATTCCAATGTGCACCTGTCACACACAGACAGGTGCCGGACAGGCACAGTGACACTGCGTGCGCTCACGTAGGTAGATGGATGCACTGAAGTGAACAACAGGTAGTAGGTATATGCAGTGATGGGTATTATAATGTGCACCTGGCACAGCAGTAATTATACCACCAAGGGGCCAAAGACCAGCTGCGACTGACTGAAGGCTGTATATAATGCAAGTGGGCCACACACACACAAAAAAAAAATAGATCACAAGAACAAGATTTACTCTTAAAAGAGCTGTTGAGGGGTGCTTTTTTAGCAATAAGAGTCAGCAAGGAGCAAGCTAACGAAGCCTACAAGATCCTAACTAAGCTTTCCCTATAGGTCTCTGCACAGCAGCACTCCCTTCTCTTATTAATGCAGGCACATGAGTGAGTGAAAAGCCTGACGCTGCCTGCCTTTTATAAGGGGGGGGAGTTGCTCCAGGAGGGAGTGTAGCCTGATTGGCTACAATGCGCCTGCTGACTGTGATGTAAAGGGTCAAAGTTGACCCTCAAGATAATAATAATAATAATGGCAGTATTTGTATAGCGCCTTTCTCCTGTCGGACTCAAAGCGCTTGCGAGGCAGCCACTAGAGCACACTCAGTAGGCAGTAGCAGTGTTAGGGAGTCTTGTCCAATGAACTCCTTACTGAATTACTGGCTTACTGAACAGGCAGAGAAGAGATTCGAACCCAGGTCTCCCATGTCAGAGGCAGAGCCCTTAACCAGTACACCATCCAGCCACTGCTGGATGGACTATGGGGGCGAACTGAACTTCGTGAAAAGGTTCCAGTTCTCCGCGTTCGCCGAACCCCGGAAGTTCGCCAGGAACCGTTCGCTGGCGAACCATTCAGGCCATCTCTATTGGTGGCAAAAAAAACAAGGTATAGATTTTTTATCATTTTGTTGTGATAAGTAGTGATAAAGTTATTTGGGAATAAAAGGGAGGAATGAACCAGGTGGAAACAACCCATGGGCTGAAATGGTTAAATGAAACATTTGAGTTTAACCACTTAAGGACAAGCAGGCATATTAAAATGTCCTGCTAGAGCCTCTTAACGGCTCCAGGACGTTTTTATAAGTTAAGCAGCGCTGCTGCCGCTGTGCACTTGCACGTAAGCGCAAGCAAGCTCTCGCACGCGCGCGCTCCCGCGCGTGCACGTACGTTCCCGCGAGCGTGCACGTGAGATCAGTAAAACAAAAAAACACAATATAGAAAAAACACACCTTTATTTCCAAATAATATATTGTCACCATACTCTGTACTAGGGACATAATTCAAATGTTGTGATAACCAGGACAAATAGGCAGATAAAATGTGTGGGTTTTATGTACAGTAGTAGTGTTTATAATAAAACTATAGGGGATGAAGTTGGAGAAATAGTGTATTTTTTCATTTTTTTCCTTTTTTTTCCCTTTAAAATGCATAGAAAATAAAGTAATTACTGAAAACAAATATCAACCCCGAAATGCCTAATTGGTGGTAAAAACCACAAAATATACTGTAGATCATTTCATTGTGATTAGTAGTGATTAAGTTATTGGCAAATGAAAGGGATGAGCACTGAAAGGTGAAAATCGCTCGTCCGTTAGGGTAAAGACCCCTTTGGGGTGAAGTGGTTAAACTCCTCATAAATTCCATCCATTGAGTGGCTCCCCAGTTTCCTAATCCAGTACCCATCTGTCTTCCCACTAGCATCATAAGGGGGGTGCAGGGGGTGCGACCCACACCGGGTGGGGTGATCGATTGGCAGAGCAGGGGTGATGTCTGCCATGGGGGCCAGCGGGCAGTTCAGGGCTGCTAGTGCTTTGTGCATTTACTTACTGTGTGTGCACTTTCGCCCACTGCTGCTAAGTTACAAGCACCGCCCCCTGCTGGTTTACATTGGGTAGCGTGCATCACGCACCCGGCTCTGCTGCCTCCACCGGGACCTCATGCTGGGTTGCAGGGAATAGCGCCGCCCTCCAAGTCTAGCATGTGCGGCACATGATGTGCCTCCAGTGCGCTCTAATTGGCGAAGCGTAGGCTGCCTGCGTTGTCATTCACAGGCAACTTTGTACTGGCTGCCTAACCTGTGAGTGACCTGGTGTGTGTGAGAGCGCCATGGATCCTTGCTGACTGCCCGCTCAGTGGACATAACACACTAGATGCCACATTGAGGGAGGTCCACGCCAGCAGCAGCAGGTTATATTATCAATGTGAGTGTCTTTTCTTTTTTTGTTGTTGTTGTTGTTGTCACCTCATCTGGCTATTTGTCCCACTCAGTGTCACCCTCCTTCTGTACCATGCCCACTTGCCCAGTGTTACCCACTACTTCCCACCCTGTGGCACCCTCCCCCGTACCCCTACCCTGTGTCACCAACCTCCTGCACAGTGTCCCCCTCCACATGTACCCTGCCCAGTTTCACACACTACCTCCCCCCCTAGTGTCACCCTACCCACAGACCCCATCCAGTGTCACCCATTTCCTGCCTAGTGTCACCCTCACCATGTACCCCACTCAGCGTCACCCTCTTCCCGCCCAGCGTCATCCTCACCACGTACCCCACCCAATGTCACCAACTTCCCGCCCAGCGTCAGCCTTCCCATGTGCCCAGCCCAGTGTCACCCACTTCCCGTCCTCTGTCACCCTCACCACGTACCCCACCCAGTGTCACCTACTTCCCGCCCAGTTTCAACCTTTCCATGTGCCCTGCCCAGTGTCACCCACTCCCTGCCCAGTGTCACTCTCACCCCGTACCCCACCCGGTGTCATCCACTTCCCGCCCAGTGTCACCCTCACTACGTACCTCACCCAGTGTCACCCACTTCCCACACAATGTAATCCTTCCCTCATGTACTGCCCTGTTTCACCTACCTCCCACCCAGTGTCACCATCCGCACATACCTTGCCCTGTTTCCAGGACTGTAGAGTTGGTACAAAAATCACTTAACCCCAACTCTGACTCCTCAGTTTATGAAACCTCCAACTCCAGGTACCCAAAGCTTGCTCCGACTCTTCGACTCTGACTTCACAGCCCATGCAGGGCTATGGAGTGGGTACAAAAATCATCCGACTTCGACTCCTCTGTTTATGCAACCACTGACTCCATCTCCACAGCCCTGCCTGTGTCACAGACCTCACACCCATTGTTACCCTCCTCACGGACCCCACCCAGTGTTATCAACTTCCCACCCAGTGTCCCACTCCCCACAAACCCCACCCAGTGTTGCCCTTCCCACCCAGTGTCACCCCCCCCTAATCAGCGTCACCCTTCTCCCATCACCCTCCCCACCAATTGTCACCTTCCCAGCAGCATCCAGTGTCCACAGCATCCACTATCCCACCCATTGTCTGAGGTATTGCTGCATTTCACATGTAGAAGGCAACGGTTGCTGCATTTCATGCGTGGGAAATAACATTTGTCTCATTGCATGTGTCCGAGATAACGTTTGCCTCATTGCATTGCCAGAAGTATCTTTGCTGTATTTCATGTGTCAAAGGTAATGTTTGCTGCATTTCATGTGTCAGAGGTAGAGTTTGCCTCATTGCATGTGTCGGAAGTAGCGTTTGCCTCATTGCACGTATCGGAGGTAGCGTTCGTCTCATTGCATGTGTCGGAGGTAGCGTTTGCCTCACTGCATGTGTCGGAGGTAGCGTTTGCCTCATTGCATTTGTCGGAGGTAGCGTTTGCCTCATTGCATGTGTCGGAGATAGCGTTTGCCTCAATGCTTTTCTCAGAAGTACTGTGTGCTGCATTTATTATTTGATGGCCATAGTGCCTGCATTTGTTACTTTGGGGTTATTGTTGCAGAATTTTGCATTTTGGGAGCTTATGATCACTAAATGTTATGCTAATAACTTAGCCAAAAGAAATATAATGACAGAAAAATGTACATATTTTGCTGGCCACTTTATTAGGTACATCTTTCTAATTCTGAGTTTGACCCCTTTAAAACTGCCTTATTCTTCATGGCAGTTTTGACATGATAGCATCAAACAGTTTCTGCAGAATTATAGTCTGCATATCTGTGATGGGAATCTTCCGTTTCACCACAACATGGTGGAGACACTGCCTTCTTATGTGTGTGGGGAACATCGTCCAACTATCTTTAGGGTAATTTTGTTGTGTTTTGGGAGCAAACTTGGGGCTCTGCCTAAGGGCTCGTTTCCATAGCAACGCAGTTGGCCATGCATAAGCGCGTCTCTGTGCTGCATCACCTGATTCTCCAAGGCGGTGCTTGCATTATAATGAATGGGATCGCGGGCGCATTCACTCCAAAATGCTTGCAACCATATGATGCGATTCAGTGGTGAATTGCAGCGCATGTATGGTAACATCAGACAGTGCAGTCTATGCACCCTGTGATGTCCCTGTGATCGTGTTTCTATAAGCATGGCTAAACGCATGCATATGAAAATGGGCCCTTAGAATTAGACCATTACGTCACTGCTCCGCCCACTCACTCCTTTCCTTTTTATTGGGGGGGGGGTGTCGGTAAATTATCTGCACCGGGTGTCAAATACCCTAGCTACGCCACTGTGTCTGCCATAATGTGGGCCTCATCCTTCTGGAATCCTTACTTCCTCTAACTCTAGCTACCTCTCAGCTCATCTGGTTCTCCATGTGTAATCTTTACCGGAAATGCTACAGCAGAAATGATTCCCTAGATGTTCTTTCCTGGCCTCAAGTATGGATAAGTGATGGTCAATGCAGATTTATGCTAATCTTTGTACAAATTTGTCCAGCATGGCCCCAATTCATCATTGTCTTTGAGATAACTTTTTCCAGTTTGTTAAATTAACGAATTCGGAGTTTATCAATTTCTAGTTGTATTCATCAAGGTTTTTCCGCATTTGGTGTGAATTCGATAAAATATCGATAACAATTCGGTAACCATTCGCTAATGTGTCAATATTTCCATTTTACAGAGGTAATTTAACACAAGGCCATAAGATTTCCATGGAATTGTGGGTAAAAGGCAGTCCTTTGAACACTACATAGCAACATTCTGAATAGGGCTTAACACCTGGACCAGGATTCTGGAAGTGGCTTGGGACAATCCCACAATTTCGCCAGCTGCGGCTTGATAGGAGCCTTTTCTAAAAAAAATATAGTGCAGCTAGAAAATCAGTTATCCCTGGCACCGCCTGTGTTCTCTTACAAGATGATTCAAGAGAAATGCAGATGTCCTGGTATAGCAAATACATCTATTCTCTTGCGAATTGATATGGTTCTAGACCTTTTTCTTGCCCTTCTGCACCTTTGAATCACTCTCAGCTGATACAGAACCACTTCAAATGGCTCCATCTTCTCTGTCAGCAATGATCTGACAGGAATAACGACAGAGCAGTGAAGGAGATAACTAATCCTCAATGTAACGCTAAACCACGCCCACTTTCATTTTCATGAATTGCACTTTCTTCCGTTTTAACGCATCACTAACGAATGATTACCAAATTATTACCGAATGCTCACTAACAGCTGTAGATAAATTTGATGAATCCTGAAATCAACTTAACGAATTCGGTATTTTACCGAACTGTCGTTAACGAATTTGATAAGTCTTGATGAATCGAGGCCCATGAAAGTTAAAAGCCTCGATTCATCAACACTTAGCAAATTTGTTAACAACAGTTTGGTAAAATACCGAATTTGTTAACTTCATTTCAGGATTCATCAAAGTTATCTACAGCTGTTAGCGAACATTCGTTAACGATTCGGTAACGAATCGCTAAAACGGAAGAAAGTGCAATTCATGAAAAAGAAAGTGGGCGTGGTTTAGCGTTACATTTAGGATTAGTTATCTCCTTCACTGCTCTGTCGTTAATACTGTCAGATCATTGCTGACAGAGAAGATGGAGCCATTTGAAGTGGTTATGTATCAGCTGAGAGTGATTCAAAGGCGCAGAAGGGCAAGAATAAGGTCTGCAACCATATAAATTTGTAAGAGAATAGATTTATTTGCTATAACACGACATCTGCATTTCTCTTGAATCATCTTTTAAGAGAACACAGGCAGTGCCAGGGTTAACTAATTTTGCTAGCTGCACTATAATTTTTTAGAAAAGGCTCCTATCAAATTGTGGGATTGTCCCAACCACTTCCAGAATCCTGGTCCAGGTGTTTAGCCCTATTCAGAATGTTGCTACTTAGTGCTCAAAGGACTGCCTTTTACCCACAATTCCATGGGAATCTTATGGCCTTGTGTTAAATTACCGCTGTAAAATGGAAATATCGACACGTTACCGAATGGTTACCGAATTGTTATCGAATTCACACCGAATGCCGAAAAACCTTGATGAATACAACTAGAAATCGCTAAACTTCGAATTTGGTAATTTAACAAACTGGAAAAAGTTATCTCAAAGACAATGATAAATCGAGGCCATAGGCCATAGGAATTGTGGGTAAAAGGCAGTCCTTTGAGCACTACGTAGCAACATTCTGAATAGGGCTTAACACCTGGACCAGGATTCTGGAAGTGGTTGGGACAATCCCACAATTTGATAGGAGCCTTTTATAAAAAATTATAGTGCAGCTAGCAAAATAAGTTAACCCTGGCACTGCCTGTGTTCTATTACAAGATGATTCAAGAGAAATGCAGATGTCGTGTTATAGCAAATAAATCTATTATCTTACAAATTTATATGGTTGCAGACCTTATTCTTGCCCTTCTGCGCCTTTGAATCACTCTCAGCTGATACATAACCACTTCAAATGGCTCCACCCTCTCTGTCAGCAATGATCTGACAGGAATAACGACAGAGCAGTTGTAACGATCGGTGAAGCACAGAGAGGATCTGATTACCAGTGATCTGCAGAACCACTGGGAATACAGATGTATACCAGATTATACATGATCTGCAGTATCACTGATAATCCGATATACTAGCTAACCTCTGTTCACCTGAGTAGAGTGTAGTGTTTTGGTGTAACAGTAACACTTAGAGGACAGGGCCTCAGTACAGTAAGGCGTACTGTACAGATTCCTTCCGCAAACCTGAGCTCTCCAAGGCGGGAGGAGTCAGGCTGCCAGCGGGAAGGATATACTGAAAGTAACCCTCTGGCGGAAGGGTCACTTAACAGAACGAGGAACCGCCTCTAACAGTAAGGTCGGTTCTCGAGGTCGGACAAGCCAGGTCGTACACACACGGACAGATAAAGTACAAGATCAGGAGGCAAAGGCGGAGTCAAAGTACAGGCAGGGTTCAGCAACGGGGTATCAGAAATATCGGGGTACAAAATCAGGAGGCAGAAGCAGAGTCAAGGAACGAGCCGGGGTTCGGCAACAGAGTATCAGAAATATCGAGGTACAAGATCAGAGTTCAAAAGGGTAGTCAAGGCAGGCAAAAGTCATAACAAATAAATACAATCAAACTAGTACTTTAGCTATCAACAGAATCTAGCTAAGTGTAGGATTACAGCTCCAGCTGGTCCCGGCACACTTGCGGATCTGACTACGGATCTGGGTGCTCCCACATATGTGATCGCACGCCAGACAAAGAGCAAGTGAACAACCAGCAGTATATATACTCTAGGACCTTTCCAGGACCTCCCTAATTGCTGGTCCAATGAGAGCAGTGGAATTTGTCAGCTGACCCAGCTGGTCAGCCGACACCCTTCTAACTGCTATTTAAACTCTGCCTCTGTGCTCGCGCGCGTGTAAGTCTGAATCTTGGTGGACTATCAGTCCCAGCCACACCAGTACTGTCATGCAATGTATCTAGTGCGGGGGCCGCCTCTGATGCGGATTCCGCCGTTACCAATGCGGATTCCGCTGCTCTGCCTAAGCGGCATGCGGCGGTTTTTCTGCGTTGTGACGCGCTGCTGAACGCGGAAACAGCCGCCTCATTGTGAGAGACGGCGGCTCTTCCGCGTTTCCTCACAGTACCCCCCTCCCGAGGAGTGGACTCCGGACAACTCCCACCAGGTTTCTCTGGATGTGAGGCATGAAATTCTCTCCTTAATTCGTCTGCATGCATGCGCGTCCCCGGTACCCATTGCCTCTCCTCAATGCCGTACCCTTTCCAGTGTACGAGATATTGTACTGAGTTTTGCACAACACGTGAATCTAAAATCTTTTCCACCTCATATTCAGGTTGGTCATCTACCAACACAGGGGGAGGAGGAGCGGAACCCACCTGGACCGCAGGTTTAAGTAGGGACACATGAAACGACCTTACGCCCCGCATGCTGGCAGGAAGATCAATGGCGTAAGTCACGTTATTGATTCTTTTAGTCACTGGGAATGGACCCACAAACCTGGGACCCAGTTTGTTAGAAGGCTGCTTCAGGGTCAAGTGACGTGTGGACACCCAGACTAACTCCCCTGGCTGAAACTTCCATTCCACGGATCGTCTTTTGTCTGCTTGACCCTTCTGACTCTGGAACGCCTTCTGCAAATTCCCCTTAACAATTCCCCAATTGTCCCTAAGTGATCTCTGCCAATCCTCCAGTGCTGGAAATGGGGATGACACGACTGGAAAAGGGGAAAATTTGGGTGATCTCCCTGTCTCAATCTGGAATGGAGAGAACCCAGATGAGGAATTCTTCAAATTATTTTGTGCAAATTCCGCGAAGGGCAAAAATTTTACCCAGTCAGTCTGTGCTTCCGCAACGTAACATCTTAGGAATTGTTCCAAAGACTGGTTGATACGTTCCGTCTGCCCATTAGTCTGTGGGTGGTAGCCTGACGAAAAAGACAACTTCATGCCCATTTGGCGGCAAAATGCCCTCCAGAAACCAGAGACAAATTGGACTCCCCTATCCGACACAATGTCTTCCGGAATGCCATGTAGCCGGAAGACGTGAATGATGAACAACTCGGCCAGTTCCTGAGCCGAGGGGAGTCCTTTCAGGGGCACAAAATGGGCCATCTTGCTAAAACGGTCGACTACCACCCAAATGACCGACATTCCTTCAGACCTGGGCAATTCTCCCACAAAATCCATGGACAAGTGGGTCCATGGCTCACTCGGGGTGGGCAAAGGCTGCAGCTTACCTACAGATGCCAGCCGGGAGGGTTTACTCTTGGCACAGACCGCACACTCCCTGACATACTCTTTGCAATCTGTTGCCAAAGAAGGCCACCAAGCACACCTGGCAATCAGATCCTGCGTTCTAGCAGCTCCAGGATGACCAGCATTCTTATGGGCGTGAAAGAGGTGCAGGATTTGTAAACGAAAGGGCAAAGGGATAAACATAACCCCTTCGGGTTTTCCCTCAGGAACGTCCTGCTGAAATGGACCCAAAACCTCCGTCCAATCCTCCCAAGTCTCTGTTGTGGCTAACACTAGTTCCCGCGGGATGATAGACTCAGGAGCGGGTGGCTGTGCCGTTTCTGGTTCAAAACACCTGGAGAGGGCATCTGCCTTGACGTTTTTGCTGCCTGGGGTGTACGTGATTATAAACATAAACCTTGTAAAAAACAAAGACCATCGGGCCTGACGGGGACTCAATCTCTTCGCCCCCTCGATGTATTCCAAGTTCTTATGGTCGGTGTAAACTGTGATCGTGTGTTCTGCCCCCTCTAACCAGTGGCGCCACTCCTCAAATGCCAACTTAATAGCCAGAAGTTCCCGGTTGCCTATATCATAATTTTTTTCTGCAGGTGAAAACCTGCGGGAAAAATAAGCACATGGGTGTAATCTGCCCTGCAACCCAGACCGTTGCGACAGCACCGCCCCCACCCCAACTTCTGAGGCATCATCCTCCACAATGAAGGGAAAGGACGTGTCAACATGCCTCAAAATTGGTGCTGAGCAAAATAATTTTTTCAATAAAGCAAATGCCGCCACGGCTTCAGGAGACCAGTGGTTGGTATCCGCCCCTTTTTTCGTGAGACTGGTAAGGGGGGCAACTAAAGTGGAGTATCCCTTAATGAACCTCCTGTAATAGTTCGCGAACCCCAAAAATCTCTGCAGGGCCTTCAACCCCACTGGCTGTGGCCACTCCAACACGGCTGTGACCTTAGCAGGATCCATTGAGAGGCCCGAGGTGGAAATTACGTATCCCAGAAACGTGACCGTGGTCACTTCAAATATACACTTTTCCACCTTCGCGTAGAGCCTATTCTGTCTTAATTTGTTTAGGACAAATTTTACGTGAACCCTGTGTTCGGAGAGGTTATTGGAATAAATTAGTATGTCATCGAGGTATACCAACACGAATCTACCCAAAACCTCCCGGAATACCTCATTGATTAATTCTTGGAAGACGGCTGGCGCATTGCACAACCCGAAGGGCATCACTAGGTACTCGTAATGCCCGTCGGGTGTGTTGAAGGCCGTCTTCCACTCATCACCCTCTCTGATGCGGATTAGATTGTATGCCCCCCTCAGATCCAATTTAGAGAAGATCTTTGCGGCTGTGACTTGTGTAAATAAATCGTCTATCAAGGGTAACGGATAGCGATTTTTTATCGTGATCTTATTGAGGCCCCGATAATCAATACAAGGTCGGAGACCCCCGTCTTTCTTTTTAACGAAAAAGAAACCGGCCCCAGCAGGCGACCGGGAGGGCCGGATGAACCCCTTGGCTAAGTTATCACGAATGTATTCCTGCATAGCCATCTTCTCTGGACCGGACAAGTTATACAGGTGACCCCTAGGAGGCATACAACCAGCACGGAGATCAATGGGGCAATCGAACGGGCGATGAGGGGGTAACTGATCAGCAGACTTAGGACAAAATACATCAGAGAACTCTGCATACTCTTCGGGAACCCCCTCCACAAGAATCTTGGTCCGACCCAATGTCACCTTCCCTAAACACCGTTGGTGACAATGATCGGACCATCTGGTTACCTGACCCGTAGCCCAGTCTATGTGCGGAGAATGGATTTGCAGCCACGGCATGCCTAAGATAATAGTGGAGGTAGACATGCGTAACACAAAAAATCGTAACTGTTCCCCATGCAGTACCCCTATGGCGACCTTCACCTCCGGGGTCTGTGACAGTGGGCGATCCTGTTGCAGAGGGGAATCGTCTACTGCCGTGACCTGAATGGGGGGACTTACTGGAGTGAGGGGAATACCCAACTCCTGAGCAAATTCAAGATCCATAAAATTAGCCGCTGAGCCAGAATCAACAAACGCTTCAGTGGCTACGGACTTATTCTCCCATGTGATAGTACAGGGGAGAAGCAATTTTTTCTCTTTAAGGGGTGAAAATTGTGTGCCTAGGGTGTAACACCCCACTACTCCTAGGCAAACTCGTTTCCCGACTTGTTAGGGCAGTTTCGCACCCTATGCCCTGCTGCTGCACAATACAGGCACAGCTGTTCCGTCATTCTCCGCCGTCGCTCCACCTGGGTCAACTTCGAACGACCAATCTGCATTGGTTCGGGCGGAGGCAAGGCCGGAGAGGGTGAGACAGGCGGAGAAGGTGTTACTAGGGGTGTAGCGGATGGTGCCGCGTAAGATGTCACCCTGACGCGGTGACTACCCCTAACCTGCTTCTGATGGCGTAACCTACGATCAACTCGAATGGCCGATGATATGGCCTCATCGACTGTCTTGGGCTCGGGTACAGTTAACATTAGATCAGAGACTTCCTCCGACAACCCAGACAGGAAGTAATCCATCAGAGCAAAGTTATCGAATCTAGCGGTGACTGACCACCTACGGAACTCTGCCGCATAATCCTCGACCGAGCCTCTGCCTTGCCGCAAAAGTTTGAGCTTCCGCTCAGAGGACGCGGCAAGGTCAGGGTCGTCATAAATTATGGCCATGGCCTTAAAGAATTCCTCCACCGAGGTCAGGGCAATATTGGTAGAAGGCAGGTTGTATGCCCATGACTGGGAGTCACCAGCCAGCAAAGTTTTAATAAAGGTGACCCGTTGGGTCTCAGTCCCCGAGGATCGGGGTCTCAATTCGAAATACGATAACACTCTACTCCTGAAATTCCGAAAGTCAGATTTGTGGCCGGAAAATTTATCAGGTACAGGCATGCGAATGTCGTCACTAGGAGGGGATCGCACTGAATCAACTGACGTCTGGAGGGTTCGCACTGAGCCTGATAGGGCATCGATTAAGGCTTTGTGCTGGCCCAGTGCTTGATGGATACTGTCCACCGAAGTGGCAAGCACAGTCAGAGGATCAGCGCGTGATTCCATCTGTTTTTTGGTCTGGCGTTCTGTAACGATCGGTGAAGCACAGAGAGGATCTGATTACCAGTGATCTGCAGAACCACTGGGAATACAGATGTATACCAGATTATACGTGATCTGCAGTATCACTGATAATCCGATATACTAGCTAACCTCTGTTCACCTGAGTAGAGTGTAGTGTTTTGGTGTAACAGTAACACTTAGAGGACAGGGCCTCAGTACAGTAAGGCGTACTGTACAGATTCCTTCCGCAAACCTGAGCTCTCCAAGGCGGGAGGAGTCAGGCTGCCAGCGGGAAGGATATACTGAAAGTAACCCTCTGGCGGAAGGGTCACTTAACAGAACGAGGAACCGCCTCTAACAGTAAGGTCGGTTCTCGAGGTCGGACAAGCCAGGTCGTACACACACGGACAGATAAAGTACAAGATCAGGAGGCAAAGGCGGAGTCAAAGTACAGGCAGGGTTCAGCAACGGGGTATCAGAAATATCAGGGTACAAAATCAGGAGGCAGAAGCAGAGTCAAGGAACGAGCCGGGGTTCGGCAACAGAGTATCAGAAATATCGAGGTACAAGATCAGAGTTCAAAAGGGTAGTCAAGGCAGGCAAAAGTCATAACAAATAAATACAATCAAACTAGTACTTTAGCTATCAACAGAATCTAGCTAAGTGTAGGATTACAGCTCCAGCTGGTCCCGGCACACTTGCGGATCTGACTACGGATCTGGGTGCTCCCACATATGTGATCGCACGCCAGACAAAGAGCAAGTGAACAACCAGCAGTATATATACTCTAGGACCTTTCCAGGACCTCCCTAATTGCTGGTCCAATGAGAGCAGTGGAATTTGTCAGCTGACCCAGCTGGTCAGCCGACACCCTTCTAACTGCTATTTAAACTCTGCCTCTGTGCTCGCGCGCGTGTAAGTCTGAATCTTGGTGGACTATCAGTCCCAGCCACACCAGTACTGTCATGCAATGTATCTAGTGCGGGGGCCGCCTCTGATGCGGATTCCGCCGTTACCAATGCGGATTCCGCCGCTCTGCCTAAGCGGCATGCGGCGGTTTTTCCGCGTTGTGACGCGCTGCTGAACGCGGAAACAGCCGCCTCATTGTGAGAGACGGCGGCTCTTCCGCGTTTCCTCACAGCAGTGAAGGAGATAACTAATCCTAAATGTAACGCTAAACCACGCCCACTTTCTCTTTCATGAATTGCACTTTCTTCCGTTTTAGCGAATCGTAACCGAATCGTTAACAAATGTTCGCTAACAGCTGTAGATAACTTTGATGAATCCTGAAATGAAGTTAACAAATTCGGTATTTTACCAAACTGTTGTTAACAAATGTGCTAAGTGTTGATGAATCAAGGCCATTATAGTCCCTTCCAGGGGACCTCTTTCCCTAATCAGGGGACCCTTACATAATAACCCTCTCTCAGGTGAATAAGCAATCAGGGTCATTTTTAAGCCTAATCTTTTTTTCATACAGAATTTAGAAAAACAAATATCAGTAACAATATTTTATTTGAAATAAAAACACTTTCTTTTAATACTGAAATACAAATAAAAATCTCATTTTTTCAGCTGTGTTCTTTTCTTCTGTATCCTTCTTTGTTTCTTTCTGTATATGTCTTTCCTGTTATCTGTATACAGTACGTCTGTTCCTTTGCAGCATACTTTCATCTTCTGTAATATTTGTTCTCTTTCTTTACATTTTCTGTTATTAGTTTGCTTCCATTATTTTTCTTTCCTTCTATTCTCCTCCTTTTATACATTTTTAATTTTTCAGTCAGCCTGCTGCTCACAATCTGTACGCACTGCATTTCACCATAACATTACACAAGAGTGTTCTGCAAAGTGGGGGAAGGCCTTTCCACCTCTCTTTAGCAGGGAACATCCTAATGTACCAAGCAGGGTACCAGGCAGGCTGGCTTTGCACAGGGGATGACGATTTTACGTAATACTGGCATGGGGCATTGGGGGTAATAAGGGTGTGTGGGGGGTACATTGCTTTTAAAATGCTTTTTATTTAAAACAAAGTTATAAAAAAATCATTTTCACTTTTTAGACATGGTGCATGTGGACATGTGAGTGCCATCTCTATAATATGATTGATGTGTAGGAAGTGTGGGCATGTCTGTCCTGTCCCCTATTCCATTCAGTGGAGCCATATGAGGTTACAGTATCAGCTGACACAATGCCTGACACAATGCCAGGTATGCAGAAAAGTGAGATAGTTTGCACTTCCTGTATAAAACAGCCATTCACTTGCATCTTAGTCATTTTCAGCAGAACTAATCAGAGACTGAGATAGTCTTGGTTTGAGTCTTTGGTGGTTCAGTGATTGTAAGATGACTGTAAGCATCACTCATGGATGGAATATTAGCAGAAATTGGGACAAGTGTGATATGGGCGGCACTGGAAACACTTTTTAGTACCTTGGAACTGGGTTGTAATGTTTTCAGGTGTTATTGTTTCTGTATTTCTGGTGTACACAGTCTTCTATTTCCTGTCCTAAAATGTCAAGACTTTTAATAAAAAAGGAAACTGTTACAGAGAAGGGCATATGTCTGTTTTATTTAATGCTATGTTTCCATTTGGGTACCTGCTACCATTAAGTCAGCGGTTACCATGGCCACCAATGTAAAATACAGTTTTTCAGACCGCTTCTGGTAAAAAAAAACCATAAACTTCTTTGTGTCACAAAAGATTAATAGTGACATTAAATGAATACTAAAAATACAAAATAGATTTTATGAGTACCAGTCACTGTGAAAAATTGTAGTGCATCGATACGATCAAATGATTAATGTTTAATTTACATAATTAAAAGCACAGTGCATCATGTAATGAGTTAATGTTCAGTAAACATGCTTCATACATAATGAAATTTCGTAAAAACTAAACATAAATTTCATCTCTGGATGTTAATCAAACATGTCATGATTGAAAGTATTCAGAGATCATGCAAGAATTGTCTTAATTTCCAGGGTTTCTTCTGTCTTAGCTGAATGACACACTTGCATAAGTCATAAGAATTCTAATCAGTGCAATTGTGTTTGAGTTATTGTGTGGTCCTGATGAACAAACTGGGCAATGCAATGAGTGACTCATCATCATCACACAGTTTCTTTTATGTATTCATGGACAAGGTCACCTATGCTGACATACTGAAATATGTTTTTTACATGAATTACTATGTTGACAGGGTTAGAACCAAGAGTACAGTTTGGTAGATGAAGATGAGATTCAGTACCAAGCAAGTACACTATTTTATTGTATTAAAGAGGACTTACATTGAAAGATCATGAAAACTGTTATTGCTACCCTTGATTTAGAAAAAAAATGCTGCAATTAATTATTTCTAAGTCACTAACTCAGAGTCAGAATTTAGAACTGGTGTTTTGTCTTCACAGTGCCCAGATGCATAACTAGAAATCTCTGCAAAGCTTTGGATGGAGCCCCCTCCTGCCAACACTTACATCCCCCATTCCTTTCTGCACAGGTAAACTGAGATCCAATGTTATTAAATTGACTAGTGCACACTGGAATGTGTTTTCCCGATGCAGATAAAAACAGACAGCAGTGAAGCACTGCACACATTTTCTCTATCAATTACATTAGCTTCTGTGATAAAACATGCATGTTTTCACACATACAGACACACATACTGTGCAAAAAGAACAGCAGTAGAACAGTGCTGTACACAAGACCATGCTGAACACTGAATAGGGACTGTCTACAAATCTTTGTCTGCAAAATTGTGTTTGATTACTTATCAGTGGCTGAGCAGATGCAGTCATTAGAACAATTGTGCAGAGAGCAGAAACAGTTTTCTCTCCTTGCCCTTTGTTGTCAGTCTCTCCGGACGGGGCCCCCTGTGGCTTCTTGGCCCCCATGCGGCTGCATCCCTTGCAGGGTGTATTGTTACGCCCCTGACAATGCCAACCTGTGCCTACAAGAGCTGCAAGCTTATTGCATGTGTGTGACTGATATTACTAAAACCAGAAGATTACTGTGAGACTCAAGCAATTAGTATTGTTAGAACCATGTGATCAATAGTAGCTTTCATAATCTCTCAATTGGTACACTTTAAAATGTACTTTTGAGCATATCACAGGTCAGAGTATAGTGCTGTGTGTAGGTAGCTGTTCAGCACATGTGTCAGTGTACAGTGTGTGCCTTAAGAACAGGCTTGGGAAACAGTGATGTTGACTGTGTGGGTACATGTATAGAGCATGTGTACAGAATGTGGATACGTTCAGATCTTTTTCACATGTACAATACATGTGTGGACAGAACATGAGACAATGTACAAAGTGCATGTGCAGAGTGTGGATACATGTACAGCCCATGTGTGTGTAGAGCATAGATATATGTAAAGCATGTGTGTGCCTGAGCATGTGTACATGTACAGTACATGTGTAGGCACAGCATGAGTGCATGTACAGCACGCATATGAGTGTGCAAGTCTGTGCTGTCTGCCAAAATGGCCACGGCCATATCCTCTAAGTAAATGTTCTATGTCATATAAACAGTCCCATGCCATATCCTGACAATAATTGTCTCATACCAGAAAAGCAGTCCCATGCCATATCCTCAGGATTGAGTCCCGCAGCTAAAAAATGGTCCCATGCTCTATCTGTTGGAGGGTAATATTTGCAGGAGCTACAACAATGCCTAAGACAAAAAATGAGAGAAGTGAAGACAGAAATAAAGGTCCTTCACTGCACACCTAATCTCTATTTTTGAAAAATCTCTCAACATAATCCATTATAATTTCTTCACAAAGAGGACAGGACTTTTTGTTCACAATAACCTTTTGCCGACCGCCTAAAGCAGGATGGTTGACGGCAGAGAGGCTCTGTTGTTCCTCCGTGACACCATATGGCCAGGGGCATAACTAGGAGCCACCGGGCCTCCCTGCAGAGATTCTGACGCCCCCTCGGGTGCCCGTTCAGGGCCGTTTAAGAGGGCTGGAGGGGTCACAGCATGAGGGGAAAGCCATGGCCATACATCGGCGGGGAGGGGGGATGGTCCCCTCTCCCCTCCAGCTTCAATAAGTGTGTGTGCAGGTGGCGGGCAGGGGCTGAAGCCCCTATTGTTACGCCCCTGCATATGGCGTCATCTCGCGAGGAGTGACTAGCGTGCTCTCCCGTCACTGCACGCAGGGGTCTCCAGCAATCGGCCTGCCAGCCAGTGAACAGAGCTGGCAGGCTGTTTTTTTTTAGTATTCACTTATTATTTATTTATATAGCGCTGATATCTTACGCAGCACTGCACAGAGTATAGTCTTATCACTTAACTGTCCCTTGGAGGGGCTCACAATCTAATCCCTACCACAGACATATGTCTATGTATGTGTAGTGTAGTGTTTGTATCTTAGTCTAGGGCCAATTAAGGGAGAAGCCAATTAACTTATCTATATGTGCATTTTTTTATCAATTTAAATTATTTTTGATTAAAATTAAAAAAAAACTACAAATAGCAGCAGCAATCAAATACCACCAAAAGAAAGCTCTATTTGTGAGAAGAAAAGGAGGTCAACTCCATTTGGGTGCTAAGTTGTATGACCGAGCAATAAACTGTTAAAGCGGATCCGAGATGAAAAACTAACTATAACAAGTAACTTATCTATATATCTTATCTAAAGTTTAGATAGTCTACACAGCAAATCTAGCTGCAAACAGCTTCAACAGAATATGATTATTTCTTCCTGTGATACAATGACAGCAGCCATGTTCTGTTTGTAAACATTACACACAGGCAAGCTGATCTGCATCTCCAGCCCTCAGCCTGTGAAAGCCTAATTCCCCCTCCTCCCTCCTCCCCTCTGCCTCTGAAATCTCTGGCTAGTAACACCTCCCCCTCCTCCTGCCCAGACTGAGCTCCCATAAGCCCTTGCTACTGTCTGAAAATGCCAAGGCACTCTTAAAAGCTGTGGGCAAGGCTTGTTTAGTTTATAGGGAATTATTAAAAAAAATATAGGGAGTATTAAAACTAAAACAAAAAAGTATTTATAGGGCTTGAGGAATGCCCTATAAACTATATGAAAGGAACACAATTATGCAATGAGTAAAAGTTTATCTCGGATCCACTTTGAGTGCCGAATTGTAAAAAATGACTTGGTCACTAGTGGGTATAAACCTCTGGTCCTCAAGTGATTAAAAGCACCCTATTTTCTGGCATTTAATAATTATAATCCTTATAAGTGGGAACCAAATGGTAGCAGGGGCAGGTCCTTATATGCAAGCAAATCCTGATTGGCTAGCTGGTTTGCAGCAGTGAACTAATATAACTGTGTCACCTTATTTTCAACACTGTTTTACTTAGTAGGTGATGGAATCGTCTATGACAACAAAGTGAAAAAAACAAAACAGTTAAGCTGGCCATACACTGGCCCGATTTGCAGCCGTTTCGACAGCAGATTCGATCACTGGGATAGAATCTGCTGCCAATCGTTCACACTACACGCCGAATTTCGATCCATTTCGTCCGATCCCGTCAATCGCTCCGTGCGGAAAATTACCGTCGATCGCCCGCGGGTAGGGAGCGCGTCGCTAGCGGCGTTCGAGTGCCCGACGACCGACGCAATAGAGCGGCAATACATTACCTGCTCCGCCGGCGCGACTGCCCCCGGTCACCGCTGCTCCGTCTCCGCTCTGGTCTCCGGCATGCTTCAGTTCCTCCTGCCCGGCAGGAAGTTTAAACAGTAGAGGGCGCTCTACTGTTTAAACTTCCTGCCAAGCAGGAAGAAGTAAAGCATGCCAGACCTGGAGACCAGAGCGGAGACAGAGCAGCGGTGACCGGGGGCAGTCACGCCGGCGAAGCAGGTAATGTATGCGGCGGGGGAGGGGAGCGGCGGCAGCAGCACCACCACCACAACAGATTGTGAACGGTTTCAGGCTGAAATCGGTTCACAATCTGTTTGCAGTAAAGGTAGCCATACGATCCCTCTCTGATCAGATTCGATCAGAGAGGGATCTATCTGTTGGTGGAATCTGATGGCAAATCGACCAGTGTATGGCTACCTTAAGGTGTGATAACTAATGAAACACACTCACACTGGAGTACATCAGACCCCATGGGCAGACAACTATCACTAGTGTTAGGTGATATCAACAGCTGCAGAGGATAATAAATAGGTGAAAGTATTTCCATTATGTAATTAGGAAGTCTGGTGCAGAGAGGATATATTTCTGCACAGCAGTGGTGGTAAAAAACTCACCTTACGATAAAATAGATAATAATAAGTGCTAATTAAAGGGACTCAGAGCTGAAAGCAGTAAAAAGATTTATACATACTGTATCTGGGGATTCCTCCGGCCCCATCCGCTTGGATCACTCCCACGCTGCCGTCCTCCGCTGCCTGCAGCTTCGGGAACCGGGTCCCTTCTCTTACGTCAGTCGGAGCCAGTCTAACGTAAGAGAAGTGCGCTGTTTGCTTATCTCTCCAGCAGCTGCTGGAGATATATGTAGAGGGTACACTTTTCCTGCGTAGACGGGAGGCGGTTCCCGAAGCTGCAGGCAGCAGAGGACGGCGGCGTGGGAGTGATCTGAGCGGATGGGGCCGGAGGAAGCCCCAAGTATGTATAAATCTTTTTACTGTTTTCAGCTCTGGTACACTTCAAGTTAATGCTGACAAATGTGTGAGACCTTGTTCAACATTGAAAATGAAGGCCGAGTTTATTAATAATTTGATGATAACAGTGTAACCAAGCAGCTCAGGGTGACCCAAAACCACTAGGAAAGTATAGGAGACTAAAACAGACCAAAAAACCCTCCTACTAAAAAGCATTGCTTGGTGTGATTTGCCTTCTTAAAACAGGCGAATAGGCCCGTTCCTATGGCGGAGCCAGGGAAGGGGCGGGTTTACAAACAGGCAGTCAACCTGCCAACCAGTGTCCTCACAGCTGCTGATACCATTCCTCATAATAATGTAGTGCCGTGTTTGTCTGCAGCCGCCCCCTGCTTAGCTCTAAACACAGGAGCATGTCTCTGTGTGTGCAGCAGCAGAGGCTACAGACAGGGTACAGAGCAGGCCGGGCAGCTTTACTAATATGAGTGTGACAGGAGCAGTGGCTGTATCACTGAAGCCATGCCCGCTGTCATTCTCTTAGACATCAAATGTTAAAGGGAAGGTTCAGGGAGGGGATTCAAAAAATAAAAATAAATTTCCACTTACCTGGGGCTTCCTCCAGCCCGTGGCAGGCAGGAGGTGCCCTCGTCGCCGCTCCGCAGGCTCCCGGTGGTCTCCGGTGCCCGACCCGACCTGGCCAGGCCTGCTGCCAGGTCGGGCTCCTCTGCGCTCCATTTCCTGGGACTTCTGCGTCCCACGACGGCGCGCTGACGTCATCGGACGTCCGCCGGGCTGTACTGCGCATGCCTAGTCTACACAGCAAATCTAGCTGCAAACAGCTTCAACAGAATATGATTATTTCTTCCTGTGATACAATGACAGCAGCCATGTTCTGTTTGTAAACATTACACACAGGCAAGCTGATCTGCATCTCCAGCCCTCAGCCTGTGAAAGCCTAATTCCCCCTCCTCCCTCCTCCCCTCTGCCTCTGAAATCTCTGGCTAGTAACACCTCCCCCTCCTCCTGCCCAGACTGAGCTCCCATAAGCCCTTGCTACTGTCTGAAAATGCCAAGGCACTCTTAAAAGCTGTGGGCAAGGCTTGTTTAGTTTATAGGGAATTATTAAAAAAAATATAGGGAGTATTAAAACTAAAACAAAAAAGTATTTATAGGGCTTGAGGAATGCCCTATAAACTATATGAAAGGAACACAATTATGCATGCGCAGTACAGCCCGGCGGACGTCCGATGACGTCAGCGCGCCGTCGTGGGACGCAGAAGTCCCAGGAAATGGAGCGCAGAGGAGCCCGACCTGGCAGCAGGCCTGGCCAGGTCGGGTCGGGCACCGGAGACCACCGGGAGCCTGCGGAGCGGCGACGAGGGCACCTCCTGCCTGCCACGGGCTGGAGGAAGCCCCAGGTAAGTGGAAATTTATTTTTATTTTTTGAATCCCCTCCCTGAACCTTCCCTTTAAGGCTGGCCCGCCCTCGCTTCCTCCCCCTTCCTCCCCCTTGCTCGTGTGCCCGGGCCACCTGAAGCATGCAGGAGCTCCGTGTTCAGCAGTTACAAAAGTAACAACAAGAGGCTCTATTCCTCCTCAGCCTCTTTTCTACATGGCTGAACTGAAGGAATGTATGGCTGCAGATGCACCTAGTCTCACATCCAGCGGTAAGGAAGTGAGAGAGCACATAGTATTTCAGTGGAGGAAGGGACCTGGGACAGTGTGAGTTGAAGATGTACACATTCCTGAGATTTCTTGCAGCTCCCCATAGTGTTCTTGTTCTTGCCACTAAGTTCTTTAGGACTCCTCTCTGTCATATTACTATCACCCCTCCTAAAAAGCTGTGACACAGCTAAGGCACATGCAATGACCTGTGTGCACAGCACCTCCTCAATCAAGCTCTTCAGCATCTGTGCACAACAACCACAACCAGTAATGTTCTGTGCGATTTTTATTTTTTTTAAACTACGCATGAGCAGAATACTCTGGGCCACAGCCTTCTTGCCGCTTGGAAGCATAATTTAGGAGACTGCATGCACCAGTCACAGCTTTTTAAAGGCGAGGTCCAAGTTAAAATAAAAATCAAAATACACTTACCTGGGGCTTCCTCCAGCCCCTGGCAGCTTTCCTGTGCCCTCGCCGCAGCTCTGATGGCTCCCGGTCTCCCCCGCTGCAGAAGCCGACCTCAACAGATCGGTTTCTTGTGCACTTCACGGCGTCGGTCACGTGGTCTAGCTGACGTCATCAGGTATGTACTGTGCAGGTGCAGTACATAAATGATGACGTTGGCTAGACCACGTGACCCACGCCGTGGAGCGCAAAAGAAGCCGATCTAGTGAGGTCGGCTTCTGCAGCGGACACCGGGAGCCACCGGAGCTGTGGTGAGGGCACAGGACGGCTGCCAGGGGCTGGAGGAAGCCCCAGGTAAGTGGAATTTGATTTTAATTTTTGCTTGGATGTGTCTTTTAACCACTTGAGGACCTAGGGCTTTCTACCCCTTAAGGACCGGCCACTTTTTTTCCATTCAGACCACTGCAGCTTTTACGGTTTATTGCTCGCTCATACAACCTACCACGTAAATGAATTTTGGCTCCTTTTCTTGTCACTAATAAAGCTTTCTTTTGATGCTATTTGATTGCTCCTGCGATTTTTACTTTTTATTATATTCATCAAAAAAGACATGAATTTTGGCAAAAAAATGATTTTTTTAACTTTCTGTGCTGACATTTTTCAAATAAAGTAAAATTTCTGTATACATGCAGCGCGAAAAATGTGGACAAACATGTTTTTGATAAAAAAAAACCCATTCAGTGTATATTTATTGGTTTGGGTAAAAGTTATAGCGTTTACAAACTATGGTGCAAAAAGTGAATTTTCCCATTTTCAAGCATCTCTGACTTTTCTGACCCCCTGTCATGTTTCATGAGGGGCTAGAATTCCAGGATAGTATAAATACCCCCCAAATGACCCCATTTTGGAAAGAAGACATCCCAAAGTATTCACTGAGAGGCATAGTGAGTTCATAGAAGATATTATTTTTTGTCACAAGTAAGCGGAAAATGACACTTTGTGAGAAAAAAAAAAAAAAAAAAAGTTTCCATTTCTTCTAACTTGCGACAAAAAAAAATGAAATCTGCCACGGACTCACCATGCCCCTCTCTGAATACCTTGAAGGGTCTACTTTCCAAAATGGGTCATTTGTGGGGTGTGTTTACTGTCCTGACATTTTGGGGGGTGCTAAATTGTAAGCACCCCTGTAAAGCCTAAAGGTGCTCATTGGACTTTGGAGCCCTTAGCGCAGTTAGGCTGCAAAAAAGTGCCACACATGTGGTATTGCCGTACTCAGGAGAAGTAGTATAATGTGTTTTGGGGTGTATTTTTACACATACCCATGCTGGGTGGGAGAAATATCTCTGTAAATGACAATTTGTTAATTTTTTTTACACACAATTGTCCATTTACAGAGATCTTTCTCCCACTCAGCATGGGTATGTGTAAAAATACACCACAAAACACATTATACTACTTCTCCTGAGTACGGCGATACCACATGTGTGGCACTTTTTTGCACCCTAACTGCGCTAAAGGGTCCAAAGTCCAATGAGTACCTTTAGGATTTCACAGGTCATTTTGAGAAATTTCGTTTCAAGACTACTCCTCACGGTTTAGGGCCCCTAAAATGCCAGGGCAGTATAGGAACCCCACTAATGACCCTATTTTAGAAAGAAGACACCCCAAGGTATTCCGTTAGGAGTATGGTGAGTTCATAGAAGATTTTATTTTTTGTCAAAAGTTAGCGGAAAATGACACTTTGTGAAAAAACACAATTAAAATCAATTTCCGCTAACTTGTGACAAAAAATAAAATCTTCTATGAACTCGCCATACTACTAACGGAATACCTTGGGGTGTCTTCTTTCTAAAATGGGGTCATTTGTGGGGTTCCTATACTGCCCTGGCATTTTAGGGGCCCTAAACCGTAAAGGAGTAGTCTTGAAACGAAATTTCTCAAAATGACCTGTAAAATCCTAAAGGTACTCATTGGACTTTGGGCCCTTTAGCGCAGTTAGGGTGCAAAAAAGTGCCACACATGTGGTATCGCCATACTCGGGAGAAGTAGTACAATGTGTTTTGGGGTGTATTTTTACACATACCCATGCTGGGTGGGAGAAATACCTCTGTAAATGGACAATTGTGTGTAAAAAAATCAAAAGATTGTCATTTACAGAGGTATTTCTCCCACCCAGCATGGGTATGTGTAAAAATACACCCCAAAACACATTATACTACTTCTCCCGAGTACGGCGATACCACATGTGTGGCACTTTTTTGCACCCTAACTGCACTAAGGGGCCCAAAGTCCAATGAGTACCTTTAGGATTTCACAGGTCATTTTTGTTTCAAGACTACTCCTCGCGGTTTAGGGCCCCTAAAATGCCAGGGCAGTATAGGAACCCCACTAATGACCCCATTTTAGAAAGAAGACACCCCAAGGTATTCCGTTAGGAGTATGGTGAGTTCATAGAAGTTTTTATTTTTTTGTCACAAGTTAGCGGAAATTGATTTTAATAGTTTTTTTTCACAAAGTGTCATTTTCCGCTAACTTGTGACAAAAAATAAAATCTTCTATGAACTCACCATACTCCGTACGGAATACCTTGGGGTGTCTTCTTTCTAGAATGGGGTCATTTGTGGGGTTCCTATACTGCCCTGGCATTTTAGGGGCCCTAAACCGTGAGGAGTAGTCTTGAAACCAAATGTCGCAAAATGACCTGTGAAATCCTAAAGGTACTCATTGGACTTTGGGCCCCTTAGCGTACTTAGGGTGTAAAAAAGTGCCACACATGTGGTACCGCCGTACTCAGGAGAAGTAGTATAATGCGTTTTGGGGTGTATTTTTACACATACCCATGCTAAGTGGGAGAAATATCTCTGTAAATGACAATTGTTTGATTTTTTTACACACAATTGTCCATTTACATAGAAATTTCTCCCACCCAGCATGGGTATGTGTAAAAATACACCCCAAAACACATTATACTACTTTTCCTGAGTACGTCGGTACCACATGTGTGACACTTTTTTGCAGCCTAGGTGCGCTAAGGGGCCCAACGTCCTATTCACAGGTCATTTTGAGGCATTTGTTTTCTAGACTACTCCTCGCGGTTTAGGGCCCCTAAAATGCCAGGGCAGTATAGGAACCCCACAAGTGACCCCATTTTAGAAAGAAGACACCCCAAGGTATTCTGTTAGGAGTATGGTGAGTTCATAGAAGATTTTATTTTTTGTCAAAAGTTAGCGGAAAGTGACACTTTGTGGAAAAAAACCCAATAAAAATCAATTTCCGCTAACTTTTGACAAAAAATAAAATCTTCTATGAACTCGTCATACACCTAACAGAATACCTTGGGGTGTCTTTTTTTCTAAAATGGGGACACTTGTGGGGTTCCTATACCGCCCTGGCATTTTACGGGCCCAAAACCGTGAGTAGTCTGGAAACCAAATGTCTCAAAATGACTGTTCAGGGGTATAAGCATCTGCAGATTTTGATGACAGGTGGTCTATGAGGGGGCGAATTTTGTGGAACCGGTCATAAGCAGGGTGGCCTTTTAGATGACAGGTTGTATTGGGCCTGATCTGATGGATAGGAGTGCTAGGGGGGTGACAGGAGGTGATTGATGGGTGTCTCAGGGGGTGGTTAGAGGGGAAAATAGATGCAATCAATGCACTGGGGAGGTGATCGGAAGGGGGTCTGAGGGGGATCTGAGGGTTTGGCCGAGTGATCAGGAGCCCACACGGGGCAAATTAGGGCCTGATCTGATGGGTAGGTGTGCTAGGGGGTGACAGGAGGTGATTGATGGGTGTCTCAAGGTGTGATTAGAGGGGGGAATAGATGCAAGCAATGCACTGGCGAGGTGATCAGGGCTGGGGTCTGAGGGCATTCTGAGGGTGTGGGCGGGTGATTGAGTGCCCTAGGGGCAGATAGGGGTCTAATCTGATAGGTAGCAGTGACAGGGGGTGATTGATGGGTAATTAGTGGGTGTTTAGGGTAGAGAACAGATGTAAACACTGCACTTGGGAGGTGATCGGACGTCGGATCTGCGAGCGATCTATTGGTGTGGGTGGGTGATCAGATTGCCCGCAAGGGGCAGGTTAGGGGCTGATTGATGGGTGGCAGTGACAGCGGGTGATTGATGGGTGGCAGTGACAGGGGGTGATTGATGGGTGGCAGTGACAGGGGGTGATTGATGGGTGATTGATAGGTGATTGACAGGTGATTGACAGGTAATCAGTGGGTTATTACAGGGGAGAACAGATGTAAATATTGCACTGGCGAATTGATAAGGGGGGGTCTGAGGGTAATCTGAGCGAGTAGGCGGGTGATTGGGTGCCCGCAAGGGGCAGATTAGGGTCTGATCTGATGGGTAACAGTGACAGGTGGTGATAGGGGGTGATTTATGGGTGATTGATGGGTAATTAGTGGGTGTTTAGAGGAGAGTAAACGCTGCGCTTGGGTGGTGATCTGATGTCGGATCTGCGGGCGATCTATTGGTGTGGGTGGGTAATCAGATTGCCCGCAAGGGGCAGGTTAGGGGCTGATTGTTGGGCGGCAGTGACAGGGGGTGACAGGGGGTGATTGATGGGTGATAGGTGATTGGCAGGTGATTGACAGGTGATCAGTGGGTTATTACAAGGAAGGATAGATGTAAATAATGCCCTGGCGAATTGATAAGGGGGGGTCTGAGGGTAATCTGAGCGTGTAGGCGGGTGATTGGGTGCCCGCAAGGGGCAGATTAGGGTCTGATCTGATAGGTAACAGTGATAGGGGGTGATTGATGGGTGATTGATGGGTAATTAGTGGGTGTTTAGAGAAGATAACAGATGTAAACAATACATTTGGGAGGTAATCTGACGGCGGGTTTGCGGGCGATCTAATGGTGTGGGTGGGTGATCAGATTGCCCGCAAGGGGCAGGTTAGGGGCTGATTGATGGGTGGCAGTGACAGGGGGTGACAGGGGGTGATTGATGGGTGATAGGTGATTGGCAGGTGATTGACAGGTGATCAGTGGGTTATTACAGGGAAGAACAGATGTAATGAATGCACTGGTGAATTGATAAGGGGGGGGTCTGAGGGCAATCTGAGCGTGTGGGCGGGTGATTGGGTGCCCGCAAGGGGCAGATTAGGGTCTGATCTGATAGGTAAAAGTGACAGGTGGTGATAGGGGGTGATTGATGGGTGATTGATGGGTAATTAGTGTGTGTTTAGAGGAGAGAATAGATGTAAACAATGGATTTGGGAGGTGATCTGATGTCGGATCTGCGGGCGATCTATTGGTGTGGGGGGGTGATCAGATTGCCCGCAAGGGGCAGGTTAGGGGCTGATTGATGGGTGGCAGTGACAGGGGGTGATTGATGGGTGATTGACGGGTGATTGACGGGTGATTGACAGGTGATTGACAGGTGATTGACAGGTGATCAGGGGGGATAGATGCATACAGTACATTTGGGGGGGGTAGTCTGGGGGGGGTCTGGGGAGAATCTGGGGGGTTGGGGGGTGATCAGGAGGGAGCAGGGGGCGGGGGGGGGGTATTAAAAAAAATAGCGTTGACAGATAGTGACAGGGAGTGATTGATGGGTGATTAGGGGGGTGATTGGGTGTAAACAGGGGTCTGGGGGGTGGGCAGGGGGGGGTCTGATGGGTGCTGTGGGCGATCTGGGGCGGGGAGAAAATCAGTGTGCTTGGTGCAGACTAGGGTGGCTGCAGCCTGCCCTGGTGGTCCCTCGGACACTGGGACCACCAGGGCAGGAGGCAGCCTGTATAATACACTTTGTAAACATTACAAAGTGTATTATACACTTTGTATGCGGCGATCGTCGGGTTAACATCCCGCCGGCGCTTCCGTATGGCCGGCGGGATGTTGCGGCGAGTGAGCGGCGACAGGCGGAGGCGGAGGATCGCGTCACGGATGATGCGATCGCTCCGCCCATGCCCAAACAAGGACCGCCGCATTTTGTCAATACGGCGGTCCTTGCGGCGTCTGCTTCCCGGCCGCCATTTGTCTATACGGCGGTCGGGAAGTAGTTAAGTGTAGATGGAGAGGAGTCTAAAGGAACTGAGGGGCCACAAGCAGTATCCTTCCCTGTGCCACTGGAAGAAGCCCCAAGTATGTGTAAATCCTGTTTTGTTTTTGCTTAGATCACATTTTCTGGAATTGTGTGTCAGTTTTTTTTTATTCTTTTAATCACACTGGAGCTGTGCTTTAAGTGATCCTAAGACAAATACTAATAAAAGATTTATACATATCTGGGGCTTCCTCCAGCCCCTCCACACCGATCGCTCCCATACCATTTTCACCCACCTTCTCGTCCTCCCGTTAGCAGCCCGTAAGTTTGGCCAGTCAGCGCATGCGCTGTGTGGCTCCATGTGCCCCCCCGTCTCGCAGTAGTACTGCGCAGGCTCAGAGTGCTTCCGGCCACAGCGTGGCAGGGTGCGCACAGTGCACCACAATTCGCCAAGCTGTCAGGGCTACTAATGGGAGAATAAAGAGGCGGAGGACGGTGGCGTAGGAGCGTTCCAAATGGATGGGGCTGGAGAAAGCCCCGAGTATGTATACATTTTATTATTATTATTCATCTCAGGGTCATTTTAAACCTATACACTTTTACTTACCTGGGGCTTCTTCCAGCTCCCCGTAGTTCGTGAGGTCCCATAGCATTCTCTGGGCCCCCTTCATTCTCCCTCTGTAAGTTTGGCACTCTAACTGCACAGGCACGGTCCCATTCATGCACCCTTCTCAAGTATGCCCCCATTCCATCCTGGTCCTTTAACCCACACTGTGGCCCCCAGTTCTGGTCCTCCCATCCCCCATAATGCAGGGGTGGGAGGGGGGTAATTTGGTTGCCTATACTAAGGGGAGGCAGTCATACTGCTGCCCAAGACCCTCTTCCTTTCCTGTGTGTACACACACAACTGTACTGGGCATGTGCAAGTACATTCCCAGTAGCACAAAGCAGCTTGTACAAAGAGGAAAAGGCCATGCACAAGTGGCTTTGTGCTACTGTGAATGTGCAGACCATACTAGTGCATGACCAGTACAATAGGCTTATGCACAAAGGGAAGTGCAGCCTCGAGGAAGAAGAGGGCACCAAGCAGCAGTGGTGGGGTCTGAATATGCTCAGAGGGACCCAGCAATGGAACAGTGGGCCCCAAGAGGATCTACTATGGTATGGTTCACTTTAAGGCTATATGTTTGGGGGACAAGTGTGTGCAAGTTGAGGGGTGGGGTTGGTTGAGATGATGTTGGTCAGATTAGTTGGGAGGGGGGGGGGGGGGGGTGGCTGGTGACAGTGGGCCTTGGGCGGTAAAAAGTAGAAATCCGGCCCTGCTTGGGATAGTTCAGCTTTAAGTGAACATCTGTAATGCAAGCCTGGCTTCAGGGGCATAAAGAGATAATTGGCATATTCAGTAGCGATGCATTGTGGGTAACCACATATTTTACTTAAAGGGAACATCCAAGATCAATGCTTAAATGATAAAAACTACCTTGCTATGTTGTTTCTTCCCCGCTGTCTCAAACCGCAATGACACATGTCCCCTTACTCCCTCCAATTGGGAGTAAATCGCTCCAGTAATTTGCCATAACCCGGAAGTAGTTTCAGGACTGACTTCCTTTAGTCATTTTCATGCGGCACACAGGCGCAGAGTCTCTTGGGCTTTTGGGCAACGCCTGCGCACTGTGTATTGGCTGTGGGGAGGAGGCTGGAGGAAGGGCGGAAATTACATCACTGAACTTCGAGGGGACAATGCACAGGTGCTGCCTGCATTCCACAATCTTGCTGCGCTGTGTTCCATGAAGAAATAAATCATGAACTGCGCCTGCGTTCCCACACAACACCTGACCTTGGCGGTTGGAACAGGAATCACAGCAGAACGCTGCAGTTGTGGGGGAATTAAAATGCACAGGTCAGGAAGGCCGAAGATAAGCTGCTGGAAAAGGTAGGACTGAAAAAAAAAATCTTCTTGGACCTTTCCTTTAAAGCTGAATTATCACAAGTATCTTCTGTTTTAAGAAGGCAAATCACAACAAGCATAATTTTATGATAATTGTATGCAAATTTATGCTGCTTGGAATTGGACCAATGAAATGCAGCAGCTGTGGATTTTGATTCGTCAAATTCCAGGATGCATCAACTCAAAATGATCTCACAGGCTATCCCTTGTTACTTACTGCCGATAACTGCCCATCATATTTATTTGAATTATGCTTAAAGTGGAATAAAACTCTGACATAACATTCAATAAAAATGTGTTTTCCTACCTTTTATTTCCCATTCAGCTACCATATTTAGTTTTGTGCACAAGTAATATTGTCTGTTTACAAATTACAAGGTCCCAAACTACAGTCTATTTGCTCTGAAAGCTGCCATTGCATTTTATTAATATATTTTAATAGATAAATATAGCAGCTATCTAGTGAAATATTCACATTTCTCTTCTTGCGAGCTCCGAGCAGTTATGCTTCACTTCCGTGGCTGGCTGTAACTAATTGTAACAGGGAAATGTAAACAAAAGATAATGATATCACTTTTGGAGATTTGGATCATAAGCTGAAGGAGCTTTCTACTGCAAAACAAAGTGCTGTGTTTAATTGTTTGAATGCTGCTCTGCTACAATTTCTTTTATGGTAGTAGGTTTAAGGCTGAAAATAATCTTTGAGTGCAAAGAAGAAATGCATATTTTCAGACGACTTTAAAGTAAACCTGATGTCTCTAGGGGACAAAAAGTTACATACTTATCTGGGTAGAGGAAAGCCTCTGGATGGTCCAGAGGCTTCCTGTCTCCTCCTCCACATCGACCAGATGCTTCCCTCTTCCTAGATAAGTACTAAATTTTTTTTGTCCAAAAGAGACTACAGGTTTACTTTAAGTAGGGGATTGCGTTAGGTAGGAATATGTTACTTTTTAAAAAATAGTTTTGATTATGCAATACTCGTGTACATTCTGACATTTATCATTTTCTACCTGAAATAACTGTAAAAAGCCATTCAGATACTTAACTGGGATTAACCAACCTGACTGTACCTAGTGATAGTTCTTGTATGCCGGCATATCTTGCTGGTCCTGTCTTGATTATCATCTCATTAAGTTCTAAAATCTATCGCTCGCTCTACCTACCTACCTGTCTATATATCTATATTAGTAAAAAAGGCCCGCCTGTTAAAAAACGGCGCTACGCAATGGCCACTACCACCCGCAATGCAGGCACAGACGTGTCCCACTTGATCATCCCCCACCGCTGTCCGAAGTATTTGCACACAGGGAGACGTCGCTTGCTTGGCAGTTGGAAAAAGCTGTTATTTTCCACAATGCAATGAGTTTCACAGACAGCAAACTGTCAAGTCTGGAAGCAGGGACTCACACAGACACACACACCCACACACACAGACACACCCACACACACACACACACATCACATCGTATACACAGACACACACACAGACACACAGACACACACACACACACACAGACACACAGAGACACAGACACACAGACACACACACACACACACACACACACACACACACACACACACACACACACACACACACACACACACACACACACAGGGACAGGACACAGAGACACCGGGGTTTTATTATGTAGGATGTATTTTTTTTTTTACAATTTTAAACTGTATACTTGTCAAGGATGGCATTAGAATGTCCTTTTTACAAGCTGCTTGCACTGCCTCCCACTTTTCTTTCTTGACGATAAGGCTGACATTCATTTTAAGTACACAAACAATACAGTAAAATCCTTGAAATGAAAATATTGCTTTCCATGAGTTTTTATGATGTCATCCCTCACACAGTATACGTGGGAGAACGATTCTTATGTTGACCTAAATGGTGTTTCTTATAAAAATATGGCTAGTATCGTAAAAAAAAAGATGTCCAAGAATCTATACATGCTGAACAGAGACTGTTTTCCTTGCGCTACTGTGACCTTGGCAGAAGAATAATATGAATATAAAAACAAAGTATTGTTTTGCAGCCAACCTACCATGACAACAGTAAACAGAAATGTATAGTGTAAAGCATGTAAAAATGAATGATAAATTATTATTATTATTTTCCTAATTTTGTTTTGTTAAATATAATACACAAATGGTAAATACTGTGAAGGCACTGATCTAAATATAATACCATTTCATACTTTAGTTGAATGTGCATAAACTTGAGATGAAATAAAACTTCTGAAGTTAAAAACCCAGGTTTAAAATTATTTTACACGTCCTAAAGCAAATGCTGATTTGTTCACATAAGAGCAGGACAGAGCAGAAGAAATATGTTGTCTGACTAACTCCCTGCCTCTCCCTGCCTCTCCTGCACCTGACATGGACATTCCCACCCACATATTATAGTGCTGCCATCCTACAGTGAGTGATTGCTTCCCCACTCAGGCTGCATTTCCACTTGTGCAGTGCGAATCGCCGCGGTTAAAATTTTCATGCGCATGGATGACGATGTATGCGAATTTAACCATGGCAGTACTGGTGTGCTTTTCCATTGTTTCTATGCAAATTCGCATGAAAATTCGCATACCCAAACCTCATGCGAATTTCCTATTAAATACATTGTATGCGATTCGCATGCGATTCGCATAGCGATATGTGGTATGCGAATTCTGATGGCTCTGCCATGCGAATTTTTTCTGCACAGAAAAACGCAAAGGAATCCTGACAAGTGGAAACAGTCCCATTCACTTGTATTGCTATGCGAATTTGCATGCGAAAAACGCTTGCGAATTCGCGATAGTGGAAATGAGCCCTTAGGCTAGGTGCATGCTATGCTGAGGCTGTACCATGTATTGGTAGATATGCTGTACTGCTGGCAGGGTTTGTTGCTGGGTCCACTGCCACTCCGGAATGGCAACACAATCTGTGTCTGTAAAAATGGATGATGTTGAACTATTATAATTCAGAGCAGCTTTCATAGTGATACACTAAACAGCAGTAAAGTTGCCATGTACAGGTAGGGCATGGCAATGTACTGATGCTGGGTGAGCACTGCCCTTTAACACATTTGTGCCACACACGTGCTATGTTAATGTGTGTTACGCCATGCGTTACCATAGCAATGTGTTCATTATCGCTAATTATTAACCACTTCACAACTGAGGGGTTTTACCCCTTCAGCATCCGAGCAATTTTCTCCTTTCAGCGCTCCTTACATTCATTCGCCTATAACTTTATCATTACTTATCACAATAAAATGAACTATATCTTGTTTTTTTCGCCACCAATTAGGCTTTCTTTAGGTGGGACACTATGCCAAGAATTATTTTATTCTAAATGTGTTGTTTTTTTTAAAGATTCTTTTATTTTCAGAACAAAATTTTGTAACAGGTGAAAAATACATAAGGACAACAGGTATATATTACTATACAAGGTATAGACAGTATAAGAGTCATACAATCATTGTTAAGATGTCTGATAATCAGCCCGTAATGCTAGGTGGTGCACAATAATCGGTCTAGCTTATATATGACTATCTCAAACATTAGCAGGCCAAAAAATGATTCCAGTCAGACTTAGAGTCTAGGTATAGGAAGGGGGACTCCAAGTTCATACAGTCAGATTACAGCGAGCAACCAGGGCCCATAAGGGATCATACACCTGGATACTCAATATCCTCTGAGCAGTGTTGGAGCCTATTTGAACTGACGGGATATGTTCTGGCGTATCTCATGTATTCGTCACACACTGTATATATATAATCAATAATTGTCTGAGCTATATGTAGGGATAAAGTATGATATACAGAGAGAGAGGGAAAGAAGAGAGGAGAAGTGAGAGCAAGAGGGAAGGAAGATATGAAAAGTAGGGGACAGAGAGAGATCTATGTCAATGCCTGACGCCACTTCAAGATTCAGTCGAAATGCCATGAGGGTGTATTATACACGAGGTGTGCAATCTTTTATCGAATTGGGGAGTCAAGTGGCTTGGGTGGACGTGAGAGATGCATACCGTGGTGTTTCAATAAACTCAAACCAGGCGTACCATGTCTTCATGAACTGGTCCCGCCTCTCCTGCATAGTGGAAGTGAGATCTTCCATCTTTTGTATCCAGTCAATTTCCTTAAGCCAGTCTTTAATCGTAGGGGGCTCCGTAGATTTCCAGCGACGTGCAATTAAGGTCTTGGCTGCATTTACTAAATATCTAGTGAGGGTCTTCTTATAGCGCCTAGTTGACCAGTGGTTATGATGTAGTAGGAAAAATTCGGGAGAGTCAGGTGGGAGGTAGTCTGTCAGGGAGTGCATGAGCTCTCTCACATCCACCCAAAATTGTGTAAGTTTACAGCAGGACCAGAAAATATGAATCAATGTGCCTTCTTCCATTCCACATCTCCAGCACAGGGGAGAGGTGGAGGGGTACATCTTATGGAGTCTAGACGGAGTCAGGTACCACCTGGTGAAAATTTTGTATCCTGCTTCCTGACTTCGGGAGGATAGGGAGGATTTGTGTGCAAAGATTAGGATTTTTTGCCATTGTTTATCCGTGAAGGACTTACTCAGATCCCTTTCCCATTTGGTCCTGTACTGTTTGCAGGGTTCATCAGTGGTATTGAGAAGAGAGTAGACCATAGAGAGGGTACCCCGAATGTGGCCCTCTCCTCTACATGTCTGTTCAAATGGTGTAAGGGCTCTATCGAATCCTATTTTAGTACCTTGGGAGCGCAGAAAGTGCCTGAACTGGAGAAGGCTCCAAGTGTCTAGGGACGGGGAGTTTAGTGAGAGTTGGAGGTCCTCAATTGTCTTCCAGTTTCCCCCTGATATCAAGTGATGTGCCCGCAGAGGAGGTCCCAAACGCCAGAGCGGGTAGCTCTTGGTATTTAGGCCTAAGGGAAAGCTTATGTTGCCCAGTATGGGCATCAATGGTGAGGGCCATGGAGAAATGAGCGTGGATTCTCTATACCTGGCCAGCGTGCGGAGAGTCTGGTAAGGGACCTATGCCGCCGTAGAGGCTTTGGGTAAGGGGCGAGTGGCCCAGGGCATATCTTGCAATGTGCTTTCTACCACCTCTTCCTCCATACTCACCCATCGTTTGAGGGACCCGTGTCTATGCCAGTCAATCACTCTAATTAGAGTGGCTGCTGCATGGTAGAGGCGTGGATTTGGGACTGCCATACCACCTAGCTCTTTAGGGGCGGTCTGTATAGTGTATTTCAGTCTAGGTTTTCGCCCATTCCAAATAAACTTGGAGAACACTCTCACTAGTTGTTGAAAATAGGCTGAGGGTATAAAAATAGGCATTGTCTGAAACAGATAGAGGAGACGGGGCATTATCGTCATTTTAATGATACAGTTCCTACCGAACCAAGAGAACTGGGGTTTGTCCCATCTCTCCAGGTCTTGTTTAATACGTTCTAGGGCAGGTGTGAAGTTAGAGGAGATGAGATCTCTAGGGTTAGGGGTGATTTGTATACCCAGGTATTTCAGGGAGCGGTTAGGCCATTTAAAGGGGAAATTACTTTGTAGAAGTTGCTTAAGGTCACCAGGGAGTAACACACCCAGTGCCTCGCTCTTGTCGTAATTAATGGACATGTTTGAGACCTCTCCATAGACCTTAAATTCGGCTAGAAGATTGGGCAGTGACACATGTGGGTTAGTGAGAAAGAACATAAGATCGTCCGCATAAGCAGCTACTTTATGGGATGACTTAGGAAAGTCAACGCCCTGTATATCTGGGTTGTTGCGTATCGTACAGAGGAAGGGTTCCAGGGACAGTGCGAAGATCAGGGGTGAGAGGGGGCATCCCTGTCGGGTTCCGTTGAGGATGGGGAACGTGTCAGACAATGCGCCATTCACTTTTACCCTAGCGTTTGGACAGGAATAGAGGGCTAGGACCCGCCCGATCATATTTTCAGTGAGACCGATATAGCGTAGGGTGCCTTCGATGAGATCCCAGTCCACCCTATCGAATGCTTTCTCTGCGTCAGTTGATAGCAAGAGAGTGGGTTTGGACCGGGATCTCACCCAGTGCAAGATGTTTAGGGTTCTAATGGTGTTGTCCCTAGCTTCTCGGCCCATGACAAAGCCCACCTGATCGTAGTGAACCAGAGAAGGGAGGAGCGGAGCCAGTCTGTTTGCCAGCATTTTTGCAAAGAGCTTCAGGTCCACATTAAGTAGAGATATGGGTCTAAAGCTCTGGCATTGAGTTGGATCTTTCCCCTCCTTTAAGATCACCGAAATGTGGGATCCAAGCATCTGAGATGAAAAGGAGTTTCTCTCTGAGGACGGGTCAGCAATGATATTGAATGCCTTAAGCATATGAGGGAATAGTATCTGCTTAAATTGCTTATAGAATTCGGGGGTATATCCATCTGGTCCTGGTGCTTTGCCAGAGGGAGTTTGGGACAGTGCTACGCGTAGCTCATCCTCTGAGAACGGCTCTTCTAGTGCTTTAATGTCGTCTGGGGACAATTTGGGCATCTGCGATTGTTTGAGGTATTCCACTATCTTTCTTTGCTTAGATTCTTTAGAGGTGGCAGAGGGATGGCATGGTAGATTGTACAGGTTAGAGTAGAAATCTTTGAAGATTTTCGCAATGTCCTCATATTTATGGTGCATCACTGATCTCCTATCCTTGATACAAGGAATATAGTTGGAGGATTGTTGAGCTTTTAGCGCCCTAGCTAGGATAGAGCTACATTTATTACCGAACTCGTAAAAGGTTCGGTGACAGCGTAGGGCTGCATATTTAACCTTAAAGAATAAGAGTGATTTAAGTGTCTCCCTCAATTTCGTGAGTGAGGAAAGTGTTGTAGGGGATCTGTCTCGTTTGTGTTTTTGCTCTAACTCACCAATTGATATTAAGGTATCATTAATTGCTTTGTCTCTCTCTCTTTTTTTCCTGGCACCTTCTCTAATCAGGAGGCCTCTTGTGAAACATTTATGCGTTTCCCATATCAGAAGGGGGGAGGAGTCTTCTTTTACATTTAGTTCAAAGAACTCCTCTATTTCCCGTTTAACCCTTGAGAGAACCTGTTTGTCCTCTAGGAGTGAGTTATTCAGCCGCCAGCAAGCAGGGCCTCGTCTATGTTCCCCAATAGCCAGTTCCACAGTAACTGGTGCATGGTCGGACAGAGAGATGTTGCCAATGGATGGGGCTGCTGAAACCGAGAGAAGATTATGGGAGATGAAGACATAGTCGATTCTAGTGTATGTGTTATGGGGGAAAGAGTAGTATGTAAAATCTATCGACGAAGGATTATGTAACCTCCACACGTCTACTAGCTGCATGGAGCGTAAGAGCGATCTGCATTTTCGTAAGACTGCATGGGAGACAGAGGACTTCCTCGAGGAAGAGTCTAATTCTGGATCTAGAGTGAAATTCAGGTCTCCCCCCAGTAATACACTGCCCTCAGCAAATGAATGTAACTTAGATAAGAATGTCTGGAGAAAGGTCGCCTGCTGAGAGTTAGGTGCATAGAAGGAGCCAATGGTGATCTTTTGGGTGTATACTGTACCCTTGATCAAGTTGAACCTGCCTTGTGGATCTTGATATTGATCAATCAGGGTAAAGGGTGTATCCCGTGAGATCAATATGGCAGTTCCTTTGATTTTTGACATTTGAGGAGAGCTAAAGAAAGCTGTTTTGTAATATCTATTTAGAAATTTGGGAACTGTTGGGCCCTTAAAGTGTGTTTCTTGGATACAGACTACATTGGCTCGTTCCTTATGACATAAATGGAGCACAGACGACCTCTTTTCAGGCACATTCAGCCCTCTGGCATTTAGGGATAGCAATTTAAGTGACTGCTGGAATGTCCGCAGTCAAGAAGCAGCATCGGCACGACACAGAGCTCATCTCAAAAGGTAAGACTAGAGATAGGGACAGTATAAAAGAAATGTATAGCAAGTAGAACAGAAAATAAGGAAGCGTGTAAGAAACCACGCAGTACAAATGTGTAATATGTAAGCTGAAATCATATTACCTGGTCTGGATTTAACCAGATCTAGAGTGAGCTTTCGCTCAGTTATCTGGGATCTTAGAGGATTCCCAGTTATCTTTGGCGATACGCCCTGGGGTAAGAAGGCCCGCAACAAACCAGTGGGTGAGCCTCCAACCCCCGGGTTACCGCATGTATAACTATAACCAGTCAACAAAGGGTATAACATCCTGTCAGTGGTATGTATGGTGTAAAACAATATGTTAAATAATTAACAAGGCATAAGGCAATCTATAAAACTATATAACTGAGGTATATCCTATAGTATATAAAAGATCAGTAGTGAACTTTACCCCTCAGGCAGATCCGCTTCCCCCCTCCCCCCTCTCCCCAAAGCTAGCTTATGAACTTTCGTGCATTACAAGGTTCACGTCTGTGGGCCTTCAGTTCCTTCCACTCGTCCATCTCCATAGTCAGGGCCCCCTCCCCGGTATCCCGCGGGTTCCCAGTGGGGCATACCCACCCACCTCCCACATCCCCCCCGGTCTAGAGCCAATACCCACCACCCCCAAGCCATTCACCCCGGCCGCTACAATACCATAGCAGTGCATTTACAGAGGGATATACGATAGACCTTATAGTAGAAACAGACATGTGTTAAGTCTGGCCATCCAAGCAGGTTACGGTAGATGAGACATGTTAGGGCCCAAGTATCTGGGAGGGGGGGCGGTGGCTCATCCTCGAACAAGGGGGGGGCATGGAAGTCAGGCGGCACACACCACCCGCTGGATTGGGCCCCAAGCAGGAGTCCTCGGGTGAGGGGACTTCGTCCAGAAAGCAAGTAGTTAAGGGTATGGGCGTTGGTAGGGGAAGGAGAGTCCGTTCCTCCGTGTGTCTATTCGGGGAGTTCGGGAGGTGAAGAGGGGGGGGGGGAAAATAAGAGTACTTACAGCCAGGAAGACTCTAACGTCTTTTCTTGGGTTTCTGTGGACGGCCAAAATCAGGCGAGTCCGGGTCCCACTCTGTGAGGTCGACTGCTGGCAGCGACATTGTGTCCATAAATGAAGGGAGGTCTCGAGGATGGCGTAGCGTGCAAGACTTGGAGCCCTTCGTGGCTATCAGCTGGAATGGAAAGCCCCAGCGGTAGGAGATCCCCTCTTTCTTCAGGGCTTGTATAAGGGGGTTCAGTGCCCTGCGCTGGGCGAGAGTAAAGGGCGCCAAATCTTGGTATAGCGTAACTTGGGCTCCATCACAGTCCAACGGTCCCTTATCATGTGCAGCAGTCATGATGTCTTCTTTATCTCTAAAGTTATGCAGGCGGCATATGATGTCTCGTGGCTGCTCTTGTTCTGCAGGCATAGCCCGTAGGGCTCTGTGCGCTCTATCAAATTTGAGCTTCTGGGTCTCCGGACGGTTCAAAAGGCCATTGAAGAGGGACCTCAGAGTAGGCAAGATGTCTTCCGCCAAAATCGTTTCAACCCTGATGTTGTTGCGGCGGCCTCTATTCTGGAGATCCTCCATCTGCGATCTCATGAGCTGGGAGGAAGCCTGTTGCTTCTCACTCGTCTCCCTTAAACGAGCCACTTCAGCACGTAGTTGTGTGATATCAGCTTCTGCTGTGGTTACCCGATCTGTGAGGCCTGAGATGTCTGTACGGATGGTCGCAATCTCCGTTCTCGTGGAGGAGACAATGCGCTCAGTTTGTTCATCGAGATCATGCTTGGTGGGGAGAGTTCGGAGATACTTCCAAATATCCTCCAGGTTGCTCATGGCTGCTTGTCTAGGAGGGGTGCCCCGCTGCGGAGACGAGGACTCAAGGTCCGCCATGTTGGAGGCCGCAGGGCGCGGGGTGGCCGTCTGAAAGTAGCGTGTCACAGGCCGCTGGGAAGGGGTTCGAGGCTGTCCGTGTTTGCCTTTACCTTTTTTCTTTCTATCCATACCACTTGGAGCGAAGTTAGTGGCTGGTAAGTGGCATATATTTGCTTCAGTAACATGCGGGGCCCGGGAGCTCGGCAGGCACACGTCTTCACTCCTCCATTGCTGGCTCCGCCCCCCTCATTCTAAATGTGTTTTAATGGGAAAATAGGAAAACATTTGGAAAAAAAAACATTATTTTTCAGTTTCCCGCCATTATAGTTTTTAAATAATGCATGCTACTATAATTCAAATCCATGTAACTTATATGCCCATTTGTCCCAGTTATTACACCGTTTAAATTATGTCCCTACCACAATGTTTGGCGCCAATATTTTATTTGCAAATAAAGGTGCATTTTTTTCAGTTTTGCGTCTATCCCTAATTACAAGCCCATAATTTATAAAGTAACAGTGTTATACCCTCTTGATATAAATATTTAAAGATTTCAGTCCCTAAGGTAACTATTTAAGTTTTTTTTTATTGTAATTTTTTTTAATTTATTTTAATATTACAAAAGAAAATATTGGTAACAATTGGGGAGTGTGGGAGTTAATGAGTTAAAATTAATAGTGAAAACAATGCATGTGTATGTGAAAAATGTTTTTGGGTGTAGTATTACTTTTTGGCCACAAGATGGCATTTTTTTTCAGGCGTCCTACAAGCGTCGAAAGGATGCTTGCAGGAAGGGAGGCTGGGAAACTGAGATTTTTCACAATGGTCGTGCTGCTTCTCATAGAAGCATGCCGATCATTGTGGGGGCAGAGATCAACGAACGAGAATGGATTTTCCCATTCATTGATCTCCGGGCGAGCGGGCGGCGGCGTGCACAATCGCGGGAGCGTGCGAGCGGGAGCGCGGACAGCGGCGGCAGCGGCGGGGGGTGCGTATATCTACGCTCCGGGCGGGGAACTGAAGTCCAAAGAAGCGTAGATATACTGTACCCGGGCAGCGAAGTGGTTAATACATGCCTGTCACTGAAATCTACCAATCGCTACCTTCCTATCCCCAGGCTGTATCTGCCTGCCACTAGAATCTTACTATTAGTATGTGCTTTTCACTAGAATCTATCAATGACTATCTGGCTGTCAATAAAGTCAAATGATTACTACTGCTTACCATTAGACTCTAGCAATAACTACTTGCCTACCTCTAGTAAGAATCTACCCTTCATCACCTGCCTGCCAATAGAATGCAACTATCGTTACCTGTCTGCCATTAGAATCTACTGATCACTATCTACCTGCCCCTAAAATCTACAGATTACCAACGGCCTGGCACTAGAATCTACCATTCATTACCTGGCTGTTACCAGAATCTGCCTGTCATTGGGCCACATCCAATTCATTTTTTGTGCTGATTATTTTCATCTTCTGGTTAAAATAACTTTTCAACACTCTGCAAAAAGACTTCCAAAATTAGGTGAAAAAGTATTGTCGAAATTATGCTGATAAGAATCTTGCTTGTTTGTGGCTTAAACAGGCAATTTATTGACATGATGTGAAATTATCCCATAGGAGAAAACCTGGGAGAAAAAGTGAATTTTATCTGACCCATTACCTCTCTACCACTGGAATTACTGTTATCACAGATCACCTGATACTAGAAAATTACTATCGATACCAGCCTTTCCATTGATTCTACCAATCTCTATCTTCCCATCACTAGGAGCTACCTGCATGCCACTAGAATCTGACTATTTGCTTGTGCCTTTCACGAGAATCTACTGTTCAGTACCAGCCTACAACCATAATGTACTGATCAGTACTTGCATGGAACTAATATTTACTGATCACTAGCTGGATGTCACTAGAATCTATCTGCCACTGTCTTCCCGTGGGAGCAGTTGAAACAGTCGGGGCCAAAAATGGGCACAATTGTTATTTATCCATATATGTGGGCGCAATGGTTATTTATCAATATATGTGGGCATCATTGCTATTAATTGTAATATAGAAAGACTTTACTCTATTAAGCACTGCAGACGGCTGCAATTAAATTGAAATTTATCGTATTATTAGTAGTAGGGATCAGGGGTTAAGGTTAGTTAAGGTTAAGCACCACCAGGGGGGTCTTAGGGTTAGGCACCACCAGGGCAGGGTCTTAGGGTTAGACACCACCAGAGGGGTCTTAGGGTTAGGCACCACCAGGGGGGTCTTAGGGTTCGGCACCACCAGGGAGGTCTTAGGGTTAGGCTCGACCAGGGGGGTTTTAGGGTTAGGCAACACCAGGGGGTGTTAGGATTAGACAACACCAGGTGATCCTAGGGTTAGGCACCAACAGGGGGATCTTAGAGTTAGGCACCACCAGGGTGGTTTTAGGGTTAGGCACCACCAAGGGGGTCTTAGGGTTAGGCACCACCAGTGCACTTATATTGTTATTTACCGATAATGTTAGTAATATCAGTATTTAACATCGCGCCTAAATTATCTTGCAACGTTTTTAAATGTATGCCTTCCTGTCACTGGTATTATTTGCCTGTGATATCATCTACTTGCCAACAGTAATATTAGCATGTTATCGTTATATGCTTATTTATTTATTATTATTGATTTATAAAGCCCCAACATATTCCGTGTGCTGTAAAGTAAGTAACAAACAGGTGGAACAAAATAATACAGACAATGGTATACACCAATATTCAAAATATAGAGTTGGTACAAAATACAGAATTGGTACAAAGTACAGAATTGGTAATAACAGTGACAAAAAGCTAAAAGTGCTTATCAATTTTTATCTGTATGTCATTGGTATCTCCTTCTTATATGTGTCTGTCTTACTTTCTTCTAGTGAACTACAGTACTATATTTTTGGTGCATTTTTCCCATTTACATTTTTGCAAGTCTACACCTTGATGCTTGCCCAATAATATATGTGTAAATAGAATATGACACTTTTAATATAGTGCAGCCTTAGCTCACATACTTTTATATTATAATGCCCATAGTTTGCCCACACTCTAAATTGTTTTTCATTGTGTGGCACGCAATGCCCGTTCTTTGGTGCCCAGAATAAAATAGTCTAGGATCCTAGCAACACAGCTATCAAACGTTCAGAGGTTAGTGCTTGAACTGGGAAGTAATTCTGTCTTTGTACCATTATTTTGTCTTAAAGAAATTCTGTTTTAATCGTGGAGGCCACATTTTTTTTTGGACAGGTAATGTTTTATTGATTTTAACCACTTCACAACTGAGGGGTTTTACCCCTTGAGCACCAGAGCAATTTTCACCTTTTTCAGCGCTCCTTTCATTCGTCTATAACTTTATCATTACTTATCACAATGAAATGAACTATATCTTGTTTTTTTCGCCACCAATTAGGCTTTCTTTAGGTGGGATATTATGCCAAGAATTATTTTATTCTAAATGTGTTTTAATGGGAAAATAGGAAAAAATGTGGGAAAAAAAATCATTATTTTTCAGTTTTTGGCCATTATAGTTTTTAAATAATGCATGCTACTGTAATTAAAACCCATGAAATGTATTTGCCCATTTGTCCCTGTTATAAAACCGTTTAAATTATGTCCCTATCACAATATTTGGCACCAATATTGTATTTGGAAATAAAGGTGCATTTTTTTTTCAGTTTTGCGTCCATCCCTAATTAGAAGCCCATAGTTTATAAAGTAACAGTATTATACCCTCTTGACATAAATATTTAAAAAGTTCAGTACCTAAGGTAACTATTTATGTATTTTTTTTATTGTAATTTTTTTTTTTTATTATTACAAAAAATAATAATTGGGGAGTGTAGGAGGTAATGAGTTAATTTTTAGTGTAAAACTAATGTATATGAAAAATGCTTTAGGGTGTAGTTTTACTATTTGGCCACAAGATGGCCACAGTAACCTTTTGTTTATGTGACCTGCAAGCGTGGAAAGTACGCTTGCAGGAAGTGTTATGAGGCTGGGAAACTTTTTTTTTTCACAATGATAGCGCTGCTTCTCATAGAAGCAGCCGATCATTGCGGGGGGCTTAGATCAATGAACGGGAAGGTTTTTCCAGTTCATTGATCTCTGGGCAAAAGGGCGGCGGCATGCACGAGCGCGGGGGCACGCGCACGAGTAAGCGGGAGCGCGGACAGAGGTGGGAGCGGCGGGAGGTGCGGATATCTCCGTCCCTGGTGTTGACAGGGTGGAAAAAGGGATGGAGATATCCGCACCGCTGGTGGTAAAGTGGTTAAAGATAACATTTAAAAAAAGACAACAGAAAACAATATGTCTGATGCACGAAAAGATGAGAAGAAGAGAGAAAGAAAAAGGAAGAATATCCCCTCAGTAAAGTAAAAGAGAGGGGAATCAAGAAAAAGAAGAGAAAAATGGGCAACATATCAAAATATAACATAGCATGTAAATTGTAGGTAATATAAACCATCAATCAGTCATAGATGACCCTGAAAAGTTCCACAAAGAAAACCAGAAGTTTGTGAATCAAGAGATATCCAATTACTCAAACTGCTGTCAATGATTCCAATATCAGGAAGTCGGCCAGCCTGCACCTGGATCCTCAAAAGTGCTCAAGTGTATAACAAGGAAGGAAAAGGGAATTGGTCTCAACCTGGATTTCACAATAATAGCTTAATGTATTTGTACCATAGCAACAACATAGCATCAAGTGCTCACTTGATTAAAGCTTGCGGGCCAAAATATTGTGCTATGTTGGGGCTATGGTACCAATAAATTAAGCTATTGTTGTGAGGCCCGGTCCCTTTTCCTTCCCCAGTGAATCTAAAGGTGGCCATACACTGGTCGAATTGCCATCAGATCGACAAACAGATAGATCCCTTTCTGATCGAATCTGATCAGAGAGTGATTGTATGGCTGCCTTTACTGCAAGCAGATTGTGAATCGATTTCAGCATGAAACCAATCACAATCTGTGAAGCTGCCACCGCCGCCCCCCGGGCCCCCACATACATTACCTGCTCCGGCCGGCGCAAGTCCCCCGGTCTCCGCTGTCTTCTTCTCCGCTGGGTTCCAGGCCTGCAGCTTCACTTCTTCCTGTCGGGGGAAGTTTAAACAGTAGAGGGCGCTCTACTGTTTAAACTTCCTGCCGGGACAGGAAGTTCAGTGAAGCTGCAGGCGTGGAGCGCAGAGCGGAGAAGAAGACAGCGGAGACCGGGGGGACTCGCGCCGGCCGGAGCAGGTAATGTATTGCCGCTGTATTGCGTTGGTCGTCGGGCATTCGAACGCCGCTATCGACGCACTCTCGACCCGCCGGCGATCGAGCAAAATCTTCCGCACGGACGGATCGACGGGAATCGATGGGAACGATTGATTTCGTATGAAAATCGTTCGTTCTGTCAGCGTTTGTGCAATGATTTCACAGCAGATTCGATCACAGTGATCGAATCTGCTGTATATCGGCGGGAAAATCGGTAGGTGTATGGGCCCCTTAAATCACATCTTAGTTCAGGCAAAGTTATTCACGCATCACTTTTTGTAATCTGTCTGTTAGCGGCCTGTGACTCATTATGGTTTTCCTAATGCTTTGTTTTCTGCATGTTCAATTTCATATGTAATTGAATCCAATAAAGCCATCTCACTTTAATTCATTGAAGCACCATCCTTTATGTCCACAGCTGAGTGACACGGCTGTTTCCATCCTCATATATATATCTAACCAGCTTGAATGCTAATTTATGTTAGAATTTGATCTTTGACCAAGAGCTTGTTAGGATATGGTTTACCAGAATGCATTTTCATTAAGGGGTTGATAGGAATAGAATATACGCAGGATTTATAAGGAAGAAATTAAGTGACATTAATCAAACAGCATTCTGGTTGCACAAACAAGAAATAGCGGCGCATTAGAACAGCTTTCCTGCCCCATTTTAATTTTAGTCAAAGCTTTAATTGAAACTGTGTTCTGCTTTGAATGGGAGCACCTGATTTTTCTTGATTTTCTAGAACTATTGAACACCAGGGAGCAAACGAAGTGAGCTCTAAACTGATGACAACGTTCAGTATAATTTTCAAAAAATCATTCAGGCTCCTAAATTGTGGGAATTAAATGTGTTTGCATAAATGCAGTGCTTGTACATTTTGCTACAGCTGAGGCTGATTGTATTATTGCATTATTTCCAATTCTCCTATCAGGCATTTAAGGCATGACTGGAACCCGACAATCTTTTGTTTCTGCCTTTTTAGTACATTTAAGAACATGTTCTGTTTCTTTTTCACAGTTTGGCAGCAAAATAGGAACAGACTTGTAATTATGTAGTAACATTCTGGAACACAGCAAATTATACAGGTGTTCATTTAGAGCTGCTGTGCTTGCATAAGGATTTGACGATATGTATATTTCATATGCATGAAGCAGATTGGAGCAGAATACATATTACATGCAGAATGTTCACTTTTTGTGCTATACTAAAATCTGTGCAGGTCTTCAAAATGTTTCCCATCAAAGGTGAAATTTAAAGTAAAATGCTTCCATCTTCCCATCGCACAGCTGTCTTTCTGAGGTGTGGTTGTAAGGAAGAATCATCTCCATTCCAGTACCACTACTTTGTGACCATGTGAACCCCTATACTTCCAGGCTGTCTGCAGAATGTTTCTCCTTCCAACATGAATTGGCTAGTCAAGTAACCAATCACTAGGCCTAAGCATGAGCACGTGGCAGTAGGAGTGACTATTCAAATCCCTAATGTGGTGACAGCTGCAGGAAAGGAGGAAAGGGGCATGTAAGAAATTTCTGTTAAAGGACAATTGAAGTGAGAGGGATATGGAGGCTGTCATATTATTTCCTTTTAAGTAATACCAGTCGCCTGGCTAGCCTGCTGAACCTTTGCCTCTAATACTTTTAGCCATAGACCCTGAACAAACATGCAGGTGTCAGGTGTTTCTGACATTATTGTCAGATCTGACAAGATTAGCTGCATGATTGTTTAGGGTGTTATTTAGACACTGCTGCAGCCAAATAGATTAGCAGGATAGCCAGGCAACTGGTATTGTTTGAACAGAAACAGATTGTAAGCCTCTGGCAGGGTCCTCCACTCCCTAGTGTAATCTACAGGATCATGTGCTGCTGTCCTATGACAGACTGTACTTGTATTACTGGGCCTACCTAACCAGCCCATATTGCATGATCATGTATTTTGTACAATTTGCATGTATAACTTTGTTCTATGTGTATAACCCTATGTATGTCATCCTTGTATCATTGTATATATTTATTGTCCAGCGCTGCGTAATATGTTGGCGCTTTATAAATACAATAAATAATAATAATAATAATAATAATAATAAATATGGCAGCCTCCATATTTTTCTCACTTCAGTTTGATAGATTGCTCAATATGTTAGACCACACTATCTATGCTCGATGTATGTTGGGTTAGAGTTGTCAAAGTGAAATAAAAATGATTAAAAATAGTTAAAAAAAAAAAAAAAGATGAGGCAATGGTAAACTTACATTCTCGTGGGGAAAAAAACTCAATGGTGAAGTTAAGAGCTGTAATTTTATTGATATAAATAAACAAAACTCTCTCTATTAACCTCACCATTGAGCTTTTTCCCCAAAAGTAGGTAAGTTTACTGCTCTTTACTGCAGTAAAGTATAATTATTCACGTCATCTTATTCTCTGTGTCACTAACTTACTACACTATATTGGCTCTTGGTTTTCTCCCATATTTCCCTCCCCCTTTTTTTACTTATCTATGCTCATTTTAAAACGTCCATTTTGCATTCCTGTAAATTATTTTTTCTGTCATATGTGTCATCAGTGAGGTAAGTGGTTCGGTCCGCCTCCTTCCAGTGACACCAATGACTGGTGTTTAGCCAAGCGAGTCACTCCTGGCCCTAATTAACATCCCTGTCTTTTCTTGGAGGTCGACCGAACTAGAGGAAGCCTACACACTCCAGAGGGTGGATGGACCCACCGCACTCAATGCTTTTACTGTGGTTGCCGTTTTGTAAGCTGGGATTGTGAGTACCACACTTATCCACAGACTTTTTAGTTCCCCATCAATGTTAAAGTGAATGTTTACCAATTAAAAAATAAAAATGTCAGATACTCACCTAAGGAGAGGGAAGGCTCGGTCCTAATGAGCCTTCCCTCTCCTCTCCCGGTGCCCAGTCCCGCGCAGGATCCCCCGTAGCAGTATTCGACCAGTTCGGTCAAATATTGCTACTTCCGCAGCCAAAGGGAGCTTTCGGAAGCCTTCGGGAGCACTCGGGCTCCCGAAGACGGGCCGCTCCATACTACGCATGCGCGAGCGCCCTCTATGACGCACTCGCACGTGCGTAGTATAGAGCGGCCCGCCTTTGGAAGCCCGAGTGCTCCCGAAGACCTCTGAAGTCCTTGCGGTGGCGGACGCGAACGGGGGAGCCAGCGCAGCACCGAGGACACTGGGAGAGGAGAGGGAAGGCTCATTAGGACCGAGCCTTCCCTCTCCTTAGGTGAGTATCTGACTTTTTTTATTTTTTAATTGGTAACCACTGGCTTTAATTATACTGAATAGTTTTAGAGTTATGTGCTTTCATCATGTTCCAGCCTTACCCTCCTACACCTAGCAAGTAGCAATCATAGCTGTGAATGCCCTTCAAATTAATTAAAGCACCCAAAACCCTTCTAAAAGCAATCATAAACGTTGCCATAAGTATTTCTTGTGGTAATATATTCCTTAACTGCGAGGTCGGCGGCTGCTGCAGAGGGGACCCCGAGAGACTGAGATTGAAGCTGCGGCGAGGGACGTATAGGCTTCCAGGGGCCGGGGGAAGCAAATCTGATTTTTTTTTACGTTGCCAGATGTATCCTGTAAGGTGCATACAAATGCCCAATAACTGTTGTCTGTAGAAATCAGGAGCCGCCTGCTAAGGTGAGTTTTGTGAGTGGCACGGATGTTATACAGACGCATCACTTGGCTAAAGCTGAGCAACATGTACTTTTTCTAGAGAGAGAAGGAGCGACAACAGCCCAACATATGATTGAAAAGCTTCTAGTAGACAGCAGTGTTGCTTGCGAACTTTCACTAAAGTCATTTTCGCATAGAAAATCCTATTTTCAATTTGAAAAAATTGTTGCAAAAAATTGATAGCGTCTAAAATCTGTATTTTTACAGCAAAAATTGATATATTTACAGCTAAAAAGTGATAAAACAATATTTTTACTGTGACTCTTTTTCCACAAAAAGTCGGTATTTTACCGCAAAAATTTGCAAAAACCATGAAAAATAGTGATAAAATTTTTGACAAAAAATTGAATTTAACATTATTTTCATGAAAATTAATGTGAAAAGAATATTGTCCTTTCTGCTCATCACTGGTGGGCAGATTAAGGAGGGGAACAATTCTTGCACTCCACTGTTATTTCCAGATCAAGCACTCCAGGTCTTCAAACAATGTCAGGAGTGAGCAGTACACTTGGTAGAGTTTCATGCGAAACTGTCTGAATGGCAACCCACTTTGGGCGGGTTCCCACTAGTGTAGTGTATAAGAAATTCCAACTATAAAACACTTTTCGAGCAGAAAATGGCTTCTGAGAGCAAGAAAGAGATAAAAAGAGGAATGTCTTATCAGTGAGGGTCACACTGTAGTCACTTCCTGTCTGAGTCAGGACTGAGTCAGCCACTTCTATACCTGATATTTAACTCTTTCAGGCAGAGAAAGAAAAAAAAGAACACAGTATATTTATTAGTGTGCTAGGCACTGTATATACACATGTCTATCTCATCATGTCACATGTCACTTTGGGTATCCTTTAAGAGACATGTGGTACCCTTCTCAGATTGTGTTTTTAGTAAAGTGCAATGGAAATGCAATGTTGGTAAAGGCCAAGGATGCAAAAAAAAAGTCAGTGCAATGAAGTAAATGAAGTTGCAGTCCAAAAGCCTGCAGCACTGACTTGCTCAGGGCCAGATTTACCATAAGGCACTGTAGGCATGTGCCTACAGGCGGCTGATGATGGAAAGGTGGCTACTCCCCTCCCCAAGTGCCTTCCTCCCTCCTTTCTTATACAGAGTCCTGATGAGAGTGTAAATGAAGGGTTACTCACCCGGCTCTCAGCATTCCACTGACAATATAAGTCAGAGGCCCCACTAGCTACTTAAGTTCCTCTAGCTACTTCGGTTAATACTGAGGTTCCTCTAGCTACTTAATACTTGGGGGCACCCTAGCTATTTAATATTGAGGGTACTTCTCGCTAAATAATACTAAGGGGCACCTGTAGCTACCTATGATGGGCAAGGTCAGTAAGGGAGAAGTGACAGCTGGGACAGCCAGCACATTTACGGCACAGTTCTGCGGGGGTTTCATGGAGGGCAAAGTCCAAGGTGTCAGGACATATGTGCCTATAGGCTACTGTGGGGTAAATCCGGGCCTGGACGTGCGTTTACATTTCCACAGTATGCATCATTCTGCAACTGTTGCAATACGAGAACGGATTGCCCTTTTCTCTGAGCCCAGATTTAGTTTTGGGGAAGACCTCTGCAAGGATCTGCTGTCTGATCTTTCAGTCTTCCATGTGCTGCAATTTCAAAGATATAGTATATCCCAGAAGGCTGAAGCGCTATTCTTTAGTTCCTATGACAGATGCCCTCTGTGCAATCCTTCTAGTTGCTATTCATCTAAGAAAAAAACATTTTGTCCACTTCAAAATGTTAAAATAAGGTTTTCTTGGGAGCACACTAATGCACAGCTACTGCTGTTTGCTAAACTGACACCAGCTGAGTCTCATTTTACAAAAGAAAAGCTATTTGATTTGACTGATATTTCTTTAAAAAAAAATTTATTTAATCCTTTTGATGTTGTTTACAAAGGTATAAAACCAGTTTGGGATATAGAGCAAAGTGATTCTTAACAGCATATGCACTATCTTAAAGATATCACAAAGCTATACATTGGCGGATTTGTATATTTTCCATATTAGTAGCAGTAGGGTATTGTATCCTGATTCAAACTTTCTTGTGTATATTTTCCATGTTGTCTTTGAAGCAACATAAAATGGTCCATCCTCAACATTAAACATATCTTCTTCCATCCTCTTTAATCATGCTCCTAAGCCACTTACTGGGTTTTCCAAGCCATTTTGTTTTTAATTGGCTGCTTTACCTACCCTGCAGAGGTCCAAACAAACCATCAGAATTATTTCTCCTTTGCTTTTGATAGGATTCAAAATCCAAACATTTTATCCTATTCTGCAAAACTGTCCACAAATTTGAACAGAGAAATATTCTAGCAATACTGTTAATGAGTTAGTAATCCAGAAAAGTCCAAATAAATTAAAAGTCTCAACCTCTATATTATTTTCTGATCTCTGATGCACCATACATTTAGTCTTATGTGTCTATGGAGCTGTATACACAAAGAAAGTTGCGTTATGTGCCCAACACGCATTACGTTGGTGGCATAAATACTGGTAGAATTTTACCAATGTTTAGTGAATCAAATCAAGCCCTTTGAGGTTTTTTTTTATATATAAAAAAGGAGTTATTTCCCCATAGCAATCATCAAGATTTTAACTTCACATTTTTAATTTTTTAGAAATTGAACTCTGTTTTGGACACTGCATAGTCTTCTTCTATTGCAAGTGCTATTTACATACCGGTACTTCATAACCTGAATAATAAAGAACAGTTAACTTTGCCAGTCTGTTTCAATATATCCTGGCAAGGCAGGTGTTTTACCTATCTTGATAAAATCACGATGATAGGGTTCATTTGCAGTTTGGTTCTATATAATGTGTGTTATATACACATGTATTGTATCCTATAATGTATCCTGTTTATACCTAATTTAGGAACATGAAAGGCCCACTGCATTTGGAATGTTCTAATGAATATGTCTTGTTCTGAAGGTATATATATCCAATTTAGCAATATCTAGCACTGGAAGAGCTACGTGGGTTGAGCTTTGTATATAAAGAGTGGTTTTAAATATAGCAGAAGTGTAGTAGTCTATTTTCAAGAATTTAAAAATGTATCCTTTGCTATAGTTATCACACTGACTCCACATACCTCCAAGTGAGGCATGAGCTACAGACACAGTACCAGATATCAGACATTGCTGGTGCTTCATCTGATCATATAATATGGTCTACAAGCCCTAGATAAAGGTCACTGCTAAATCTTATGGGCTGCTGGCTTCTCCTCTCTGTGACATAAATAACAGACACAATCAAATTCTCTTGTTACAAGATTTCCCATGGTTAACTGTGGGTGAAGTGGACAAGGTTTTAAAAGCTAACTCTAATTATTGTACAAATTACTGTACAGTATTCATAGAGTATACTTGGCCTGTGCTCAGATGGCTTAGTATTATTAGGGCTCCAGCTGTTAAAGAAATAGCATGTTTTATTAGCTTCTGCAATGTGTAAACGTGCGTGCCTTCTGATTGGAAGCAAGTCCAAATATTTTCAACATGACGATTCAGGACTGGCAGTTAGACAGATTTTCATAAAGAAGTTGGCTAAGATTTTTTCTTCATTTTTACATGACTATCCTAGCAACCTTTCCCTCAACCAACACTTAAAGGAACTCTACATTCTACAAAAGCCTGTCATACTTACTCGCTTACATACCCAGGCAAAATCACAAAGGCCACATCAAACAACCACTTCCAACCTGGGTTCTGATTCTTTTGGAAGGTATGCTGCCACATCATTGCAGTGACCTGATATCCTGCAATGCCCTCCAGAAGAGGTGTGGTGAATGCTGCAAATCATCCTTCCTTTTACAATGGGAAGGGGTGTGGCAACAGGATGACTTCCAAAGTTGTACTGGGATGTGTTAAGGTCTATTGTTGGCGGTATAACCATTTGAAAGGAAAAGGGTTTTGCCACAACAGGAAGGCTGTCAGCTAACATGGGATGGAGTATGTGAGGTAGCCACATGAACCAGAATGGTCAGAACCCCAAGTAGTGGGATTCCGTGGATGGTAGTCCTCATATCTTTCAGGGTAGAGAATGAAAAATCCTGGACAGGGGATTAAAATATGTTTTTCTCTCATGGACTAGTGAAATTTGACAGAGAATGTATGCACATAACATTATTAATAGCTCATCCACAGCCAATAACTGGTAGGCAGCAGAATCACCCTCACCACATGACAGCCAGTGCACTAGAGGGAGTGACAGACATTTATTTCTGTGAATTGCCTGATGTCCTTGCAGAATGTGCCATACACTGCAAGAGCATTTATACTCTCTCTCTTTACCTTTTTCACTCTCTACAAACTTTAAAGCCTCATACAGAGACTACAGTTGTGTACTGTTAAAAAAAACTATTTGCAATTATTTCAGGTGACAGTCTGATGTCTGTGAAGGTGTGTCTCCTCCTCTGGACCTTGCAGCTTGGTTCACACTGGAGCCAGAAAACAGTAATTTTTTTGGCCATTTTATGGACTAGCATTGTACATGTCAACAGTTTCAATGTTATTAATAGGATTTGTTCACAGTTGTCCATTTGCAGAGGATCTCTTGATTCAGAAGCAGGCCAAAAAAGAAGTCTCAACCTACACAATTTATTTAATTTAAGCGGATGTGTTTCCCATAGAAGTCAAGCAAAAGTTTGCTTTCTTAAAACAGAAAGAATTTGTGATAATTCAGGTTGGAGTGAGTTTGAGATGTCTCCCAGTGCATAACTGCTGAATATATGCAAATTAACCATTGTACCCTTAGAAGCTAAACACACCTCCAGAACCACTGGAATGCAATGATGTGTCAGCTTGTTAATTTGTACAGAGCCATAATAATCCAACATGCATACGGACTGTTTCAGATTGTTTGATCCTCATCAGTGCATGGCATGGATTAATTTGGCTCTATGCAGTAGGGCTTGTAACACCGAGAGGGACAGACTAACCAGCAAGCTCATGGTGACCCAGAACTCATTGGAGTGTGTAAGGGACTACAATGACATCTCAAACTCACTCCAACCTGAATTATCGCAAATTCTTTCTGTTTTAAGAAAGCAAACTTTTGTTTTTCTTACATCTTAGTCAGGGGGCTTTTAGGACCATTGTAGTCCCTTACACACTCCAATGAGTTCAGGGTCACCATGAGCTTGCTGGTTAGTCTTCCCCATAGAAGTCAGGGATGGAAATGCACCCACTCTGGACTCTACAAGGACCTCATCAAAACACCAGAGTGGAGCTTCCACTGTCCACTGTCTGGCTGGCCATCTGCAATCAAGCCCCAGTGTGGGCCGAGCCTAACTTACTTAACCACTTCAGGATTCTGCGTACGCTTAAGTACGCCCCTGAATCCTGAAGTGGATTCCATGGACACGGCCGTTCCATGTTAGTTCACGGAGGGTGTCTCCGTGAACACCCTGCGAGCCGCCGATCGCGGCTCGCAGGGTAAATGTAAACACACGAGGAAGATCTTCCCCGGTGTTTACATATATACGGCGCTGCTGCGCAGCAGCGGCATAGAGGAGATCGGCGATCCCCGGCGATTGGCCGGGGATTGCCGGCATCTGATAGGCTAAAGCCTATCCCATCAGGCGCAGGACGGAAATCCGTCCTGCGCCGCTCACAGGGGGAGGGAGAGGGAGGGAAGGAGGCCAGGAAGCGCTGCGGAGGGGGGCTTTGAAGAGCCCTCCCCGCAAGCGCAAGCAGCCGGCGGCAATCAGACCCCCCCCAGCAGGACATCCCCCTAGTGGGGAAAAATGGGGGGAAGTCTGATCGGCCTGGCTGCTATCTGATCGGTGCTGCAAGCTAGAGAGCCCACGCAGCACCGATCAGCAAAAAAACCACGTGGTACAGAAGTGGTTAAAGTTAACCTTAAGCCAGAATAAAAAAATGAGTTTTACTCACCTGGGGCTTCTACCAGCCCCCTGCAGCTGTCCTGTGCCCTCGCAGCCACTCTCTAATCCTCTGGTCCCCCGCTGCCAGCTAGTTTTGTTTTTGCCAACAGGCCCGTCAAGACTGGCCACGCGTTGCTTTTTCCACATTCCCGACTGTAATTAGCGGTGTTGCGGGCCGCAACACGTACAAAAATACGCGTTGCCGCATATCTATGCGTTTGTAATGCGGCAACGCGTATTTTTGTACGTGTTGCGGCCCGCAATAGCGCTAATTACAGTCGGGAATGCGGAAAAAGCTACGCGTGGCCAGTCCTGACGGGCCTGTCGGCAAAAACGAAACTAGCTGGCAGCGGGGGACCAGAGGATTAGTGAGTGGCTGCGAGGGCACAGGACTGCTGCAGGGGGCTGGTAGAAGCCTCAGGTGAGTAAAACTAATTTTTTTTTCTGGCCTAAGTGACCCTTTAAGAGAAAGCAGTCATGATGTTTTCTTTACTTGTCTTATTGCTGTTGTGTTTCACTACAAAAGGGTCCTTTCTTCTCTTCCCTTCTTTCAACTATACATGCTATTTCACACAGAGCCAGACAAAGATATGTTTACTGAGATCACTGTTACTCAAATTGACCTGAAAGATTACTTTGAGTGACAGAGCTTTAATGTCTCTACGTGCTACTATAGGGGTTGGCGCAGCACTTATGTAAATTGTGGATGGCATGGGCGATGATCTACCATGTGCACCAATGAGGTCGACACCTAGCAGGAGATTCTTGATCCACACCACGTGTTCATAAAACACAAAATTTTATTGCAAAAATATTCAAAAGAACTTGCTGTTAGGCAGCTACAGCTCGCTTTTTCAGGTATGTTGCCCTGTGTAACTTGTAAAAGGGCAACATACCCAAAACAGCAGGCTGTAGCTGCTTTAAAGTATATTCTTTGAACTATTTTTGAAATAAGATTTAGTGTTTTATGGAGATGTGGTGCGAATCAAGTATCTTCTACGTGCTTCTATGTCTTCTAGTTACAAGGTTCTAGTGCAATGTTCAGTTTGAGGGCCCAAAGTGGTCATACCGCCTAGGGCCCTGTTTGGCCTTAATTTAGCTCTGCCTTCAGGGGCAAGGATGTCGAGAGATAACAGCTAGGGAGAGAGAGAGGGAGACAGAATGGCAGTTGGCTTAGTGTGCATTTGCAGAGTCTGCAGTACAACTGTAAGTAGTGCTTCCTGTGCACAATATGATGAAGAGCACCTACCTGCTTGGCAATAAAATGTGAGTATCAGTTTTGGTCATCGGTTAGGGATAGGCATAGATTAGGAGGACTATTGGCAGGAGGTTGGAATAAGGGGAGGTTATCTTTAGCTGCAAGCTTTAGGACAGGGGTCTCAAACTCAATTTACCTGGGGGTCGCAGGAGGAAAAGTCAGGATGAGGCTGGGCCGCATAAGGAATTTCACAATCACGGCGCATTGCCGCCTCTGCCCGCCCCTCTCACTCTTCACAGAGAGGGGCGGGGAGAGGCGGCGATCTGTGCGGCGATTGACATCAGGAGGGGCAGAGCTGAAGCTGAAAGCTCTGCCCCTTCCAGGAAATGCCGGCGGATTGCCCCCCGGGCGATTTGGGGGCTCTGCAGCCCTTGTTTAGCGGTGGGGATTCAGCGGATTACTTGGGAGCACTGAAGCGAACTATAAGGAAGCTTTTGCCAGCGAGGGCCACAAAATATTGCATCGAGGGCCGCAAATGGCCCGCGGGCCGCGAGTTTGAGACCCCTGCTTTAGGAGATGATGGTCAAGGATCAGGAAGAGTCTCTGTTAAGGAAATGTGAAAGAGAGGGGAGGATGAGGATAGGGCTAGGTATCAGGAGGGGATTACCAGAAGTGGAATGTCAATATTATGCATTGGGAAGGAGTTAATACTAAAAGGGAAGACTAGGGTTAGGCTTAGTATTGGCTACCTTTTTGTTGATATGTCAGCAATCATTTTGCCAAATTTAGCAGCACTGAATGTACATGTCACATGTGGGGTTTGGGCATTTCTAATGAAAAAACAAAATATAATAAATAACTATGAATAAAAAAGGATCCCTTATACTTCTCTCAATTTATAGAACCTTCAAATATCTTTTCCTTTTTTTTTTAAACAATTATCTCCCTCAGTTCTGACAGCTGTCTTTGAAAACGCCTTGCTTGCTGTGCTGCTTGCGCATGTCTGGATATTAATCACTGAATTTTTTTATGGCCTCGGATAAAAAAAATATCTCCAAGTGTCAGTCTTTTTAGTTTTTTTTTGTTACCCTCTTTACACTTGATGTTACTTTGCTGCTGCCATGCTAATACACAAATGCTATTTTTCTCCTTTTAAACATAATTAATCTTTTAGCAAAGGAATGCTGTCACAACAGCATGCATAATTGCAAAAGACTATCCCAGCTCCTTTGGAATGTGAGAGGAAGCACATAACTGGCTTGCCTGTGCAGCTGTAATTGCCACCTATGTATCACAGTATAGTGAAAATGGAAGCTGGTTTGTGTATTTATAGAGATATGTGGACTGAAATGCCTGTTATTTTCCTAATAATGACCTCCTCTATGGAATAGTCACAAGTTGGAGAGAAACATTATTAATTTACGGAAAATTGTTGGTAATTTGCTGCACTGTTGTCACACCCTGTTAAAGGATTTTTTCCAAGGAAATTATTTTTTCTGTTTCACGGCCTCAAGGGTCTCTATGCCTGTGAAGTTGCAATTCTTTATACTTTGCTATGGTGTTGCTGGAAAAACTGGAAAAACAAAATGATTTGTTTATCAAAAAATGATTTGTTTCTTTACATTTATTAGAGTTATTTATTATTATTACTAGATATTATTGTACATTCTTATATGTAACATCTATCTATCTATCTATCTATCTATCTATCTATCTATCTATCTATCTATCTATCTATCTTTCTGTCTGTCTGTCTGTCTATCTGTCTATCTATCAGGCCCATACCAGCCCAGCAGATCTCAAGATTTCTAAATGTGGCCATACATCACTCACTGTGCCACCAGATCGACCATCAGATAGATCCCTGTCTAACTGAATCTGATCAGAGAGAGATTTATTGCCTGATCACACACTGCAGACAGATTTCATGCTGAAATCTATTGGAAATCATCCCAGTGCTGCCGGGGTCCCCCCCCCAGAAGTGTATGTGTCTCCCCCTCATGCCCATGCTCAGTTAAACACTCACCTGTCCACTGGCGTGACTCCTGGCCTGTTCCATGGTACTTCATGCTACATGTGCCAGTATCACATGGAAAAGAAGCTCAAGGAGAAATGCACACAATGGGGACAATTGGAAATGAACAAAAGTTAAATGTACATAAGAAAGGAGAGTTGCATATTATGAGTTCTTCACATAGGTGGGAGGAAAGTCAATTTAGGACTGTACAACCAATTATAGATAATCCATTAAGAGTGCGGTACAGAGAATATAGTTGGCCCAGAAGAAGGTTCAGCATTCTCAGGAATGTAGATTACTGATGTTATTGTTTTGTACTGCATATTACACTGGTTTGTTTTGGGTTTGAACTGAAAATACTACGCAACACAGCATTTAATGAAGTTCTGCTGTTGCTAGCACTTTGAGGAAAGGATCCTGGGTGTGACCCTTAAACACTGAATGCATTATTTGCATTAATCTGCATTCCTGGCTGTGGAAAAATCCCTTTATTTATTTCATTTTGCAAAAGCTTGTGCATCTGCCGTATTTATGAGGAGCATAACATTTATCACTAGAGGAATCTGTCTCATTTTTAACCACATAATTTTTTTGTCATTGAAATTCACTTATGCAATATTAATGGTTTTGTTGACTTGCAGCACTTAATGTTACACAGATTCTGTACAAATCTGATTGAAAGGTAATCAAATGCCACAAATTGTTACCACTCAATGGATCAAAAAGCTATGTGACCATCAACAGGGATGAGAGTGAGAATACTTAGTTTGATCTCGCTGTGAATTGGGCTTTTCTCACTTCCCAAAGATGTGTGCGAGAGGTCCCAGTGATTCCCCGTGTGGTCCTTTAAGTATAAACTGCAATTACTTTTAAGCCTGCAATCTGTATTCTTTAGTATAGACTGCCCAAATAATTTCCTTTTCCTGTATGAATTCTTAGCCATATAGAGCAGCATCACACCTGCTTGGATACTCTCTTTCTGATGTCTTCCATTTGGAGCACTGTAAAATAGCTGTATCTTTAAACAAATCCTCACCTGACAGCACCCTGGTAGATAGTACCGGACTTTTACCTATTTATTGTGGGGAGCAACTGCATATCATGCGAAAGATCCACCTCTAAAGGTAACCAAAGCCCATACACCACCCTCCAACTTGTTGCCATAGCAAACAATCTGCACCTCTCCTTCACGGACAATACAATAAAACAACAGCAACAGTGACACAAGCAGAAAAAAAAAAGGTATATACAATGGCGTAGCTAAGGAGCTGTGGGCCCCGATGCAAGTTTTACATTGGGGCCCCCCAAACACTTTATACATAACAATTGATACTGGGAACCAAAACCTGCAAGGACAACCACGGTGTCAAATCTGCAATAAGGGAATGGGAAGCAGTTTGTTAATGATCACCACTATTCAAAGTATCTATAGAAGTTATTATTATGAGCACAGGACCAATAGAGAGCTAATACTGAAGTTGAGGGAGGGCCCTTCGGGGCCCCTCTGGCCCAAGCGCCCTGATACGGTCACAACCTCAGCACCCCCTATTGCTACGCCCCTGGGTATATATAACCTAAACTCATGGATGGCTCATAGTGAGTTAAAATGTAATCTTTATTGCACATCAGAAATACACGCATGTATAGGGAAAATCAGCAAGGCACTGGTGCAAAGTGATACCCGAATAAAAAAACACTTCTACCTGAAACCTACCCTAGCAACGGGGCACCCTCACACTAACATCAGGTCACATCACCTCATACAAACCACCACAACCTCACATCATTACCTCAGCTGTAAAAACTGTATAGTCAAGTCTTTAGGGCCCGACATGTAATGAAGCTCTGTGGTGAGAGATGGAAATAGCACAATAAACACAGCAGCATTTGAGGGGAGAAACAATGATGGAATGCTGTATCTGACCCTCCTCTGATTGCAAGCTGTGTGCAGTTCAGAACGCCAGATCCTAGGCTGATCCAATTGTGACATGTGGTGCCTGTGATAGAATCTTCATACAGTCTGTGCTCACCATACTGCTGACCATGGTTAGACATTAAATAACACACCTGATTTTGGCAATATACAACACAAGAGATAACCTTATTGGAGGACACTAAATTTAAAAATTAATTTTTATTAAATATCTTAAAATACTAAGTATAGTGTTTTAAGATATTTAATAAAAGTAAATTTTTAACTTTTGTGTCCTCCAATAAGGTTATCTTTTGTGTTGTATATCACGGTTAGACAAGACAGCTGTATACTCCATCACTTGGCCACCATGTGATTCAGCCGGCTGGCATGCAGAGACCAATGGGTGAAGGGTGCTTACTCTGAGCTTATAGATGATAGGTATGGGATGCAAGAACGGCCACTACTACATGTTTCGCTCAGCCAATCCTGAGCTTTCTCAAGGCAAGGAGAAAAAGGGGTCGGCAGCTCTTAATATAGAATGGCCACCCTGATTACCGTCACTGGTACGCCGATCCTCCATGGGCTATGAAGACCCAATCACTGCTGCCAATACATAGTAGCTCTGCCCTTTTGGTCACACTGTCATCATCATTTGGTCATCACTGTCATCTCCACCTATCAAGGAGTCATGGCAATGGTAAATGCAAAAGAGCTCACCTCTTCTATGTCCATCACCATAGTGTATCCTGGATGACCCACTGCAGTCACCATGTGTTACTCAAGTAATTTTAAACATCCACGCCGGCATCCTGTGCTGGCAATAATAATGCAGGCATTCGACAAGTTAAAAATAAGAGCTTCTAACAGTCTGCGTCTAAACAGTGCTGCTGGTTTCAAAACAACAGGTTCTACTCTCTATACTTAATATAGGAGTAATTTATCATTTAACAGTGCATTGCTTAATGCCATACCAAATCAATGATCCTAGTGTGCCCTCCCACTAAAATCGGATAAGTTATCCTGTCAGATGCAAAAACGGAGATCATAGTCCCTATTGAGAGCACCTATAGTGTCCTGTCTCCATATCAGACCAACCTCCCTCCTTAGAAGCTCCCTATCTTTATCTCCACCTCTCTGATCACTAGGGACACCATCTATAACTTAAACACACAAATGTGCCAATCTATGCTTAAACGCTGAACCTTCATATGCACATAAACAAGGTAAGCAAACTGAAATAATATTTACCATTAATCCTAGCAATATTTAGCGCTGAACTAAAGGGATTGCTTACTTTCCAGAAAAAAACTGAATCTTTCTTTGAAGACACGTCACACACAGTTACTGCTGCTGTTGGTATATACCCTATTGGTGTCATTAGTTGTTGCTTACCATCAATGTTAGGGCCCTTTTCCACTAGAAATCACTAGCGTTCACGCTGAATGCTAGCGATTGTTGAATCGCAAAGTGCAGGAAAGTTCCGGCACTTGCGTTCACGATTTTGCTATGCACTGTAGTGCATAGCAAAATCACGGCAAATATCGCTCCGCGGCGCGATCGCGTTTAAGGCAAAAACGAATCGCGGTAGTGGAAATAACCTACCGCGATTCCTGTGTTATTTAGCAAACCCTAGCGATTTTAAAATCGCTAGCGGTTTGCGATTTTGCGATTCAGCTAGCGCAAACGCGCTAGTGGAAAAGGGCCCTTAACACTACCAGGAAAAAAAATACTTTGTGTAAAAAGCTTCTAAACAATTCAAGTGTAACAACTGCTGCTGATGCTGTCCATGGACCTCCTGATGATGGGTTTATCTAATGCCTACAAGTAATGTACCAACATAAAATAAACTTTTAGAATTGCTGCAGATTCAGCCCCTTTTTTCACAGCTGCTGCCAGTGATTATTTCACTCCCTATGTAGTGTAGGTTTATATTAAATTCTTTATGTGCTTATTATTACAGTTGTGTACATTGTAGAAACTCACATACATTGTAGATGCTTACATATTTAGCACATTTCCTTATTGTAATTTACCAAAATGCCATACATGATTTGCATATTCGCTGTTTAACACATGGGAATGAATTAAAATAAAAGTCAACATCGTAAGCTGCCATATAGAAAACAATGTAAAACAATCCCTCCAGAGCACCAGCAAATACTATTACATACTGTAATTAGCATACTATGAAGTCCTCTAGGGGAGAGTCACAAAAAATAACAATGCAATCCCAAATGAAATGTGCAATATAATTAGCCAGTGAAGTGGTCAGGGGATAACCCATCTAATGTTGTCATTCTGACTAATAAGTGGAGTCATTATTTATGTACTTTAATGTGGAATTCAACATCCAGAAATGCCATACAACATTAGACTTCTACCACTGTTGTATAGCCAATTACATTCTGCCACTGCATGGCACTGCTGGATATTGAATGCTGGCCAATACTTTCCATTTAGCAGCTAATAGTCATACAGAATTATTTGTTTTTGATCACTTAAAAGGATCCTAATGGTAGTAGTTATGCCAATTGTATGCCTGCAGAGTAAAAAAAATCATCATGAGTGCTGACTGAGTCTACTTCAGCTACAATTTTTGTTCTCATTATTGAACTGATGGCCTTCCCTCTCCCTCTAGACTAGCATTATAGCTGTAAAATTGTTCAAATAAAAGCCTGTGCATGTTACACCCATGTTACAAATAAATGGCGATGACTTACTGTGTGTTCTGATGCATCTGTTACTGGAAGATGCTAATTCTGAAGTCCATATACAAAGAAAAGCATGTGCACTTTCCGTCCATTACTTTGCGTGTTTATTGGCAAACAACATTCCAGGACAATTTACATCACACCAATTTTATGATGAACAGCGTGTATAGCGGCTGCGGGAGTGGAGGTGGGTGGTGGGCACAAAGAGGGGGCTAGCGACGGCCGTTTTGCGTCAACAGATGCTTGGTCAAGCTGCATACCACCCCAGTGTACAGCCATCTCCACCAAGCATAAACTGTGGCAAATATTTTCCTTTCACAATCCACTGAAATCCATGAATGCCTGACTTTACATATGCAAACCTTATTTAGGTGATTTTTGAGGTCACTGGGATCAGGTGGAGGTCCTGTTCTATCTTAGGTGTAGCTAGAAGTTCTTTAAAGTGTTCTTAAGGTGCGTAAACACCTTTGACAGATGTGGCCCATCAGGGATCAGGACCTGATCCCCTTTGGCAATATATCGCTGGGCTGCACACACGTGTGTCGGCTGTGTAGCTGACGACACACTATGTTGCTGTGCATGGGGTGGAATGACGATGAGTAGCATGTGCATGACATCACATGATGGAGCGACACACCTTTGGATTTTTCCAGACACCTGAGATTCGCCATAGGAGGTCAAGCTGGCAGAGAATCACCCCAAATTAATTTCAGTAGCCATTGGAGCCAAAACACAGATTCAGAAGGGTGACTATGTTTGTTTTTCCTTTGATAAACTTTAATGCCGCAATAAAACAATATGTTAATCTTTCAAAATGCTAAGTATTTTATTCAAATCAAATGTAGAAGATTCTAATTAAAATCACTTTAGTTCCAGACCGTAGCACTGCAACACTGTAAAATGTAGAAAGATGAGGACATATATGGCAACAGGCAAACACAGTACCATTTAATAATTTAGAAAGCAAAGTGCCCAAAAGTTACCCTTTGTGTTTCAAAGGAGGTTTCTGAATGTAAATTCCGTGTTTTATAATTATAGTCATGTGAAACAGACTCTTAAGGTGCCCATTAGTGTATTACTATACGACTACTAACTACTGTTAACAAACAATCGTATTTTTGATCCGATTATTCAGATTGTGTGAAAATAGAGAAGTTGGTGGGCCCAATCGAGTCTGAACGATCACTTTTTCAATTGCTTTTGTAAGGAACTGGTCACTCGAGGTGGCAAATATTTTTCATGGATACAATCGTAACTAATTGTAATATCAGAATAGTTAGCTTCTTTAGTGCTGCAGATTGAGTAAATATGACATTTCTTTCAGTCTGATGATCTTATTGAAAACAAGATTTTTCAATAAAAATGGCACAGTGAATGGGCCCCTTTAGAATTAACCTGTATGGCAGTTGCATATGTGTTATTTTGCCGTGCTTGAGCTGGGCACAGGGTGAGCCAAATTATGGCTCACCCTGCTGCCGCTCAATACCCTGGCGGCAATAAATTCTATTCCCCCTCCAAGGTGTAGCAACTTGGAGGGAGATCTAATTTGCGGTCTTGCGATTGCCAGAGCCGGAGTTACCCTTGTTCAGTGTGCTCAGCATAACACTAGTGCTATGGCTGCGCCCAGCTTCAGTGCGGGCACCGAGCGCTGGGCGCTGAGATTACCTGATTCGTAGCAGATAGCGTTCTGTTCAGATTACCAATCCTTTTTCTGCACATACTTATAACCATTGATGGGAACAGGGAATTTCTAATGTCATTATTAGACATGTGGAAAAAGCATACAGCTATACTATTTTGAACTGTCATATCTTTACTCGTTCTAGTTTTCTATGCCCTACCCAGTTACCACTGACCACATTGGGAATTATTTTTTCAAAATTCAACATGCATCATCATCAATCCATGCCATGCACTAATGAGTAGCAAAAAACTCAGAAACATGACTGTATGCATGTTGGAATGGGGTGGCTCTTACATAGTTACATAGTTACATAGTTATTTTGGTTGAAAAAAGACATACGTGCATCGAGTTCAACCAGTATAAAGTGCAACACCATCCTGCTCCCTCACATATCCCTGTTGATCCAGAGGAAGGCGAAAAAAACCCTTACACGGCATGGTGCAATTAGCCCCTAAAGGGAAAAATTCCTTCCCGACTCCAGATGGCAATCAGATAAAATCCCTGGATCAACATCATTAGGCATTACCTAGTAATTGTAGCCATGGATGTCTTTCAACGCAAGGAAAGCATCTAAGCCCCCTTTAAATGCAGGTATAGAGTTTGCCATAACGACTTCCTGTGGCAATGCATTCCACATCTTAATCACTCTTACTGTAAAGAACCCTTTCCTAAATAAATGGCTAAAACATTTTTCCTCCATGCGCAGATCATGTCCTCTAGTCCTTTGAGAAGGCCTAGGGACAAAAAGCTCATCCGCCAAGCTATTATATTGCTCTCTGATGTATTTATACATGTTAATTAGATCCCCTCTAAGGCGTCTTTTCTCTAGACTAAATAAACCCAGTTAATCTAACCTTTCTTGGTAAGTGAGACCTTCCATCCCACGTATCAATTTTGTTGCTCGTCTCTGCACCTGCTCTAAAACTGCAATATCTTTTTTGTAATGTGGTGCCCAGAACTGAATTCCATATCCCAGATGTGGCCTTACTAGAGAGTTAAACAGGGGCAATATTATGCTAGCATCTCGAGTTTTTATTTCCCTTTTAATGCATCCCAAAATTTTGTTAACTTTAGCTGCAGCTGCTTGGCATTGAGTACGGTTATTTAACTTGTTGGCGATGAGTACTCCTAAGTCCTTCTCCAAGTTTGATGTCCCCAACTGTATCCTATTTATTTTGTATGGTGCTAGACCATTAGTACGTCCAAAATGCATGACTTTACATTTTTCAACATTGAATTTCATCTGCCATGTATGTGCCCATATAGCCATCCTATCCAGATCCTGTTGCAATATGACACTATCTTCCTGAGAGTTGATGATTCTGCACAATTTTGTATCATCTGCAAAAATAGCAACATTGCTCACTACTGCATCTACTAGGTCATTAATAAATAAATTGAAGAGCACTGGACCCAGAACAGACCCCTGTGGTACCCCACTGCTAACAGTCTCCCATTTTGAGTACGATCCATTGACCACAACTCTTTGTTTTCTGTCCATTAGCCAGTTCCCTCTCCATGCACATAGACTCTTCCCCAGTCCTTGCATCCTCAACTTTTGCACCAGACTTTTGTGGGGAACAGTGTCAAAGGCCTTTGCAAAGTCCAAGTATATCACATCTACAGCATTCCCAATATCCATATTAGCATTCACTACCTCATAAAAGCTGAGCATGTTAGTCAAACAGGACCTGTCTTTAGTAAACCCATGTTGATGCTGAGAAATACGATTCTTTTCTGGTATGAAGTCATGTATAGTATCTCTTAGTAACCCCTAAAATAGTTTGCATACAACTGATGTTAAGCTTACAGGTCTATAATTTCCTGGATCTGATTTTTTGCCCTTCTTAAATAATGGGAAAACGTGGGCTGTACGCCAATCCACTGGGACTCTGCCAGTTGAAAGAGAGTCACAAAAGATAAGATAAAGGGGTTTATCTATAACTGAACTTAATTCCCTTAGGACCCAAGGATGCATGCCATTTGGGCCAGGTGCCTTGTCTATTTTTAATTTATTTAGTCTTGCCTTCACTTCTTCCTGCGTTAAGTATTTAGTATTACAGTTAGAAGATTGAGACTCTTCTGCCTCTGTAATTTTCAACAGTGCTGTTTCCTTTGTGAAGACAGAAGCAAAGAAAGCATTTAATAACTCTGCCTTACCTTGGTCATCCACCATTGAGATCCCACCCTCATCCTTTAGGAGTCCTATACAGTCAACCTTTCTTTTTTTAGAGTTAATCTACCTGTAAAACTTTTTTGGGTTAGATTTGATATCCCTAGCGATTTGTTTTTCAGCTTCAATCTTTGCCTGCCTAATTTCTTTTTTACAATTTTTATTGCACTCCTTATAAATGCTTAGTGCAGCCTCGGTACCCTCCTGTTTTAAGACCTTATAGGCATCCTGTTCCTCTTCATTTTATCTTTAACCTTTCTATTCATCCACAGAGGCCTTTTTTTATTCCTAGATATTTTGTTTCCATATAGGATATACATACTACAATATTGATTGAGTATAAGTTTAAAAGCTTGCCATTTCCCTTCAGTATCTTCCCCTTGTAGTACATTATCCCAGTTCACCAAACTTAGTGCCTGCCTAATTTGATTGAACTTTGCTTTTCTAAAATTCATAGTTTTAGTGGTCCCGCTGCCCCGTGGCCTATCAGACACCAGATCAAACGTTATCATGTTGTGATCACTATTTCCCAAATGTTCTTGAACCTGCACATTTGATACATTATCTGGTCTATTAGAAATGATCAGATCCAGTAACGCATTCCCCCTTACAAACTGATTAACTATAGGCTTGGTATACACCAGTGTTTATGGATGTGTGCTGGGTTTATTAGGAACATATAGAATGATTTGCATATTTGGCAATGAGAGGAGATCTTACCTGCTAACGTAAGGCTAAATTATTGCAAGCACCACCCATTTTATCAAAGAAAAATGATGGCATGTTTTGAAATAATGTGAGAACTACCAAACTCATTAAAACAAGACCTCTCAGTGCATCCACATAGCACACACATCATTGCTCTGTGTTGCTTTTACCTGATTTTTAGGCAACCTCTCTGATTACCTTTACTGTACACATTCGTTAGTCTGGCGAATCACTGCTGCTTAATGTTAACACTTACACCTGTTACATAACTCACCATGCTTCACACTTATTCCCTGACTCTTCTGTAATAGGCAATGGCAACAAGTACTATCAGGCAATGGATGGCAATGCAGTACAGGCTATCTAGTCTACATATTCTCTTCAGGCCTCCAAGCAACTAAAACTAAAAGAGGAAGATTGAGATATTGTGTATGGCAGTAACAGAAGACAGATAAGACAAATCTGCCTGCTTGTACATATGCTATAGGGACTGTGCTCCTATGGCTATTTCTTACAGACAGAAGTGCAAACATGTATTTATTTATTTACTGCAGATTGGGCCTTTTATAATGCAATTTTTTATGGACTGTTTACAAATATACTGACATTTGGCAACCCTGTATTAACCATTTAGGGACAATGTAACGCATTAAAACGTCATGTTCGCCGCTATTAATGGCAACAGGACGTTTTAATGAGTTACATTGTAACTCTGCTGCTGTGTGCGAGCGGGCGCGCTCCCGCTGCGCGTGCACGTCGGGTCCCGCGGCTTGGTGATTGGACCAGGGAATCACATGGTCCCTGGGCCAATCAAGTGCCAGTAACAAGGCAGATCATTGTTACAAGCCAGTAACAATGATCTGTCCTGTAGTGTCAGTAAACAAAGTTGCTTTCTCCCTCCCAGCTCATCTGTCACCTCAGACTGATGTCAGACAGCATTCAGAGGTGACAGGAGCTGTGAGGGAGAAAGACTGTGATTGTGGTAGGATTTTTATATTTTTAAATAAAATTTTATCCCCATACTTTTTTATTAACCCCTTATCCTCCCCCTCCTTTGCCATTTACTGGTTTTCTGTTTTATTTTAGTACTTTTTAGTACTTCTTAGTACTTTTCTGTACTTCTTCACCCCTCTTTTACCCTTTCTCTGATATTTCTATCTATACTTTCTTTCTATCTATATCCTTTTTTTCATCTTCATAAAAAAATAAATAAAAAAAAAATCTTTCTGTTATTGATCAATCGCTCGGTTGATCGATCGATCTGTCTGTCTGTCTATCCCATCCATCCATCCCATCCATCCATCCATCCATCCATCCAATCCATCCATCCATCTATCTATCTATCTATCTATCTATCTATCTATCTATCCATCTATATATCTATCCCCTTTGCTTACTATGGCGAGGAGACTGTATTCTGTTGAGGAGGCAGCCGCTTTCCTCCAGCAGAGCAGCAGCAGTGGGGACGATTCAGGGAGCGAATGGCACCCAACGAGCAGCAGCTCTGAGTCAGATTCTGACAGTTCAGAGAGCGTTCGGCAGCCATCTCGCCGCTTCAGGAGGGATGATGAGTCCACTGTTCAGGGCCCTTCAGAATCCACCGCAGGGGGCTCGGTGGGTAGCACAGCTGCAGCTAGCAGCACAGGCCAGATGGGAACCACTGTCCAGGGCCCTTCAGATGCCACCGCAGGGGGCTCAGTGGGTAGCACTGCTGCAGCTAGCAGCAGAGGCCGAAGGGGAGCCAGGCAAAGGCAGGTACGCCCACCGGTACCTGAGGACATAATTCGGGGCACCTGGTCACCCGCTAACCTTGTAGCACCCAACATCCCGCCTTTTACAGGGGTAAGCGAAATATTAGTGCCCACTGACAACTTCGGGCCTGCTGACTTCTTCCAGCTCTTTGTGGGTGATGATTTGCTGCAGCACATTGTGGAGCAAACTAATTTGTTTGCGCAGCAGTATATTGCCCAGAAGCCCACCTGCTATTTGGCTGAGAAATGGGAGCCCACCACCATACCTGAGCTAAAGGTGTTTCTGGCCCTAACACTACACATGGGCATACTCCAACAGCCAGAAATAAGACTGTACTGGTCTAAGGACTTTATGCATGCAACACCCCTGTTTCCAGCTTCCATGAGCAGGCAGCGCTATGAGGCTCTTATGAAGTGCCTGCACTTTGCCGACAATTCGGACAATGTCCCCAAAGGTGATCCTGCCCATGACAAGCTTTTTAAGCTGAGGCCCATCCTCACCCACCTCAGTACAAAATTTAGCGAGGTGTACACCCCAGAGAGAGAGGTTGCAGTGGATGAATCCCTCCTACCCTTCCATGGCAGATTAGGGATAAAACAATACATTCCAAGTAAGGCTGCCAAGTATGGGATAGCATTTTATAAACTTTGTGAGAGCAGCACTGGCTACACCTATTCTTTTTTCCTGTATGAGGGCAAAGATAGCCATTTGCAACCAGCTGGGTGCCCACCATACATGCCAACCAGTGGAAAAATTGTGGTGGAACTAGCCAACCCACTCCTCCACCAATTCGTATCATTTGTACGTGGATAACTTCTACACCAGCATTCCCCTTTTCAAATTTTTATATTCTGCAGAGACTGGTGCCTGTGGGACAGTGAAGCCAAACCGCAAAGGCCTCCCACCACAGGTGGTTAATAAAAAATTATCCAAAGGGGAAACACACAGTCTCAGAAGTGGTGAGCTCCTGGCTATAAAATTCAGGGACAAGAGAGACGTCATGGTCCTGACTTCAATTCATAATGAAGAAGTGGTTCCTGTCACAACCTCCAGAGAGCGGATCGAGAAGCCAGGGGCATTGGTCGACTACACAAAAAATATGGGTGCGGTGGATCTTGCGGACCAAATGCTCTCCTACTACTTTAAAAAAAAAAAAAAAAAGAGGGCCTGGTACAAAAAAGTTTTTTTTTACCTCCTGCAGATGGCCATGCACAACGCATTTGTGCTTTATAAAAAGAAATGCCACGGTGACAGCTACCTCCCGTTTATGCGACAAGCTTTGAGATCGCTGATCAATGAAAGCGTAAACCTTATGGAGGAATTCAATCCAATGCAACTGGATGGAGCAGTTCGCCTAAGGGGAAAACATTTTCCTGCCCTGATCCCCCCGAACCCAATTAAGGCGAAGCCACAGAAGCGATGCCGGGTGTGCACCAAGCACAAGAGGCGGAAAGACAGCAGATACCACTGCCCAAAGTGCCCCTCACAGCCGGGACTCTGCGTTGCCGGCTGCTTTGAGGCATACCATACTCTCAGCAGCTATTAGACTTTTTTTTTTTCCCTTCTTCATTACCCTAAATTTTCACTGGACTTTTTCCTCTCTACTTTTATTTGCCACTTACTGTCCCTCAAAGGAACTCACAATTACCACTAGTTAACATTACCACCTTTTTTGGGGGTGTGGGAGGAAACCCAGAAGCTTAGAGGAAACCCAAGACTCCTACAACCTGCAAATAGTTTTTTCCCATTTGGACTTGCTGCTGCAAGGCGAGAGTGTTCGCCACAGGACTTTACTCTGCAGACTACCCCCCATCTTCTGACCACTGGCTTTCCTTGGCGTATGACCTCTGGCCTTTCTCCATCCTGCTAGACCTGCAATGGTGAGTTCCAATGTATCTGTCATTAGTGTTATGGATAGTGATTTAGGCCTCACTTAAATTATTCTATTTGCAACTGAGTAGGCCTGAGTCTCTAGTTTTCAGAATGGTAACATTTGTGTCTTTTATTGAATGGTCTTACACTCCTGGGGCTTTGAGAAGAAAGAATTACATTGTTGCATTTGGTAAAAAAGGGCCTTAAAAAATACATTGGCGCTGCTCATGATTAACAGTGTATTATGTGGCCAAAACACTATCTGATTATGTGTATAGGGTATCATTTTAACCGTGACAAGCAAGAGAAGAGAATTTGGGGTGTTTGAGAGATTATGCATATGTCATTTGAATTGTTGTTGTGTGCCAAAGTAAAAAAAAAATGTCAAAAAATACAATTTTCTAAGTTGCGGTGCAATTTCAGCAAAACCGTACAAGTGCAAATGTTACAAAATATGTATATTTGGGTAGGTCTGGTTCTCTAGTTTTCAGAATGGTATCATTTATGACCTATATCAAATGTTCTGAGACACCAGGGGTTTTTCTAGGAAAGTATGACTGTATTGTTTCTGGTGCAAAAAATGGCCTTGAAAAATACATTGGCGCTGCTCATGATTAACAGTGTATTATGTGGCCAAAACATTATCTGATGATGTGTATAGGGTATCATTTTAACCGTGACAAGCAAGAGAAGAGATTTTGGGGTGTTTGAGAGATTATGCATATGTCATTTGAATTGTTTTTTCATGCCAAAGTAAAGAAAACTGTAAAAAAAAAAACATTTTCAAAGTTACGGTGCAATTTCATCAAAACCGCAAAAGTGCAAATGTTACAAAATATGTATATTTGGGTAGCTCTGGTTCTCTAGTTTTCAGAATGGTATCATTTATGACCTATATCCAATGTTCTGAGACACCAGGGGTTTTGCTAGGAAAGTATGACTGTATTGTTTCTGGTGCAAAAAATGGCCTTGAAAAATACATTGGCGCTGCTCATGATTAACAGTGTATTATGTGGGCAAAACACTATCTGATGATGTGTATAGGGTATCATTTTAACCGTGACAAGCAAGAGAAGATAATTTGGGGTGTTTGAGAGATTATGCATATGTCATTTGATTTTAGTTTTTTGGCAAACTGAATGAGAAGCAATAAAACTGTTATTTCCATATACTCTGTACCAAAATAAAACACTTGTAAAAAACACCAAAAGTGACAGAATTGAAAACCGAATGCATAAATAGTTACCTTAGGGACTCAGCTTTTAAAATATATATGCTATGAGGGTGAACTACTGTTATATTTGCAAATAAGGGCTTGAATTCATTGGTAGTATGCAATGAGAAAACAAAAAACACAACATAGGAAAAATACACCTTTATTTCCAAATAATATATTGTCACCATACTTTGCACTAGGGACATAATTTATATATCGTGATAACCAGGACAAATAGGCAGATAAAATGTGTGTGTTTTATGCACATTAGCAGTGTTTATTTTAAAACTATAGGGGATGAAAATGGAGAAATTGTGTATTTTTTCATTTTTTTCCTTGTTTTTCCCTTTAAAATGCATAAAAAGAAAAGGTATTACTAAAAATAAATATCGCCTCCAAAAAGCCTATTTAGCGGCAATAAAAACAAGGTATTGATCAATTTGCTGTGATACGTAGTGAAAAAGTTATTGGTGAATGAAAGGGAGGAGCGCTGAAAGGTGAAAATTGCTCTGGTCCGTTAGGGTAAAAACCCTTGGGGGTGAACTGGTTAAAAACCATCACAAAAAAATTTGAAAATAAAAATGTAAAAGCCACATTACAAAGTCAAATCTTAACTTATATCCAAAATGTTAAGAAAAGCTATCTACCCCCCAAAAATTGAGGCTAATGTTATGTATAGCGCCACCGAACAATTGAACACTCTTTATTAATGTCACAAGGGAAATTGGACCTGTAGTGGGGTCCAGGCAGCAACCACTGGGGACAACTTATTGCTACTATTGTATCCTTTGTTCATAATTGTATATGTGCATGAATTATTGTTGTATGCTAAACAGGGACTACTTATGGATTTTGTAAGTGTTTTTTTAATCAATTATTGTGTGTATATATGATATATATTTTCCCTTATGATATTAATAAAGATTGTTCAATTTTTCAGTGGAGTTTTGCTGGGAATACACCATGGATATTTTGGCAGATAGATGGTTCAATAATTTCCAACAGGTCTGATCTTATTTTTGAACGTTTTTTCTGATCGATTTCTCTTAGAAGTGAATGGAAATTGATAAGAAAAACGATTGGAAAATTGATTGAACAATAAACCTGCTGAAAAATCTCAGTGTATTCCCAGCATTAGCTTTTCTTAATGGTTATAGAGACTAATAGCATGCTGGTATTGTACTCGTGCGGATCTGTAACCCTTTTTACATTCAAAATGTAGGATAACTAATATACTCATTGAAAATATACTGCAGTTATCTTTAAGACCTACTATATCTCTCACAGAGGCTGGTAGCTCTATCCACAGCCTTTACTGTGCATACTTAGGGTTAATAATGACTAACGGAAAATAAATTAGTATGTGAGGAAATTACGAGAGACCAATCCAGAAGCTGAAGTAGCTGATTTAGCCAAATTGAATACTGATTAAATAAATTATCCCTCAGAGGCCCTTACACAAACATAACATTTTAGGCTGTACAACAGGTAAACTGTAAATGTCTTGAGGGAAAAGGGAGTAAACAGAGCTTGAAAGAGACTAGAGGCCTTTTTTCTAACCTAAAGAAAATCAAATGAGCTAATGGGTTCAAGTTTGTATTTTAGTCACTTTTTGTAGTTACATTTTTATATATTTGTAACCATTTTTTTTATCATGATTACTTTCTTGAGCTATCAGCTTGTGAATATGTATACATTCCTACTACAAAGGTCATCCAGCAAGAAGGGAAAACCACAGCTGCCTACAAACATGTCAGTCACCTGAGAATGACCAGGTCCAACAACATCATGTCCTAGAGTCAAGTGGTTGATCATAAGAGTTATAAATCTTGTCATGTTTTTTTCTTTTTTTGCTGTGTGCAACACACAACATTGGCAGTATCAAGGATCTCTTCACCATCTTGTTTATGTGTCTACATCTAATGAACTGGAATGCTTTTTTGGAGTGAGAGTTTGGATTATTTAGTACAGGCAGCTGAACAGCTGCTGGGGATTGATTGGGTAATGTCTATTTTCAAAATTATTTATAAAATCTTTGGAGTGCTGCAAGCACACATTCAAGAACAGTTACAGTTGAAAGTACATCCTAAGTGTACTTAGAAAGGAAAATTTGGTGGTACAACTGAACTTTATACATTCTCCCAAGCTTACTGGATAAGATCATGGATTGCATCTGGTCCACACCACACCACACACGGCTCACTTGTATTGGCATGCATCTCATGTACAATCTGGTGTCTGTCTGCCACCACAGGAGCCATTATGGCTGGACTTCCACATCTGGAAGATTAGAATATTTAGGAAAACAAAAGAAGTTGTCGGAAGTCCTATTTTATGAAACCAACAACACAGGCAAGATGATAAAACTGCCCATTATGGAGCATATCAACAATTACAATTCGTTCAATACACTCCTGGTGTATGGTTTAAATGGGACCAAGATCAATATAACTATACACTTTAAATGCATTTTAAGATTGGATTGGTTGTAAATAATCTCTGTTGATGGGCACAATTGATTACAAACGATTGGATTTTTGTCAAATCAAAATTTGGATTTTTCTTGTTGGTTGTGATAGATAGGAAGCAAAGATTGGTTCGTTAAAGGTGTAGTGAACGACTTTTCACTAGAAATTGGATTGCTAGTGGCCATCTTTAGTTATGGTCCCACTTTAAGATATAAGCAGAGTGACATGATATACAGTACAGACCAGCAGTCCCACTGGCCAATTTCACTGCTGTGCTGGCACACTAAGTACTGGGAAATCCCCTCACACCTGTCTCTAATGTATTCCTTGTTGTGCTGTCCATAAATCTGTCTAAAGGTGGCCACAGACCATAGAATTAAAAGATCCAATTTTTCACCAATTCAATAATTTAGATTGGTTGTCCCGAAAAATGTAAAGCTTTTCTTTGTTTTCGATCGAATTTCCCATTTTTTTTTTCGATTTTTGGAGATTGGACATGTTTGACATTTCAGACCAACTTTAGCAAGAATTGTATGGTGTGTGATGGATTGTCAATTACTTTAAATACATTTCCAATACATTTTTTCTGAGCTTTCAATTATTTTATTCAGGATTGGGGAACAATTGAACATAGGTGTGTGGTATAGTGGTCAGATTTTTGAATTGTTACCATCAGTCAGAAAAATTGATTGCTATTCTTGAATTGAACAGATATTTAAAAAATTGTATGGCGTTTGGCCACCTTTAGGCCTCTTGCACACTGCAAGTGATTCCGATTCCGATTCCGCTTTTTAATCAGTTTTTACATCCGATTCCGATTCCGATTTGCAGTGTGCAGGGAGCAAACTGCAAATCTGAATCTGATGTAAAAACTTACACTGTAAGTGATTCCGATTCAGATTCCGCTTTTCAATCAGTTTTTACATCCGATTCAGATTCCGATTTGCAGTTTGCTCCCTGCACACTGCAAATCTGAATCTGAATCGGATGTAAAAACTGATTAAAAAGCGGAATCTGAATCGGAATCACATGCAGTGTGCAAGAGGCCTCAAAAGCGGAATCTGAATCGGAATCACTTGCAGTGTGCAAGAGGCCTTAAGTGTTCATGTTGCTGAAAGATGTAGAGCTCCATCCCAGAACGTTTCAGTTTGCTACAGTGAAGGGAACTTTTTTCTTCCAGTATATGTCATAAATTATCTTACTGTGTTTTTGCTTATATATTTTTTAATAATGTACATACATGTACTTTCTAGCTCATATGGGCAAATATTAAGCAAAACAGAAGTTTGCCTTCTTAAAAAAGAAGGTTTTATGGATAACTCAGGTTGGAGTGAGCATATGATGTCTCCCACAATGCATCACTGGTAGCCAAATATCTAGCTATGAGGATTATAATATTTTAGGCACAGTATTGGTTCTGAGGAAGGGGGATCTGACCATGAAATGCGTTGTCTGTTTGCTGTGCCAATACATTTGCCACATTAACCTGGTGTACATCATCTGGGAAACGTAAGTCAACACTAACGCGTCTCTTTCTTTGTGTTCCCATCCGCAATACTGTCCTGCGCAGGATGCTTTTGTGGACAGGAACGCAAAAAAGACTACGCATTGCCGGGCCTGTCAACGAATAGAAATAGCTGGCGGCAGGGGACTGGAGGATCCGTGAGTGACTGCGAGGGCACGGGAAGGCTACAGGGGGCTGGTAGAAGCCCCAGGTGAGCACAACAGTTTTTTTTCTCCCAGGCTTAAGTGCCTCTTTAATAATTACTCTGTAATTCACTGCTACTGTGAGAATTTATGGTATGTACAAATGTGAAACCAGGAGTAAACAGAATAAATATGCTTAATGCCTGCAAACTATTGCATTTGTACCATTAAAGCCTATTCTATTGAACTACTTTTACCTTCGTTCTTACTTTATGTCTTTCTACACGATTTTTTGCATTCCTCCTTTGATTTGGTCTGCCTGACCACAGTATAGCAAAAAGGTTCACAACCACTCTGGACACAGATAGCACTGGCTGCCTCACCAAACTTGTAGTGTCCTCCGTTGATCTTGGATATGAAGAATTTGCAGCTTAAGTTCATACCTCCACTTCTTCACTGCACAAGTGACCAATTGCTGGAGTCAAGGCTTCAGAAACTGTGTAGGAAATGCAATGGTCTGTGGAGAACACAAAGATGGATTAAGATGAAACAGGGCCCTAGGCAAGGTAGTAACTTTGGAGAGGAGTCAGAGAAGGTAGCAATTGAGCCCTTTGACAGCCACTAGGCCCCAGGCACCTAGCACCTGCCTACCTTGCCTTGTGGATCATCCTGCTCTGGGAGAACAATACAGGAGAGAAAATGGTGAGTGTCTGTTATGGCTACTCATTTCTGAGTGAGCTTATTCTGAAGTCAGAGTACCATGAACAACTATTTATGGGGATTTATTGCCAAATGAGAGCTATGGCATTTGCTGCATGTATGCTCTAACACTGACAATTAGAAGATATGGTTTATTTTTATGGAAATCTGATATAATATAAGAACAGAATATACTGGAATGCCAGGACAATCTATAATCGCTACAGATTTCTTGCCTTTGCAGCAAATGCATCCTAATCACCTTGTTGTGTATATTCACACTGTTTATAATGTTAATAAGTTAGTGTAATCAGCAAATAAATTTCACTCTCAACAGCCATGTCAGGGAAGTTATCAAACAAATTAAGGAGCATTGGACCAAGAAATGAACTATGCGATAGCTACATTTATAACAGTAATCTGTTTCCTGTATCTTTTCCCATCAGTTTTATACCACTGAGCAAGTAGCCCTCTGTGTTATTGGTTGCTAACTATAAACCGTAGGTAATTTGCTAAAGAAGGTACCTGCTAACTGAAGTGCAGTCAAATGATTTGGCATTCAATGTGACTCCATATTTGAAGTGACCTTAATTTGATTAATTTGATGAACAAGAACTCCATGAAGACTCATTGGATTGTACATTGAATAATAAAGTTATGTGGGTATTACTCTTTTTAAAACACTTTTTTGTTTTTACAAAGTTAAGTTAGCTGTCAAAAATGAATGTCCATTAAATTGTCTACAGTCAACTCTGTACCAAGTAATATTTAGAGAACTGGCTAGAGAGACTGATTGCTTAACTGGCACCTCTAAAGGCATTCACCTTCAAAAACAATGTACTAGGTGGACCTTTCTGATTGTTAATCCGTTAGGGAAAATGTAACTAAAATTCTTAGCCATTACATGAGTTGTAGCAACTTGTGCTTCTTCTAAGAAGACATAACTTAAGCCTCATACACACATATGAGGAAAGTCACCAGCGAGGGAGCAATGCTAAATTCCTTGGGCAACAATATGGGGCCAAAACTTTACAGATGCATCACTGGCCTCTAGGCTGGCAACATTTTCTGTTGCTATGTGGGCGAGAGGAGGGCCAATGGAGCAGCTCATGAGGTACATCACATGGTAGGTGCAGTGCGTAAGGAGAATGAAGCTCTTGGCCAGTGATCGGCCAACTTGATCTACTTGGCGGATTGCTGGCAGAGGGGCCGATGTACACATGCTAGATTCTCGGCCGACATGGTCGTGTGTATATGGAATATGGAGCTTTAGACACAAAACTGTCTTCCATGTTACAAACACTGTGTTTTTACACTCACATAATTATATTTATTGTTTAGTTTGACTTATTGCACTTATTTGAATATACTACTAAAGAAGTTAGTATGCAAGGGAAAACACCTGTTTTGCATAATCCAGGCTAATGTTTGTCTGATATATTTCTGGTAGTTGTGCAGCATGTGGAATATGCCACAATATCCATGTTCTCTGAAACAGCTGTTTCTTTATCCTCTGTAATCAAGCTTGAGACTTTTACTGATCTGTATGCAGCTTTTGGCATATAATTGACCTTTGAAAAATGAAAATGTACCAGATCTTGATTGTGTGATGTTTTTACATCGCAAATAACTTATGTAACTCAAAATATTTTATTTGGTATTGATAATAAACTCCTGTAGTGAAGATATGTCTGGATAAGCTTCCATTTCAAAATAAGACTATATGAATTCTTACCTCCTGCCAAATGTAAAGAAGCAGGGGGGTAGAACTACCAGTCACCGAGGGCTTCTTCCAGGGGTGTAACTAGAAATCACTGCCAAACTTTGGATGGGGCCCTCCCCCCACTCACCCTTACGCATACAGTTAAAAATGGCGCAGAGTTAAAAATGGCGCACCGTTCCACCGATCATAAAACGCTATTTACCGTTTTAATGTAAATACATAAAAATGGTAAATAGCGTTTTATAAAACATTTATAAGCAGAGCGGTGCGCCATTGAAAAATGCAGGGTGGCTAGTGAGGCAGCGAGGGTCGGGGTGGAGAGGCAGCGGGACACTAGGCAGCGGGGTGGAGGGAGTAGGATTAGGTGGAGGGAGGATTAGGTAGCATTGGTATACATTACCTTGTCCCAGCCGGCGATCGCTCCTTCACTTCATAGTTAACTTGCAGAAGTCCTGCATCCAGCCAATCACCATGCGGAAACTGAAGCCGCATGGTGATTGGCTGGATGCAGGACTACAGCAAACTAACAGAAGTAAAGGAGCAATCACCGGCTGGGACAAGGTAATGTATACCAATGCTACCTAATCCTCCCTCCACCTAATCCTACTCCCTCCACCCCGCTGCCTAGTGTCCCGCTGCCTCTCTCCCCGATCCCTGCTGCCTAACATTTGTTAACATATAAAACGATAAATATTGTTTTATGTACATTACTGTGGCGCCACTTTAATACCATTGGTGCTGTGCGCCATTTTTGCCTGTTCCGACCCTTACACCCCCCCCCCCGCTCTCCCCCCCCACACACACACATTAGAAAGGCAGGCCAGGCAGGATATTTTAAAAAAAACATACTTACAGTATAGGTAGCCAGGTGTATAGGTGCCCCCAGTATAGGTTAGTCAGATGTATAGGTGCCCCCAGTACAGGTTAGTCAGGTGTATAGGTTCCCCCAGTATAGGTTAGTCAAGTATATAGGTGCCCTTCAAGCATAGGTTAGTCAGGTGTATAGGTGCTCCCAGTATAAATTAGTCAGGTATCTATACAATATATTAGTATATAGTATATTAGTATATTACAGTAATATATTAGTAAATTACATTATATTAGTCAGATGCCTCCATTATAGATTAGTCAGGCATATACAGTAGGTGCCCCCAGTATAGACTAGTCAGGTGTATAGGTGCCCCCAGTATAAGTAGCCTGGAGGGGGGAGCAGTGCAGTGGGCACACAGAGAAGGGCCCAACACCCCCCTCCCTCACCTGGGGCCCCCCTTTCAGCTCTCTCCCCTCCAGAAATCTCAGCAGCGGCAGTGGGCAGGGAACTTCGTTACTTCCACGTTACAAGCAGTGACTGCATTCTGCGTGTCTCCGCCTTCTTGTCTATAATGCAGCTGATAGAAAGTGGAGTCAGCGGCATTAAAGACAAGAAGGAAAGCTCAGGAGAGCTCAGTTGCCGCTTGGAACATTGAAGTTAATAAGTAAGTGCCCAGCCTGCTGCTGCTGCCAATTTTGGAGAGGAGAATGCTGAAGGGGGGGGGGGGGGCAGGTGAGGGAGGGGGGAGTTGGGCCCCCGTCTCCGCCACTATGTGCCCACTGCCCCATCTTCCTGCGCTACAACCCCTCCTGTACCTTAAACCAGAATTGGGCAGGTCCCCTACCAGTCTTCACCACGCATGAACATGCCCCTCCCTGCGCCTGCATGCCTCTGATCTAAAGACCCCCTTCTTGCAATACCACCAATAGATGCTGTCCACTTCCCATTTATAATTCAATAAAAAGAAGAAAGAGTTGATTGGCACAAGATGCTTGCAGACTGTAGACAGGCAGGGGGTAGCAGGTCACTCTAGCTGTGCCTCCAGACAAATGAGACTATAATCCACAGGAATAGAACAAAAAGCATCCTAGGCATTGCACTTGTATGTCATGCGGTATGGGGATGGAATAAAGGTTTACTAAGCATCATTGCTGCTGCTGGTGCCCGGATGCTTTTTGTTCTATTCCTGTGGGCCACTTCCCATTTATGCAGAATTCCACAGTCCAGAAGGTGTATTACAGACCACCAAAATCAGCTTTCCAAGGACAGCCAGTGTGTGAGAGAGCAGCAAGCAGGGGGAAAGGAATGGTTCTTTAATGATTTTGACCATTCAAAACACATAAAGAGGTGATAATTACCACTATAGTACAATAAAGAGATTTTGCAATGTTATTGTGTAATGGCATGCAGTGTTTCATAGAGAAGATGCAGCCAGAGGGAAAGAAGATGGGCAGTACGGAGAGAGCTGAACACTGGGACAGGTGAGTTGCTATGCTGGAAAAACTTTGCAGGGATCCGGTGAGCTTAAATCATAGAGATTTTTACACAAGAAATAGAGAGCAAAACGCCCACTACAAGGGCAAAGGCCATGGACCTGTTGGCTCCTATAATATACAAAAAAGCGTCCATCTAGGCAACCATTACAGGGAGTGCAGAATTATTAGGCAAATGAGTATTTTAACCACATCATCCTCTTTATGCATGTTGTCTTACTCCAAGCTGTATAGGCTTGAAAGCCTACTACCAATTAAACATATTAGGTGATGTGCATCTCTGTAATGAGAAGGGGTGTGGTCTAATGACATCACCACCCTATATCAGGTGTGCATAATTATTAGGCAACTTCCTTTCCTTTGGCAAAATGGGTCATAAGAAGGACTTGACAGGCTCAGAAAAGTCAAAAATAGTGAAATACCTTGCCGAGGGATGCAGCACTCTTAAAATTGCAAAGCTTCTGAAGCGTGATCATCGAACAATCAAGCGTTTCATTCAAAATAGTCAACAGAGTCGCAAGAAGCGTGTGGAAAAACCAAGGCGCAAAATAACTGCCCATGAACTGAGAAAAGTCAAGTGTGCAGCTGCCAAGATGCCACTTGCCGCCAGTTTGGCCATATTTCAGAGCTGCAACATCACTGGAGTGCCCAAAAGCACAAGGTGTGCAATACTCAGACACATGGCAAAGGTAAGAAAGGCTGAAAGGCGACCACCACTGAAAAAGACACACAAGCTAAAACGTCAAGACTGGGCCAAGAAATATCTCAAGACTGATTTTTCTAAGGTTTTATGGACTGATGAAATGAGAGTCAGTCTTGATGGGCCACATGGATGGGCCCGTGACTGGATTGGTAAAGGGCAGAGAGCTCCAGTCCGACTCAGACGCCAGCAAGGTGGAGGTGAAGTACTGGTTTGGGCTGGTGTCATCAAAGATGAGCTTGTGGGGCCTTTTCGGGTTGTGGATGGAGTCATGCTCAACTCCCAGTCCTACTGCCAGTTTCTGGAAGACACCTTCTTCAAGCAGTGGTACAGGAAGAAGTCTGCATCCTTCAAGAAAAACATGATTTTCATGCAGGACAATGCTCCATCACACGCGTCCAAGTACTCCACAGCGTGGCTGGCACGAAAGGGTATAAAAGAAGAAAAACTAATGACATGGCCTCCTTGTTCACCAGATCTGAACCCCATTGAGAACCTGTGGTCCATCATGAAATGTGAGATTTACAAGGAGGGAAAACAGTACACCTCTCTGAACAGTGTCTGGGAGGCTGCGGTTGCTGCTGCACGCAATGTTGAGGTAAACAGATCAAAACACTGACAGAATCCATGGATGGCAGGCTTTTGAGTGTCCTTGCAAAGAAAGGTGGCTATATTGGTCACTGATTTGTTTTTGTTTTGTTTTTGAATGTCAGAAATGTATATTTGTGGATGCTGAGATGTTATATTGGTTTCACTGGTAAAAATAAATAATTGAAATGGGTATATATTTGTTTTTTGTTTAGTTGCCTAATAATTATGCACAGTAATAGTCAACTGCACACACAGATATCCCCCTAAAATAGCTAAAACTAAAAACAAACTAAAAACTACTTTCAAAAATATTCAGCTTTGATATTAATGAGTTTTTTGGGTTCATTGAGAACATGGTTGTTGTTCAATAATTAAATTATTCGTCAAAAATACAATTTGCCTAATAATTCTGCACTCCCTGTATAGATAAGTAAGCCACCAAAAACATTACTATACTAAGTGTCAAAAGTCAAATTTATTAAGGATGTATCCCAAGCAAAGATAAAAACAATTAAAACCATACCATGCACGGGTTAGCAGATATCTCCATAGATCTTAATAATATAGATGTAATAGCCTGATAAACTGCAGATGTGGGTATTACCAAAAGTTTAGGCAGTTGCTTTGAGTTCAATGCACCTTGTCAAATGACACAAATAGTAGACGTACGCAAAACAATTGGAATAAATATACATTAAAATGTGAGTCTTACCCAGTCCTGCAATTCCTACGGAGATGCTGCCTGTCCGTGCCCCCTCACACGTTCCGTGACACCGTCACTTCTTCTTCCTTCCTTATTAAATTTGACTTTTGACACTTAGTAATGTTTTTGGTGGCTTACTTATCTATAATATGCAGGAGAACAGAGGCGCCAAAAGGATAAAAGGAAGCTAAATGAGCTTAAAAAACCAAAAACTCGGTAAATAGAGGAGGTAGTGGTGGACTTACCTCCTGCAAGTAGACACACAACGACTGTAGTAAAGACAGTCAATATATTTTATTTATGAACTCTCAGAGGTGCCTGGCTCTTCTATTGACCACATTTGCTATTGCTTCGTTGTTATTGCCTGATGAAGCGGGATCAAACCTGCGAAACGCGTTGCATATTTGGAGTTCATAAATAAAATATATTGACTGTCTTTACTACAGTTGTTGTGTGTCTACTTGGAGGAGGTAAGTCCATCACTACCTCCTCTATTTACCAAGAATTTGTTTTTTTTAAGCTCATTTAGCTTCCTTTTATCCTTTTAGCGCCTCTGTTTTCCTGCATAATATTGAGTCCACCTGGGTGGAGGGTTGAACCCCCTTCTTCTCATCTACAGAGAGCGACTTCTTATTCCTGAGTGGGGTCAGGAAAATCTCCCCACCTGCCTTTACAGTGGTTGCCTAATGGTAACCCTGGTTTGTGAGTACCCAAAAGCACAAGGTGTGCAATATGCTAGTAACCATTTACCAGTACATATTACACTATTGGGGCTCTTGGTGTTCCTTGTTTTTACTTATCTGCAATGGTTGCCTAGATGGATGCTTTTTTTGCATATTACTCAAATCATAGGGGGGGGGGGGGGGGGCTGCAGCGCTTAGGGGCCCTGGGGCAATTGCCCCCTTTGCCTCTATGGTAATGCCGGCCCTGCTTGAACTCAGGTGTCCACAAATGCTAGTTTGTGGCTTTGCCGTTCCACTGGCGAACCAAACTGCGAGACATTCTCCATCCACTATGCATGTTCACTGACGATGCAAAAGTGAAGCATTATAGGAGCAACCTTTTGATTGTGTGAAATTCAATAATTGCAAATCTCTTCTGCATTAAACGGCAGTATTGTACTCGATATCATGTAAGATAGGTGCACTTACTTACCATATAACATTTTGTTCAAAAACAGAATTTCTGTGCTATTACTCCTATGCGTGGTTGATCTCTCCAACAGATGAAACTGCCTTCAGCAGGACAAAAAAGTGATGTCAATAGCAAAACAGCCTTTCCCTCTCATATTTTCATATCAGTTCAATTTTACAGATAGTAGGAAGGACTATCCTCTTCTTCCCTACCAAAACCCCACAGAAAACAACAACCACAAAATGGATTTTACTTCACATTCATCAGAATTACGGATTCAGTAAATTTTGCTTTTTTTATGCTCAACACTTCTAAGGTAGTGTCAAAACGCCTCTGTGTAGCTGGAATAAAACCTGGCAATAAAACAATTTATTAACAAACACAGCATGTTTTTTTCTGTGCACTGTTTGAAATTGATTATGATTTTTGGAGCCCGGGAATCTTAGAAAACTGGAGACAAATGAACACTAAGCTCAATCATTTATTTTCATTTAGAAGTTAGGAAAATGATAGCAAGTAATATATCTTCTGCTGTAACGTATTTGTGTGCTTACAACTGACTCCAATATATTCCCCTTCCTCAGTTTTTTTTACTAACTACACAGTAAAATATTCAGTTACTCTTTGCAAATATTTAACTGTTTAAAGGGGTTCTTCCGCGAATGAGGAAAAAAAAAGTGGTTTGTGCATAAACTATTAAACATCCTTCTAAAATAGTGTAAAAAGTTATTTTTAAAAAAATGAATGGTTTCATCAATACAACATGTAATGTAATCAGTGACGGATGACGGCTGGGAGGCTAATCCATTTGTTAGGGGTGGGTTTTTTTTTTTACTTTCTTTTAACCACTTCCCGACCGCCCACTACACAGGGGCGGCGGGGAAGTGGAGCCCTTCAGGACGGCCTCACCCACAGAGGCGGCGGTCCATTTAAGGGCATGGGCGGAGCGATCGCGTCATCCGTGACGCGATCCTCCGCCGGCGCCTGTCACCGCTCGCTCGCCGCAACATCCCGCCGGCTATACGGAAGCGCCGGCGGGATGTTAACCCCGCGATCGCCGCATACAAAGTGTATAATACACTTTGTAATGTTTACAAAGTGTATTATACAGGCTGCCTCCTGCCCTGGTGGTCCCAGTGTCCGAGGGACCACCAGGGCAGGCTGCAGCCACCCTAGTCTGCACCCAAGCACACTGATTTCTCCTCCCCCTGCCCCAGATCGCCCACAGCACCCATCAGACCCCCCCCCTGCCCACCCCCCAGACCCCTGTTTGCACCCAATCACCCCCCTAATCACCCATCAATCACTCCCTGTCACTATCTGTCAACGCTATTTTTTTTTTATCCCCCCCCCCCTGCTCCCTGCCCCCTCCTGATCACCCCCCACCCCTCAGATTCTCCCCAGACCCCCCCCCAGACCACCCCCCCCTGTTTACTGTATGCATCTATCCCCCTGATCACCTGTCAATCACCTGTCAATCACCCGTCAATCACCCATCAATCACCCGTCAATCACCCCCTGTCACTGCCACCCATCAATCAGCCCCTAACCTGCCCCTTGCGGGCAATCTGATCACCCCCCCACACCAATAGATCGCCCACAGATCCGACATCAGATCACCTCCCAAATCCATTGTTTACATCTATTCTCTCCTCTAAACACCCACTAATTACCCATCAATCACCCATCAATCACCCCCTATCACCACCTGTCACTTTTACCTATCAGATCAGACCCTAATCTGCCCCTTGCGGGCACCCAATCACCCGCCCACACGCTCAGATTGCCCTCTGACCCCCCCTTATCAATTCACCAGTGCATTAATTACATCTGTTCTTCCCTGTAATAACCCACTGATCACCTGTCAATCACCTGCCAATCACCTATCACCCATCAATCACCCCCTGTCACTGCCACCCATCAATCAGCCCCTAACCTGCCCCTTGCGGGCAATCTGATCGCCCACCCACACCATTAGATCGCCCGCAAACCCGCCGTCAGATTACCTCCCAAATGTATCGTTTACATCTGTTATCTTCTCTAAACACCCACTAATTACCCATCAATCACCCATCAATCACCCCCTATCACCACCTGTCACTGTTACCTATCAGATCAGACCCTAATCTGCCCCTTGCGGGCACCCAATCACCCGCCCACACGCTCAGATTGCCCTCAGACCCCCCCCCCCCTTATCAATTCGCCAGTGCATTAATTACATCTGTCCTTCCCTGTAATAACCCACTGATCACCTGTCAATCACCTGCCAATCACCTATCACCCATCAATCACCCCCTGTCACCCCCTGTCACTGCCACCCATCAATCAGCCCCTAACCTGCCCCTTGCGGGCAATCTGATCACCCACCCACACCATTAGATCGCCCGCAAACCCGCCGTCAGATTACCTCCCAAATGTATCGTTTACATCTGTTATCTTCTCTAAACACCCACTAATTACCCATCAATCACCCATCAATCACCCCCTATCACCACCTGTCACTGTTACCTATCAGATCAGACCCTAATCTGCCCCTTGCGGGCACCCAATCACCCGCCCACACGCTCAGATTGCCCTCAGACCCCCCCCCCCCTTATCAATTCGCCAGTGCATTGATTACATCTGTCCTTCCCTGTAATAACCCACTGATCACCTGTCAATCACCTGCCAATCACCTATCACCCATCAATCACCCCCTGTCACCCCCTGTCACTGCCACCCATCAATCAGCCCCTAACCTGCCCCTTGCGGGCAATCTGATCACCCACCCACACCAATAGATCGCCCGCAGATCCGACATCAGATCACCACCCAAGCGCAGTGTTTCCATCTATTCTCTCCTCTAAACACCCACTAATTACCCATCAATCACCCATCAATCACTCCCTATCACCACCTGTCACTGTTACCTATCAGATCAGACCCTAATCTGCCCCTTGCGGGCACCCAATCGCCCGCCTACACGCTCAGATTGCCCTCAGACCCCCCCTTATCAATTCGCCAGTGCAATATTTACATCTGTTCTCCCCTGTAATAACCCACTGATTACCTGTCAATCACCTATCAATCACCCATCAATCACCCCCTGTCACTGCCACCCATCAATCACCCCCTGTCACTGCCACCCATCAATCACCCGCTGTCACTGCCACCCATCAATCAGCCCCTAACCTGCCCCTTGCGGGCAAACTGATCACCCACCCACACCAATAGATCGCCCGCAGATCCGACATCAGATCACCACCCAAGCGCAGTGTTTCCATCTATTCTCTACCCTAAACACCCACCCATCAATCACCCCCTGTCACTGCTACCTATCAGATTAGACCCCTATCTGCCCCTAGGGCACTCAATCACCCGCCCACACCCTCAGAATGCCCTCAGACCCCAGCCCTGATCACCTCGCCAGTGCATTGCTTGCATCTATTCCCCCCTCTAATCACACCTTGAGACACCCATCAATCACCTCCTGTCACCCCCTAGCACACCTACCCATCAGATCAGGCCCCAATTTGCCCCGTGTGGGCTCCTGATCACTCGGCCAAACCCTCAGACCCCCTTCCGATCACCTCCCCAGTGCATGGATTGCATCTATTTTCTCCTCTAACCACCCCCTGAGACACCCATCAATCACCTCCTGTCACCCCCCTAGCACTCCTATCCATCAGATCAGGCCCAATACAACCTGTCATCTAAAAGGCCACCCTGCTTATGACCGGTTCCACAAAATTCGCCCTCTCATAGACCACCTGTCATCAAAATTTGCAGATGCTTATACCCCTGAACAGTCATTTTGAGACATTTGGTTTCCAGACTACTCACGGTTTTGGGCCTGTAAAATGCCAGGGCGGTATAGGAACCCCACAAGTGACCCCATTTTAGAAAAAAAAGACACCCCAAGGTATTCTGTTAGGTGTATGACGAGTTCATAGAAGATTTTATTTTTTGTCAAAAGTTAGCGGAAATTAATTTTTATTGTTTTTTTTTCACAAAGTGTCATTTTTCACTAACTTGTGACAAAAAATAAAATCTTCTATGAACTCGCCATATACCTAACGGAATACCTTGGGGTGTCTTCTTTCTAAAATGGGGTCACTTGTGGGGTTCCTATACTGCCCTGGCATTTTAGGGGCCCTAAACCGCGAGGAGTAGTCTAGAAAACAAATGCTTCAAAATGACCTGTGAATAGGACGTTGGGCCCCTTAGCGCACCTAGGCTGCAAAAAAGTGTCACACATGTGGTACCGCCGTACTCAGGAAAAGTAGTATAATGTGTTTTGGGGTGTATTTTTACACATACCCATGCTGGGTGGGAGAAATTTCTATGTAAATGGACAATTGTGTGTAAAAAAATCAAACAATTGTCATTTACAGAGATATTTCTCCCACTTAGCATGGGTATGTGTAAAAATACACCCCAAAACGCATTATACTACTTCTCCTGAGTACAGCGGTACCACATGTGTGGCACTTTTTTACACCCTAAGTACGCTAAGGGGCCCAAAGTCCAATGAGTACCTTTAGGATTTCACAGGTCATTTTGCGACATTTGGTTTCAAGACTACTCCTCACGGTTTAGGGCCCCTAAAATGCCAGGGCAGTATAGGAACCCCACAAATGACCCCATTCTAGAAAGAAGACACCCAAAGGTATTCCGTACGGAGTATGGTGAGTTCATAGAAGATTTTATTTTTTGTCACAAGTTAGCGGAAAATGACACTTTGTGAAAAAAAACTATTAAAATCAATTTCCGCTAACTTGTGACAAAAAAATAAAAACTTCTATGAACTCACCATACTCCTAACGGAATACCTTGGGGTGTCTTCTTTCTAAAATGGGGTCATTAGTGGGGTTCCTATACTGCCCTGGCATTTTAGGGGCCCTAAACCGTGAGGAGTAGTCTTGAAACAAAAATGACCTGTGAAATCCTAAAGGTACTCATTGGACTTTGGGCCCCTTAGTGCAGTTAGGGTGCAAAAAAGTGCCACACATGTGGTATCGCCGTACTCGGGAGAAGTAGTACAATGTGTTTTGGGGTGTATTTTTACACATACCCATGCTGGGTGGGAGAAATACCTCTGTAAATGACAATCTTTTGATTTTTTTACACACAATTGTCCATTTACAGAGGTATTTCTCCCACCCAGCATGGGTATGTGTAAAAATACACCCCAAAACACATTGTACTACTTCTCCCGAGTATGGCGATACCACATGTGTGGCACTTTTTTGCACCCTAACTGCGCTAAAGGGCCCAAAGTCCAATGAGTACCTTTAGGATTTCACAGGTCATTTTGAGAAATTTCGTTTCAAGACTACTCCTCACGGTTTAGGGCCCCTAAAATGCCAGGGCAGTATAGGAACCCCACAAATGACCCCATTTTAGAAAGAAGACACCCCAAGGTATTCCGTTAGGAGTATGGTGAGTTCATAGAAGATTTTATTTTTTGTCAAAAGTTAGCGGAAATTGATTTTAATTGTGTTTTTTCACAAAGTGTCATTTTCCGCTAACTTGTGACAAAAAATAAAATCTTCTATGAACTCGCCATACTCCTAACGGAATACCTTGGGGTGTCTTCTTTCTAAAATGGGGTCATTTGTGGGGTTCCTATACTGCCCTGGCATTTTAGGGGCCCTAAACCGTGAGGAGTAGTCTTGAAACGAAATTTCTCAAAATGACCTGTGAAATCCTAAAGGTACTCATTGGACTTTGGGCCCTTTAGCGCAGTTAGGGTGCAAAAAAGTGCCACACATGTGGTATCGCCGTACTCAGGAGAAGTAGTATAATGTGTTTTGGGGTGTATTTTTACACATACCCATGCTGAGTGGGAGAAATATCTCTGTAAATGGACAATTGTGTGTAAAAAAAATTAACAAATTGTCATTTACAGAGATATTTCTCCCACCCAGCATGGGTATGTGTAAAAATACACCCCAAAACACATTACACTACTTCTCCTGAGTACGGCAATACCACATGTGTGGCACTTTTTTGGCAGCCTAACTGCGCTAAGGGGTCCAAAGTCCAATGAGCACCTTTAGGCTTTACAGGGGTGCTTACAATTTAGCACCCCCCAAAATGTCAGGACAGTAAACACACCCCACAAATGACCCCATTTTGGAAAGTAGACCCTTCAAGGTATTCAGAGAGGGGTATGGTGAGTCTGTGGCAGATTTCATTTTTTTTTGGTGCAAGTTAGAAGAAATGGAAACTTTTTTTTTTTTTTTTTTTCTCACAAAGTGTCATTTTCCGCTTACTTGTGACAAAAAATAATATCTTCTATGAACTCACTATGCCTCTCAGTGAATACTTTGGGATGTCTTCTTTCCAAAATGGGGTCATTTGGGGGGTATTTATACTATCCTGGAATTCTAGCCCCTCATGAAACATGACAGGGGGTCAGAAAAGTCATAGATGCTTGAAAATGGGAAAATTCACTTTTTGCACCATAGTTTGTAAACGCTATAACTTTTACCCAAACCAATAAATATACGCTGAATGGGTTTTTTTTAATCAAAAACATGTTTGTCCACATTTTTCGCGCTGCATGTATACAGAAATTTTACTTTATTTGAAAACTGTCAGCACAGAAAGTTAAAAAAATCATTTTTTTGCCAAAATTCATGTCTTTTTTGCTGAATATAATAAAAAGTAAAAATCGCAGGAGCAATTAAATAGCACCAAAAGAAAGCTTTATTAGTGACAAGAAAAGGAGCCAAAATTCATTTAGGTGGTAGGTTGTATGAGCGAGCAATAAACCGTGAAAGCTGCAGTGGTCTGAATGGAAAAAAAGTGGCCGGTCCTTAAGGGGTAGAAAGCCCTAGGTCCTCAAGTGGTTAACAACCATAACTCCTGCCTAAGTAGTTTTCAGTGGTAGAACCCACTTCTAGCAGGAATGGCCATTACAGCCCTAACCGCTAAACTCAGCTGAGCTGCTGAATATATGTTTACTTTGTTGCTAGGCAACCAGAGAGTGCAGAGACTCGTTTGTGAAAAAAGAGTCATAAGCTGCTGGGAGAATGAATCAGTCCCATCTACACCATATGATTCTTTGTCAGATTCGATTCAATTTGATTTGATTCATTGATTTGATTTGATTCAATTTGACATGTCCGATTCATGATTCGATTCAATTCGATTCAAATTGAATCGAATCATGAATTGGACATGTCAAATTGAATCAAATCAAAGCATATGGTGTAGATGGGACTGATTCATTCTCCCAGCAGCTTATGACTCTTTTTTCACAAACGAGTCTCTGCACTCTCTGGTTGCCTAGCAACAAAGTAAACATATATTCAGCAGCTCAGCTGAGCTCAGCGGTTAGGGCTGTAACAGCGATTCCTGCTAGAAGTGGGATCTACCACTGAAAACTACTTAGGCAGGAGTTATGGTTGTTAAAAGAAATTTAAAAAAAACACCCCTAACAAATGGATTAGCCTCCCAGCCGTCATCCGTCACTGATTACATTACATGTTGTATTGATGAAACCATTCATTTAAAAAAAAAAACTTTTTACACTATTTTAGAAGGATGTTTAATAGTTTATGCATAAACCACTTTTTATTTTTTTCCTCATTCGCGGAAGAACCCCTTTAAAATACTTCTGTTTTTTTAAAACACTTCTGGATTTTCAAAGTGTCGATTGCATCATTTACAATACCTGGGCAATGATCTCAAGTATAGCAGAGATTTTTTTTTAACTCAGCAAGTAATTTTATTGGAAGAGTTAGCAGTTGAAATACACAGACATCCTCTAAATAAGAAGAAAGTAAACGATTCATCATACAGAAAAAGTTGCCCTGTAGCAGAGAAAAGATTCTAATATATGATCCTGCTGGACCGCAGAAGGGTAACAGCTAAACAGAGTAACATGTAAAGTTACAACATCTAAGTTAAAAGAAAAATAAATAAAATAGAAAAGAAAAAATTAAAAAGAAAGGAAAAGAAAAAAAAAGGAAATATCCTAGGCCCCGCCAGGCCAATTACATCCAGAGAGAAAAAACAAGAAAAGGGTTTAGGGTTATGTGTTTATTGCCATAACAAGGGGGAGATCAAAGATGCATTATATGAGTCCAGGGGTCCCAGATAAAGTGGTACTTGGCAACTGCCCCGCGCCTTTGGTATATGGCTTCATGATAGGGGAGGGTATTTTTTACTGATGCAATCCATTCTGCCATTGATGGTACAAGAGGAAGAATCCAGTGCTTAGTTCGAGTTCTACGGGCAATTTGCAGGACATAAATAATCAATTGAGTAGTATATTTATTATATGTGTTTGGGGGAATAATATTAAGTAGGCAGATTTTGGGGTCAAGAGCCACAGAGCAGCCCATCTTGTCATGGAGAAATTTTGTTACTTGTTGCCAATACAAATTTACCTTGGGACAGGACCACATCATATGATAAAATGTTCCTTGGTCCAGAGCACACTATGGGCAGAGAGGGGAATAACCTGGTTTGAATTTAGATAGGCGCACCAGAGTTAGATATGCTCTATGCAGTACATAAAGGGCGAGCAACATATCAGGGATGTGAGGGGATACCTTAGGAATATTGTCGAGAGCATCTTCCCAGTCCTCATCAGTTAGTTCTCCCACATCCAGTTCCCATGTGGATTTTTTAAGATAGGCCCTACGAGTGGAAACCTCTATCATTATAGTGTTGTGGATTGTGGATATCAGTTGGGTAGATGAGGTGCCTTTGACTATGGATAGGATTGGTGAATCTGAAAAGGCAGCCGGCAGAGTTAAAAATTGAGCCTTAATTGCATGAGTAAGTTGGAGATAGGCAAATCTCATGTGAGAGGGAAGGTTATATTGAGTGAAAAGTTGTTTATACGGGATAAGGTGGCCAGAGTCTACTATTTGGTGAAGGTAGAGGATACCCTGGTTAATCCAGAGCCTGGCGTTTAGTAATTTCCGCAGTTCAGGAAGGCTGCGATTTTCCCATAGCGGGGTATATTTAAGGGGATGTTCAAGACGTAAGTATTTGTGGGCTGTGTCCCAGGCTTTTAAAGTTTGGATAAGAGTAATCGGATAATCTTCAGCGTGATAGAAATTTTTAGCTCCTATAAGTATAATGGTAATGGGTTCAAGTTGTTGAAGTGCTGGGGAATCCGACAGAAGTCCCACCAACCTATCTTTCTGAAGAGTAAGATCAAAGTAAATGTGAGAAAGCTGGGCAGCCAGATAATAGACATGGCAATTAGGTACTGCTAGACCACCAAGGTCCTTAGGGCATTGTAGTGTTTGGAGTGGAAGACGGTGCCTACCCTTATTCCATATGAATTGGGTGAGGAGGGTATTTATTTTAGAAAAGAGTGAGAACGGGAGATACAGGGGGGCATTCTAGGAAATGTATAGAATACGGGGTAGTAAAATCATTTTAAAGAGATTCGCTCTACCGGCCACATTAATCGGCAATTTACACCATGCCTGGAGTTTGGATTGTATGTACTGGACTAATGGAGACCAGTTAAGAGGGATGAATTCTTGAGGATACCTGGAGATGCGTATACCAAGGTAAGTAATCTCTGATGCCCATTGGAGAGGAGTAGAGGCCTGAGGCAGGGATGAGGGGAAGATATCTAAGGGAAGGATAGAGGACTTTGACCAATTAATGCGAAGGCCAGAGTAAGAACCAAATTCCTCAATAACTTGTAGGGCACGTTGAAGGGAATGGCCAGGATCAGACAGATATAAAAGCATGTCATCTGCATACAAACTGATTTTGTCCACATTAGTTCCCTGGTGAAGCCCGTGGATTTCACTGTCGTTCCTAATCAAAGCTGCGAGGGGTTCGAGGGCCAAGTCAAAAAGGAGAGTGGAAAGGGGGCAACCCTGCCTCGTGCCTCCAGCCAAAGGAAGGGCATCAGAGATCCAACCATTAATTCTTATTCGAGCATATGGATCAGTATACAATAGCTGTACCCAACTTATAAATTTAGGTCCAAATCTTTTGAGAACTATAATTAAAAAATCCCATTCAATGGTATCAAAAGCTTTAGCAGCGTCTAGGGATACCACCACTCTGGTCCCTACTGTATCGTGCAAGGACTGCATAGCCAGGTGTAATCTTCTTATATTGAGGGCTGTGGACCGGCCTGGAATAAAACCAGACTGGTCGGTATGGACCAGAGAGGTTATAACTGTGTTCAGTCTAAGGGCAAGAAGTTTTGCGAGAATTTTAACATCTACTTGTATAAAAGAAATAGGGCGGTATGACTCGCATTGCAGCAAGTCTTTATCAGGATTTGGGATCAAAGTTATGAGTGCCTCATGCATTGTGGGGGGAAAAGTTCCACTTTCTAAGGCTGAGTTGTAAAAGTTTAGTAGTTTAGGCACCAGGATAGGTGAAAAGGATTTAAAGAATTCTGCAGGGAGGCCGTCTAAGCCAAGAGCTTTAGATGAGGGGAGAGCAGCAATCGTGTTTTCAATCTCTTTAGTAGTAACGGGTGCATCCAGCAGTACAGTCTGAGGTTCTGTCAAGGAGGGGAGGGGTATTTTTTGCACGTACTCTACAATCTGATAAAAAAGACAAAAGACAAACACTTATATTGCGCTTTTCTCCTGGCGGACTCAAAGCGCCAGAGCTGCAGCCACAAGGACGCGCTCTATAGGCAGTAGCAGTGTTAGGGAGACTTGCCTAAGGTCTCCTGCTGAATAGGTGCTGGCTTACTGAACAGGAGGAGCCGAGATTCGAACCCTGGTCTCCCGTGTTAGAGGCAGAGCCCTTAACCATTACACCATCCAACCACCTGATAAGGTAATTTAGAGGTAGATTTGGTGTAGAGGTCAGTGTAAAATTGAGTAAACCTGTCTAAGATCGCGAATGGCGAGTTGAGTATAGCTCCATTAGTATCTGCAATGCGGATTATTATTGGAGGGGAGGTTTGTTCTCTGGATATTTTAGCCAAAAGAGAGCCACATTGTTTTCCTAGCTCATATACCCTTTGTTTAGTAAAGAGAATTTTCCTGTGTGCCTTGCCTGTAAGAAATTGTTCATATGCATTTAGTTTGAGTCTATGATTTTTCTGGGAGTGCTCGGTTGGATTAAAGGATAATTCGTTTATGGCTTGTTCTAAATCTAAGGAAAGTTTTTGCTCCGTTTGAGCTGTTTCAATTTTAATGCGTTTGATTTCAGACGATAGATACTGTCTGACGAAGAGCTTAAAAGTCTCCCAAATTATCGGAAAAGCAGTGGATTACGCCTGAATTTCAAAAAAGATTTGGACTGATTCCTGGATCTTAGTGATCCAGAATGGGCTCAGTCTCCAGGTAGGAGACTGGTGTGAAGAATGCCATGTGAAGTGGACTACATAAGGGGAATGATCTGAGAGCAAGGATGGTAAAAAGTAGGCCTTAGTTAAACTAGGAATCAGACTTTTAGTGGAGAATATATAATCCAACCTGGAGTGAGTCTTATATGAGGCTGAGTAGCACGATACAGCAGGGATCTCTGGATATAGGGTGGACCAAGTATCAAAGATGGCGACATCCGAAAATATTGTATATAGTTTAGTGTCCCTAATGGAGGTATGTGAGTCAGCTGGCTGGGGGATTTTATCAAGTCTAGGAAAAATAATGTAGTTAAAATCCCCGAGCCAGACTGAAGGCAGGTGAGGGTGTTGGGATATATAGTCCAGAGCCACCTTAATAACTGAAAAGGAGAAAGGTGGTGGTATATATAATACGAGCAACAACAGTGTAGAAAAATGTACTGACCTTCAGGATCTATAACATTACTAATAAATTGAAAATGAGTAAGTTTAGATATGAGTAGGGAAACACCTCTGGAATGAGATGAATGGGTAGAGTGATAATCCCATCCTATCCAAAAATGGCGAAGAGCCTTGGGTAAATCTCCATCCAGGTGTGTTTCCTGCAAAGCAATGATGTCAACTGATTTCTTACATAAAAATTCTAGGACAACCATTCTCTTGACCTTGTCTCTTAAGCCCCTCACATTCCAAGTCAGAAAAGATAGGGAGTCATGTGGGGGTCGAGAGAGTGCACTCATTATACAGGCTTGTTAACACATATAGCACTAATATGAAAAAGATAAGACAAATTAAAGGTAATAGTGGCCTGGCGGGGCAAGAACAGATAACAGTAAAGGTTAACAAAGTATAAAACCCAGCTCATGGCCCTAAACGTAGGGTCTGAGCATTTACCCATAACGCAACAAAGTTCAAGATAGCTGCGGTGAAGTAAGCTATCGTGGAATAACTCCATGAGAGTTGTTGCAGACAAGTGCTTGATGCATGTTGCAGCTACCTGAGGGTGTGACATCTGAGGAGCAGGTGTCACATATGGCCTGGCACACTTCTACACACAGGGCGGAAGGAGTTATGCCCATGCAAGGGTTAAATATTTGCATTTTTACAGGAGAAGAAAACGCATATGGCAAGTAACAGGGGGAAGGCCTCTGCAATTCAGTTGCAAATGAGAAAAACGTAGCCTAGAGTTTTCAGTCTTGCCTTTCTGTGTGGGAATCGTTCTTAGTGTAGTAGGTTTCCAGCCAAGAGAAGACCTCTGAGGGAGATGCAAAAAATTAGTCTTACCATCGGCAACCACTTGCAATCGAGCTGGAAAAAGCATGGCATACACCAGGCCATTCTGTTTAAGCTTACGCTTGGCATCTTGAAACCGGGCCCTGAGTCCAGATAAATCGAAATAGTAGTATTTCCAAAGTTCAGGTTACCTTTATCCCTGGATAAGCGAAGTACCGTGTCACGATCCTTATAATTGAGCAGCTTAGCGATAAAAGTGCGTGGCAGGGCACCGGCAGGATTAGGCTTTGGTGGGATGCGGTGTGCTCACTCCACGGAGAAGGCTTGTGTGAAGACCTCTCGGCCGAAGTGCTGGGTGAGCAAATCTTCAAGGAAAGAGACCAGATCATCCCCCTCCGCCTTTTCCGGTAGGCCTACCAGCCGAATGTTGCATCTCCATAGCCGATTCTCCATATCTTCTTGCCGAGAGACAAAAGCTTTAAGCTGTGTTTGCATAGTTTTCATATCGGAAGAGAGTGGATGGATGTCATCTTCTAGCTGGGATATGCAGGCCTCTGCTGCTGTGACTCGCTCACGCACCACACGCACATCTTGACGGAGAAGTTGGAAATCTGCCTTCACCTCGTCGATTTTAGTGGTGAAAGTTTCAGTAAGGGATGTTTGGAGGGCAGAAATGGCTTCCAGAATAGTTTGAGCTTCTGCCGAGTGAGTGAAGCGTGTCTCTGAAAGGTGATGGTGCGTCATCTCCTATGGGGCCGGCGCCATCTTGGTCTGTACGTCGATACTTGTCGAGCGGGCCTACAGTTTTTTCCGGCTTGTCATTCTTCTTAGGCGGCATTTTAGCAGCGGAGAGCAGGTTTCCCAGATGCAGGAGAAGTAGGGCAAGAGTGCACGTACCCAAAGAGGCTCGGATGTGCCTTGCAGGGTATATTTGATGGATTAATGTAGCCCGTGTGCAGAGGAGCTCAGAGAGATGCTACCGCTCACATCCTCGTTCTGGCCACGCCCCCATAGCAGAGGATTTTTAAATATATATATATATATATATATATATATATATATATATATATATATATATATATATATATATTTTTTTTTTAATATTAAATACATTTCTGAGATGTTTGTTCATAAGGTGCATAAAGTGTGAAAGTAACCTTAGCCTCCTGAGTTCTGGGAAAGGCGGTGATGTCATTAGATTTTTGCAGGTGGCAAAAGGACAAGGCATTGATGTTGATGAACCATAAATCTATGGGACATGACTCTACGGGAGTGCAATTGCAAGATGCGCACGCTGCACATGCGCAGAAACTTGTGAATAGAGATGGCCCGAACGGTTCGCTGGAGAACTTGTTTGCGCAAACTTAGCTGGTTCGAGTTCGCGGTGAACCGCGAACACTTAGCGAATTTGACCCGTCCCCCTATACTACGTCATTAGGCTAAACTTTGACCCTCTACATCACAGTCAGCAGACACATGGCAGCCAATCAGGCTGCACTCCCTCCTGGAGCCCCCCTCCCCCTTATAAAAGGCAGCAGCATAGGCCATGTTTTCCCTCAGTGTGCTGCTGTATTAGTGAGAGAAGGGAGAGACATTGGAGAGATAGGGAAAGCGATAGTTAGGTGGTCTGTTATCTTGCTCCTTGCTGATATTTGTTGATGAAAAGCACCCCAAAACTGCTCTTTTGAGAGCTAATGTTCTTCTGATGTGTTTTTTATGTGTGTGTGTGCTACTGATCTGCATATACAGCCCTATCTGTCGGAGCTGGCCCTTGTTAATTGCTGTACTGTGCCAGGCCCAGCACATTCAGTGCATACCTTTCACTGCCTCTGTGTGACTGCACTTTGTATTTTACCACCAGCAGTCAGGTCAAAAAAGTGTTCAGTACCTCACCTTTATCAAAATGAATGAGGCATGGATCCTGGAGGGCTACTGCCTGCCCGAAGACTAAGTCAGTCCCCACACACAGCATCTCTGCCTGCACGCCGTGTGACTGCCTGCCTCAAGACTAAGTCAGTCCCCACACAGCATCTCTGCCTGCAGGCCACTTGATTGCCTTCTCCACCACCACCAACAGGGCCCAGGACTCTAGGTGGATTCCTGAATTTTATGGCCGCTGCTGCTAGCAGCGGCTGCTACCAAACATAATAATAATTTTTCTGGTGCATGTACATGCCTAATTTTTCTGGCTTTACTGCAGCTGCATCAACAAAACAAAAGTAGAAGAAGTAGAAGAGATCAGCAGCACCACATAGATCTATTTAAGCTCTTTATTGCATAAAGATAAAGCCCAGGGACAGCGACAGACGCTGTTTCGGAGGCAAACTCCTTCCTCAAGCTGTATAGGCTCACTCAAACTCAACAAAACAAAAGGCATGTACATGTGTCAATTCACCAATCGGATCAACTGGTGTACGGAGAACAAGTGAATCAGGTACAAATCCTGAATGACTGCCGGTGCCTTGTCTCAGCCGGCTTGCTCCTACGGCTAATGGAAACGTCCAAACAACAAAAAGAGACGGCACACCACTGGCTGCAACAAATCTTGTTGTATTCACGAAGTGCACACTACATGTTACGAAATATTACATCCTTCATCAGGTGATAAACAGCAAGTGAATGAACAAACACCAATATATATATACTCATGTATAGGCCACCACACCCCTGGTGACTCCGCCCCCTCATCAGTTAACCCATTGTCCGGAATTCAAAGTTTATGGTCATATGGTACTCCATTACGGCTACCAAGCAATAAATAAATAACTGACCGTGATCCAGGCACTTCCACAATGGACTGCCACTGACCCACCTAAAAAGGGGACAAATAAACGATAACATGTAAACAACCTCTACTTAAAAATGCAAGTTATGTAAATACAAAATATTGCATCTCTAATCATTATTGCACTATTAGCCCAAATAACTTATTCTATAAAAAACACTTTAGAGGTAACCTCTCGTTCATGCCTCTAGGGGCAGCCACATCCATATCATGGATCCACTTTGCTTCTTTTTGCTTTAACAACTTTTCCAAATTACCTCCTCTATTTGAAGGATCCAAAGCCTCCAATACGCACCACCTCAGCTGCGCTGCACCATGGCCTGCCGCACCAAAGTGCCTCGCAACTGAGGTGTCGTAGTTCTTTCTTTCTCCCATTGCATACTTTGTAATTGCTCTCTTATGTTCCTGGATGCGTGTTCTAATTGGTCTCGTGGTCTCACCTACGTACATTAGCCCACATGGGCATTTAAGCCCATATATAGCCCAAGGGGTAGAACAATAGTGTCTCCCCCTAATGGCAATTTTGCGTCCAGTGTGTGGATGGCAAACGGTTTCGCCCTTTATTATGCCACTACACACATTGCAATTGAAACATGGGTGAGTCCCTGCTTTTCCCTTAATGAACTCTTTTTTATTGGGAGCAGTATCAGTATGTCTAACTCTATCTTGAATGGTCCTGCCTCTCCTAATGGAAAAAAGGGCTCGTCTTTAAATAAAGGTCCCAATTCCTTGTCCGTGCTCAAGCGGGGCCAAAATTACGTATAGAGTTTTCTATAAGCATTGTGTTCTTGCCTAAATTAGTTACAAACGGTTCCCTCTCTGACTTTTGATTCTACCTGTTTTATGCAGCAATCTGGGCCTGTCAAGGGTTAACACTTCCTGTCTGATTTCTTCAATTTTGTTGGCATCATAACCCTTTTGCACAAATTTGCCACTTAATGTGCAACTAGCTTTCATGTACTCCTCATCACTGGTACAGATCCGCCTGGCCCTGAGGAATTGCCCCCTCGGAATGGCTTTTACAACATGCCCTGCAAGGTGGCTATCATGGCGCAATAAATTGTTGCGATCCGTCGGTTTGCGGAATAACTTGGTGACAAACCGACCATTGGATATCTTTATGGACACATCCAAAAAATTGACACTCACTCTGGATGACGCTAAAGAAAATTTGATGGTAGGGTGCATGTGATTCACCTCGTCCACCATTTCGAGGAGCAACTCCCCAGGGCCTTTCCATAAAAGCAAGACATCGTCTACAAAACGAAAATACTGGAAGATATATGATTGATATTTTGTGTTATTCAAAAACATAGCCCGCTCCAGTGACTCCACAAAAATATTCGCAATAGATGGAGCAGCCGGAGAACCCATTACTCGCTCCCTGTCGTTGTACATAGAAGTCCTCATGGAACTTAAAATAATTGGATTTTAATGTTAGTTCTAAATAATCCATCAAAAAGTATATTAATCCATTGGACAAGATTGTCTCCAAAAGTCTCTCCTCAATCACAGATATTAACTCCTCCTGAGGAATTGCCGTGAACAAACTTTGAATGTCCAAATTACAAAATATAATGTCATCAGGTATTTCAGTGATGTTTTCTAACCTTACCAGTAAGTCCGTAGTGTCTTTCAGGCAATGCACAAATGTAGATACAATAGGTTGCAAATAAGTGTCCAGGAACCCTGCTAGTGGATACAGGACCGAACCCCGACTGGACACAATGGGGCGTCCTGGAGGGTCTCTCAACTGTTTATGAATTTTGGGCAAAAGATATAATAATGTTACCCGCGGAAATTCAGTCATGAGGCCCCTTGCCACCTTGCTCTCTATGACTCCATCCTCTACTGCTGAAGCTAACAAAATGTCCACTTTCTCTTTAATTTTAGGGGTGGGGTCACTGTCACATTGCATGTAATGTAATTCATTGTGTACCTGTCGGAATCCTTCCCTTAGGTAATCCAGAAGATCTTGAATGACAGTGCCCCCCCCTTATCTGCTTTTGTGATGATGAAGTTCTCACTTAATGTCCTAAGGGCCTGTTTTTGTGCAAAGGTCAAGTTAAAATGTGCATATTTGGTACTGTCCCACCTCTGTTTTATGTCACGTTTTACTGCCTTTTCAAAGAGGTCAATAGTAGGGAAATGCTCGTCAGGACACCAATCCGATTTCTGTAAATACTTAGACAGTCTACTTTCAATACTGCTATCATTTGCTGTCTCTTTAAAGTACGCCTTCAATCTAAGCCTTCTGGTGAATTTAAACATATCAACTTCCCAATCGAACATAGTCACAATGAGTGGGTACAAATTCAAGTCCTTTCTCAAGAACGGATTGTTCAATAGGATCTAGTGTGTGTGAGTAGATATTGATAACATTGCTCACCTTATCTAATTCCTCTTCCTCAGATTGTAGTATTCTCTCTGTTGATAAGGTGCTTTCTTGCTGGGACCCCCGCTGCCCCTTCGTTTGTCTGCCCCGTCTAACGCGCCCCCTGTATTGGGGACGCGGGCCTGTTGAAAATCCTGCTGACTGTCCGAGTCTTCTGTCATAGAGCCAGCGGTGTCCCATTCTCTTTTTGAAAATCCATGTGGTAGTCTATCTCCACGCGGTTTTCCTCTCGCTCTAATGCCTCTCCTCCTATTGCCCCGTCTTTCTCTCAAAACCGGAAGTGCGCCTCTGCCAGCCTGTCTGTGTGTAACCGGAGCCACCCAGGAACCATCTCCTTCGTTCCCCTCAACGTCATCTGTGTGAGCCGGCTCATTGCCTCTTCCTAGCTGGCGCTCCTCTTTCCAAGTATACACCCGGTCGGCGCTATAATCCTCGGCGTCTCTCTTCAACTTAACCTGTTTGCGGGCAGCAATGGTGCGCTGTACCAGTGATGAGGAGTACATGAAAGCTAGTTGCATATTAAGTGGCAAATTTGTGCAAAAGGGTTATGATGCCAACAAAATTGAAGAAATCAGACAGGAAGTGTTAACCCTTGACAGGCCCAGATTGCTGCATAAAACAGGTAGAATCAAAAGTCAGAGAGGGAACCGTTTGTAACTAATTTAGGCAAGAACACAATGCTTATAAAAAAACTCTATACGTAAATTTTGGCCCCTCTTGAGCACGGACAAGGAATTGGGACCTTTATTTAAAGACGAGCCCTTTTTTTCCATTAGGAGAGGCAGGACCATTCAAGATAGAGTTAGACATACTGATACTGCTCCCAATAAAAAAGAGATGATTAAGGGAAAAGCAGGGACTCACCCATGTCTTAATTGCAATGTGTGTAGTGGCATAATAAAGGGTGAAGCCGTTTGCCATCCACACACCGGACGCAAAATTGCCATTAGGGGGAGACATTATTGTTCTACCCCTTAGGCTATATATGGGCTTAAATGCCCATGTGGGCTAATGTACGTAGGTGAGACCACGAGACCAGTCAGAACACGCATCCAGGAACATAAGAGAGCAATTACAAAGTATGCAATGGGAGAAAGAAAGAACTACGACACCTCAGTTGCGAGGCACTTTGGTGCGGCAGGCCATGGTGCAGCGCAGCTGAGGTGGTGCGTATTGGAGGCTTTGGATCCTTCAAATAGAGGAGGTAACTTGGAAAAGTTGTTAAAACAAAAAGAAGCAAAGTGGATCCATGATATGGATGTGGTTGCCCCTAGAGGCATGAACGAGAGGTTGCCTCTAAAGTGTTTTTTATAGAATAAGTTATTTGAGCTAATAGTGCAATAATGATTAGAGATGCAATATTTTGTATTTACATAACTTGCATTTATAAGTGGAGGTTGTTTACATGTTATCGTTTATTTGTCCCCTTTTTAGGAGGGTCAGTGGCAGTCCATTGCAGAAGTGCCTGGATCACGGTCAGTTATTTATTTATTGCTTGGTAGCCGTAATGGAGTACCATATGACCATAAACTTTGGATTCCGGACAATGGGTTAACTGATGAGGGGGTGGAGTCACCAGAGGTGTGGTGGCCTATACATGAGTATATATATTGGTGTTTGTTCATTCACTTGCTGTTTATCACCTGATGAAGGATGTAATATTCCGTAACATGTAGTGTGCACTTGTTCGTGAATACAACAAGATTTGTTGCAGCCAGTGGTGTGCCGTCTCTTTTTGTTGTTTACATGTGTCAATTCCCCTTTGTGATCGTTACCTTGCCACGGTGAAGGGGCTTGCGTATCACAATGAAGCAATGACCTGACCCAAGATAATAAGGTCGTTGCTTCATTGTGGACAATTGTTCTGTCATTGAGCTACCTCAGCCTGACCATATGGGCTTGAAAACCACCATCGCCTGCACTCTCGCCATCGTGCGCACCAGTCCAGCATGGCCATCGCTACACAAACAGCTGTTTGCGGTGCGTTACACAGTGAGTTTGGTCTTTCAGTGTGAAGCAGTACACTACTTACCCTAACTGCTGATCCATGTATACACATGCAAGATGTTATCAAGCACTTTAGACCTCCAATTTAGCAATGCAATGTGATTTCTGCCTTCTAGGGATTATAACCCTGCTGTGCGTCAAATCCATAATTTTCCCCGGGACTTTTGGCATGTATGCCACTCCGCCATGCCCCCCTCCAGGTGTTAGACCCCTTGAAACATCTTTTCCATCACTTTTGTGGCCAGAAACAGTGTTTGTAGTTTTTCAGGTTTGCCTGCCCATTGAAGTCTATTGTGGTTCGAAAAGTTTGCAGGTTCGCAAACTTTTTCGGAAGTTCGAGGTCGAGGTTCACGAACTGAAAATCGGAGGTTGGAGCCAACTCTACTTGTGAACACAGCTGTGGTTAGTGATGTCACAGAGGGGCTAGCGGCACACTGGAGGGCAGCAAAACTACAGTGCTGGACCAGATAGATTTCTAGGGGCTGGAAGACGCCAAAGCCCCAGGTAAGTAAAGCTTAGCTTTTTTTTCCAGCTCGGATATACTTTTAAGGTTATGCGAGACAAGCAATACAAATGCATGCATGAAAAAAGGGCGCTGTGAAAAAAGGGCCCGGCTGGATAACAAAATGGCCCCGGTGGATAACGAAATCGTTACCTTGCCACGGTGAAGGGGCTTGCGTATCACAATGAAGCAATGACCTGACCCAAGATAATAAGGTCGTTGCTTCATTGTGGACAATTGTTCTGTCATTGAGCTACCTCAGCCTGACCATATGGGATTGAAAACCACCATCGCCTGCACTCTCGCCATCGTGCGCACCAGTCCAGCATGGCCATCGCTTCACAAATAGCTGTTTGCGGTGCGTTACACAGTGAGTTTGGTCTGTCAGTGTGAAGCAGTACACTACTTACCCTAACTGCTGATCCATGTATACACATGCAAGATGTTATCAAGCACTTTAGACCTCCAATTTAGCAATGCAATGTGATTTCTGCCTTCTAGGGATTATAACCCTGCTGTGCGTCAAATCCATAATTTTCCCCGGGACTTTTGGCATGTATGCCACTCCGCCATGCCCCCCTCCAGGTGTTAGACCCCTTGAAACATCTTTTCCATCACTTTTGTGGCCAGAAACAGTGTTTGTAGTTTTTCAGGTTTGCCTGCCCATTGAAGTCTATTGTGGTTCGAAAAGTTTGCAGGTTCGCAAACTTTTTCGGAAGTTCGAGTTCGAGGTTCGCGAACTGAAAATTGGAGGTTGGAGCCAACTCTACTTGTGAACACAGCTGTGGTTAGTGATGTCACAGAGGGGCTAGCGGCGCACTGGAGGGCAGCAAAACTACAGTGCTGGACCAGATAGATTTCTAGGGGCTGGAAGACGCCAAAGCCCCAGGTAAGTAAAGCTTAGCTTTTTTTTCCAGCTCGGATATACTTTTAAGGTTATGCGAGACAAGCAATACAAATGCATGCATGAAAAAAGGGCGCTGTGAAAAAAGGGCCCGGCTGGATAACAAAATGGCACCGGTGGATAACGAAATCTGATAACGATAAACATTGTTGTCAAACTTGCTTAACAATAAATACCGTTGTTAAAACAGACGGGAAATAATTATGAAAAGATATTAATTTTAAAAAATCATTACATAATTCAACAATACAGTTTACCCCAACCCTACCCTCACACAGAACCCTCCCCTGGTGGTGCCTAAAACTAACCACTTCCCTGGTGGCGCCTAACCCTAACCACCCCCCAGTGGCGCCTAACCCTAACCACCCCCCAGTGGTGCCTAACCCTAACCACCCCCCTGTCGTGCCTAACACTAACTCCCCCGGTGGTGCTTAACCCTAACCACCCCCCTGGTGGTGCCTAACCATAACCACCCACCCGGTGTTGCCTAAAACTAACCGCCGCTCGGGTGGTGCCTAACCCTAACCAGTCCCTCTGCAGAAACACCCCTTTTCACATAGAAATGATAATATCTTTGATAACGTAAAATCTGTACATACAAACAAAATAATATCATAAAAACTATAATGTTGCAAGCTTCAAAAATGATAACATACTTAAAAAACTTTAATAAATAAATAAATAATAATAATGTTCTAATGTTGTTAACAATATTTATCGCAGTGCCCTTTTTTCAGTTTTTTTTCGCCGTATTAACGATAATTGCATTAAAGTTTATGGCAGTGCCCTTTTCGTCCACCCTCAGCCGGTGCCATTTTTTCCTGCTACCATAAAAACTATCTTTACTTACCTTGTGCTTTTTCCAGCCCCTAGAAGTCATGTGTGTCCCTCACCTCAGCTCTGGTCTTCTCCAGGGTTCCGCTGGCAGCCTGAAAGGATCTCTGCCCTATGGGTCGGCGTCTTCTACGCATGTGCATCCATGTCATCGGGAGCATAATGCACCTGCTCAGTACTACTGTGCAGGTGCAGTACGCTCCCGGTGACGTTGGCGCATTCTCGCAGGGGTGGTCGCATGCCTGTGCATGCGCAGAACACACTGACCCACTGGGGGTCATTGATCCTTAGCGGCTGCCAGCGGGACCTTGGAGAAGACTGGAGCTGTGGCGAGGGTCACAAATTACTTCTAGGGGCTGGAAGAATTGTTATGTATAGAGTACTTAAAGGGACCCAATGTAAAACTCCCACTAACTGTTTTAGAGTATTCTAGAGCCAGGAATATGAAAGTTTCCCTGACAAAAGAATCCTCAAATGCACAGAAGAGTGTGCAGAGAATTGGCTAGTCTGAAAAGCAATGCTACTGAGCTTGAATAGTTTATTTTTTACAGTTGCCATAGACAACAACCTTGTAGAGTTCATGATGATGACTGTTTCAGTTAAAGGAATAGTTATTAATTTGTTGCTGAAAAGTAACATGTTTGTTCACAAACTGAAAGAGAAGCCTTGAGGACAATAACCAGAAACAGAGAGGAAAGTTGTGTTAGTAATAAATCCGACCTTACAATAATATACTACTTGCCTTTGTGACACACAGTCTCTACCACGTTTTATAAACATATAATGCTTAGCCAAATAGAACTTCATGACTGTGGGTTGTCTCTGCCATTTTTATGTTTATGATCACCAGGGCACAACATAACCAAATTTTTTTTTTGTCTACGTTAACATTTTTCAAAATTGGCTCTGGATATTTTTGTATGCAACCGTAATTTGCAAAATGTGAAACGATATAAAGGGTTTTTTTTTAAATCTTTTTACCAAAAAACTTTGCACACTTTTTTCATGAATGCATTTTTCAGAATAAGGTTACAAAGGAAGGAATACAAATCCTTTGGAAAAACAGAAAAAGGAAAAAAAAGAAAGTCTCATTACAGGTTCATGTATGTGACTCATAGGGCTCCTTTCACACTAAAACTGAACAGAAAAAATGTAACATGTGGCCACCTGAAGTCTAAATTTTCATCTGCCCCACTGTGGTCTAATATGATCTAGGCAAAAGTAGCGTAATTTACCACCTCATAGTAAACAACATTTAATAAATCCAGACCAGGTTTTCGGGGTCTCTGTTGTTCCCCTAGGGTAGAGTATATTGGAGAACCTAAGGGTCCTTTCACACTGTGTACTCTGTATTTCAACGGACAATATAATTGCAACCCAATGCAATGCAATTTTATTTCTATAGTCCGTTCACATCGGTTACAGTGTGTTACCTTAGAGTAACGCACAGCATGCAGTGGGTTTACTGGACAATGTGCTTATTTACAGTGGCAGTGAGGCCTTGTTCACATTGCGTTCGGCTCGCGTATCCTTACGCGATGGGCTTATTTTAAGGCGATTTTTCTTTCCGATTCCCAGCGCCTAGGTGGGTGATTCTTTTTTGTGGTTAGCTGTTTCCGATGCGTTTTTCCCGAGTGTTTTGGTAATTCACTCCCTGACGCCAGTCAGGAAGTGAACTCTTTGATCCGCAAAATAATAAATACAATGTATTTATTCTTAAAAACGTGAACGCAATCACTCTACAGAGCGGCTTTGTGCGCGTTTTGCGTATTTCCTATACCTTCTATTGAGACAGAATCGCCTCAAAAATGGCTCAAGCGCCGCTTATCTAAACGGATCGGAAACAAACTGCTTAGATATGAACTATCTAATACAGAATCATTGTGTAAGCGCTTGCAGCGTAATTTTGAAAAATCACCCGCGCTTAAAAAATAACAAAAACACCTGCAGTGTGAACAAGCCCTGACGCATACTTTCAGTCTATTGTATGCTTAATTGTATGTGTTGCAATGTGACTTTTCACCACTGTTGCATTGCAGTCTTATCACAGCGCAACATATATAGTGTGAAATAACACTAAGGGGCCGTACACACTTGTCCTTGAGAAAAAGAATGTGATGTTTCTACATCTAATTTCTAAATCTATTTTACATGAAAATACATCTCATTAACTGAAAAATTTCATGTGAATGCTTATGCCAATTTTCCCATTGACTTGCATTGAGTCATGAATCACAACAGAAAATAAGCAGACCCACCGTTTGTATTTTGAATGCAGAGAATTCACTAACGCAAATTTGAAAGTACAATTCGGTGTCAATACCATACATTACATGTGCATCAAATGCATTTAGGCAAATTTGCAAATCGGCACAAACTTAAATAAGTGTTAGGGCTGGAACCCACTAGAGCGATTTTGTGAGCGTTTAGGGAGCGATTCAGAATGCTAGCGATTTCCCTAAACTCTCAGCTAATGTTAATGGATGGGCCAAATTCCACTGGAGTGATTGCGATTAGCAAAATCACACACGCAGGACATGCAGCATTTTTAGCATTAATCGTTAGCGGTTATCGTTTCTGCAATGTAAAGTATATAAACACTGGCATAAACGCTCGTCAAAACCTACACAGAGAGATTTTGCTAGCATTTTTTATCCTTCAGTTATGTTGCAGTCCTAGTTTTACAGTGTGAAAGAACACTAAAAGGTAACACAATGCAATTATATGCAAATGGCGTTAGCAGTGTGGTGTTGGCCTAACGTGAGGCATGCTGTTTGGTAACAGACAATGGGCTCTATTCCAAAAGCATTACTGCATTTGGTAATGCTTTAAACAGCTGATCACCTTCCCAAATTACAATTCACTAAACCTATCTCCGTACAGAAAATCACAGTTTCCGACTAGTGAGCTAAATTACCGACTTGTGTGGTAATTACCTCTGGAAATGTGAAGAAATGTCAATTCACAAAGCTTTCCACATTTCGATTACCGACCAAAAGAGTTCGTTTTTTTTCTCCAGCTCACAGCAGACGATAACTGGCTGTCTCTGTGCGGTAACTTGACAGACAGCTTTAGGGAGAGCCAGGCAGCCAATAGTGAGAGCCACACACATGCTTCTCACGCTGATTGGAATGCGACAGGGATGCTAGTGGGTCTTTTAGTGTATCAAAGCAGAAGAAACTGAAATTTCTGCGGGCATCCCTGCATCCCTTTAGATGTGCGTATTTGTGTTATAGCACACAGAAGAGCTCCCCCTGGTGGCTGCAGCTCATCTAAAGGGATGACAGTATGCTCAGGAAGGAAAACCTCAGAGTCACAAACAGCTCCCTGCCAGCTGCCTTGCTAGAAGGCTGGTAAGTGACACTTACCGACAGGGCCGGATTTGTACTCTTTATCGCCCAAGGCCAATTTCGCCAGCCGCTCCCTTTCAGTATAGGCAGCGAGATGACCTCTCCCCCTTTCCCTCCAGTATAGGTAGCCACATGAACCCTCTCTACCTTCCCTTTAGTCTTTTATATGTTTGCACTTTTTCTGATGAAGGGGACCTCTTAAGGCCCTGAAACAATTGTCAATCTGTGCTGACAAATGCAATAAAAGGAAACACTGCATCTTGAGACTGGTGTGCAGACCTGATCCTACTAGCACTTGATGACTGAATGGTGACGTGGCTTAACACCCAGGTCCAGCATCCACTATACGGGTAAGGTGTACCACATCAGAATCTGAATGGAAATTCCCTCTAGTATAGGTAGCCTGATGACCCCCCTCCAGTATAGGTAGCCACATGAACCCTCCCTTCCCTCTAGTATAGGTAGCCTGATGACCCTCCTCTAGTATAGGTAGCCACATGAACCCTCCCTTCCCTCTAGTATAGGTAGCCTGATGACCCTCCTCTAGTATAGGTAGCCACATGAACCCTCCCTTCCCTCTAGTATAGGTAGCCTGATGACCCTCCTCTAGTATAGGTAGTCACATGAATCCTCCCTCCCTTCCCTCTAGTATAGGTAGCCTGATGACCCCTTCCCCACCCGTATAGGTAGCCTTATGACTCCCTTAATCCCTCCCTTTTCCACTTCCCCTCTTTCAGTACAGCTCGCCTCCACACTTCAGCAGCCATCACTTCTCTGCTCATCTCCAGTGCAGAAGTTTCCTCTTCCCCTCAGTCTCCAATGCTGCCCAAGTCTGTAGCTGCCCGCCACAAAGCCAACGTGCTCAGAGAGCGAGGTGGCCGCTGCACAGGTGGCTTACAGCAGGGAGATCAGGTGCTCACCTGTATCTCCCTGCATTGATTGCAGCATTTGCAAGCTTGCAAATGCTGCACCAGTTTAGCCTGTTGCTTTGGTGCCCCTGCTCCTGTGGTGCCCTAGACTATGGCCTAGGTGGCCTTGGCCTAAATCTGGCCCTGCTTACAGACAGGGCTTAGTGAATTGAGGCATGTTTGTTTGGAAAATTACTGAACTTCTGCCTCATGGGGAAAATTTTAGTGAATTTGGAAAAAAGTGCAAAATACCGCAGGAGGTATTTTACCATCCAAAATGCTTTTACCGAACTGCTTATTGTGAATAGAGTCCAATGTGTGTGTGTGTGTAGTTGCAGTGAAGCATACTACTGATGAACTGTATGTATCACACATATTCCGCACGATGCAACTTGTGTTGTAATTACAGTGTGAAAGGACACAAAAAGATTTTACTCGATTCAAAAAATGTCAAATTTTCAAAAAATGGAATAGTAAAAGATCTAATTTAAATTTTATAATAATAATAAGCAAATGATGCAGTTTGAAAATGGACCAGTTAAATGCAGTAGCAAATTACATGAACAATGCTCACAATATAATTCCAGGCTTGCATACATCATTTAATGCAAATTGTATGCAGCTTGGAACTGGACCAATCAAATTTGGGAGGAAGTTCATTTGATTGGCCCAGTTTAAAACCGCATTCAATTTACACACGATAGAATAATTAGCATCTTATTGACCATCTGAAGCCAGCAGCAAAAATGTAGGTTACTGCTAATTTGTCCACAGGTCAGACATTTGTCAAAACTTTAATTTATGACTGCTTTAACCAAGATAAAATATGTTCATATAGCTGGACTTTGAAAATAAAATGCTGTGTAACTAATCGCAATATTACTGCAAGCCAATGGGTGCGTGTTATTAAAATTAAAATTATCTAATGAGCTAATGAATAACATGCTGCCAATTATAGACAAGCAAAGCAGTGAAATGGTTAACCTGCAAGAGCTACCTCATTGCATACAGCTTTTAATTCTCTCATTTGTATATGTCACTTTTACAGTTTGAGCAATCCATTCTAGGCTGTGTCAATACCCCTGTTTTCCATGGGAAACTCAGTTATTAAATAGCAGTCTTTTGTCTGCAATACAGAAGAAACAGATTGTGTAATTTACTGAGTAAAAAAAAAAAAACAACAGAAAAAAAGATGATGGAATACATTGCCTGCATTCTGTTTTGATAATTGAAATAAAGTCCCTGGACGAATAGACTTCACTGTAAACACATGCACAGTGATACACAAAGGATGCAAATACATGAAGCTATACAGTTATAAATTAGAGCGAGCAATCTTCAGAAGCTGCATAACAGAAAAATGGTTTGTGTGTAAAATGCATAAACTAGTAATATCCTTCCTCTTCCCAAACACAGCAGGAGGAGCATCTGTCATTGTATGTGTTTCAGTGTTCAGAAGCAATTACTTGCACACTAAAGCACACAATATGCACAACAATGCAGGAAATAGTGACATTGAAATATAAGGTTAATGGTAGTGTGGATCAGCATATTCAGATATCATGATATAGGCTTTCAAGTGAAACAGAAAATATTTTTTAGAGGTATTCTGCACTATTGACTATAATACTACAATTCCAAAAAGCATCCTGTGACTCAAATGCTAAATAAATGATACACCATATTTTATTCTCAGTAGTCTCCAATTCCTTTGGATGACAGTTCATATAATCCATCGTTAAACGTCAATAATGTTTCAGATCTGCTAACCTGGGGAAGCCAAGAAAGCCAAATGGTACATCTTGTTCCTGAATGACTGCTGTTTCTTCAGCATACTGTGAGTATCATCTCATTGTGGATGGCTGACAGGTAGGGATGGTCAGATTAAGCAAACTGAGTTTTTGTTGGAAAAGATTTATGATCCAAATTCTGCTTTAAATTTAAATTTTTTATTTTGTTTTTGGTTGTTCCATGTGAAATAACAAAAGCAAGCTATATGAATAAATAAGCAACATAATAGAGAGAGTTCTGCACCTTATGTACCCGTTCCCACTGTTATGTAAGGGTGCATTCACACTATGCATATTGCAGTGCATGATATCATAAGTTATATTCGCACAGCAATGTGCTGTATTGTCTCACAATGGTCCCATTCACATCGTTGCTAGGTCTGTGTTGCGTTGGCTCTCATCATAACATGAACCGAGTTGTGCACTTGGTTGTTGCACCTGTGGTTCAAATGTACGGTGACAAGGTAGCGTGCGTTGCGACTCACATTTTACCGTGTCGCAACGCACCACCCTAGACATGCACATATCAATGGATGAAGTGTGAGCTGAGTCTAAGGCCACATACAGACATCAGACCATAGTCTTTGGAAAATGAAAGATCACAGACCAATCTTAGCACCCTTCATGTAGTATGAGAGCCATACTCTACTCAGTCTTTTCTATGGAGCTGAACTCCACATCAGGAAAAAATCTCTGCAAGATGCTGCACACACAGATGCTGTACAGACACAAAAGATCAGTATCTGCAAAATATCTGTTCCTGCCAAAAATCCATTCCTGCAAATTGCAATGATAGTCTATGAGATCTGCAGATCATCATACACACATGATTTAACTGACATTCATCTGCAGATCTGAAAATCCATCTTGGTGGATCTGATCTGCAGATGAATGTCAGTTAAATCATGTGTGTATGATGATCTGCAGATCTCATAGACTATCATTGCAATTTGCAGGAATGGATTTTTGGCAGGAACAGATCTTTTGCAGATACTGATCTTTTGTGTCTGTACAGCATCTGTGTGTGCAGCAGCCTGCATAGATTTTTTTCCTGGTGTGGAGTTCAGCTCCATAGAAAAGACTGTGTAGAGTATGGCTCTTATACTACAGGAAGGGTGGTAAGATTGGTCTGTGATCTTTCATTTTCCAAAGACTATGGTCTGATGTCTGTATGTGGCCTAAGGATTGGCGAACAAGGACTTGTATAAGTCCACCAAACTCTATACAGAGAATGGGAGGGGATGCTGCTCACTAAAGGTGCTTATTGAGAGCATTAAACAAAACATATTTTTAGTAGTGCTTAATATGTTTAACCTCCCTGGCGGTAAGCCCGTGCTGAGCACGGACTATGCCGCGCAGGAGGATTTCTCAGGCCCTGCTGGCCCGATTTGCATAATTTTTTTTTGTAACACGCAGCTAGCACTTTGCTAGCTGCGTGTGCACTCCGATCGCCGCCGCTCCGCGCCGATTAGCCGCCGCTCGCCGCGTCATCCCGCCCCCCCAGACCCCGTGCACTGCCTTGCCAATCAGAGCCAGGCAGCGCTGAGGGGTAGATCGGGACTCCCAATGATGTCACGACATCGATGACGTCAGTGATGTCATACCGCCCATCGCTATGGCGACGGGGGAAGCCCTCCAGGAAATCCCATTCTTTGAACGGGATTTCCTGATCAGAGATCGCCGGAGGCGATCAAAGAGGGTGGGGGGATGCCGCTGCACAGCGTCTATCATGTAGCGAGCCCTGGGCTCGCTACATGATTTAAAAAAAAAAACTGCTCTGCTGCTCCCCGGCGGGTTTTAACCTCCTTGCCGGTTATCCCGAGCTCAGCTCGGGGTAACCTGCGCAGGAGGATTTCTCAGGCCCCGCTGGGCCGATTTGCATAATTTTTTTTTTCCTACACGCAGCTAGCACTTTGCCACCCGCCGCGCCGAGCTGCCCCCTCCCCGCCCCAGACCCCTGCGCAGCCTGGCCAATCAGTGCCAGGCAGCGCTGAGTGGCCGATCGGGGTTCCCTGTGACGTCCCGACGTCCATGACGTCATCCCACCCCGTCGCCATGGCGACCGGGGAAGCCCTGCAGGAAATCCCATTTTCAACGGGATTTCCTGCATACTCTGATAAAAAAAAAAGTGCGGCGCTGCCTCCTTGGTGGATTTTTTAGACCGGCAAGGAGGTTAATAGACCGCCAGGAGGGTTAAGATAATATTTTATTTGAATGAGTTCAGGCATGGTAGTGGCACTGACCCAACCCTTTATGCTCTAAGTTGTCAATGCTTAGATCATCAGTGATTTGCACATTGGCATTCTGATTTACCTTTACAACAATGGAACTGCTGCACACCTCATACTCAGCTGTTTATCTCTTTACGTATATTGATGTGTACACTGAAATACTAAGTAATATATATACAGTATATCTATCCATTTTGTCCTCGACTGCTGTGTGAACCTTCTGAATGAGCGGACAAAATTCATGTCAGGTGCTTACATCTTATGTCTGTAATTATCTAATGAGGATGTTGGATTACTGGAACCTAAATGTGTAATTGCTTGCCATTAATTGGATTTAATAGGTGTGTGTTCTGTATGCAACACTACTAGTACATGGCTTTATCACGTCACACTCAGGGCCCTTTTCCACCAGCGCGTTTGCGCTGGCTGAATCGCAAAAACGCAAACCGCTAGCGATTTTCAATCGCTACGGTTTGCTTTTTAACATAGGAATCGCGGTAGGTCATTTCCACTACCGCGATTCGTTTTTGCCGGGAACGCGAACGCGCGGCGGAGCGATATTTGCCGCGATTTTGCTATGCAGTGCATAGCATAGCAAAATCACAGCCGCGAACGTCGGGGAATCGCCGGTAATTGCGATTCAGCAATCGCTAGCGTTCAGCGTGAACGCTAGCGATTGCTAGTGGAAAAGGGCCCTATGGCTGAACCTGCCTCACAGCTGTACCCTAGATTGTTATGGTGACTGTGTCTGACGAAATGCTAGCATATTGTATGATTGCAAACCAGTTCCTTCTGTGATGCATGCATGTGATGACATAGTGATGTTTTGGGCAAAACTGACCTTTTTTAAGTCATTGCTTTTTATTTTATGAAACAATGTTTAACTTTTAATATGCTAAGTAGCATTAGAAATTTTCAACACTTTCCATAGCTAGAGATAAGTTAAAAGGTCAATATTTATAGAACTTATACTGCAATGGCCAGTATTTTTAGCAAGGCCTTTCATTATCTAATTGCAAAAAAAATAAAAAAAAATATAATAATAAATTAATTTGTTTTGTCATTCTTTTTGGAGATGGATTAAGATTTGTGAGAACTGTGAAATATGTCAGAATTACGGTATACACATGTACTGGATAATAACCAAACACCATGATTGCCAAATATACTTGAATGTAATCTGATTTGAGTATAAACTGACCCCCAATCTTTAACTGAGAGAAGTGGTAAATATGGTTAAATTGACTATAAATTGAGTTGGCTTGTATCACTCATGTTGGTTTCCCATCATTTGCATTTACTTTTATATCACATGTTGGTTTCCCATCATCTGAGTTTACTTTTATACCACATGTTGGATTGCCATCAGTTCTGCAGCTACTCTTGCTTGCCTCCAGCCACTTCAGTGCTAGGGGTTAACCTCTTCCTCCACCTGCCCTGCAGCTTTAGGTGCTCTCCCTGTAGTGTATTTAAACATACAAAGTGCACAGTGGAGTGTTGTTGTTTATTTTGTTTTATTAAATTATTCTTAGGAATATTTTCAGGCAGGCAACATGCAATCAAACAAAAATTTCTTGAGAAATTAAGGAATCATTTCCACGGACAGTTGAGCTGTGTGCTCAGCAATAAGTTACCAGGTGGCAGAAAGCAGTTACCAGGCAGCAATCAGTTGCCAGGCACCGGCAAGCAGTTGTGAGAGTTTGAGGGGCTTTTCACTGCCTATCAACTGCCCATGGAAGTGAGGCCTAAGGCCTTGTTCACATTGCATTCTGTTCGCATGTCCGTCCGCGCTTGCTGTTTTTTGGCGCGTTGTTGTAAAGCGTTTTTTTTTTTTTCATTTTTCAACATTGAATTTCATCTGCCATGTATGTGCCCATATAGCCATCCTATCCTGATCCTGTTGCAATATGTCCCTATCTTCCTGCTATATATTCAGAAAGTGTTGTCAAAATAACGCTTTATTTGGCATGTTTAATAAAAAGTAACATGAAAAATTTGTCCACACATTTTTGATAACCTTTTGGCACGGCTATGGAACAGACTACTAAGGAAAACAACCTCTTTGCGAATGCCAATCGGTCCTTCTCAACGCGTATTAATCACTCTAAGGTAAAAATTACCCTACATTATCTATACTGCAATTAGCAAACAACCAAATGTGTGTACTTCTATGATAAAATGCAGAAAAATTAAAATCTAAGTAGTAATCCTCACACTTGAAGGTCATGCAGGGAAAAAAAATGAAGAAGTAGTATTGAATGAAAAACTAGTGATATCAGTGTGTGCTCACACTCTGCACCATACATGCATGTAGCCTTCATCAATGTTTATATAAATGTTGCCTTTTTTTAGTCTTGTAGTGCATTATTGGTTCACAGTTTGGACAATTACATAAACTATCAAAAGTGTTAAAATCAAACGTTTTGAAACAAACTGTGTTGGCAATGTCTTTCTTGCCTTACAAATTTTAATATAAAATAAACATTCTACACTGAAGTCAGTAGGCTACAGTAATCAGGGGCGTCTCTAGCCATGTTGTCACTCCAGGCGAGAAAATCTGTGCGCCCCCCCCACCCCCCCCCACGGCGCCCTTCCATGGAAATAATCATAATGCGGCAGCGTTTCATCTGAAAAATTCGCAATGCGGGCAGTGTTTCACCAGAAAATACACGTAATGTAAGGCTGCAGAAGTGAGCATACGGGCTGTGGGCCAGTGAACTGATGCGGCGTCTATTTGATGCCGCAAGCCTGTTCACCACCTGGGGACACAACATCTGCACAGCACTCATGCCGGCCTGGCACCCTCTACAATGGGTCAGAAGGAGGCACAAAGGGGAACAGAAGGAGTCACAGGGGGGACTAAAGGAGGCACATAGGGACAGATGAAGGAGCAGGGGACAGAGGTGGCACATGGGGACTGAAGAGGCACATGGAGACAGAAGGAGGCACAAAGGGATACAGAAGGAGGCACAGGAGGACAGAAGGAGGCAGAGTCGGACTAAAGGAGGAACAGGGGGGCAGAGGTAGCACAAGGGGACAAATAAAGGCAAAGGGGACATAAGGAGGCAGAGATGGCACAAAGGAGGAAAGAAGGATGCACAAGGCACAGAGGTGTCAGCTGCCTGCAACTTACGCTAAGTAGATTCAGCAGAAGCAAGTAATAGAACAGCCACAGGGGTGTGGCTTAATCTTGGGTGGGGCTTAATTTGGGGCAGGGCTTAATTATGCAACATGGCGCCCCCCAGGACCAATGGCACTCCAGGCAATTGCCTGTACTGCCTATGCCTAGAGGCGCCCCTGACAGTAATGCAACTCTGCCTTTAGAGCTCAGGAGCAAATAACAACGGTGACATACCCTGTGTGCCACTTGAAGTTGAGTTTGTATCAGAAGTTGTGTTCCCACTCTGCTGTATACTTAGGTCTGTAAAGACTGGAGGTTCAGAAGGGTTGTCTAGTTGGCTATGAGGTCTGTGGCTCCTAGTTTGTGCCATTTGATCATAGTATCAGCTTTCGGGCCTATGAGTTGGGTGCTGTATTGGTGGCAAGGAATAATTTTGGTGCTCATACAGATGGTTACTGTAATATGTTTGCTGAACTATGGGCCTTTATGGGATGATGGGATGGCATACGATTGTAGCTATGTTAGTATGGGTCTGGGGGAGGAGGAGGTGATTCTTGCCTTTTAAAGTGTTCTATAGCCTCAATGATAGTACGCTGCAATGCTAAATGGGTTTCTTGTGGTACAGTGCTTAAAGGGACTCCGAGCTCAAAATAAAAATGAAATGGGTACTCACCTGGGGCTTTCTGCAGCCCAGTGTAGGTAGGGAGGTCCCACGATGGCGTCCTGGCTCTTCTCCTAAGCCCGCTCTGAAAAGGCTGCCCGGTGGCTCCCGGCGACACCGGGCCCGAGTGTCGGGCTCCTTCTTCCTCATACATCACATCTGACGTCACCACGCCGGCCACCTCGCGTCATCACGGCGGCTGGCGTGACAGTACTGCCCATGCACGATTAAAGCGCGCATGCGCAGTACTGTCACGCCGGCCGCCGAGATGACGCTGTAACAATTTATACATTCAACATGTCTTGGCAACCCAATTAACATATCTAAAAATGTCCAAGCATGTCTGTTTTCCAACAACAATTATTGGAACCAGTGGTTGTGATGTAAAAACATGCACCATGTATTATAGGCTTGCAACCTGACCACCCAGCTATGCAGAAAAAACATTCTAGGCAGTATACGGATGTCTACATTTTCAAAAAATGTTAAAAATAAGTCTGTATACTTACACCCCGGTCTCTGTATGTGGCCTCAGAAACTCCATAATATCAGTGAATTTATACTTTCGGCGGTTGTTGGCACCAGCACCACTTCGTGGCTAATTTTTCTGCTTTTCAAGCTCTTTCTTGTAATTATCACAAACTGGTTTCCATCTTCTTTTCAGTTGTTCAGCTGAAAAAAAACAATACATACAAGATGCTTACTGTTTACTTTCAGATTTCTGGCAACAGGACAAACATATGCTGCTTTGCACTTTGAATTCTGGCTGGGAAAGTCAACTATTCAAAATATAGTCCTGGATACCTGTGGGAGCATCTGGAGTGAGCTACAGCAGGAATATATGCCATGTCCTGATGAAGCGAAATGGGAAAGGAACGTTTCCTTATTTTGGGAAATCCACAATTTCCCAAATTGCCTGGGTGCTGTGGATGGGAAGCATGTGAGGAAGGTGATGCCTGATTTTTCTGGAACACAGTACTTTAACTACAGAAAGTTTTTTTTTCTATAGTACTGATGGCTGTAGTCGATGCTGAATACAAGTTTGACTACATAGACGTTGGGGCCTATGGCAGCAGTAGGGACTCTGCTGTGTTTAGGCACAGCCGCTTTGGGACGCGACTGCAGCTGGGCAAACTAAATATTCCTGGACCACGGCCTTGGCCCAATACTACCTCACCTCTTTATCCCTGCACCTTCATTGGTGATGAGGCCTTTGCCCTTTCACCACATGTGATGAGGCCTTTCTCCAGACGAAGCACTGCACCAGATAGAAAGTGTTTAACACCCGCCTCAGCGCAGCCAGGAAGGCTGTGGCGTGTGCCTTCGGCATACTAGCCAATAAGTGGTGCATATAGCACACAGCAATCCAAATGCTGCCAGGCAATGCAGTCACTGTGTTAAAGGCCACATGCATTCTTTCAATATGTGACAAGCCGGGGAGGACATATTGTGGAGGATGATGTAATCCCCTCCACTTTTCAGAGTTTGCCAGGGTGTATGCTGAGGGGCACAAACACTGCTCTGACCATCAGAGAACAAATGGCTCTTTACTTCATGAGGCCAGAGGGTACTAACCAACTCTAATTTTATTTTATTGTCCTGTACACGCTCTGCTATGTTCTTTTGGTTTACCTTTAAAAAATAAACTTTGTTTTCTATATGTAAATCAACTTTCTGTTTACACTGATTTAAAAAAATAAATAAATAAATAAAAAACAGACAGCATTGCTAAGCTATTCACATTCCATTACTAACATCACCTATCTCAACACTTATCATACATATACACAACACAGAGGCAGTATGTCATTGTAAACAGTGTACTGTCAGCATTACATGCTACTTACATTTCTCAGCCTTTGCTCTGTCAGATAAGTCATTCCAAACTTCACCCACAAACTCTTCTGCAATGCCAGCCCACAACAAATCAGTTTTGCTGGTCTCTTTGTAGCCAGGATACCTCTTGTCATAGAATTCTGGGTGCTCCTGCACCTTGATGATGAGCTCTTCAGTGCTGAACCACTTTGCCCTGGACATGCTGCTGTTTTTATGTCGCATTAGCTATTCAAACAAACAGGAAGCAGCATCTAACCCGGAAATACTTCACATTTAAATAGTCTGAAAAAAAAAAAAAAAGCCAGAAAATGCATATCTGCCTAGCTGCCAAAAGAGTGATAGCGGGCTCTTGGAAGACCCCTTAACTTCTTCAAAACTAATCTGAGCCATGCACTTTGCTTCGAAAAAATGAAGGCCATTCTTGACGACTCTCTCTCACAATTTGAAAAAGTCTGGATGCCTTATTTTACTAACTACTCACATTAGCTCCCGACCTTGCTTACTGCTGTATAATACTCATATCAGATACCTTGAGGTGTTAGTGTGGCGGCGAACGACACTCCCTTTTTCATTCCTTAATTTCTCTGTCCTTCCGTCTCATTCCATCTCTCTCCTTCGCTGGATGGTTCTATCCCATCCATTCGCAAATTTTAATAGACCTTTGTAGTTGGGCTAACGGAAATGGAGGATACTATCCCCCCTTAAGTATCTCTCCAGATTTATAATCCTTAAAGCACTATATTAAGATACAAGTTACCAACAGTCAAGAGCATTCAAGCCACCATACCTGCGGTGGCCCGGGTAATAATCTCTGACATAAGCTAACTGTTGACTTGTTGGGGTGTCGGTATATGTTGATTGTGCTGCCGACATCTATTTTTACATATGTGGAAAATACCTCTGTTTATGCGGTCGCTACTGTACCTTAATTTTTTGCACGTATCGCTTGTAACAATTGTGGCAGCTGCAGCAAACGGCACCGCCGCCGCAGCTGCCTCCGGCTTCCTACCCTATGCCGCCTCCGTGCCTCGGGGGTATCACTGTCACACTCCGGGCCGCATTGACGCGCGTGCGCGCGCACCGTCATGAGATTTATGCGGCCAGGAGACGCATCAGCTGACCTCCGAGTCGGCTGACGTCATATTTGGCGTCCACCGCTACTGATTGGCTGGCGGCAGGGGGGTTTGTCTCAGGATCTCCTCGGGCTCTTAAGCCCAGAGGAGTCAGTAATCCCCTGTCTGCTGTCGTGAATACATAGCGTGTTAGCGCTCAGACCTTAGACTAGTTCCCAGGTGTTGATGCCAAGGACTTCACACCTAGACTAGGTTATTGCTTGTATTGTATTGATTTCCTGTGTATGACTCTTAGCTAAAACTCTGACTCTGATCCTGCTTTCTGATTCTGTACTTCTGCCTATCTGCCTTATTAGTTGCTGAACCTCTGCCTGATTACCGATTACTCTCCTGCCTCACGATTCTGTACCGATACTTACCTCTCTGTTGCTGAACCTCTGCCTGATTACCGATTACTCTCCTGCCTCACGATTCTGTACCGATACTTACCTCTCTGTTGCCGAACCTTGCCTGTCAGACCATTCTACTCACCAGTGGGCCCTCGCCACTGGTGAGGTGCTAGCTTCACCAGCTCCTCTGGTGAAGTCATTCTTTAGTGCAGTACTATTTGCATTTTCTGCTCCTAGGCTGCAGTACAGTCTGAATCACCTGCTTCTCAGGCGATCATTAGTGCAGTACTGTTTGTGTCTCCTGCTCCTAGGCTGCAGTACGGTCTGAGTCACCCGCTCCTCGGTTGATCACTCGGCTGCAGTACACTCTGAATCACCCGCTCCTCGGGAGATTCGGTCTCTTCAGTATTGTATCTCCAGCCTGCTGGAGCTTGAACTCTAGTACACGGTACCGATAGTACCTCACCAGCCCCTCTGGTGAGGTCTCATAAAACTATTAAAGTTACGGTTGCACCAAACACTACACACTCAGCTCTTTGTGTTGCTATACAGGTATTATTGGTGATTCTGCAGATCACACATAATCAGGTATAGCGTCTGCATTATTGGTGATTCTGCAGATCACCAAATAATCAGACATCCGAGTTGCGACACCCAACCGTTACATCGCTGCTGTTATGTTCCTAAATGTTCTCTGGAAATCATTTAACTTGTTATCTGTTTTTATTTATTTTTTTAAAAAAAAGCCAAAAAACTGCAGAGAAAATGGCTTTTCAAAGCATTTTGCGCTTTTCCTTATACCTCCCATTATAGCAAAAACTCCCCGAAAATTGCTCAGGCACCGTTTTTTCTGACCTGAACGTGGATGGAAAGTCTGTGTGAGAATAGGGAGAGGTTAGGTCATAGTATAATATCTGTGAATATTACTGATATTTTACTATATGAATGAAGTAGTAGAATATGGGTACATTTACTGGTATTCTAATACTTGCTATTTCCTGCTGCCTTTTCAACTGGCGCCTTTATGGAATATAAGCACAGTGGTGGGAGGGCGCTGAGTGCAGATACTAGTTGGGGAGCTCTTTAATCAAAGTCTAGAGGATATTGTCATGGGATCATTAATTAAAGGTAGGGTTTTCTATGTAGTTTAGATTTTCTTTCTTTGTGTGGTGTCAGTCTTTTTACTTAACCCTCAGTAAAAATAGGTAAATAGTACTTAAGTACCCCTATACCTATATCACTTAGGAGGGGGTGGACATCGGGGCCCCCCTTTAATCTTAAAGGGTTCCATCAGATACCATCATAAGTTCTCTCCCCCCAGAGCTGTGGGAGTCAACTACTTCTGGTTTGTTACTTACAGTAACTGTGTTCACTCAATCTCACAAAATGGCAATCAAAAGGATGATGGGAAGAAGATACCCCCACCCCTTAAACTTAAATTCATTATTTCTCAGAATTTGGCCATTATAGTTTGAAATTAAGACCTGCTACCATAATTAAAACCCATGTATTTTATTTGTCCATTTGTCCCGGTTATTACACCATTTAAATTATGTCCCTATCACAATTTATGGCACCGATATTTTATTAACAAATAAAGGTACATTTTTTCAATTTGCGTCCATCACTATTTACAAGCTTATAATTTAAAAAAATATAATAATATACTCTCTTGACATGCATATTTAAAAAGTTCAGACCCTTATGTAAATATTTATGTTGTTTTTTTTTTTTATTGTAATTGTAATTTTTTTTTTTTATAAAAAAATGTGTTTGGGTAATATTTGGTGTCAGAGGTAAACAGCTAAATTTAAATGTAAAGTAATGTAATTATTTAATAAAAAATGTATGTGGGTGCAGTTTACTATTTGGCCAAAAGATAGCCACAGCCAAAAAAGTCCTGGAAGCGTACGATCACGCTTGCAGGAACTAGAAAGAGGACGGGGAACTTTTTTTTTGCAGAAAAACCTGTACCTCTGATAAGAGACCTTCGTTTTTTCTGGGGGGGGGGGGGGGACTTGGATCTATGAATGGGAACTATATTCCCATTCACTGATCGGGGGGCTAACGGCAGGCAGCGGGAGCGTGCGTGATCGCGTGCCCCAGGCAGCAGGAGCTGCGCAGTCTATCTGGACGGATATATCCATCCAGACAGAACGAAATGGTTAATAATTTCATGAAAAGGCAATGCATTTAAATAATGATAGGTTACATTTTGTGGCTGTAAGGCTGGTTTCACACATTGGGCTTGATTCACTAAACCGTGCTAACTCAAAGCACGGCCGCGCCAGCGTTTTTGCATGCGGTTTTGTGTACAATCGTGAATTTCCAAGCGCAATCATGAATTTTCACATGCATTTGCGTGTGAAAATTCGTGATTGCGCGCGAAAATTCACAATTGTGCGCGAAAATGTGTGCAAAAACGCTAGCGCAGCCATGCTATGATTTAGCACGGTTTAGTGAATCAAGCCCATTGTGCGGTGCAATTTTCCTGTGGCAGGAGAGCCTGAGGCAGGACAATTGTACCGCACCATTCCCAGCAGTGTGTGCCAACAAGTTAATGTGCATAGCTCTGGCCTTTTCAGGCTCCCTGCTGGCAGGAAGTACATCACTGTTTTTAGCTGATCGCTGCATTCGAGCCGCACCGCCACCACACTGCAGTGCCATAGACTTCAATTCAAATTTCCGCCATGCAGTACTGCGTGCTTAGCAAAGAGTCATTCTGACCACTTCTGTCACATTGTGTTGCAACACGGGTAGTCATGTCTCATTGACACTGTCTGCCACAGGGGAGCGGTAGGGGAGTGTACCTCGATGCGATGCACTACTCTAAGTGCTAAAGTACCCTCAAAATTTAAGGTCAGCATGTTGGTGCTTAGATGTTTGCCCAGTACCTACAGCCTGTCATTATGGGGAACTGAACCATCACCAATGCTGGATTTATACTTTTTGTTGAATGAAGAGAGGTGGATTACGGCACGTGATACAAAAGGCACTTTAATAGAACACAGTGATGAGTTACAACAGGATTGCAAGACTGCCAGTGTCGCCAGCTGTTTCACATCTTTCCACTCCTCCTCAGGACACACAGACTGTACTTTTTGTGCCCCTACACCAAATATGCTAATGTTCTCCTCTTTCTTGAGCAGCAGCATCTTTCCCATTCCATGTGCGCCTCTTCCATGTGTATTATCCATGTACAGCACCCCCTTTCTTTCTTGAACATCTCTCTTGAGTTCCCCTTTTTCATATATTGCTCCCCATTTTCAGCCTCCTCTTTCATATGTAGCAACCAGTATTTCATGTCCGGGTGCCCCCTCAAGATGCATGTGCCCAAGGCCTGGGCCTATGTGGTCTTTCCAGAAACCCGGCCCTGACCATCACTGGCGCTAGTCACAATAATTCACCTTGACTTGTGGACAAAGAGAACATCATCCCAGAAAGGCAACTCATTGTACCCAACAAATTCAGGGACTCCTTATTCAGAATGCCACAAGAAATTCCTCTCTCAGACCACTAGGGAATCACTGACAATTAAGGGCTATTTATGAATGCCAGCTGTAGTTGTCTGGAGATTTAAAGAGACACTGAAGTGAAAAAAAACATTATGATATCATGAATTGGTTGTGTAGTAGGGGTAATTACTAGAACATTGGTAGCAAAAAAATATTATCATATTTTTATTTTCAGTTATACAGCTTTTTTTTTCCTTTCTTTTTTTTTATAACATTGCATCTGTAATGCTGGGGGGGGGGGGGGGGGGGGGGGGGAATGGGGTCATACTTTCTGACCACTCAGCGCAACAAGGCTAAGAACTGGATAATGGAAGAGGCTCCACAGATGGACACAGGAGTAATGAACAAGGGAGCAAGATTGCCCAGAGCAAATGCAGCTCTGGGCCGCCTATCAGGCTAGATGCAATGTGATACAATACACAACAGATGTAGTCGGTAACAGATTTGGGTCATACACGTTAATTTAGATATGTCGTATTGGAAGGATTAGGCAGATTTGTAGTCGCGAGGCAGGCAAAGGTCGGTACACAATACAATATTACAATAGTTGTTACTTCAATAACATTACTGGAATATTACAAATAAATTACAAGATATATAACTACAAAGTACAAGACTGACTGACTAGAGTACATATATACCGTGCTGATGCACAATATATGAAATGTAGCTCTCAAATAACTCACTAGTTAAAGCACAAGTAATGATAATTAACAAGACAGACAACAGACAGACAGAAGGAATGCTTAGCCAATCTAGTCGCTGTTTCAGCGACGGCGACATTCACACTGAGATAGACAAGACAAACAGGTAGCAGCATAACTAATGGCAACCGCTGCTATAGTTCGTACTCAAGAACAAGGCTAGAAGGAATACTACCAGTCACCAACGTGGTGCTGGCAGAATCTAACTATCAGGATCAGAAGGACTTCACTGACCCCCGCAGGTCAGCAAACATCCAGCAGACATGACAATACAGAGCAAGGCATTATACATCTACAGATGACTCGCACAGACAACTCACACAGACGTTCCCTGCCTGCTCAGATGCCTCGCACAGACGACTCACACAGATGGCTCTCTGCACAGATGACTCACACAGACTTCGGCTCCCTGCACTTTGCATTGTTAACACCTCACTAGAGGTGTCGGTAACTTGTTAAGACCTCACCAGAGGTGTCGGTAACTATCGTCAGGCTTACCGCTTGTTGAAGGCTTTAGGAATTGACATTTGCTGACAATTTACTGACATGTGTTGGAGGTAACTACTAGTGTTGGGCGAACATCTAGATGTTCGGGTTCGGGCCGAACAGGCCGAACATGGCCGCGATGTTCGGGTGTTCGACCCGAACTCCGAACATAATGGAAGTCAATGGGGACCCGAACTTTTGTGCTTTGTAAAGCCTCCTTATATGCTACATACCCCAAATTTACAGGGTATGTGCACCTTGGGAGTGGGTACAAGAGGAAAAAAAAATTTAGCAAAAAGAGCTTATAGTTTTTGAGAAAATCGATTTTAAAGTTTCAAAGGGAAAACTGTCTTTTAAATGCGGGAAATGTCTGTTTTCTTTGCACAGGTAACATGCTTTTTGTCGGCATGCAGTCATAAATGTAATACATATAAGAGGTTCCAGGAAAAGGGACCGGTAATGCTAACCCAGCAGCAGCACACGTGATGGAACAGGAGGAGGGTGGCGCAGGAGGAGAAGGCCACGCTTTGAGACACAACAACCCAGGCCTTGCATGAGGACAAGAAGCGTGCGGATAGCATGCTTTGTACCACCATGCAGTCATAAATGTAATAAAGATAAGTGGTTCAATAAACAGGGACCACGCGGCAACGCTAACCCAGCAGCAGCACACGTGATGGAACAGGAGGAGGCGCAGGAGGAGAAGGCCACGCTTTGTGAGACACAACAACCCAGGCCTTGCATGAGGACAAAAAGCGTGCGGATAGCATGCTTTGTACCGCCATGTAGTCATAAATGTAATAAAGATAAGAGGTTCAATAAACAGGGACCACGCGGCAACGCTAACCCAGCAGCAGCAGCAGCAGCAGCACACGTGATGGAACAGGAGGAGGCGCAGGAGGAGAAGGCCACGCTTTGTGAGACACAACAACCCAGGCCTTGCATGAGGACAAAAAGCGTGCGGATAGCATGCTTTGTACCGCCATGTAGTCATAAATGTAATAAAGATAAGAGGTTCAATAAACAGGGACCACGCGGCAACGGTAACCCAGCAGCAGCAGCAGCAGCAGCAGCACACGTGATGGAACAGGAGGAGGCGCAGGAGGAGAAGGCCACGCTTTGTGAGACACAACAACCCAGGCCTTGCATGAGGACAAAAAGCGTGCGGATAGCATGCTTTGTACCGCCATGTAGTCATAAATGTAATAAAGATAAGAGGTTCAATAAACAGGGACCACGCGGCAACGGTAACCCAGCAGCAGCAGCAGCAGCACACGTGATGGAACAGGAGGAGGCGCAGGAGGAGAAGGCCACGCTTTGTGAGACACAACAACCCAGGCCTTGCATGAGGACAAAAAGCGTGCGGATAGCATGCTTTGTACCGCCATGTAGTCATAAATGTAATAAAGATAAGAGGTTCAATAAACAGGGACCACGCGGCAACGGTAACCCAGCAGCAGCAGCAGCACACGTGATGGAACAGGAGGAGGCGCAGGAGGAGAAGGCCACGCTTTGTGAGACACAACAACCCAGGCCTTGCATGAGGACAAAAAGCGTGCGGATAGCATGCTTTGTACCGCCATGTAGTCATAAATGTAATAAAGATAAGAGGTTCAATAAACAGGGACCACGCGGCAACGGTAACCCAGCAGCAGCAGCAGCACACGTGATGGAACAGGAGGAGGCGCAGGAGGAGAAGGCCACGCTTTGTGAGACACAACAACCCAGGCCTTGCATGAGGACAAAAAGCGTGCGGATATAGCAGCAATGCTTTTTGCCGCCATGCAGTCATAAATGTAATACAGATGAGAGGTTCAATAAACAGGGACCGGAAACGCTAAACCATCCCAGATGTTCATCGGTCATGTTACTTGGTTGGGGTCCAGGAGTGTTGCGTAGTCGTTTCCAATCCAGGATTGATTCATTTTAATTTGAGTCAGACGGTCTGCATTTTCTGTGGAGAGGCGGATACGCCGATCTGTGATGATGCCTCCGGCAGCACTGAAACAGCGTTCCGACATAACGCTGGCTGCCGGGCAAGCCAGCACCTCTATTGCGTACATTGCCAGTTCGTGCCAGGTGTCTAGCTTCATGCCCGGTTTCAGGTCCAGCGGTGCCAGCCACAAATCCGTCTGTTCCTTTATTCCCCTCCAAATTTCCTCCCCTGTGTGCTGCTTATCCCCAAGGCAGATCAGCTTCAGCAACGCTTGCTGACGCATGCCAACAGCTGTGCTGCACTGCTTCCACGATCCTACTGCTGCTGGTGCTGGGTTAGCATTTCCGGATGAGGTACAGCTTTGAGATGCGTTGGAGGAGAAGGAGTCAGAGAGGTAGGTGCTGCTGTTGTTATCCAGCTGTTTGCGGCGTGGGCAACACCCGCGCCGTAGCAGGTGAGGAATCGCTGCCAGGCTCCACAAGGTTCACCCAGTGCGCGGTAAGGGAGATGTATCGACCCTGGCCGAACGCACTCGTCCAGGTGTCAGTGGTGAGGTGAACCTTGCAGGCAACGGCATTCTTCAAGCTTCGGGTTATTTAGCTGACCACGTGCTCATGCAACTCAGGCACTGCAGAGCGCGCAAAGTGGTAGCGGCTGGGAACCACGTAACGTGGGATGGCCACTGACATCATGCCCTTGAAGCTGTTTGTCTCCACCACTCGATATGGCAGCATTTCGCAGGCCAGAAGCTTGGCTATGCTGGCTGGCTGTTACTGCCACGGCCCGGGGGTCATTTGCTGGCAATTTCCTCTTGTGCTCAAACATCTCAGAAACAGACAACTCAACCGTAGCGCTGCACACCGAAGGGCTGTTGGTTGTTGTGTTTGATGAACACTGGGAGACCTCAAGAGCACTAGTCCGGAAAGTGACAGTGTCAGCATCGTCTGATGTTTGTGAATGTTGTGAACCACGCAATGGCTGGGCTACTGCTGCTGCTGAGGCGGGTCTGGTGGTGAGTCTGGTGAACCCAAGGGAGGCAGTGTTGCTGGTGGTACCCTGTCCTGCCGCGTTTGCCCACAGAGTGGGATGTTTGGATAGAATGTGGCGGCTCATGCTGGTGGTGGAGAGGTTGTTAATACTTTTCCCCCTGCTCAGGCGGGTCTTGCACACCTTGCAAATCGCCATGGTAACATCCTCAGTGCAGTCTTCAAAGAAAGCCCAGACTTTAACTGGCTGAGGACTCGGACCTCGTGCGTGATGTGCTGGTGCTGCTTAACCCACTGCTGGACGCTTGAGAGGTCATCCAAGTAATTATCTGGTCCTGTTCTTTTGGATCTGTGAGGGTTGTTGTCCTGGACAACATGGGCAGTATTGAGTGGGTTTTCTTGGGTGCTCCCCTGTGGCCTGTACGTGAACCGTCAGGGGAAACACCTCTTCCCTTGCCCCTCCCTCTTTCACCGGATTTCTTCCTCATTTCACTTATCCTTAAAGTACACGCTGACTGGCAGCAGTACAGTGGCAGTACAGAAATGCTATACAGTGGTGGGTGAGCGGTGTACCACTATTGTCAGCAGTGACACAGAGCACAATGCTATACAGTGGCGGGTGAGCGGTGTACTACTGTTCCCAGCAGACACAGAGTGGAAGTAAACACAATGCTATATAGTGTGGCTGAGCCGTGTACACAGAGTGGCATTAAACACAATGCTATATAGTCTGCTATATAGTCACCCCGAACAGGGTGATGTTCTGCAGAACCCGAACAGTGGCAAACACTGTTCGCCCAACACTACTGGGAGGGAACGCAGATTTTAGTACCTAAACACACGATACAACATGTTTTCCGGGGTCGGACTCTGAGGCACATACAGATGGTCCCGATCATCATCCTCATCATACAACTCTTCTCCTGAGTCTGACCCACCCACCACCTCTGCCACCCCAACATCCCCAGACACAGACCCCTCATCGTCCTCAACATTAACTTGGGATGCTGGCCTGAGCCAGACCTCCTCCTCCACATCAGGCCCCATCATCTCCTCAATGGCAGCCCTCATTAATCGCTCTGGCGACGGACTGATGGACACAACGTTCTCCTCCGGGGAGGGCTGCTGCTGACCACTGGCTGCTGGGGTGGATGTTATAGCTTGCGTGGGGCGTTGGCTGTTGCTGTTGTTGGGAGTGCTGCTCACAGCGGAGGTCTCTGGGGAACTCATGTTGAGCTCATATAGTGGTTGACGGTGAGTGGAGTATTACTGATCCCAGCAATATACACACTGACTGGCAGAGTACGCAATGCTATATAGTGTGGCTGAGCGGTGTACACAGAGTGGCAGTAAACACAATGCTATATAGTCTGGCTGAGCGAGCGGTGTACTACTGTTCCCAGCAGAATCAGAGTGGCAGTAAACAATGGTATATAGTCTGGCTGAGCGGTGTACATAGAGTGTCAGTAAACAATGGTATATAGTCTGGCTGAGCGAGCGGTGTACTACTGTTCCCAGCAGAATCAGAGTGGCAGTAAACAATGGTATATAGTCTGGCTGAGCGGTGTACATAGAGTGTCAGTAAACAATGGTATATAGTCTGGCTGAGCGAGCGGTGTACTACTGTTCCCAGCAGAATCAGAGTGGCAGTAAACAATGGTATATAGTCTGGCTGAGCGGTGTACACAGAGTGTCAGTAAACAATGGTATATAGTCTGGCTGAGCGGTGTACACACAATGCTATATAGTCTGCTATATAGTGTCAGTAAACAATGGTATATAGTCTGGCTGAGCGGTGTACACAGAGTGTCAGTAAACAATGGTATATAGTCTGGCTGAGCGAGCGGTGTACTACTGTTCCCAGCAGAATCAGAGTGGCAGTAAACAATGGTATATAGTCTGGCTGAGCGGTGTACACAGAGTGTCAGTAAACAATGGTATATAGTCTGGCTGAGCGGTGTACACACAATGCTATATAGTCTGCTATATAGTGTCAGTAAACAATGGTATATAGTCTGGCTGAGCGAGCGGTGTACTACTGTTCCCAGCAGAATCAGAGTGGCAGTAAACAATGGTATATAGTCTGGCTGAGCGGTGTACACAGAGTGTCAGTAAACAATGGTATATAGTGTGGCTGAGTGGTGTACACAGAGTGTCAGTAAACAATGGTATATAGTCTGGCTGAGCGGTGTACACAGAGTGTCAGTAAACAATGGTATATAGTCTGGCTGAGCGAGCGGTGTACTACTGTTCCCAGCAGAATCAGAGTGGCAGTAAACAATGGTATATAGTCTGGCTGAGCGGTGTACACAGAGTGTCAGTAAACAATGGTATATAGTGTGGCTGAGTGGTGTACACAGAGTGTCAGTAAACAATGGTATATAGTCTGGCTGAGCGGTGTACACAGAGTGGCAGTAAACACAATGCTATATACTCTGGCTGAGCGAGCGGTGTACTACTGTTCCCAGCAGACACAGAACAGTAAACAGAATGCTATATAGTGTGGCTGAGCGAGCGGTGTACCACTATTCCCAGCAGACACAGAACAGTGAACAGAATGCTATATAGTGTGGCTGAGCGAGCGGTGTACCACTATTCCCAGCAGACACAGAACAGTAAACAGAATGCTATATAGTGTGGCTGAGCGAGCGGTGTACCACTATTCCAAGCAGACACAGAACAGTGAACAGAATGCTATATAGTGTGGCTGAGCGAGCGGTGTACCACTATTCCCAGCAGACACAGAGTGGCAGTAAACAGAATGCTATATAGTGTGGCTGAGCGAGGTACACAGAGTGGCAGTAAACAGAATGCTATATAGTGTGGCTGAGCGAGCGGTGTACCACTATTCCCAGCAGACACAGAACAGTGAACAGAATGCTATATAGTGTGGCTGAGCGAGCGGTGTACCACTATTCCCAGCAGACACAGAACAGTGAACAGAATGCTATATAGTGTGGATGAGCGAGCGGTGTACCACTATTCCCAGCAGACACAGAACAGTAAACAGAATGCTATATAGTGTGGCTGAGCGAGCGGTGTACCACTATTCCCAGCAGACACAGAACAGTGAACAGAATGCTATATAGTGTGGCTGAGCGAGCGGTGTACCACTATTCCCAGCAGACACAGAACAGTGAACAGAATGCTATATAGTGTGGCTGAGCGAGCGGTGTACTACTGTTCCCAGCAGACACAGAACAGTACACAGAATGCTATATAGTGTGGCTGAACGAGCGGTGTACTACTGTTCCCAGCAGACACAGAACAGTACACAGAATGCTATATAGTGTGGCTGAACGAGCGGTGTACCACTATTCCAAGCAGACACAGAACAGTGAACAGAATGCTATATAGTGTGGCTGAGCGAGCGGTGTACCACTATTCCCAGCAGACACAGAGTGGCAGTAAACAGAATGCTATATAGTGTGGCTGAGCGAGGTACACAGAGTGGCAGTAAACAGAATGCTATATAGTGTGGCTGTGCAAGCGGTGTACTACTATTCCCAGCAGACACAGAGTGGCAGTAAACAGAATGCTATATAGTGTGGCTGAGCGAGGTACACAGAGTGGCAGTAAACAGAATGCTGAGCGAGCGGTGTACTACTATTCCCAGCAGCGACACACAATGACTGGGGGGGACCCTGGCTAGCGTGGCTGGAGCGCGAACTACCCTGCCTGCCTACCCAAAGCTAAACCCACAGACAAATGGCGGAGATATGACGTGGTTCGGGTATTTATTTACCCGAACCACGTGACAGTTCGGCCAATCAGAGCGCGTTCGGGTCCGAACCACGTGACCCGTTCGGCCAATCACAGCGCTAGCCGAACGTTCGGGGAACGTTCGGCCATGCGCTCTTAGTTCGGCCATATGGCCGAACGGTTTGGCCGAGCACCGTCAGGTGTTCGGCCGAACTCGAACATCACCCGAACAGGGTGATGTTCTGCAGAACCCGAACAGTGGCGAACACTGTTCGCCCAACACTAGTAACTACAGCCAAGTCGGTAATTTATCTCCCTAGTCGGTTATGTCAGCTTTTCATGCGGTAACAGCCTTTATGAATTGACACATTGCTAAGTGCTCGGTAAAGTCTGCTGTTTTCAGCATTACTGCATGAGGTAATGCTTTATGAATTGAGGCCATTGTGTCATACTATGATTGTTGCTAGATTTAGTCAGCTGTTATTTTACCTCTGGGGGCCATGTCTGAACAGAGATTTAGTTGTGTCTACTAGTTTCTGCTACATGTTATGCAGCTGTTAATAACTATTTCACACAATAGCAACTATCTGCTGCAGTTCTATTGTGTCATAGTTGTTAGCAACTGCACTGGATAGCATTAGTAGCAGCTGCTTAGCCTTTCATCAGCTGTTAACTAAGTCTCTTGTGTGACATGGCCCTAAGGACACCCTCACAAATATGTCCAGAGAACAATAAAAATAAGAAAAAAACAAGAAACAAAGACATAGTAGTGGACACAGAAATCATATGTGTTTTGTACTGTACAAGCCTTTAACAAGACAGAAAATATCATCTGAGTCAGCAAGAATGGATCACTGCATCTGCAAAATACTTGATCATAATTTTTGAAATGTGCAAATGGACAAAAAACTTACAGAACTTCTGTATGGCCAGCATATGGTCTGTGAAACTTAAAATTAGAATCAAACATTTTATAGAACTTGGCTTTGCCCCAATATAACGAGCTTTAGAAGTGATAAAACAAATCTGGAATTAACCACTTCAGTTTTAGAACCCAAAACTTCTTGAAATGTGATATTTTTTGTTTTTTAAATGTGTGTGGGCTACTCAGGATGGTCATTAAGATGCAAATGATAATGAACGTATGCACAATTCTCTAAATTCTTATGTACAAATGCATCTTGAAAATGACTGATAAAACTACAGCTTACAGTGCACGGAGCATCTTTCGAATGGGCTTCTGACTGGAGCACCTTTGGCTTCTTCTACTTCTCATTGGCCTCTTTGATAAGGTGAGGTGGTTGCATGGATCCAGAGGAGATGACAGCCATGCCTCTTTCCAAACACAGTGGGCCAGATTTATCATAGCATTACCAAAATGTTTTCTTCTTAAACAGTTCTACCCAACATAGGGGCAGTTCTGCATGATAATAAGAAACGTCTTAAATCCTACTTAAAGGAATATTATCAATTCACATATTTTTTTTTCAATTGACACAGGAATTGTTTGGGAAGTGCTGCTAAGTACTGGTGTATACATTTTAGTAGCAACTTCTTTGTTTACTGTTATCAAAATACATTCAAACTTTACTGACACCAAAACTGACGCTGACTGAGCCATGAGGAGAGGGGAAATTCTCCTCACACTTGATCAGTTAACTCTATGTGTAGCTCTGTGTGTGACAGAGAAGAGATCTCCCAACAGCTGCAGCTCCTGTGTCCTGTGTTTCTGACTGACATGTCTGAAGAGAGCAGAGGAAATGTAACTAATTGTCACAGCTTTTTCATACTGTTTTTGCTTTCAGAGTTTGATATGTTTGATATTTGCTTTCTGTAGTCTGATATGCAACTCTGGCTGTGCATTGAAGCAGACACCCCTTCTGCAATTGATTTGTCCCAATATAGCTAAATCCTACCCTCAATAAATTACAGCTTTTGCCTCTGATATTTAACATGAAAAGTAGGAAAATGTTTACACAGCTACTTAGACATGATTTGCACACTGTCATTTTAGAACACTTGTGTAGCGATAGTATTCCTTTAATAGCGGCAGTTTAGCGTGGATTTCTAGAGCTGAACTACAGTTAAGAAAAGTGCAAATCCATCCCTAAACTGTCGCAAATTAAGAAGTGCTTAATAGCAGTTCTACAGTGCAGCAGTGCAGGCTAGGCATGACTTGTGAATTGCTCCTCCCCCTGCTGAATTCCTCACTCACAGCCTACAGGTATCAATAAAGCAGACGTGTTGGTTACCTTGGCAACAGCAATTTCTCTCACGCACTGCACTGTCTGAGAAACCTTCTCAACTCCTCCTATTTTACAACAGTTCTAGAGGGAAACTGCACTAGGGTTTTTTTTTATATATGTCTGAGACAGTTCTGCATGGATTTCTAAAAACCTACCAATATTTTGTCTCAGACACTCTTGATAAATGTCCCCCTGTGTTCCCAAACACTTTGCAGGCCCTAGCTCCCTGACTTGATTGCTCTATGGATGACCTTGCTCTGCTTCTCAGTCACTGTTGACAGTTGTCTGCTGCCCTGCACAATGATGACCTGGACAGCTGACTCAACATGGACAAAAACTGCAATGAGTTTATGTGGGCCAGTTCACATATTTGTGCTTCATTTTCGTCTGTTTTGTTTGACTGTCATGAGGAGGAGTGTGTGAGAGAGAGAGTGAGGGGGAGAGAGGGAGAGAGAGAGAGTGAGGGGGAGAGAGGGAGAGGGAGAGAGAGAGTGAGGGGGAGAGAGGGAGCAGCAATTCTGCATTATGCTGGGAAGAATTTCTGCAAAATGTCCACCAGGTAATTCTTTTATGTGTAGGACCTAACAATTAGGGTGCATGTGTTTCCAGAGCGGTATGGCCCACCCCAATTATATAAACCATGTATACCACCTTCAGGAGGAAATAGCGAAGACAGGAATCCTAATCCTAGAACAGGATGTTATCATTACACCATTAGTTCCAATCCATTAATATGAAGGGAAAATGCATTGCTCCACAGATATCAATGAAATAAAATGGAATACAAGAAATGAGAGTTATAATGTAACTATACAGAAACACTCTAACATAGTGTGATCCCAGCCTTACCAGCTGTGTACATGTAGAAGAGGTTGGCTATTATATATCTGTACTTCAGATATCAGTGGAGGCAGTAGTGGGAATGAGTATGCAGCTCCAAGAGTTTATGTAACATTACCGTTATTCTAACTATCTGCAAGAATTACCCGCTTGATCCGGTAATTAAGCGGGTAATTCTTGCAGCTAGTTAGAATAACGGTAATGTTACATCGGTAATGTGGGTCTTCACACTAACCCACCCGACCTATGCTTAACACTTTCCCCCCTCCACCTATACTTAATACTACCCTCCACTACCTACTGTATGCCTATCACTAACCCCCTACCTATGCCTAAAACTAACTTTCCTATTTTCCATGCCCAACACTAAACAGGATCATAGCAAGTGCCGTCACAGCCAACTAAGTGCCCCCGCTTATTCACCCACACTGCTAGCACTGCTTTCTGCTGGTACCCGGGTCATTATAGCCAAACCCTAGGTGCCCGATTGCTCAAGCCTGCTGCTAGCCTCTCTCTCAGGTATGCGGTGTTCAGCTACATGATAGCTAAGCTCTTGGAGCTGCATACTCATCCCCACTACTGCCTCCACTGATATCTGAACTTCAGCTATATAATAGCCAAAATGAGTCAGCGTCATCAGAACCACTAATTACATTGGGATCTACTTTGATCTATTTGCCCAGAACCACATGGAAAAAAGAGAGAATGTGAAAAATAGGATTTTGTGTTAGCCAGAAAACATAGGTAAAAAAAGAGGCTATTGGGGATTTTTTTTCTAAATTCCATTTTCCCATTTTTCTTGATTAGGATTACAGTAAATTTGTCTTTTTCTTTCAAACCTGACCTTGCTTTTATTCCTATCCTTGTCTTTATATTTCATTTTGGCTCTGATGCTTGTCTTTCATTACCCTTGGCACTGACCTCTGGCACAGATCCTAACTTTATTCTTGACTCTTCTGCTTCCATATATGACACCGCTCTGGTTTGACTCTTGCCTGTACATTGATCTCTTTGTGTTCTGCTGTTTGCTGCAGAGTTGATTGTCTATTAACACTTAGGCCTCATGCACATTTGTGATAAATGTCCCCTGAAACAATCATTCCTGCATAGCAGATCCTCATAGAAACCCTCTACGCAGCTTTCTTCTGAGCAGCATATGCTGCCATATAGAGAAGGGGGTGGGACAACTGACAGGAGTAAGCTGCAGCATGAAAGAATAACAGTTACATAGTTACATATTTAGTTTGGTTGAAAAAAGACATCTATTCATGGAGTTCAACTAGAAAATAAGGTACAACTCTAGCCTGCAACTGTAACTGGGACAAATGGGCAAATAAAGTGTGGGTTTTATCCACAGTAGCACATTTTGTTTTAAAACTATAATGGCTGAAACTGAGAAATAATAAAAAAAAAATATTCTTATTATTCCTATTAAAATGCATTTCAAATAAAATAATTCTTAGCAAAATGTATCACCCAAAGAAAGTCTAATTGGTGGCAAAAAAGAGTGCTGAAATATGAAAATTGCTCTGGCCCATAAGGGGAAAAATCCCTTAGTGGTTAAACACAGATGCATAATTTTCCATAATTATTTTGGTTAAATATTGCACATTTTAAGCACTCTTACTGTAATGAACAGTGACCAGGCAAAGTTATGCATGTCTGCACTGTCATCTGCAGCCCCCGTCTAATCCCTGGTCTGGAAATGTCCACCTTAGGGCCGGTTCACACTTGTTTCAAAACTGTATCCATGGCTCCGTTTTAATGCCCTGGACAAAAACGGAGCCACGGATACCAATGTTAAAAATAGCGTTCATCTTCACTCACTTCAAAAAATGGATCGGTTTTAGAAAACTGAACGGAGAGTCTGGATTGTGCAGATTTTCACGGAGCCTGGATACCCGCGGAGGCAATGAAAGGCAACACAAAAATGGATCTCCTTCTACCCAGAGAACTTTGCACACAAAATGGATGCCAAAGCAGATTGCCTACTGCCTGTTCCTCTCCTCAGTGTCAGCTTTGCAGACCTCTTTGTACAATAGAAACACACAGGAAGGAAGGACATGTTTTTGACATATGTTTAAATGGACTGGAAATATATGCTGCAAAAGCACAGCCTTTCGAAAAACAGATCAGTTTTAGAAAAAAACTGATCCGTTTAAAATGCATTCCAATCTGCAACCTGACAAGTGTAAAACCAACCCTTACCAAGGAACTCAAGTCTGCTAAACTTAAGTCAAGCAAGTTTACCATAAAGAAGGCTGCCTGTAGCTAAAATACACTGTAGTAGTACTGTAGGTTAGAAGCTTCACATGGGGATAAATGTTGCCATAAACCTTCTTTCTTGATCGCTCCAGGTGACAGTTCACCCTTGATCAGTATAAAAGTGAGCTGCTGGGATCTCTGTTAAGCAGCCCATTCTTTTCTATAAAAATGGAGGAGTAGGAGTAGGAGCAGGAGATGTCCTGCTGCTGCTGGCACCAAAAACAATACTTGGAACCGTAGTAGACAATTCTGCGGATTACTGTAAGGGTGCCAATGTTGGACAGAGGGGGTACACCTTTACTTATATTTGGTTTTCCCTCATGATAATTGTGAGTGATCATTCTGGATGACAAAAATTAGGCATGTATGGAGCTATTATACTTGAGATGGAGACAACCCAACCCTTGTAAATCACACTGCAGGTACTATGCCTACGACTGTGGTTGAAAGTCACAACAAGGTGTAGTCTTATAGCCAAATCTGTTCCCTGCTGTTCTTCACAGTGAATGTGTGGGCAGATAGGGAAATGATTGTCAGTAAACCCACCTGAACTCTCTTGCCTGACACTGTTTGAGGAGAAAAGAAACAAATGAGTTTGTATTTGTCAGTCAATCTCTTCCACTTTTCTTGAACAAAGTCTCCTCATTCTGACCCACTTCCTCAATAGGATATTATTGTACTTGAATCTTAGACTTGTAAATAACTGTTGGTTTGGCATTAGTTGAAAGGATGTAGATTAAAGGATGTCAGTGCCATTTGTTGATCTTGGGAGTTGCTAAATTGCCTTTCAACATTAGCCTCCCCTATTGAGATACATATTTATGAAATGCCTATAAGGTCCTAAAACAGGAGGGGACCGAGGCTGCACTCAGCAATTATAAGGAGTGCAATAAAAATTATAAAAAAGAAATTAGGCTGGCAAAGATCGAAGCTGAAAATCAAATTGCTAGGAATATCAAATCTAACCCAAAAGAAAGGTTGACTGTATAGGACTCCTAAGGATGAGGGTGGGAACTCAATGGTGGATGCCCAAGGTAAGTCAGAGTTATTAAATGCTTTCTTTGCTTCTGTCTTCACAAAGGAAACAGCACTGTTGCAAATTACAGAGGCAGAAGAGTCTCAATCTTCTAACTGTAATATTAAATACTTAACGCAGGAAGAAGTGAAGGCAAGACTAAATAAATTAAAAATAGACAAGGCACCTGGCCTGGATGGCATGCATCCTCGGGTCCTAAGGGAATTAAGTTCAGTTATAGATAAACCCCTTTATCTTATCTTTTGTGACTCTCTTTCAACTGGCAGAGTCCCAGTGGATTGGCGTACAGCCCACGTTTTCCCATTATTTAAGAAGGGCAAAAAATCTGATCCAGGAAATTATAGACCTGTAAGCTTAACATCAGTTGTATGCAAACTATTTGAGGGGTTACTAAGAGATACTATACATGACTTCATAGTAGAAAATAATCTTATTTCTCAGCATCAACATGGGTTTACTAAAGACAGGTCTGTTTGACTAACATGCTTAGCTTTTATGAGGTAGTGAATGCTAATATGGATATTGGGAATGCTGTATATGTGATATACTTGGACTTTGCAAAGGCCTTCGACACTGTTCCCCACTAAAGTCTGGTGCAAAAGTTGAGGATGCAAGGACTAGGGAAGAGTCTGTGTGCATGGATAGGGAACTGGCTAATGGACAGAAAGCAAAGAGTTGTGGTCAATGGATCGTACTCAAAATGGGAGACTGTTAGCAGTGGGGTCCCACAGGGGTCTGTACTGGGTCCAGTGCTCTTCAATGTATTTATTAATGACCTATTAGATGCAGTAGTGAGCAATGTTGCTATTTTTGCAGATGATACAAAATTGTGCAGAATCATCAACTCTCAGGAAGATAGGGCTCGATTCACAAAGCGGTGCTAACCCAGTTAGAGACTTTAGGCATGATAACCATTGCACCATGCTGGTGAAAAGCCAGTTAAGGCGTGATAAGTTTAGGTGTGATAAGTTTAGGTGTGATAAGTTTAGGCATGCTAAGTTTAGATAAGTGTAGATAGCGTGCAAAGTCCCGCAAGCAAAGCAGCGCCATTAAACTCTATGCGAAGTGCACCAGACTTTGCTAGCGCAAAACTTTTGATCAGCTGTGCACTGCAGTGCTAACGCAGTTGGTGCTTAAACTTATCATGCCTAAACTTATCACACCTAAACTTATCATGCCTAAACTGAGTTTAGGCGTGATAAAGGGCTCTTCACCAGCGTGCTAACTGTTAGCACCGCTTTGTGAATCAGGCCCATAGTGTCATATTGCAACAGGATCTGGATAGGATGGCTATATGGGCACATAAATGGCAGATGAAATTCAATGTTGAAAAATTTAAAGTCATGCATTTTGGTCGTACCAATGGTCTAACACCAAACAAAATAAATGGGATACAGTTGGGGACATCAAACTTGGAGAAGGACTTAGGAGTACTCATCAACAACAAGTTAAATAATCATACTCAATGCCAAGCCACTGCAGGTAAAGCTAACAAAATTTTGGGATGCATTAAAAGGGAAATAAAAACTTGAGATGCTAGCATAATATTGCCCCTGTTTAACTCTCTAGTAAGGCCACATCTGGAATATGGAATTCAGTTCTGGGCACCACATTACAAAAAAGATATTGCAGTTTTAGAGCAGGTGCAGAGACGAGCAACAAAATTGATACGTGGGATGGAAGGTCTCACTTACCAAGAAAGGTTAGATAAACTGGGTTTATTTAGTCTAGAGAAAAGACGCCTTAGAGGAGATCTAATTAACATGTATAAATACCGTACATCAGAGGGCAATATAATAGCTTGGTGGATGAGCTTTCTGTCCCTAGGCCTTCTCAAAGGACTAGAGGACATGATCTGCGCATGGAGGAAAAACGTTTTAGCCATTTATTTAGGAAAGGGTTCTTTACAGTAAGAGCGATTAAGATGTGGAATGCATTGCCATAGGAAGTTGTTATGGCAAACTCTATACCTGCATTTAAAGGGGACTTAGATGCTTTCCTTGCGTTGAAAGACATCCATGGCTACAAATACTAGGTAATGCCTAATGATGTTGATCCAGGGATTTTATCTGATTGCCACCTGGAGTCGAGAAGGAATGTTTCCCTTTTGGGGCTAATTGGACCATGCCTTGTAAGGGTTTTTTTTGCCTTCCTCTGGATCAATGGGGATATGTGAGGGAGCAGGCTGGAGTTGTACTTTGTACTGATTGAAATCGATGGACATATGTCTTTTTTCAACCAAAATAACTATGTAACTATGTGTGACAGACCACTACATCAATACACTCGTTCATGAATTGGTATGATGTCTGATAGACCAATACATCAATATACTCATTCATGCATTGGTATGAGGTCTGATAGACCCCTAAATCAATACACTCGTTCCATCATTGGTATACTGTAAGGTCTGATAGACCACTACATCAATACACTTGTTCATGCATTGGTATGAGGTCTGATAGACCACTAAATCAATATAATCATTCATGCATTGGCATGAGGTTTGATAGACCCCAACTTCAATACACTCGTTCATGCATTGGTATGAGGTCTGATAGACCACTACATCAATACACTAATTCATGCATTGATATAAGGTCTGATAGACCACTACATCAATACACTCGTTCACGCATTGGTAGGAGGAGAGATGGACCAATACATCAATATACTCATTCATGCATTGGTATGAGGTCTGATAGACCACTACATCAATACACTCGTTCATGCATTGGTATGAGGTCTGATAGACCACTACATCAATACACTAATCCATGCCTTAGTATGGTTATGTGGTCTGATAGATCCCCATATCTATGCACTGAAGAAGATACAAGTGTATTATTACATGTTTCTGTGTATTAAAGCAAATTTGAACTAAACTTACCTTCACATGATGTATTTCTGCCATCTATATACCTAAATTACATTATTTTACTAATTCACAGAATCATCTCACCTTGCTGGTCAGAGCTGCACAATTCTGAAAATGACTTCACCTGCATCAGAGACTCTTTTTCTGAAGTGGTTATTAACTTCATCTAAGCACTAGCAAGTTTGTCAATACATTTACTGCATGTGGGTTAGTTTGTATTCTACATTTCCATCAGATTTTTGTAAGAGAAAGAGTTTATGAAGTATCCGTGCAATGTTTACTTATTTATTTTAAATTCACTGTAAAGTAAACTTATATCATAAGAAGAGGAAGGCCCGCACGTTGTCCTGAGCTATGATTAAGGACCACCTGGTCTGAAACATGTCAGCTGGAGATGTGTGATTGTGTGTGCTGATTCTTTGGATACGTCCATAATAAAGGACTTCGTTTAGGACAACGTGCGGGCCTTCCTCTTCTTCTGCTATAGTTTCAAGGATCTGGCCATCCTGGTTCCAGCACTGTCCGGTTCTGAGTGAGCGGTGTTTTCGAGTGTCTTTCTACAAACTTATATCATAATAGTATTTAAAAAAGGTGTGAGAGCAGCACCACCCCCAGATTCATCAACCATCAAGGGATTAGCAGGGTTTGGGAGGAGGGGCACTTTTTAAACATCTATTTTAATTAACATAATAACAACAACATAATACAGTAACAATAAAGCTGGGAAGTTATTTGTCGAATAAAATTGCATTTTCATTTCAACAGGCAATATTATCTTGATATATGTATTGCAAAATAAGTACGTATAAAACGGTGTGCCTTTATGCAGAAATGTAATTTTACCATCATCTGCATTTAGAAAGATGGGAGGCTGAACTAGGCCTTTAAAGAGTCCTTAATCAAGCCGTATTGATTGAAGCAAAACAAAAAAAAACAAATTGCCAAAAGCAAAAACAGGAATTTCAATTATAAATTGATTTTCGGCAAAATGCCTGCTCATTTAAACTGGAAAATACTGCTTGATTTCTATTGATGCTCCATCTCTAAGTGGGCATCAATGATATCTGCACAACAACTCGCCAGCCTCTCTCTATAGGAGTAATAGCATTCTGTTTAGCTGATTGCCTCTGTTCTATCATTGCGATGTTGGGCCCTGGCAGTGTAAACGCACAGCAAAGTTGGACATGTAAGCATGATGTGATCATAAATGCAGTGTTATTTGCTGAAGAGTAGCATTAATAAATATTGAAGCTGTGAACTTTCACAAGTGACAGAATGCCTTAGCGAAAACAAAGCTCTATATGAACATTAGCCTTTCATGTTTTTGACAGGTATAACATGTTCTATACATGATGTTCCCAGTGTAAGATAATGTCTCCTTTGTGCACCAATTTTTAGATTAGGCTTTCAGTATTAATCTTGGAGTGTTATCTTGTGCTTGTCAGCTTAGCCAAACTGGATAAAGCCCATTAGAAATGCTTCCCAAGTCGAAATTGTCTAATTCAATTCTGAAAGAGTAAAGACTTTTTGTTCAATCAATAACTAGGAGCTGAACTGATAAGCAGAGCAAATTGTGACAGGCATTTCAGTGGCAGACAATAGGAGGCTGTCACTTGTCACCATTGCTCTGAACTATGGACTGCTATTGTTAGCATGCTGCTATAAAGAGGCTTGTCATTAATGTTGCAAGCTGCTTACCTTGCACATTACTTGAATAAACAAGACTATATATAAGACTGTATATATATATATATATATATACATGGATTAATTATTTAATGATTTGCCGTGCCTTTGCTATAACAACAAATTGCCATGTCTACATACTTTGTAGTCCATTATCTTCTTTTCTTTAATGTTACTGCTGGCAGAGTTTATGCTCTCTTTTATTGTTCTCACATCAAGCGCTCTCCAGGTGTGGGAAGTGATCTTCTTAGGGCAACCACAAAATGAACAAGGACAGCAGTGTCAGCGGAGATCGGTACCACAGTCAGCCTCATTTTAATCGGAGATAGAGTGAGGCAGGCACTCCTGGGAAAATACTGTGTGCTTTCTTCTGTTTCATAGTAGAATGGCTTTGCTTCAGGCATGCTGCTAAGCAAGTCGTATGCTGGGAATACACCACGCCATTCTACGCCAGATAGATGGGTCGATAGATAATTTCAGTCCGATCTGATTTTGATAATTGTTCTGATTGATTTTCTGATCACTTCTATACAAATCAATAAGGAAAAGGATCGGAAATCAGATCAGACCTGTCAGAAATTATCTATCGACCCATTTATCTGACGGAAAATTGCATGGTGCATTCCCAGCATTAATCATGCACCAAAGCTGCAACTGGTTCCTAATTTTTGGGGGTCTTTGATTATATCAGTGAATCTATACTGTAAATGTGTCCAAAATGATTTACAACATATTTACATTTTTAAATGTACATCAAAATTTTAAACCATTAAAGTTGACCACCAGTGTAAATTGCACATTCCACAGGTCCTCTTATAATAGGAAGTTATATTTACCTGCTGTGGTTTTTCATCTCGAATACCTCCCCGCGCTCCATATCCGTGGGCTTCCAGCGTGTAGCCCTATCCCACTGCTGAAAATCCCCATGGGGTTGTCTCTATCTCGAATAGAGAAAACACCATGGCATTTTTTCAATAGGGACATAAGTGGTTGGCAAAGATGGCCAATTAAGGCGCGTACACACGCCTGATCTCTTTAACTACTTAAAGACCGCCCCACGCCAATGGGCGTGGTCACGGCGGCAGCCCCAGGACTGCCTAACGCCAATTGGCATCAAGTCCTGGGGCTCTAATTTACATGAGCTTGCACGCTGCGCGCGCATCTCATGCTTGGAGGGCGGTGTTCCGCCCCCTCTTCAGTCTCCGAGTGGCAATCGCCGCTCGGGAGACTGTTAGACGGCGTGATCGCCGTCTATTTACTTTTACAGCGCTGCGATCGGCAGCAGCGCTGTACTGGGGACAGCCGTGTGACACGGCTGTCCCCTCCTGAGGCTGCACAGTGATCGGCTGTCAGGCTGAAGCCTATGACAGCTGATCACGCTGATTGGCTGGCGGGGGGAGGGAGGGATCGGGGGACAACACACAAACAAAAAGCATATTTTATTAAAAAAAAACACAAATATTTATATAAATAAAAAACACTGGGGGGGGGGGGGGGGGTCGGTGATCAGAGAAAAAGGGGGGGGGGGAGGAATCACTTGTGTGCTGTGTTGTACGGGCCTGCAGCTATGCCTTAAAGCTGCAGTGGCCCATTTAGTTAAAAGTGCCCTGGTCCACTGCAGTCCTCAAGTGGTTAAACGACGCATTCTGCCAACAGTTTCCCCGTGTGTACAGTCTGTTGGCAGGCGGATAAGGCTGGTTTTGACTGATCCGCTCGCATGTCGGTCAAAACCAGCCTTATCAGCCTGCTGACAGACTGTACACACGGTGAAGCTGTAAGCAGAACAGCCATCCTGCGTGCGAGTCTGATGACCCATTGTTCAAAGAGATCAAGCGTGTGTACGCGCCTTTAGATGCTTATAATTTTGAGTAGGTGTAGATTTCTGTTGTGTGCAAATTTTGGGAGCTTGGCATTGCGCCAATCAAATTTGATTGATTTGATACTAAACTGTATAAATCGACCATCTCTAGTGGCAGGGAATAACATTTACATCTATAAACAACTTATGGAGACAAGCCTGTGTAGATAATTAATACCAATAAAAAGGCTGCATCAAACAGCAAACCATGCAAAAACATAAGGCTATAAAAGATGCAAGTGGCTCAATAGACTTGATGGTCCATTTGCAATTAACTTTTTCTCCTCAGTTATCTCAAGACAAGACAATATACTCTGTGCAGCGATGCAGAAGATGTCGGTGCTATATAAATACCAAATAATAATAATGCTATAATGTTTCTAGCCAACCTAAAAGTTGGAGATCCCTCTTTCCCACTACCTGAGGTGCACTGATGGATAGCAGATAAAGCAATTCTAAACATGGACAATTCTTATATGGTCTCTTGTATATTTGTAATTTCACTGAAACACAGTACATTTAACTGAAATAATAGTAGCTAGAATAAAGTTAAAGACTTTGCAGTCATTCCTACAATGGTACACCACAGTCCTTTGTGGTTGTGAGGATTGACTTACTCCTTAGATAAAATATTTAGTGAATTATTATATATAATTCACAGCAAAATATAGCACAAGATGATCATTAATGCTAGTTAATGGAGAGATACAATTTGATAAGGTTTAGCTACAGTTAAAAGCAACACTGGAAGCACAGGTTATTCATTACAGAATCTGAATGACATTGCTATTGGTCTTTTTAAAGTGGTGGCAAGAAAACCTCTAATATAAATGTAGCCATTGTAAGACAAATAGTCTGTTGCATCTATTCAGTGGCTGTGATTTATTAAAGGAAGGGGGCAATGAAGTGAAGCTGTCTGCACTTCATATATCCAGTCATGCCAGAGATTATGAAAACAAAAGAGAATTTTTCTATACATGATTGGACATTGAAATGAGCACAATTTCACTTCATTGAATATATACTGTAGTAACTCACCCTAGTATATTCAGACTCATCAAACAGTGATTAGATGTTGATTACAAAAGGTCATTTCACCTCTGCAGAGGGTGATAATCAGTAGATCAGGATTCCCTTTGTGTTAAAAATAAGAAGAATAAGGAAAAGTGTAATCATAGGTGTCAAAAAGAAGTATTTGCCTTTGTAATGAATATATGCATGACCTTTATGTGCAGCATTTCCTGTATCAGCTGACAGCAATGTTACATTGCTGTGAATGTGAATTAGAACTATTTAAAGGACAACTGGAGTGCAAAGAATATGGAGGCTGCCATATTTATTTCCTTATACCAGTTGCCTGGCAGCTCTGCTAATCAATTTGGCTGCAGTAGTTTCTAAATAACAACAGAAACAAGTATGCAGCTAATCTTGCCAGATCCGACAATGTCAGAAACACCTGATCTGCTTCATGCTTGTTCAAGGTCTATGGCTAAAGGTATTAGAGCCAGAGGATCAGCCGGGCAGCCAGGCAATGTGCATTGTTTAAATGGAAATCAATATGGCAGCCTCAATATCCCTCTTGTTACAGTTGTCTTTTAACCGATTCAGGTTTCGTGGTTTTCACGTGAGAAATGTTCACCTCCCATTCATTAGCCTATAACTTTATCACTACTTATCACAATGAACTGATCTATATCTTGTTTTTTCCGCCACCAATTAGGCTTTCTTTGGGGGGTACATTTTGCTAAGAGCCACTTTACTGTAAACGCATTTTAACAGGAAGAATAAGAAAAAAATGGAAAAATTCATTATTTCTCCGTTTTCAGCCATTATAGTTTTAAAATAATACATGCCTCCATAATTAAAACTCACGTATTGTATTTGCCCATATGTCCCGGTTATTACACCGTTAAAATTATGTCCCTATCACAATGTATGGCGACAATATTTTATTTGGAAATAAAGGTGCATTTTTTCCATTTTGCATCTATCACTATTAACAAGTTTAAAATAAAAAAAATATAGAAATATTTCATCTTTACATTGATATTTAAAAAGTTTAGACCCTTAGGTAAATATTTACATGTTTTTTTTTTATTGTAATGGTTTTTTTTTATAGTAAACATTTTATTTGGGTAGTTTTGGGAGGGTGGGAGGTAAACAATAGATTTATAATGTAAATGTGTGTTCATTTTAATTTATTTTTACTTTCAGTTGCAGTATTACTTTTTGGCCACAAGATGGCGGCCATGAGTTTGTTTACATGACGTCACTCTAAGCGTAATACACGCTTAGAGTGACGCATCGTGAAGGGAACGGCCAGAAAAGGCGCAGCTTCCGAGAGAAGCTGTTCGCTTTTTCAACGGGGGAGAGGAATCAGTGATCGGGCACCATAGCCTGATACATTGATTCCCTGGCTACCAAATACGTGGCCGGGAGTGCGCGTGCACGCGCGATCGGCCGCGGGAGCGCGCGGTAGCGCGCATGGTTCCTGGACGTAGTTTCTACGTCCAGGAACCAAAATAGGTTAAAGAGACACTGAAACGAAAAAAAAAATGATGATATAATGATTTGTATGTGTAGTACAGCTAAGAAATAAAGCATTATGCTGGGTACACACTATGAGATTTTCTGGTCGATTTACTGTCAGATCGATTATTTCCAACATGTCCGATTTCCGCGCACTTTAATAGGAAATCGATCGGAAAATGCTCGGAAAACGATCGGAAAGCAAATCGAACATGTTGGAAATAATCGATCTGACAGTAAATCGACCAGAAAAATCTCATAGTGTGTACCCAGCATTAGAAGCAGAGACAGAAGTCTAACATTTGTTTCCAGTACAGGAAGAATTAAGAAACTCCAGTTGTTATCTATGCAAATAGCCATTGAGTTCTATGACTTTGAAAGTCGCAAAGAGCTCTGACTTCTGATTAGGTTATCTCAGCTGTATTGTGTTTTTCTTTTGCAGAGAACAGTTCAGGACAGGTCAAAAGTTCACTGCCTGTTCTATAAAAACATTTAGAATGCTGAGTAATGTGTAAATGCTGTATAAGAAAAGCTGTATAACTGAAAATAAAAATATGAGAATATTTTTTTTGCTACCAATGTTCTAGTAATTACCCCTACTACACAACCAATTCATTATATCATAATTTTTTTTTTCGCTTCAGTTTCTCTTTAAGTCTTGTAATATCTTAATGTAGGCATTCACCATTGGACATGTTTGATAGATTAGATGTTCAATTCAATCAAAACTGTGAATCCAACAAAAATCTACTAAAAACTAAGACTGTCTCGATCAATATTTGATTAAAATATCAATTTGCAACAACAACATAGTGATTTTCTCCCATGGGACTCAAAACATGTAAACATGTTTCAAGCCAAAAATTAGTTGCCGGATGGACTCTGCTGCAGAGGAAAAAAATCTACATATGGACTACACAGGTAGACTTCAATCTGGATTTAAACACCTTCAGGGATGGAGCTGTTTTGAATGAGTGTGGTAGGGAGTTCCTGGCTCCAGAGGTTTTAGGTGTACTCTGGCGTGACCTAATTATTTGATCCGGCTGCTCTGAGTTGGTTGAAGGTTTGGAGCAATTAAAACAATCATATGAGTATCCAGGAAATATATTGTGAAATAATTTAAATGGTAGTAGACCAGTCTTGAAGAGGATACTCCATTTTCTGGCTAACCCGTAGAGTAAGTGAAGAATTGGTGTTATTTGGCAATTGTTTAATAGAGATGGCTCCAACCTCCGATTTTCAGTTTGCGCGAAGTGTAGCGAACCGCAATAGACTTCAATGGGGAGGCAAACTTTGAAAACTAGAAACATTTATGCTGACCACAAAAGTGATTGAAAAGATGTTTCAAGGGGTCTAACACCTGGAGGGGGCACGGATGAGTGGAATAGATGCCAAAAGTCCCAGGGAAAAATCTTGATTTCACGCAAAGCAGCGTTTTAAGGGCAGAAATCACATTGCATGCTAAATTGGAGGCCTAAAGTGCTTTAAAACATCTTGCATGTGTATATGTTACGGCCAGAACCCGAAGTGTGGCCACTTCTAGTTCTGGCCGGCCACTTCGGGTTCTGGCCGGCCAATGTGCGAAGTGGCCGCAGCGCAGCGACCAATGTTAGAAATGGAATGGTACGCCGTCTCGCTGCGGCCAAATTGATGACAAGTTGCTTAATTTAATGAAATATAGCCGGCGGCAATGTAATAGATGAAGCCGCTGGCTTTCGCACTGCCTCTCTCCTCTCCCCGATCGCCCCCCCCTCCCCCCGCCTCCCATACAATAAGTAGCAGCCGGCGGGGACACGCGTGTCCCGAGAGTCGTTCGGCGCGGCAGGGGAATCCTGCCGTTCCTGCAGAGCGGGTGCTGGCAGAAGCAATGTCTGGAGCCTCCCCGCTCTGCTGCCCCTGCTGCGACGAACGACTCTCCGGCTGCATGTTCCCGGCTGCTACTTATTGTATGGGAGGCGGGGAGAGGAGGGAGGCGGGGGAGGAGAGAGGCAGTGCGAAAGCCGGCGGCTTCATCTATTACCTTGCCGCCGGCTATATTTCATTAAATTATGCAAGTTGTCATCAATTTGGCCGCAGCGAGACGGCGTAACATTCCATTTCTAACATTGGCCGCTGCGCTGCGGCCACTTCGCACATTGGCCGGCCAGAACCCGAAGTGGCCGGCCAGAACTAGAAGTGGCCACACTTCGGGTTCTGGCCGTAACATATACATCAATCAGGTCGTGTAATTAGTGTACTGCTTCACACTGACAGACCAAACTCACTGTGTAACACACCGCAAACAGCTGTTTGTGTTGTGATGACCGTGCTGGCGATGGCGGTTTTCAAGCCCATATGGTCGGGCTGAAGTAGCTGAATGACAGAACAACAGTGACTGAGTGTCCAGCTGATCGAATTTGGTCTGTCCACAAAGAAGCAACAACCTTATTATCTTGGGTGTGCCCCCCCTCCTCCCAAGACACTCATATAGCTGGCGGTCATTGCTTCATTGTGATACGCGAGCCCCTTCACCACGGCACGGTAACGATCACGAAGGGGAATTGACACATGTACATGCCTTTCGTGTTGTTGTTGCAGCTGCAGGCAGCAAGAAAAATGAGGCAGGCATGTACACGCACCAGAAAAATTATTATAGTGGCCGCTGCTAGCAGTGGCCTTAAAAATTCAGGAATCCTCCTGGAGTCCTGGACCCCGTTGGTGGTGGCGGAGAAGACAGTCAAGCGGCCTTCAGGCTGTGTGGGGAGCGACTTAGTCTTGGTGCAGGCTGTCACACGGGGTGCAGGCAGAGATGCTGTGTGTGGGGACTGACTTAGTCTTCGGGCGGGCAGTAGCCCTCCGGGATCCATGCCTCATTCATTTTGCTAAAGGTGAGGTACTGAACACTTTTGTGACTTAGGCGACTTCTCTTCTCAGTGACAATGCCTCCAGCTGCGCTGAAGGTCCTTTCTGACAAGACGCTTGAGGCAGGGCAAGACAGAAGTTGGATGGCAAATTGTGACAGCTCTGGCCACAGGTCAAGCCTGCGTACCCAGCCAGTAGTCCATCGCTGCTCATACTGTTGATGGTTCTTTCTCTACCATTGTTAAAGAAAGCGTACGGCCGTGGAGTCAGGGTTCGATCCCGGTCTGGAGTGGGAGCCTGAGAAACAACTACCACCACACATCCAAGGAAGGCAGCAGGCAGGCTGTGGGCAAAGGAGCAGGAATGGCTACCACCACACATCCATGGAAGGCAGCAGGCATAGCATGCAAGTCCCGAGGTAGTGACAAAAACAACAATACAGGAGGACTTTCAAAGCCCTGCTGTATATGAGACTAATCAACTTTAAATCCTTCAATGAGAATCTGTTATGGAGGGCAAGTCTGCCATCCATTCAACTGTGTGACTGATAAACAAGTTTCCATATTACTTTCTCAGTACCATGGTGACCACGGGTAATGGCCGGTGAATCAGGGTTCGACTCCGGTCCGGAGTTGGAACCTGAGAAACAGCTACCGCCACACATCCAAGGAAGGCAGCAGGCATGGCATGCAAGTCCCGAGGTAGTGACAAAAAATAACAATACAGGAGGACTTTTGAGGCCCTGCTGTATATGAGATGAATCAATTTTAAATCCTTTAATGAGAATCTGTTATGGAGGGCAAGTCTGCCATCCATTCAAGTGAAAGGTATGGACTGACTGCCAGGTATAATACAATGTGCAGTCACAGATGCAGTGAAAGGTCCTTGACTGGTATTGCAATACAATATGCAGCTGTCACACAGGTGCAGTTAACAGGCATGCTCGGAGTGGTATATTACACAGCGTGTGTTCACACAGGTACTGTGAACAATTATGCAATGACTGGTATTACAAATGTGCACCTGTCATACACACAGACAGGTACCGGACAGGCACAGTGACACTGCGTGTGCTCACGTAGGAAGTTGGGTGCACTGAAGTAAACAACAGGTAGGTATATGCAGTGGTGGGTATTACAAATGTGCACCTGCCACACACAGACAGGTACCGGACAGGCACAGTGACACTGCGTGTGCTCACGTAGGTAGGTGGGTGCACTGTGAACAACAGGTAGTTATATGCAGTGATGGTATTACAAATCTGCACCTGGCACAGTAGTAATTACCACCGAGGGGCCAAAGGCCAGCTGCGACTGACTGACAGGGCTGTATATAATGCAAGTGGACCACACCAAAAAAAATAAAAAATTAATAATAGATCCCAAGAACAAGATTAGCTCTCAAAAGAGCTGTTGAGGAGTGCTTTTTTTTAGCAATAAGAATCAGCAAGGAGCAAGCTAACAAGCCTACAAGAGCCTAACTAAGCTTTCCCTATATCTCTCTGTGCAGCGGCTCTCCCTTCTCTAATTACTGCAGGCACACAAGTGAGTGAAAAGCCTGACACTGCCTGCCTTTTATAAGGGGGGGGGGGGCTCCAGGAGGGAGTGTAGCCTGATTGGCTACAAAGTGCCTGCTGACTGTGATGTAGAGGGTCAAAGTTGACCCTCATGATGCACTGTGGGGGCGAATCGAACTTCTGGTAAAGTTCGCGGTTCTCCGCCATCGCGAACCCCGGATGTTCGCTGGTTCCTGTTCGCCGGCGAACCGTTTCGGCCATCTCTATTGTTTAACATGTAGGTTGTTTAACAGCCAGGCAGCACACTAACTACTAACTGCAGGCAATGTAGGTCCTTCCTTAGAAGGGTTGTATAAAGATAATTGCAGTAGTCCAGCCATCATGTGATGAAGGAGTGAACTAGCATTGGAAAATCCTCTGGGGGTATTTGGTGTTTAACCACTTCAGGATTCTGCATACGCTTAAGTACGCCCCTGAATCCTGAAGTGGATTCCATGGAAACACGAGCGGCCGTTCCATGTCAGTTCACAGAGTGTGTCTCCGTGAACACCCTGCGAGCCGCCGATCGTGGCTCGCAGGGTAAATGTAAACACACGGGGAAGATCTTCCCCGGTGTTTACATATATACGGCGCTGCTGCGCAGCAGCGCCATAGAGGAGATCGGCGATCCCCGACCTCTGATTGGGCGGGGATCGCCGGCATCTGAAAGGATAAAGCCTATCCCATCAGGAGCAGGACGGAAATCCGTCCTGCGCCGCTCACAGGGGGAGGGAGAGGAAGGGAAGGGGAAGGAGGCCAGGAAGCACTGCGGAGGGGGGCTTTGAAGAGCCCCCGCAAGCACAAGCAGCCGGCGGCGATCAGACCCCCCCAGCAGGACATCCCCCTAGTGGGGAAAAAAGGGGGTAAGTCTGATCGGCCTGGCTGCTATCTGATCGGTGCTGCGGGCTGGAGAGCCCACGCAGCACCGATCAGCAAAAAACCACGTGGTACAGAAGTGGTTAAAGAAAACCTGAACTGAAAATTAAAAGTCAAAATAAACATACACAAGTCATAATTACCTCCTGTGTAGTCTACTCCTCAATCTATTTTTCCTCTCCTGCGTCCTGTTTGTCCACTGTGATCAATGGAATTCTCCGTCCTCCATTTTGAAAATGGCCATTACCCCATAACAGCTTCCCGATCAGCACACTGTTAAACTGTAACATCGCCCACTTGAGCCATAGGGAAACATGGACACATCAGTTCTCCTCTCAGCTGTAACTGACAGCAACTGATATATAACTGGCAGCAACTGATATATTTCAGTTCTGACAAAATGTTGTCAGAACTGGAAGGGATCACTGTAAGAAGAAAATGGTGAGCTTCTGAGAGGAACTGATGGCAAGGTAACTATGTAATGTTAATTTGAAGTTACCTCATGTGTTTATTTTAAATAATTTTACTCAGTACAGGTTCTCTTTAATCAAAAAAAGTCAATGGGTTATTGATGCAACATAGTTTTTTTCAGCTTTGAGTGCTACAAAGCTAGCTGTATTAACATTTAATCCAACTTTCGATTTTGATTTCCAATCAATATTGTGTGGCACAATGTGGCTAATAATTTAAACAGCTGATGCAAGGGAATAATTAATGAAGCATGCATCTAAGAGTGCATATCATGCTTAACTTAGATTCAGGTAATGAATTTGGCAATCTGCTGTGTTTTTTCTTCAGCCACTTCTCATTGAATTCCCTACCGTGTGCGATTTCCTTCTCCTGTTCCAGAGACTTTAAAGCCACATACTGATGTGTGGCTTTTCATGGTAGAGATGTGCATTCATGCTCCCTTTGGATTATGGTCTGATGGCAAGCATTGAACATACATGCATATTCATGACATAATGTCTTGTGAAAAGGGGGAGGCAAAGGAGAGACAAAAGTGTCTGGGGACAAAACAATCAAACAAATCACATTGGGGTTGATTCACAAAGCTTACTTGTTTTTCTCCTTAACTGTAATACACACCTACCAACTATCTGTCCAACTATCTGCCAAACTTGTCTCCAACCTAGAATTGAACTTCATCCCAATCAGTAGCTGATACCCCCTTTTACATGAGAAATATAATGCTTTTCACAAACAGACCATCAGGGGGCTCGATATGGCTGATTTTGTGCTGAAACCCCTCCCACAAGAAGCTCTGAGTACCGCGGTACTCTGGGCAAACTGCCACAATGTAACAATGTTCACAGACAGGAAATGGCTGTTTACAGCTGTCTGTAACAGCCAGAACAGCTGGGAGCAGCTACATAACCTGCCCACAGTAAAAATGTCACCATGTAATAAATGTCAGAATGTAAATCGGGAGAGGAAAGATTTTACAATGAGCAAACACTGACTAAATCATTTATACATAATTATTGTAAAAATGAAGCACTTTTTTTACAACATTATTTTCACTGGAGTTCCTCTTTAAGCCCCATACACACGCTCAACAGCGATCTTTTATGCAGCACAATTGTCAAACAGCTTTTGTTGTGAAACAAGCTGAAACAACTAAAAAAAGTATTTTGCTATTGATAAGACTGATAAGAAGTCAATCCAACAGTTGGGTTGACTTCTTATCTGTCTGATCAGCTTTTTGAACAATAACATAAGACTTCTTTAGTTGTTTCAACTTGTTTCACAACAAAAGTTGTATGGGGCTTAACAGACAAGTTTGGTAGATAGTTGGACAGATAATTGGTAGGTGTGTATGAATCTTAAGGAGAGCTAATGCATGAGATAAACAAGTAGGTAGAAATAATTCATGAGATAAACAGGTAAAGGGCTTGATTTATTAAGCTGTACTGCTAAAGCTCCGCAGCTTAATGTGAAGGAGCACCCGATGTGTTGCTGCTATGTAAGGAGCGTGCCTTCCTTAGTTACATAGCAACGTGCGTAACTTTAAATGCAGGCAGTCCTGTGAAATATCACTATACTTCACTAGTGGCCACTACTACCGTATGTTAATTAACATAGTAACTATGTTAAAGGGGCACTACAGTGAAAAACTGTAAATTTTAAAATAGGTGCAAACATAACGCTAATAATAGGAGCCACATAACGCTGCATCCGGTTGTACAGAAGACAACCGGAAGTACCTGCAGAGAGATGCGAGGCAATGCGGCGATCGCCTCGCATCCAAAACGCTAGTGGAAAAGGGCCCTCAAAGAAAAACATTTCTTTGTTACAGCAGACAAAAGGTTCGTTGTGGAACCAGACAAAGGGTTATCATCCTTTACATACCAGCTGTGTCTGCAGGGAACTGACACATTTTTGTGCTGACACAGCTGAGAGATCAAATTACACTTCTAATTGCTTGACAATGAGTGGGAATTAGATTAGATTAGAGCTCTTCTCTCTAAAAACACCCAGGGTGCATGTCTTTCTGTGTTTTTTTGTGTGTCCTGTGCAAGAGTTCAGGAGAGATTGTGAGTTAAAAAGTAAGGATAATTCAACAGAAATGCTCTGTGTGTCAGCCCCATGGTGTCATGTGCAGAAGATAGAATGGGCCTGTTCAAAATGACAGCTGAAACAATCAACGGCATTAGACACCAGAAGTTTTATATGTGTATGTTTGTTTAGATAAAAACATACAGATATGTTATAGACAAAGTGGTAGATAGAGTACTGTAAGTTGGCACTGCAGTGATTGGAAGTGTACTGGATGGGGGTAGTTGGGGTGTTCACTCTGTACCTTGTGTAAGCAGATTCAGCATGCTCTGGGAAGGTTAGATGTCTGAACAGCAGAGAATAGAAGGGAAAAGCTGACACTGCTGTTACTTGCTTTATTCTAACACGTATAAAAACATGCGAATCACAGGATGCATAATACATGCGCTATTGTGGAAGTGAACATACCAGTACAAGGTGGTGATTGGTGGGTGCCGGGCACTGATAGAGAGATAAGTTAATTGGCTCTCCCCTAAAAATTGGCCTTGAAGGACAATGGTAGGGATTAGATTTTGAGCTCCTCTGAGGAACAGCTAGTGACATCCATCATACATAAGCAGAACATGTGAATTCGGCAGCCGCGCTTGCAATGGTGTGCAAAGTTAAATTGAAATTACACAACACCGGGGTGGTGAGTTCGGCCGATCAAAAAGTAGTTCACTGATTGGTTATCACTTGCCAATTGGCTACTGCATCAGTTAGCACTTTCAGGTAATACGAGTTAATACTAGCTGAACAGCTAGTACTTCAGTAAATAGTTACTTTGGGTGCTGGATTGTCTGTGTGTTAGTATTAGGTCAATGTTAGGCATTAGGAGGGAGGATATTTTTAGGCATTAAGAGGAACTTAAACCTTGGATTGAACTTCATACCAGTCAGTAGTTGATACCCTGTTTCCCATGAGAAACCTTTACCTTCTCTCAAACAGATCATCATGGACCACTGTATTGATGATATTGGAGCGAAACCCATCCCACAGTGTGATGTTAAGTCCATGGCCCTGACAGTTCCTGTCTGTGAACCTTGTTGCATTGTGGGAAATAACGTCTGTTTCCATCTGCCAAGCATACAGTATCTCCCTTTGCAGAATGTTGTTTACTGAAAGTTCTATACACAGACATCGCCTGGCAGGACTAAAGATATCGCCACATGTGATGAAAGATTTTGCAATTGGCAGACACTAAGTAAATATAAATTAATATTGTAAAAAAAAAAAAAAAAATTTATACATATATATATATATATATATATATATATATATATATATATATATATATATATATATATATATTTCATAATGTTATTTTCGCTATAGTTCCTCTTTAGGAAGGAAGATAAGTGTGAGAAAAAGGGATAAATCAATAGTAAAGTAGTGTGTTACAAACCCCACAGGACATGCACATGTGATCGTTGCTTACAGCAGAATATAATGAGCCGGAAATAAGCAAATGGTGTTTATTGAAGACCATCTATCAAAGAAACTGTTCTTCTGTAAACCACACATACTTATAGAGGTTTTAGCCAGCAACAATAGAAAGTTTTTCAGAGGTCTCTCATCACAGCCTGTGTGAAAAAAAGGCTGTTTGTAATGCCCACTGTGAACACTGTTCACTGTAAATGTCACATTTTCTTCACATAAAACATGAAAAGATGAAAAAAAGCCTTTGTATTGCTATTTGCTAGTAATAACTGGAACTATTTGTGGCATATAGAATTTTAGTTAACTTTGATAGTTGTGCTTTAAGCACAGCCACACAGTGTTTATACAAACAAGTGACTAGTGCAACCAAAACCCTAACTAGTCTAACTAAGAACTAACGCACAAATATACAGTACAGTATAAACACTTGATTGTGGAACAACACCCACCCACACAGAAACAATATACAGGATATATATATATATATATATACTGTATATATATATATATATATATATATATATATATGTGTGTGTGTGTGTGTGTGTGTATATATATATATATATATATATATATATATATATATATATATATATATATATATATATATATATATATATATCAGAAGTACACAGTACACAGTACAAGATCCCAAGGCAGAGCACAGAACAGGGCAGGACTAGGAACATAGGAACACAGGAAACCAGAGTTCCGCAAGCACAGGGACACAGGGAGAGCTATCTGATTTTCTGGCATTTGCTGCAAGGAGAGCTGGTCTTATATAAGGGAAGAGATGGGTGTGTCCCAGGGGCAAACCCAGGATTTTCAAGGGGGGACTTTTTGAAAGGTCTCTCTCAGCCACGCACAATGCAGTATAATAATATGGTAGGATATCATGCTGGGTACACATAATGCAATTTTCCGTTCGACTGACAGGATCTGACAATTATATCCTAAATGTCCGATCTCAACAACAGAAGCAGTTTGGATACAAATAATAATGAGGACAGCTGACATTGCTAATAAAGGGGAAAGTGAAGCATTCACACGCCAGGGCTGTGCTCATACCTGGCTCTGTTAAGTCCCCCAGAGCTGCTTCATGTTCTGTACACACGTTGCTGCTCCATCCAAAGTCAACTGCAGCAGGGAAAGAAAGGGGGCAGTGCTGTGAGCTGCAGAATACCTGCAGATATTCTGGTGTCTTAACTTATGCTTGTACTGGTCTGAGGGAAGATTCTGGACAGCTGACCCCCCCCCACTTTGAATGGCTGGTGCCTGTTGTATCATAATCTATTCTACACGAGCAAGAGATCATGTGTCAGAATATTTTCCCAGCCAGACATGTTCACGCAGCTGCTGGTAGAAGATCTGTGATATCTTGCACTTTGTCATCCAATGTTTTCTTTGCGAATGGAAACGCAAAGAAAAAAATTCCAGAAGCTGAAGGAGAACTCTCAAGTAGTCACATCCTGAACATGGTGGAGCAATTTACTCATCCCAACTGATAATGTAAAAAAATCTGTAAATCACTTTTATAGGATACATGCTCTCCTTTATATTACACGCTTCTTCATATGTCTAGCTTCCTCACCGTTACATTGGGCCTGCACATGTGTGGGCCTGCCTTTGATCCACATCTGCATTCCTAAAGCCCAGCAGACAAACCTTTTTTCACAGAGCATCCTACTTTCATTCCACAACCCATATTGAAGAATGATCCATGTGAAGGAGAGCCCACAGCTGATGGAGTAGTGAGAGGGTATAGGAACACTGTTTTTTTTTTTTGTTTGTTACATCTCTCTGACACAGGTAAGACTCAATTACACCATTTATAGAGAATCTGTAGGTTCTCCAACAGTGGCAAAGATGAAAACCATCAACATGTTTTTTTTTCTAAAGCGTGGGAGGTCTAAACTCCCATGAAGATTTTATTTTATGTTAGTTGCATCCCCTAGGTGCACCAGGATTTGTAGTAAGCATTGGAGCTCCATGGAGGTTCCAGGTACAAGAAGTGTGAGAAATTTCCCTAGGGGCTCAGTCACACTATGTGCATTGCTGTCAGTTATGATGCACCACACATTGGGCTCCATTCACTACAGCGTGCTAACACTTAGCACAACAGTGATAAGCCGCTTTGCACGTGATATCATGTGCTAAGTATCATTATCATGTGCTAAGTATCATTATCACGTGAAGTCACTGCAGATCACGCAAACGGAATGTAGATCATGGATTATTACTGTATACAGTACATAAAGCGACGCGCGTTCATGTGCACAATGGGCTCGATTCACTCAAGCATGATAACTCAGTTATCACGTGTAAAGGCTTTGCACATGCAAACGCACATGTAAAGCATTGTGCGCGTGAACAGTTTGCAACGTACGGCACTTCGCACGATCAGAAGATAGAGTTTGGTAATGAAATCAACAATGGTGCTTACATTAACATGTGCGTTAATGTAATACGGTGCATGCAAAGTTTAACTCGCGTCGCTTTATGTACTGTATACAGTAATAATTCATGATCTACATTCCATTCGCGTGATCTGCAGTGACTTCATGTGATAATGATACTTAGCGCGTGATAATGATACGATGCACGTGCAAAGCTTTTACACATGATAACGGATATCACACTTTAGTGAATCGAGCCCATTGTGCGTGATCCTCATGGTATTATTATTATTAATTAGTATTTATACAGTCAGGTCCATAAATATTGGGACATCAACACAGTTTTAACATTTTTGGTTCTATACACAACCACAATGCATTTGAAATGAAACAAACACAAGGAGCCTGATTCACAAAGCGGTGCAAAGTGTTAGCACACTGGTGAAAAGCCCTTTATCATGCCTAAACTCAGTTTAGGCATGATAAGTTTAGGTGTGATAAGTTTAGGTGTGATAAGTTTAGGCATGTTAAGTTTAGGTGTGATAAGTTTAGGCATGATAAGTTTAAGCACCAACTGGGTTAGCACCGCAGTGCACAGCTGATCAAAAGTTTTGCGATAGCAAAGTCTGGTGCACTTCACATAGAGTTTAATGGTGCTGCTTTGCGTGCGGGACTTTGAGTGTGATCTAAACTTATCTAAACTTAGCATGCCTAAACTTATCATGCCTAAACTTATCACACCTAAACTTATCACACCTAAACTGGCTTTTCACCAGCATGGTGCAATGGTTATCACGCCTAAAGTCTTTTAGGCGTGCTAACTGGGTTAGCACCGCTTTGTAAATCAGGCCCAATGTGCTTTAACTGCAGACTGTCAGCTTTAATTTGAGGATATATACCGTACATCCAAATCAGGTAAACAGTGTAGGAATCACAACAGTTTGCATACAGTATGTACCTCTCACTTGTTAAGGTACCAAAAGTAAAGGGACAGGGTAATAATAATAAATCAGACTTGCACTTTTTAATACTTGATTGCAAATTCTTTGCAGTCAATTACAGCCTGAAGTCTGGAACGCATAGACACCAGACGCTTGGTTTCATCCCTGGTGATGCTCTGCCAGGCCTCTACTGCAACTGTCTTCTCTTCCTGCTTGTTCTTGGGGCATTTTCCCTTCAGTTTTGTCTTCAGAAAGTGAAATTCATGCTCAGTTGGATTCAGGTCAGGTGATTGACCTGAATCCGATTTAGGGGGAAGCCAACTAACTTATCTGTATGTTTTTGGAATATGGGAGGAAACTGGTGGGTTTAAAGGAAACCCACACAGACATCAGGAGAACTTACAAACTCTGTGCAGATAGTGCCCTGGCTGGAATTCGAACCGGGGACCCAATGCTGCAAGGCGAGAGTGCTAACTACTATGCCAACTTTCAGTCCATAGATTTTCATGGTGCCATTAACAGTACACAGTGTAGTGTTCCCACACATTGTGATGTAATGCATCTGGGTACAGTTTATCGCACAGTGTGCACAATTTCCCTTCGGGTTGTATTGAGTTGCGGCCACCAACATCCTTGTTATAACCTACCTGGCCGCTAATACTGTGTGTTGGTAAACACATGCACAATATCGCATTTTTGCATTGTATAGTGTGAATGCGCCTTAATGGAAATGCAAATGGCAATAAGTCTCTAAATGTATCTGTTACCAAATTTACAATATCGAAAATAAAAATATTTTTTTTCTATGAACTGGGGTTTAAATTAGTCTGCAATTTTATCTAATAAAAATCAGAAATAAAGTTTGCTGTTGAAAAATATCAGATTTATATACAAGGAAGCAAATAAATTGTGTATTGCTTCCTTTTCTTTTAAGATAGATTCTGGGAGCATCAAAAAATGTATTTAATGGTTTATTGACTCGTGCGTATTACAGGTATAGCATCTCTGTGCGTTATATTTTAAAATAGAACTCTGTTAACTTGTACCCATGTTAGTCAAAAGTTTGCTATCTAATCATACTGTATATGGTGCAAGACAATCCTTTAACAGATGGAGCTTTATGAGCCATGAAGTTTATTAAACATAAACAGCCAAGGAAAATGACATTTTGCTGAAATTCTGTTTCTTCCATTTTTTTAAAGCTCTTAAAGATTTTATAACAAATGGTTTATTGGTATGTGTCATATTTTGCCCACAAGCAGACATTTGCTGCTTTTGTTGAAGAACTTTTTCCCCCGTGTTTATGTATTTTGCTTTCCGTACATCCTGCGTGGGAAAATATAAATACAAAAGTACAACACACATACATATTCATGTGATTTCATTTTTACTTCAACACTGGCAGACAAATTCACAAACTGAAAAAAACATTTGGACTATTATTCGCTTGTTCTTAAATACTGTTTTGACTGGCATAATGGGAACTGATCTAAACAACTTTCTCTGAGATACCCATGATAACGAAAACTACCATTGTCCAACTGCCATGCTGCCTGCTGCTTCATTTCCTTATGCAAAGCAATGTTGAAGCAGTGTTACTTTGCTTAAAGCAGCAGGGACAGCCATACTATTCCAGGAAAAAAACACATATATTATATTAAATACTTGTTCTACTTACATAACATATGTATTGTACTGTCAACGTTTTTGATTTCAGTGAATTTTATATAGTAAACAAAGAGAAAACTGTTTCCAGGCATTTTCCATCTTTACTGCCTCCGAATGAAGCCAATCCTGATGTAATTTCCACCCCTACTCTTTTTTTTCTCTCCTAGAAACTACAATGTCATATCTAGCTTGCTTTGTAAACACACGTGAGCACATTAGAGATTGTATTTCAGCAGCTTCTGCAGAGGGGAGAGGTGTACTTCCATTCTCAGCCTCCTGTCCCACTGTGAACTACCCTTAGCCAATCAGTGAGGAGCAGGAATGTGTGTGTGTGTGTGTGGGGGGGGGGGGGGCAAGCTTCGTTCTCCCCAGCAATGTACCAGAATAGAGCCTGACTGAGATAAGTTTCATTTCAGCAGACACATTTATGATTATATTGGAATGCTTGCAATGCAGGGGCAGGACGTAGACTGCATGATAAACACAGAGCAGTGGGTAAATGGAATTTGATTTTGGGGCTGACAATCTCGCTTTAAACTAATTAAGTCATATGCAAACTGATACGCCACTGATGCCCCTCTGCATTTACATTCTGCTGTTACTTTTGCTTCCTGTTTTAGTCTCTGTGGAAAACACTGATGAAGCTGTTTGGGTGGAGAGGAAACTGCATTATTGGATATCACAGATAGGCATGGTCAATGAGATGCAAATAATTGTTGTGCATTATTTATGCTAATTTATGTGACTGTATGTACCTTGGAAATAGACCAATCAAATTCAGCAGTTGATGACTGTGATTGGCCGAATGCTAAGTGGAATACATTTGTATAAAATGATCACAATCAGTGCATGAAATATTAGCTTCTTATTAACTATCTGCTTTCAAGCAACTTTGCATCTTATGGGAGGAAAGCGCTGATTTGTTTTGGCAATCAGTTACATTTACTTATAGGCTAGGTTCACAGTGGAATGTTGCACTGTGTTCCCTGTATAACAGGAACTCAACGCAACAGAACAAAAAAGTGCCACTGCACATGGCATACACTTAAGCATACAGTCAATGAATGGTATGCTTCACTGCCTCTGTTAATGCACACCTTATGCAGTAATGCATTGCATGCAGTGCGCTGGGATACTGTAGTGCGTTGAATACAAACACAACGCATGCACTGTGAATGTTCCACAGAGTTACTATTGCAGTGCAACTTTCTGTGTTGAAGGGATCTTGGCAGCTACCAGTTTCAAATAGCTGAAAGGGCTGTCATGTTCAAGAAATTAACCCCCCTGCTCCCTTTTCACTGCCATTATCCAGGCCAGGTGTGAAATTCATCAGATGTGACTAGTGTTAACTGTTTGAAGCATAGTAGGGAAGACTCATCCTCCTCCCTAATGCTTAATGGGTTTCTTTGATCTAAGCTTGTGGGTAATTAGGTGAGTTCTTATTTGCCTTCCATCTTCTGTTGCTTGCAACTGGTGGACAGACAAAGGAAATACAGGAAGTGGAAGGATTCTTCCTGTAATTGACCCTTAAATGTAAAAAATGAGCTAAAATGAAAGTGTTTTTTTTTAAATAATAAAGTACATTTTAGCATGCATTTTTAATTTGCCATTGAGCTGCCCTGGGAGTTAAAAATGATGATTGGTTCCCTTTAAAGAGAACCTAAACTGAAAATAAAAAGTCAAAATAACCATACACAGATCATCCTCAACCTCCTTCTCCTCTCCTGCGTCCCGTTTGTCCACTGAGATCACTGGATTTCTCTGTCCTCCATTTTAAAAATGACCACTACCCCATAACAGCTTCCTGGTCAGCACACTGTTAAACTGTAATATCACCCACTTGAGCTATAGGGAAATATGGACATTACCTTGCACATTCAGTTGTAACTGACAGCTGCTGATATATAACTGACAGCAACTGGTATATTTCAGTTCTGACAAAATATTGTCAGAACTGGAAGGGATCACTGTAAGAAGAAAATGGTGATCCTCTGAAAGGAACTGATGGCGAGGTAAGTGTGTAATATTCATTTGCAGCTACGCCATGTGTTTATTTTAAATAATTTTCCTCCCTTCAGGTTCCCTTTAAGATGCCCCTATAAAGTTGCACTAGAATGTCCCACTGTGAACCTAGGCATATAGTCCTAATGTGAGCATTTAAATCTCTCTAATGCCTTTTATTAAATTTATGTGCACATAAAGGATGTCTATCTTTTATCCATGCATCGCCTCATTTTGAGTCCAATATTAAAAAATATAACAGTAGAGGAACTATGCCATGTTTACATAGAGCATCTGTAAGCCTCCCTCTTAAGTACAATGGTGATGGGCACCAGACGAGAAGATTTAAAGTGACATGGTTTAGCTAATCTTTACATGTTAATACCTTTCTTTCCTCATAATGCTATTTTTCTTGAAACCTATATTTTAATATTGTGTAATTCAGGTTAACAAATAAAATCAACAGAAGTGAAATTAAAGAGGACTGTAATGACATGTAATTGAAAGTTATAATTTATTAAGGATACCTATTTTTACCTTAATTTTCCTGGTGTCAGATTCAGAAATGCTTCTTATATCTATACAGTATATTGCTATGTGACCCTGCCTTTCCAGTGATATTTAGCCTGGGTTATGATGCTATTCAGTCTTCTGCCTAAGAGCACTCTGGGCGATCAGGCAGTATTTCTGCACACTTCACAGAGGAAAACATTTTCACAGTGATTTGGCTCGCTAACAGTAAAGATGCCGGCATCACTGATAGGGCTTGATTCACTAAACCGCGATAACTGATATCACGGTCACGCTAGCATTTCGTGTGCAATTTTCAAATTTCCACGCGCAATCGCGTTTGCGTGCAAAAATGTGCGATTGCGTGAGAAAAACGTTACATGCATTATAACGCGTGCAAAACGCTAGCGCGACTGTGATATCAGTTATCACGGTTTAGTGAATCAAGCCCATAAATTGAAGAATTTTAATCCTGGTGAGGAAAGACTTTACTAGGGGCAAGCTCAGACTAAATCATTTATAAATAATTATTGTAAAACAAAACCAAAAAACTAAATTTTATTCAGTAAAAATTCCTCTTTAATCTTTTAGATTGATGAATAAATGAATAACTAATTAACTTCAAATGAATGACTAGTTTATTTATCCTAAATTAATTTGAATAAACCTAGTCCTGTATTATCTTTGCATAGTGGTTAGAAGTTTGTTTGTCTTATCTCAAGTGGAGGCAAAGATGTTATAAACTTTTGCAGTCAACTCTGAAAAGAAATAAACGAAAACACTGTATTAAATGAATCTTCTTCCTATACCTGCTTGATTGAAGTCAATATGTGTTTAGCTGTATACTATAGATACACATCAGGATGGTATAAGTAAGGTTGAAAACTTGAAATGTGCTGTTGACATATAGCTGCTGAAAGCATTATAACAGGCGAGTGCTTCAATGTCATTTTCCTGGAAATATTTACACTTCTGTAAGATGGGGAGGGTGATTCATTATAGCACTGTAAAGGTAAACTAAAGTATGCATTTCTACTAAGCAAAAACCAGACACCAGCAAGCATGGGATGGGACCCTCAGTAGCTGTACACGAATTTGTTAAATACAATCCTGAGGAGATCTGCCCTGACATTTAGAGATCTTTTGAGATGAACTGCTCAGATCGATAATATATTTTCTTCTGCCCAGCCTAAAGCCTTCAATGTCAGTCTTAAGGTGGCCGCTAATGATACAATTTGCTGAATGATCAATTATGAACGATTCTTCGTATGAGCTATCGGAAATGGTAGTGGACAAAAATCTCCTACCCAATTCAATCAGATTGATGGGATTAAACCAAAAATCGGATCAATTTCATTAAGCTGATTGGATTGGTTAGGGTATTTTTGTCCTTTAGTGGTCCCAAAAGTTCATTTACGATCGTTCATACAAAGAATGGTTGATAATCGACCATTCAGCAAATTGTATCATTAATAGTCACCATTAGATGTCTTGTTGAATTCATACCTCCCTGTCTGTTTTTATAGGACATGACTGAATTGGATGCTTGATGTCTCCTTAGGAGATCTGCCTTGACATTTAGAGATCTTTTTAGATGGACTGCTCAGATCAATAATAGATTTTCTTCTTCCCAGTCTAAAGTCTTAAATGTCAGACTTAACCTCCTGAGCGTTACGTCAGAAGGTTTTGCAGCTAGATTCCCCCCATAAATATAGTAAAAGATTGAATGTCCACACAAGCTTTAGCTAGCACTAGGCTAGCTAGCATAAGTAGCCAGCACCCTCTGATCGCTGCGATCCCCCCGATTATACTTTACCCAGCCTGTATCCAGCGATCAGTGCAGCCTCCCCGATAGAGGCCGATTCCCGATAGAGTTCATGCTGAAATTGATCCAGAATCGGCCTTGTGTGTCGCATCTGTCGCCTCTCCACCCCAACGCTTCCCCCCGTTGAAAAATGTCCCCACAGTACCCCGTGTAAAGTGTACATTACCTGTCCACGGCCTCCACTTGTCCCCCGCTGGCTTCCGGGATTCCTTCTCTTGCATACACGCGCACCCCACTTGGTTTCCTAGTAATGGTGAACAGGTTTGACGTCACACACACGCCCTTACTAGGAAACCTTACTAGGAAACCAGTGAAGCACATTGGTGAAGGCGCCCAAAAGTATGTTGTAGCAACAGCTAGATAGTTTTACTCATAAAATTAGATAAATAAAAATAATTATAAAAATAAATAAATAAAAATATATGGTACGATGAGGAGGTCTCTTACCTCCAAAGAAGACTCACGTGGGTAGAAAAAGGAGTCTTTATTAAAATAACGGTTATACTGTAGACAACGAGTTTCACGGGACTCAGCCCGCTTCCTCAGGTCAATAAAACAGATAACCTTAACAATAGCCGTGCGGAGCTCGGGCGCATAGATCAAACTGCAACCTACCTTTGTGAGTATATCTTATTCACAAATTTACACCTCCAATTTATACTAACAATACTGCACCATAAGGGCTCCCGGTCTCACCTTTCCTACAGGTCAAGGTTAACCCTCTCCATTCTGAAGGGAGCACCCGAGACCCACACAGATACACTTACTAGGAAACCACTTGGCGCACATGTAAGGAGGAAGGAGTTTACCCGGAGACAGCGGAGGGACAAACGCAGGCCACGGGCAAGTAATGTATACTTTTCACTAGGCATTCGGGGGGGGAGGGGTCATTTTTCATTGGGGGGACAGCGCGGGGGTTTTGTCATGTTCGTCGATTGTCTCAAAATTGCACGCTGTTCCCACCCACACCCGATCGAGCAAGGAGGCCCAACATTTTGCAGCAAGCGTGATCGACAATGCAACCAATTTTCATCCCCAAATTGGTCGCATTGTTGGTCGGGCATGCACTTGGCAGCACCAATTAACATCCAATTCAATTATAATAATCAAATCGGATCAGCCGCCAAGTCACCTGATGTATCACCACCTATAGATGTCGTGTTGACTCTTGTACCTCCCTACTTGCTTATGTAGGAAATTACTGTAGTGTTGTCCAATCAGACTTGAACAAGGTGTTTTCTTCCCCAGGCTGCTGACCTGATCAGGGCTTTCTCCCCTGCTTGCAGTTTTCTGAAATTTGATGACTCTGTCCTGATCTGATCCAACCACACTCACTACAAATAAGGACTTTCCGTGTGTGCTGAATAGCCTCACATCGGTTATGAATATCTTCTTCACTGAAAGTTTTCATAACCTGCCTTGTATCTGACTTGTCTTCTCCATCCACCAATCTAGGGATCGTTTTATGGCATTTGGAACTGTTATAATCTCTTCTAAACTGTCCTGATCCTTGTTCCAGTTGTAAATGAGCCATTGTTGTAAGATTATCTTGTTTGTTTCATTGCCTAGTATACTGCCAGAGCTTTGGAAGTTAGAAGACCTAACATAGACCTAACAATTTTTCACTTGAGTTTTCTCCTAGGAGATAATTTTTAAAATAGATTTTCAGCATTCTGTAATCAAAAAAGTATCAAAATCATTTTGAGTATTTTTTTGCTTGCTGGTGATTTAAAATGAATTTTACTGACAAGTTTAAAAATATCACCTAGGAGAAAACTCAGGAGCCCATATGCAATTCACTTTTTCTCCTGGGTTTTCTCCTAGGTGATATTTTCACAACTTGTCATAAAAAGCCTTTTAAACCCCTAGCAAGCAAGAAAATACTCAAAATAAATTTGAAAGTACTTTTCACTAACTTTTGGGTACTTTTTCAGTTGTAAAGTGCTGAAAATTTAGTTTAGAGAGGATAATTATGTCCTAGGAGATAACTCGGGAGAAAAAGTTAATTGCATATGGGCCACTCTTTCTCCTGAGTTTTCTTCTAGGAGATAATTTTTATTCTTTTCTTTAAAATAACTTTATAGCACTTAGAAATTTAAAACGTATCAAAAAGTTAGGTGAAACGTGCTACCAAAATTATTTTGAGACTTTTCTTGATTGCTGGGGGTTTAAAAAAAAGGAGTTTTATTGACAAGAGAAAATATTACATAGAAGAAAACTCAAGAGAAAAAATTAATTGCAGATGGTCCATACGGGTTGTTATTACTGACTGAACCTTCAAGATATTCTCTTCTGGCAGACAGTAGGCGCTTGGCTCTGAGACTAACACAGCATCGTGTACCTCCAAATTTTGATTGCCTGATGAAGCGGGCGGTTGACCCGTGAAACGCGTTGCATACTTGGAGATCTTGTAATAAATTTAATTGTCTATTTACAACGACTCGTTGGCTGTTCAATATATACCTGAGGGTGGCGTCCACCTACCCCCCTCCTTTTAAACGGTTTTTAACCATTTTATTCTAATTTGGCGCCTCTGCTACAACCTGCTATTCGAATAGTCTTTGGGTAGGATATTCTATTCTGTAACCCAGAAATTAGTAAATTTGATTTCTGATAATTTACTATTCAACCTGTTGCTGCAGGACCACTTGCCTGTGTTGTTTTAGTTGCTGAACATTTTCCATCACTATTAGCAGGTCGTCTAGATAGAGAATAATAAGAATTCCTTTTGATAACATGAATCCAACTAGTACCCCATAACTTTTGTAAATATCCATAGAGCAAAAGTTATTTCAAACAAAAGACATCAGAAGTGATAGTGTCTTAGACCACTCTTGTCTTTGACATTGATCATAAGAAACTTCTGACTTGCTTCTCTGATGTAATTGGTGTAATTGGTATATGCCAATAAGTGTCTGTCAGGTCTATATTGACCAAAAAACAGTTTTCATTTAATACATTTTTCATTGAGAATACTGTCTCCGTTCTGAATCAGCTGTACTTGATGAAAGTATTGTAATAGTTTTACATTTAGGGTTGAACTGATCTTCTCTGTGGGCTTTCTGACTAAACTAATGCTGGAGTAAACGCCCCGGTATTCTTGCTCTGGAGGGACTTTTTTCACTACCTTGAGAGATATCATGTTCTGATCTGGACAACAGTTTTGAAAATGAGCGTTTTCCACGTCTTTCGGTATCTTTTGCCATTCTGTAAGATACCTCATAAATTTACAATGCACCTCAAAGTGACACTGAGGCGAAAAAAACAACAACTTATGATCTTATGAATTGTATGTGTAGTACGGATAAGGAATAGATCATTAGTAGCAAAGAGTCTCATATTTTTATTTTCAGTTATATAGTGTTTTTTATAGCATTGCATCATATTGTCATATTTGCAGTTTGCTCTGTTTTACAGTTTAAATACAGAGTGTGATTTGCAGAGCTAATGACCCTTTGAACTTTTCTGAAGTAAAAACCTTATTCGAAGCTGTCTGTCACTGTTTCTTTGATGTATAGCACTCCAGAAATCAGCTACCCATTTGGGTCGTGGCGCTCAGAGAATCTCTTTTGCATAGATAACAAATGAAGTTTCTTAACTCTTCCTGTACTGGAAACAATATATGACTTGTTTCTTTGCTATTAATGTTCTTATTTCTTGGCTGTACTACACATACAAGTCATTATCTCATAAGTTTATTTTCACTTCAGATTCCCTCTAATGCTGGGAATACACGTTTCGTTTTTGCCTTCGTTTTAGCCTTCGTTTCGTTCGGTAAACGAATCGAGTGTTGAAAACGTATGTGAAAATAGTCATAATCTCATTATAGTTTCGATTAATAGACCCCAAAAACGAACGACTAGTGATCGAACATGTTTGATATTATCTCTCTTTATCCATCTAATCGAACCATTGGTAGGCTTGATGGCTGTTCAGATCGATTATATATTCGTTTATGTTAGTCCGTCCCTGTAAAAAGGGATTTTCGTTTCGTTTCTTTGCAGCCTTCGATCATTGGAAAAACGAAACCATCAGAATCGGAAAAAAAAACGAAACCGTGGGTGGTGATATTAACCGTATGTTTGATTATTTCGGGATCGAGAAGGACAAAAGGCACAATCGAAACGAAGGTTTAAACGAAGGCAAAAACGAATCGTGTATTCCCAGCATAAGTCTGGTGCCTTTGAGGATTAGACTATGATTTTAGACTTGGGGCCTTTCTGGGCTTTATGCTGGGAATACACGGTTCGTTTTTGCCTTCGTTTAAACCTTCGATTCGTTCGGTAAACGAATCGAGTGTTGAAAACGTATGTGAAAATAGTCATAATCTCATTATAGTTTCGATTAATAGACCCCAAAAACGAACGACTAGTGATCGAACATGTTTGATATTATCTCTCTTTATCCATCTAATCGAGCCATTGGTAGGCTTGATGGCTGTTCAGATCGATTATATATTCGTTTATGCTAGTCCGTCCCTGTAAAAAGGGATTTTCGTTTCGTTTCTTTGCAGCCTTCGATCATTGGAAAAACGAAACCATCAGAATCGGAAAAAAAAACGAAACCGTGGGTGGTGATATTAACCGTATGACTGATTATTTCGGGATCGAAAAGGACAAAAGGCACAATCGAAACGAAGGTTTAAACGAAGGCAAAAACGAACCGTGTATTCCCAGCATAACAGGCTGTAAGAGGTAAACTTTCTCTGAAGGCTTTAAAGGTTTCAATCATGTCCTGCCTCATTGCTCTCATAAAGTCCTTACAAAAGGCAGTGTTATAGTCACTAACAATGTTTGCAATACACTTTTGACAGGATTATTTAGTCCAGTCCTGCAGCAGTTTTACATTACATAAACACCTGGACCTAATCTTATAGCTCTCAGAAGAAATATTACAGCTTTCAGGAAAAAATATCAATACTGTTAATTGATAAAATTAAATGAACAAATCCACAAGTATCAGAAGCCCAGTGTGACTAGCCATAGTTTGGGGAAAACTAAATTGTGTTCCAATTTAATGTGGCTCCAAGAACACAGGTGATCAAACATGAAACTTATTAGATGTTTAAACTCATGTAGCCAGTGATATCTGAGGCATGATCTAGTAGTAGTAAATCATTTATTGCATGTGTGAAGCTGTTTAACATTGATAAAGTAATCCAGCACTTAATATTTCCTGTCCAAGTATATATGGTGGTCATTAGAAGTGACTCTATAAGCAAGTGTCTTCAGATCACAATCAACAGACTGCATATGTTGTAGATATCTATGGCATCCAAATCAAGCAATGTAGGTGATTGCAAGTAAGGATGCCATGGATAATCTTTTAGAAATGTGATCACATATTGCATGCAATAAAAGCTGGAAAATCCATTCTTGTCCTGATGATGCTCACCATCACTGAAATAATATTAGTACTCCTGAATTAATATTACTATTTTTTATTTACGTGGTGCCAACATCTTCCATAGCACTGTATAGTACAAAACAAATATCGGAGAACAAATATACATGAGAAATTCAAGACACTGTAAAGTCATGAAATTTAATAGTAGAAATACAAATACATACATAATTAAGTTTGAGATATCTCTAAAGTTGGTACATTTGCATATGGTACATTACAGCAGTATAAGAAACACTAGGAGGAGGTCCCTGCCCTTGTGAGCTTACAATCTAATAGGTAGTGGGGAGGAAACAATAGGGAAGGAGAAATGCTTACACTAAGCAATGCTTTTTTAGTAAGAGGGCTTTTCGGTCTCTTTTGGTCCCCTATACTTTCCTAGTATTTTTGGGTTACCCCGAGCTCCTTGGTTATTCTGAATATAGAAAGTATCTAAAAACCCAGAGATATGGGAGCTTGCAAAGTACATTTGTTCTCAATAACATGTTGGAGTAGAAGTGGTGATATAACTACCAGATACGACCAACATAACATATGGCAGATACACTAAATAAGCTCATTTACACCCAAGTAGATATTCACCATAATGCCAGTGTTGACTTAAAGAGACTCTGTAACAAAATGTTCAGCCTTATTTCTTCTATCCTATAAGTTCCTATACCTGTTCTAATGTGTTCTGTCTTACTGCAGCCTTTCCTAGTTGCACAGTGCCTGTATTATCTCTGTTAAATAAACTAATCTTCTTTCCTCTGACGGCTTTGTCGGGCCCAGGCACTCAGGCAGGAATGTGTTGCACTGCTTGTTATAGGCAGAAGCTATACACACCCTCTCCACGCCCCCTGCAGGCTCTATGTGAGTCACAAACTGAGCTCCTCTCAGCCTATCACGTCATGTCTTTTGTTTGTAAACACTGCCTAAAACTGGCAATTACATGCCAGGATTGCAGCAGGGAGTGGCAGAAACAGCACAGCGAGGCCCAGGAGAACATAATGAATAGAATGGTATGCTTTTTATTGTAAGAATTTTAGAGTACAGATTCTCTTTGAGGCTCAGTAAGGATGTAAAGCCGCACAACCTACGCTTTGTGCAGTAAAGAAACATGCTGCAGATAATAGATCTATTGTTTCATCCATAATGAAACAGGTATGCATAGATGGGGATCAAAAACATCAACAGCACAAGATGGCCACCAGTTATACAAACCCTTTATAGTATTGCCTCAATACACTATTCTTGAGGTACCATAAATAGTGTTGTAGCGAACATGAGTCCATTTTTCGGCAAAAGTTAACGAACGGGTGAACTGGGCGAACCGCCATAGACTTCAATGGGCAGGCGAATGATGGAAAAGTTGCTTAAAGGGGCCTAACACCTGGACCGTGGCATGTCGGAGGGGGATCCATGGCAAAAGTTCCAACTAAAATGACATAGTTGACGCAGAGTCATGTTTTAATCTCTAAAGGGCAGAAATCACAGGACATTCCTAAATTTGTGGAATTAAGTGCTTTAAAACATCCAGCGTATGTACACGGCGATAAGGTAGTGTAAGGGTTAGGCCCAGTTCACACTGTAAGGGTTAGGCCTGGTTCACACTGACATATGAAACGCTGTGTTTAACGCACAGCAAACAACCGCAAAGAGCTTTAGTTATAATGTCAGGTGAGAAAATCATTGTTTTTACTAGTTGACACCCCCAGGACATAAATGTTAGTCCTCTCGGGGGCAATCTTTGTGTAGTGGTGTGTAGTGGCCGCCGTGCTTGTGCACATGTTCGCGGGAGTGCAGGCGATCACAGTTTTCCAGCCCCTATGGTCAGGCTGAGGTAGTTCAATGACCGTTAAGTGACCAAGAAAACCCCACTGATTCTGCACGGAGGCCTTATACAGGGGACAGTAGTGGATACTAGATTCCAGTAGTGGTTCTGGTGTTTGTTTGTTTTTAAACTGAATGTCACTTCACACAGGTCAGGTGACAGATAGGTTTATGCTATATGCAACAATCAACTCAAAATATAGACCCTGTCAGTGAGGCCTTATGCAGGTCAGTAGTGGATAGTAGATGCCAGTAGTGGTGGTGAAGGATTATTGGGTTATGGTCGGTGCACTACTAGGACAAGCAGACCTGTCTCCAACAGCTAACATGGGCACTGGACTCACAGAACTGCAATATAACAATAGCAAGAAAAAGAAAAATAGCCTTTAGAAGGGATATTGGGTTATGGTCATTGCACTACTAGGACCAGCAGACCTGTCTCCAACAGCTAATGCATGCACTGGACACACAGAACACCAATATAACAATAGCAAGAAAAAGAAAAATATCCCTTAGAAGGGTGAACTACTGTAGCACTAAGCACTGACTGCACCTGTCTGCAACAGCTAAAGAGCACTATGTGGACATGTGGACACATCGAACAGCAATATCACAATAACAAAACACAGCCCTAAGAAGGGCTCTTGGGGTTATGTAGATGGTGAATCGGTACTGTAGAAGCAAGAAACTCCACTGGGGACACAGCACACAGGCTTACCTACTGCTTTCCCAAGCAGCAGCACACCTCTGCCCCTTACACTCCTTCACAGCAGCTACAGACAGAGTGTAAAATGGCTGCCGTGCTGGTGTTTTTATGGGGGGGGGGGGATGTGGTCCAGGAGGGAGGGATAACTAATTGGCTGCCATGTGTCTGCTGACTGATGTGAGTGGTCAAATTTTTGCTCCATGATGTGATGTATATGGGGCGGGTCGAACATGCCATGCGTTCGCCTGCCAACACGAACACCCTTTGTTTGCAAGGACCTGCCCACTATCCCTAAACATATATAGTCCAATATACATTAATTTAAGTATAAACTGAGCTCTCTGTTTTTTTTTACTTGAGAAAGCAGGTAAAATTTAATTACTGATCTGTATACTGAGGATACCCCATCAGCCCTGCCCCCATTCTGGTCCTTCTGTTGGTCCCATTGCATGTAGAGAGTACAGATATGAAGCATGCTAGAGGGGATTTGAATAACTAACTTTCCTCACCACAACTGTTGGCTTTCCTCCAGCGACTGCCCACCCAAACTTCCTTTTTGTTCAACTGCATGCAGTATTCAGATTTGCTCTAGGTTCCTCTGTTTGCCACTGTCATTCAGCCTCATTTTGGATCATAGCCCACAATGTGGCTTAATGGGGCAATGGGCAATGCAACCTGGAAGAAGGCTGGATGACAGCAGGAGGATCCAGAAGACACTGTGGTAAGTGAAAGACATGCAGGTAAGCAGCATCTGAATGGAGGTGACACAATAGTTGGATTCAGGAAAGATAGCTATATCAATATCACACAAACAACCCGAGATTATATAAAATTTTATACCGCAGCAAAGGTGCAGTATTAGCGCCTCCTCACTGTGTATTTTACTGGATTGTTGTGATGACATTAGGTATCAATTAAAGTTATTTTGAAGTGAAAAAACAAAACAAAACAGAATTTAACAGCCAACGTATTCAAAACCTGTGAAAAGAGATAACAATTTTGTAAACTGAAAATATTTTAAAGAAAATATATTCTATGTACAGTATACTAAGAATGTTAAAATGAATATAAAGAAAAATAAATGTATGCTCTTGAATATATTATATTGCTTTTTAGAGTTCAAGGAAGTCATTTTATTTTTTTAAACATTTTTAGTATTTCTTTACTTAATCACCCTGTAGAGTTTTACGCTTTTACCATGTATTTAGATAATTTTTGGAGTTTTGAATCATAATGATTCCATTTATTAGCTAAGTAAGAGATAAGTAAAAAGTAAGCCTTCGGCTAATACGCCTTCTTCCGACTTCCATCCTGTTTATTAACAAGATGTTAAAACACACCGCTTATATACACTGGTCATACTGAATGTCCTGTGTATATAAGCTGTGTGTTTTAACATCTTGTTAATATACAGGATGGGAATCTGAGGAAGGCTTATTAGCCTAAAGCTTACTTTTTTTTTACCTCTAAGTTAGCCAATAAATGGAATCATCATGATTCAAAACTTCTTGCTTTTACTGATGGCCAACACGATACAACACTATACTGCTTTTAGGTATGTTTATTGTAGGCTATATTTATCACTTCCGGATTGTAAGGGAAAATAGTCTTATTAAATAATTCCTTTACCTTGTGATAAGGGGTCTGAGGAGGTAAATCAGAAATATTGAGAATGAAGTAGAAAATAGGGTTTTTTGGTCTGCATGATCAAATATCCATTATACATTTTTTTTATTGATTATGTGCTCTTATTGGTAAAAAATCTTCTTTAATTCCAAGCTCTTCCGCCCCCATTGCTGTAAGTCTCTGCCTCACCAAGCTGTTTTGCAGTAATCCGTTTGCGATGACATCATCCTGCACATGCATTCGCAGGACAACAGGGCATTCATACAGGAAGTAGTTGGTTAGCAGCATCGAGAAGACGGCATAAGACTTGGGCTAACAGCCAGGGTTGTACAATAATGCCAGCTTATACCAGTCTTACTGAAAAAAGAGAGTTGTTGGAACGAAGCGTTCTAATTTTATAGTTAATATTATGTACATATTTGCTTCAGTAATGCATTTGAATTAGCATACTTTAATCATTTACTCTCATTTTCCTTACTTAGGTTAAATAAATAAGTATTGAAATGTTAGCTGTTTTCTTAAACCTTATACACGTTCACTGATTTCAAAGAACAGATGTTTCAGAGCTGGGAAAAAAAAATCTCAGTATACAGATTCTCTGGGTGCTAATTTAACATGGCAATGAGGTGAGAGCTGGACTCAGGCTAGTTTCAACATCAGAGGATTGGAATGCATTCTATTTAGCATGGAAGTCAAACAATCCATTGACAATAGATTGCTTTTCATTTCAAGATCTGCTAAATAAATAGAAAACTAATTAACAGTGCAGTACGACAGATGTAGTTGGTTTGAATTTCATTACAGCTCAACCAGGGACCGAGTCTCAATGAACAATTTTCACGTACAGCATTTTTGATATGTTGTTCCTATATTTTTTAATCTCTAGAAGGAAACAGTACTTCAGTGCTTATTTTTCTGAATTATTTGCATGGCTTGTCTCTCTTCCTCTGAGTTGTACCGCTGCAAAAGTAGCTTAAAAGCAAACAAAACCGAGCTCTTGAAATAAGTCCAGTATAAAGAATTCCTTTCATTTTTTTCTCTTTTACTTTTTTTTCCTTAGTGAGGGCTTAGCCAGTTCTAGTAACTGTTCAGAATTGCTGAGAATTAATCCGATATATTCTTTGTTATGTCTTGTTGCAAATGTGCTCAAATGCAAGTTATGTATTTCATTTCACAAAAGGATTATACAAATAACGACAAAGCAATTCAAAGTTGAACATTAAATGCGATAAAATAATTTAGAAAATAATCTAGAAAGCTAGATCTTGTTTTAGAATGTTTTGCATTTTTGGTCTATGCAGAAACCTTACTGAGACTGTTGTCAGTCTATTTATTCATCCGTCCATCCCTTGCAATTAGGATCAGGTATAAAGTGCATTCCTTACAGCTAGGTTCAGGTACATGGTACATTCAAAAAGTGTACAGAGAATTACTTTTATTTTGTTGTGTTAAATAGCATTATGGCTGCATCTGAGCAAATTATTTTTTGCTGAGATGTAGCCTTCACTGTTACATGGGAAGGAGTGGAGAGAAAAGTTTTTTACGCATGTAAGATGGTTCTTGGTCAAAGTGGCCATCTGGCCGTTTAATGGCGGACTCAGCTGAGAATCTAGCTTATGTACAGCAGCCTTTGACCCCCCCTTCATGCTTTTTGTGGATCAACTCAGCCAGGCACTGGTCGAGAGTCTTGTTCTCTACCTCTTCCACCCGCCACGACATGTACCGCGCTGTTGACCCTCCTCCCCTCTCCGTAGCAACAGAACATGTTGCTAGCCAGTAGGCTAGTGATGCTCCTGTACAGAACTCTTCCTGAACTCTCTTGAGATCCCTTCAGTGTGTACTGAGCTTAAAATGTACCTGAGACTAAAGGCTGCAAAAGTTTTATATATACCTGGGGCTTCCTCCAGCCCCCTCCATGCAGATCGCTCCCTCACCACCGCCGTCCTCCACCTCCTGCATTGTTTAAGCTAGGTTATGGAAAACATAAAGATGAAAGGAACCGGGCACTGTCCTGTTAAAGCATTTATTCACAACTTGCAGCCAGTGACATGTGGTGATGAACACAATCATAGCATCAAACCTGTCAGATGTCTTGCATCATTGTTTCATAGATACATCCAGTGAGGCTTGCGAGGGTATGCGGTGACCAGGGGATGAGGGATGTGCACAACAGCCGTTTCGCGCTCTGTAGCGCTTGCTCGCGTGCGTATCCGGATACGTACATGAAATGTACATGAACATAGCAGTGCTGTAACTGTATATCCAATAGGCAGTATTTCACATAAATAAGCCCCTCACCTGGCTTCTGTCTTGTTTTCGGCTGGCTGGCAGGCTGGCTGGCGGTGATGCTGTGCTGGCCTGACTTTGCTGGGCGCTGGGCCTGGGACTTTGCTGGGGGATTTGCTGGGGGCTTCACTGGGGTGAGGACATTTATGGGCGCTTTGCTGGGCTGGGGGCTTTACTAGGCTTTTCTTGGCTGTATTCTTTGCTGGGCTGGGGCCCGGAGGCTTTGCTTTGCTGGGGGCTTTGCTAGGCTGAGGGGTTTGCTTTGCTGGGGGCTGTGCTTTGCTGGGCTGGGGCCCCAGGGCTTTGCTTTTCTGGGCTGGGGGCTTTGCTTTGCTGGGCTGAGGCCCAGGGGCTTTGCATTTCTGGGCCCGGGAGCTCTGCTTTGCTGAGGCTTTGCTAGGCTGGGTTGGGGCTTTGCTTTGCTTGTCTGGGGCCCAGGGGCTTTACTTTGCTGGGGGCTTTGCTAGGCTGGAGTTGGGCTCTGGGTCTTTGCTTTGCTGGGCCCAGGGGCTTTACTTAAGCTTAGGTGGCTAGGTATAGATGCCTTCAGGATAGGTAGCTAGGTATTGATGTCTTCAGTATAGATAGCTAAGTATAGGGGTCTTCAGTATAGGTATTAGGTATAGGATCCTTCAGTATAGGTAGGTAGGTAGGTATGTGGCATTCAGTATAGGTAGGTAGGCATGGGGCCTTCAGTATAGGTAGGTAGGTAGGTATGGGGTCCTCAATATAGGTAGGTAGGTATGGGGTCCTCAGTATAGGTAGGTAGTTATGGAGCCTTCAGTATAGGTAGGTAGGTATGGGTAGGTATGGGGTCCTCAGTATATGTAGGTAGGTATGAGGTCCTCAGTATAGGTAGGTAGTTATGGAGCCTTCAGTATAAGTAGGTAGGAATGGGGTCCTCCGTATAGGTAGGTAGGTATGGAGCCTTCAGTATAGGTAGGTAGGTACAGGGGCCTTCAGTATAGGTAGATGGGTATGGGGTCCTCAGTATAGGTAGGTAGATATGGGGCCTTCCGTATAGGTAGGTAGGTATCGGGTACTCAGTATAGGTAGCTAGGTAGAGGGGCTGCCCTCTTCCTCCTTCCCCTTACTCATCCCCCCGCACATCTACAAGCAGCGGCTTACCTATGCCTCGATTCCAGCGTGGAGCCTGGAGTGCACAGCTGCAGACCTCTCTCTCACTCACTCCTGTGTGTTTCCCCGATGCTCGGTTTCTGCTAATGACGTGATCAGCGTCATTAGCAGAAGCCGGTCACTAGGGGAACGGTCAGGAGGGATAGAAAGGTCTGCGGCTGTGCGCTCCAGGCTCCACGCTGGAATCGAGGCATAGGTAAGCCGCTGCTTGTAGATGTGCAGGGGGACGGGACAAACGGCGGAAGGGGGGAGGGAAGGGCGGATGGAGTCGACACGATCTGAGGTCTGGACTGGCAGGGAGGGAGGCTCACGGGGCACCCAGCCTTAGTTGGATCCGTGGCATCATAGCGACAGGTTCAGAGCGGTGCCGGGGATCAAACCCCTTAGCGACGCCACTGGCACTCTGATAAAGCTGACCTTGCATGTGTTGTGTTGATTCTAACTACATTTGCTACTTAATATTTACTTACTTACCCAGAGTGAGAACACATTTGAGGTCTCACATTATATGATTTGACTGTCATTTGAAGAGGCCAGAAATGTCAGGAATTAAACCACATGGCAGAGGCCTGCAGCGGATCGGATACCTGCGAGTTACCCGAAATGCGGGTCCCCGAATTGATTAGACCTGCGAGTGTGGGTCGGGTCGTGGGTAGCAAGTTGCGGGTGAGGGTCGAGTAGTGGGTAGTGTGTTGCAGGTGCGGGTTGGGTCGCGGGTAGTCAAAACAAGAATAAGAAAATTCTGTATCTTTTGCCTTCCCAAAATCTGTGATGAATGCTGGCACCAAAATACTTTCTTGATGACTTGTTTGCTGCTTCTCATCTTAAATGCCAGCAGACTCCTTCCTGCTCTCAAGCTGAGACCTCCCCCATGCTAGTGCATATAACTGGGAACATGCCAGAGAATGTGAGAATGAAAATGTGTTTTTCATGGAAGGCCAGAAATCACTGGGGTATGCTCTGTTAGAGGAAAAGGTGCAATAGGAAAGCTCTGTCTTTTAGTGACAGACTGGGGATATTTGATAGGACAAGAGCTAGAGAATGTTCTGGCATGTTCTCTAAAGCTGGAGGGAGGAGGCAGAGAAGCACATGGCAGATAGAGAAGCACATGCCACATGTATTATCTGCTAACAGACAGTGTAGCCGCATCCACAGCCATCTAGCACACACAGGTATGTGTTTGCTGCATATGACAAGAATAATTAAATACAGGATTTTATTAGCAGACAGGTACAAGACAATGGGGCAGATTTATCAACACAAATGCATGCAAAATGGAGGAAAATCTATTGCAAAAGTGAAACAATTGACGTGTGTGCTGCTTTTTATTTTCTTTTGGTTGTGATAAATATGCTTCAATTAGCTTTGATTCTGATTGGTAAGTCATGAGTAAGTGCGCATATACAGTATATTTGTTCTCCCTGCTTAAAAGCCTTGTTGTACTCTTATGCAATCCTGATTTTCTTAATGAATTACCATTTATTTTGCTGTTGTGCTACTGTAATGAAGAAAAGATTAGGGTGTATATACAAATCCAATTTTGATTGTCCAAATTATCTCCCAATTTTACATCTCCTATGTAGTATGAGAGATTACCTACTCAATTTGCTCATTGTCGTTACAGCCGCACAACACAAAGCCTAGACCACCTAATTGCACACACTCGTACCCATGTCGTTACAAGACAAGTTAATTTTGGCACATAATATTTCTTCTCAAGCCTACACGTTTTTGCTCAGGTAGATCTGCCAAGCACCTTTATTCAGCAGTAGCTCATCATTAACAAATAAAGGTTCTAACAGAAGTAATTGCACTTTGGGTGCATACACACACACAATGTTAATTGGCCGATTTTGATTGGCCCTCATACCACAAGGAGGATCAAGATTGTGTGTGTATATGCACCCTTAATTCTGAAAATTATTTATATGAGCCTGGACGCTGTGTCTATTCCTTGCAACTCATAGCTGCAGCGGTGGAAGTGTCACCCTGGCCACCAGAATGCATGCTGGGAGATCTAGTACATTAATGTGCCTACATCTCCTATGATTACATTAATGTACTACTGTACGTCTCCCAGTGTGCATTGCAGTGGCCTGGGGGGGGGAGGGGCACTTCCAATAGATGCAGTGAAGATGGGGAGCAGCCTACAGCATACAGGGACAGGGATGTGGGTGCTCTGGTATTTGTTGTTTGAGCAGGACTGTTACTTCTCCGGTTTTATTGATTTAAATAAGAGTAGAAAAATCTTTAAAACACTTCTTTGGATTTGGTTTGTGTGTTTAAAAAAAGGTTTTATTTACTTTACAGCCCCCCAATGTTGCTTTAAATGTGTACTTTAACAGACAATGGAAAAAGCGGGTTGCGGGTCGGGTAGCGGGTCTGCGGGTGCAGGTAGTGGGTCTGCGAGGGCTGGTATGAAAAGTTGGACCCGTGTAGGCCTCTACCACATGGTACAACATAAACAATTAGAAGCTCAGGAAAATCCCTGCTTGTCCTAAAAGGCTGGGTATTCAGTGCTTCCAATAAAGATCAGAGGTAAGTCTAAAACGGTAGAATTGTCCGTAAAACCCATATTGGCTATAGAAACAGTATATTAATTGGTTATACTCTCTATGCAGCCCACTTTTTGACACTAATATTAGAGCATGTATTAGACTCCGTAGCACCTCACACCCACTGGACATTCAGTAGCTGATCTGCTACTTGCAAACCTGTTTTTCTCTTTGGGAAAATCTGTACACAAACTTCATATTACAGTGTTTCCCTATGTATGTGCACCATAAATCTGTCAGCGAATAGGAAGGGAATATAAATTTGATCAAAGGTGACCTCATAAAGTCAGCAAACAATTACTCATTCCTCTATTCAGGCAAATTATAATGTACAAGCAACAGCACTGGCATTTAAAACCACAGGGACCCGGAAGCTGACAGGGAAAGTGCTGGCTTTTATATCCAGCTCCAGCGAGATTATAAATTGCTAAAGGGGTCTTATAAAGACTTGCTATTTTTAGTAAGCGAAGCAAAATTGACAGAATTTCATTCTTTATTAGACTGGGATTGCCAAATCAATGTAATTTATTTTGCAACTGCAAAATCAATTTTCATACAGAATGTGGACAGATCACTAGAATCAATGTTTCTGTTACTAAAAAGTATACAGCTATTCTCATTGGTTGAGATGTTAACGCTGATTGGATTTCAGGATTTTGGTGGACCAAAATTACACATGTATCCTCAATGAATTGGAAACATTAAAAGTGTAACTACACTTTAGTACAAAAATGTGTGTAACTTAGGTCATTACTAATAACATTTCATTCGGTAACTGAAGGCCAATAATTATTATCTTTTGAAGTCAACTTGCAACTCCTAAAACTTTGTCAAGAAACATTTTGAAAACCATGGCAACAATATAAAGCTTGTTGATAGTCAGAATTTTCTTCTCTTCCTCTCATTGTTTTTTAGTCTGCAAAAAGCAGAAAGTAAAATGTATCTCATGCCTGCTGTCTGGTTATTACCCTGAATTCTGCATTGTCCTTCACCTCTGACATCCAAAATGTTACCTGGTCCTGCAGCTTCCACCAACACTCTTTTTTCTGGCCTTCTATGACCTATCCACTTCAGAATCAGCATCAGGACTTGTGTTTGGCCTACAAATCCATCCACAAGTCTTACCCAAACTTCAGAGGTACACATCTAGCAGCTCACTCCAATTCTCTAACGACCTACGCCTGGCTCTGCACATTACCCACTCCTATGCGCAACATTAGAATTTTTCTAGGGCTTCACCTATTCTCTGAAACATCCTTCCACCCCATATTTGGCTCCACTTTCCTTCAACACCTTCAAACAAGCCCTCAAAACGCACCTGAAGTGATACTGAAATGGTCCTCACATCTGGATATTGGCTATGCATACACAGAAATATTAATCATCCCTACCTCAGTAGCAGGTGGGCAATGCAAGACCGATTTCCAACTGACGCATATAGAGGAGTTCAGAAAAGACACATCGCAGTGATCACAGCAACCTGGTGCTGACATCACACTGTGGGAGGAGTTTAACCACAATATAAGCCATACAGAGCCCCCTGATGATCCCTTTGAGAAAATTAAAAGTTATCTCATGTGAAAGGGGGTATCATCTACTGACTGGGTTGAAGTTCAATCCTTGGTTACACTTCCTCTTTAAAGGACCTCTGTCGCGAAAATCTCAAGATTTAAAATATATGTAAACATATACAGTTAAAAGGTACGTTTCTTCCAGAGTAAAATGAGCCATAAATTACTTTTTTCCTATGTTGCTGTAACTTGCAGAAGGAAGTAGAAATTTGACAGAACCAACAGGTTTTGGACTAGCCCATCTCCTCATGGGGGGTTCACAGGGATTTCTTTTCAACTGCCAAAAAAGTGTGCAGTGAGAAGGGAGGCTGGCCAGCATCTTTGTATAAATATTTTTCAGGGAATGTCTTCAGGAAATGTCTTTATAAATAATAAAGGCCATGCTGAGAATCCCCTATGGAGAGATGGACTAGTCCAAAACCTGTCAGTAATGTTGGATTTCTACTACCTCCTGTAAGTGACGGCAACATAGGAGAAAAGTAATTTATGGCTCATTTTACTCTGTAAAAACGTACTTCTTATTTGTATGTGTTTTAAGATTTTTGTGGCAGTTCCTCTTTGAGGTGCAAGAAGGAGATGGGAAACAGTGTGTTAATGATAACTATTATTCAAAGCATATCATATAGAAGGGATTATTACAAGCACAGGACCAACAAAGAGCTAATAGTGTGGTTGAGGTGGGCCCCTCTAGCCCAAGGGCCCGATGCAGTTGCTACCTCTGCACCCACTATTGCTACGCCTGTGTGTGTTTGCCAAAGCCATGATGTACTTATAGGAAATACTGTCTACATAGCTTGGTATTTGACACGTACAGACTACTCTAGTCAGCCAAGTGTGTAGCAAAAGTTTATTTTTAAATATCTGTATGGTTTACAGACTGTGATGATAAAATGATTTTGGGTCAGCTGGACAGACACTGTGTAATCTATTTTTGTACATGCAGTAATTACTGACACTATTTATACTAGCTTTAGCCATAAAGTGTTAGTAGTTGATTTTATTTATCCATCTTCTGTAAGTAGGCCAGTATTTGATGAACAAAAACAACTCTGCTCAGTTAGGTACACACTGCATGATTTACTCTTTTTTGCTTTATACCAAAACCTATTTTGTTGCTAAAGCTGAACTATGTTATTTGGCCAGCAGAACAGTATTTTTTTCCATTTTGCCTTGCAGGTTAATGTGCCTTGCAAGTTAATAAGTTTAGTGCAAACAAGAGAGATGCAGCACTATGTCCAATTCATAGTCAGTGCTGTGTCTATTTCATAGATTCACTTACAAGCTCCTGGATCCCACTATCAGGCGGATGTACAGGCAGCCGGGTGCTGGGGCATAAACCGGAACAACTCACAGCTGTTTCACATCTCCAGATCCTTGCCCATAGCTATTACCGGGAAAGCCTTACATTTATTTGACGTATCTGATATAACACAAAGCAGTAAAAAGTGTGTTGGCAGCAACTTTAAAAGCATTTATTTATTCATTTATCACTGACATGTTCCACAGGGCTTTACAGAGTACGCGGTTAAGTTGCTAACTGTCCCTCAGAAAAGCTCAAAATTAATCCATACCATAGTCTATACTCATGCCTCTACCATAGACTAAGACACATTTTTGTAAGAATGTATTAACTAATCAGTGTATTTTGGGATATGGAAAGAAATCACAGTGTCCATTTGGGTGGAATGGTAGGTAAGTGGCCATCAACCCTGTCTTGCAGTTTTAGAGTCCAAGACATATTACTACCAGCCTGCCATGACTCTTGAGTATCTTGAGTAGGTGTGGCTACCCTCTGGGTGTTGTTTCCCCGTACAGCACAGAAATGTACAGATAGGTTAATTGACGCCCTCTTACACTCACTCACTCACCCACCCACCCTCCCATTGGCTCTGGAGTGTGGTAGGGACAGTACAATGAGTGGTTCAATATGTGCTGCTAAAATTTGAAGAAAATGTTTTGGTAAAGCAACAATCCAAACACCATTTGTAGTACAAGAAAAAAATAACTTTTCATGTTGTCATCTGGTAGGCAAATATTGTATCTCTTCCTATTCACAAAAGAGAAATAGGATGTTTCAGGCAGTTGGAGCCAGAGCATCCTCAGCCTCGGTTTCATAGCAACTGGTGGATGCAGAGGTTGTGACCACACCGGGGCCTTTGGGGCAGAGGGGCTCACTAGGGGCCCTCCTTCATCCATCTTATTAGCTTTTTATTGGTGTTATGCTGATGATGAATAAGTGCATTGAACAGTGGTATTCCTTAAAGTGGACCTGAACTCTTGCACAGGACAGAAGGAAAACATAGAGAAATGCCTGATAGAGTTTAGCTTGTTTAATTCCATTCATTTGTGTCTAATCACAAGTTGTAATTTGATCTCTCCCCTGTGTCGCATGACTGCCATGGCAGAGATGGCAGATAAGCTCATTTGAAAGCACAGGATGTTAACAGTTTATCTGCTTCAATAAATCAGGAAGTAGAAATGGTGCAGATTTATTTTAGGATTTGCTTCAGCTGTAACAAAGAAATGTTTTTGTTTAAAGGTTATTATGCTGTTGTGTATCTTATAGAGCAGAGAGGAGGTTCTTAGTTCAAGTCTGCTTTAACAAGCTATTTTACACCTCTCTGAAACTGCACCTGTCCTTGGTAGGTTTTGGGGCTCCATATCAATAGACTGCTTGGGACCCAGGGCCGGCCTTAGGTTTCACTGCACCCTGAGCGAAACCGGATTTTGGTGCCCCCCCATCCTCTTTGCGCGCATACACTAATACACACGCACACACACAGGCCCATATATAGCACCAACAATTTGCAACACTCGTTATAGCTGTGGTGCGTCCCTCCCCAAAAAATGCCCTCAGACTCAGTATAGGTAGGTAGGTAGCCAGGTATAGGTGCCCTCAGTGTAGGTAGCCAAGCATAGGTAGTATAGTTGCTACAGTAAAGGTAGCTAGTATAGTAGCCCTCAGTATAGGTAGTATAGCCCCAGTATAGGTAGCTAGTATAGTTGCCCCCCAGTGTAAGTAGCATAGTTGTCCCCATATAGGTAGCATAGCTGCCCCCAGTGTAGGTAGTATGCCCCCAGTGTAAATAGTATGCCCCCAGTATAGGTAGTACGCCCCCGAAGTAGGTAGTATGCCCTCAGTGTAGATAATATGCCCCCAATGTAGGTAGTATGCCCCCAATGTAGGTAGTATGCCCTCAGTGTAGGTAGTATGCCCCCAGTCAATCCCCCGCCTTCTGCGGCAGCGGCCCGGGCAGAGGCTGACTCACCTGACTTCCATGCTCCAGCGCCAACGTCACTCTTCTCTCCCCGACTCCGCTCCATCTGTAGTTAGAGCAGGGCTACAAGAAAATGGCCGGCTGATTGTCCGCATTTGTGGACATCGGCGACCATGTTCTTGTAGTCCTGCTCTAACTACAGACGGAGAGGATGCAGGGAGAGACAGCAGGGCGGCAAGGGGCGACAGGGCGCATGCGCCCTTGAGAGTTGGCGCCCTGAGCGACCACTCCTGTCGCTCATATCAAAGGCCGGCCCTGTTGGGACCCCATGTGAAACTCGCACCGGGGCCCCAAGTAGTTACGCCACTGCTCAGCCTTTATCCTCTTTATGTGTGTACCAGCATTTTCTCCCACATAAGTTAGCTGCTGTCTCCATTACTATCTAATTACACTCTTTTAATTTATAGCCAGGGCCAAAGAAAAAAAATCATTTCAGAGAGAAAGAGTAATTTGTCATTTTCACAAAGTGATTTTTATTTCATAGTGGAAATCCTTATAGCCTTTATCAGTAATAACAGAAGTGATGGAAGTCATATATGGGATTGCAGTAAGCTACAGTACCCTGCACATACATTGCCACCAGCTACCCCGCTCTCTCTCCGTGTCAGCTGTTTGGGGTGAGAAGATATCGGCACCTGGTCCTGGGGGGTCGGACAGACATCGGCTCTTGGGGGGGGGGCGGACAAACATCGGCACCTGGTCCTGGGGGGGGGGAGAGGGGGTCGGGCAGACATCGGCACCTGGTCCTGGGGGGGAGAGGGGGGTCGGGCAGACATGGGCATGCTCTGCATGCTCTTCAGTATCTGTTATGCGGCTTTGCGTCCTCCTTAGGAGCTTGGAGAAAAGGCTGAATGATAGCCACACAGTAAAAAAATTAGATTGCTTTTTAACTTCAGCATTGCCTTTTTGGCTCCCTTACAAACTATTTAACACATTGCAATAGAGATTTAAATTTGATTTTATTGGGCTAACAGTTACTCTTTAAGCATGGAGGTTCCCTTTCTCTTGTCACTTGCTTCTATGGTCATCAGCAGTGGGTTGTACTGCCTTCTAATAAGGAAAAACACAGCTTTCCTTACCTTGCAAACAATTGTGCCTCCTGCTGCTGAACATGGGAGATCTTCAGACACTCCCTGACCTGGTGGGGAGCCTAGTAATAGTGGCAAGGGTTTATGATGCTTTCCATTGTACCACAATTAGAGAGATCAGATAAGCACATTCTTCCCCACTAATGCATGTGAATCCAAAGTGTGTAAATGTCAGTAGCATTAGTAAAAGTTTTTCAGACACAGTATTATTATCTTTAATTTGCTGGAAAACTTTCAGGTACTTAATGGGGACACCCATATTGCTCAGCTGATTGATTGCAGACTGGCTCCTATCCTGTTGCTGCCAGACTTCTGGATTTTTATTGAATTCTCTTCAGCCTGCTTGAACAGTCTCTGGAGGGAGGTCTATAAGCTTAGAATCTTCCACTCAATGGATTCCTGCCAATGGTTCCACTTATAATAAATAGACAGACCTTAGAGAGAAACTACCTCCTTAATTGGATCAAGCTATCACTTTCCCACACTTACCCATTATAGCTGTGAGGAAAGCCTCCAAGCCTCTTTGAAATAAAAATATAGCACCCACCATATCTACTTCCTGTACTACTGTACTCCACATTTTAATCATTCTTACTGTGAGTAACTCTAAAAATCTCCTATACTCCATGCATAGTTCTTGTCTCTCTCATTTATAAAGACCTATGGATAAAAAGTAAAATTTCCAAGCTGTTTTATTGCATTAGGGTATATTTACACATTTATTAGATTGCCTATAAATCATCTCTTTACCAAGCAGGTTTCCAAGTCCAATTTATGTAAACTTTCTTGGGGAGGCCTTTCACTCTTGAGATCCATATAGTTGCCAATTTTTGCACCACCTGTAAAACTTCAAAGTTCTCCCTATAGTGTTGCACTGAAAACTGTATCCCATGCTCCAGATGTGGCCTCATGGGGGATTTATACAGAGGAAGTACTGGTTTTTTTGCACTATAAAGGCCCATACACACGTCGGATTTGCGCGAACGACGGGTCGTTTGAACGTTCCGTCGTTCGCACGTTTCCGCATGAAATCCGGCGTGTGTACAGACTATCGTTCGGGAGATAAGACTGGTTACTAACGATCCGCCGGGCGGATCGCTGGTAACCAGTCTTATCTCCCGAACGATAGTCTGTACACACGCCGGATTTCATGCGGAAACGTGCGAACGACGGAACGTTCAAACGACCCGTCGTTCGCGCAAATCCGACGTGTGTATGGGCCTTAAGACTCACTTTTTCTCACCAAAAAATGGGAAAAAAGTCACTGCTTCTTATAGTCCAAATGCAGGGAGTTCCTGACTTGTAAACACCTGCCAATATGAGCCTCTAACCCACAGCAATGTCGGGGACTTACTATACTGTGCCCATGCAGAGGAGGACACATGGGGAAAACGGAGGACACAGGGGACACAAAGGGGCATAGAGGAGGACACAAGGAGGACAGAGGCAGACACATGGGGGACACAGGAGGACACAAGGGGGACAGAGGAGGACACAAGGAGACACAAACGGTCCAAGGGAGCATGAGGTACAAAGGGGGCCTCTAAACCTAGGTGTGTCTTATGGTCAGGAACATCTTATAGCCCAAAAAATATGGTAGTACACTAGCCCTTCCCTGAGAGGGAATTGGACTGTAGGATGCCAAAGCCAAAGATGAAGCCACTGTAGTGTGTACTATTACAACAGCACAATAAAAGTGGTTGCTGCTCCATTTAAGCACGGTATAACAATAGTCAAGACTTCTGGTACTCATTTAATTGTTCTTCTATAGACCCTGACCCCTCTGTAAACTCTTATATAGAACAAAGATGCTGGGTCTCTACCTGGATTTAAGGCCGGCTGGGCAATTTTATTGCAAGTACCACAGTGCAGAGCACAACGTTTCGACCACAAAGGTCTTTCTCAAGTGCTTACAGAACAAAAGTGCCAAATCCTATTTAAAGGACATACAATTTGCATAAAATACACCCCGGAGGGCGGGCACAAAACTTAAAGAGACAGTTGATACAACAGGTAATGCAAAATTACTCATAGAAAACATTTAAAGCTATATGCTTCATTCATCCCATTAGGGGTCAAAGTTCCGAAGTGACTGATCCATCTGCATTCACTCCGCAGTAGTAAGATCTGCGGGTCAACACCTTCAATATCGAAAACCTTTTCCAGCACACACCATCTCAAATCACCGACTTTATGCTTGCGTTGATGAAAATGTCTGCCTACGGGAGAATCAAATTTGTCTTTAGGCTTTTATGTTCTAACCTTATATGTTCTAATATTACTTCTGTGCTCATTGAGCCTGGTTCTAATGTCACATGAAGTCTGTCCGACGTAACCCATCCCGCAAGGGCACTTTAACAGATAGAAGACATTAGTCGTTAAGCATGAAAAATTCCCACAGATCTTCAACTTAGTTCCTTTGCTATGAGTAATTTTGCATTACCTGTTGTATCAACTGTCTCCTTAAAGGAATACTTAAGTCAGCTAAAAAAAATGACTTTTACTCACCCGGGGCTCTCCTCAGCCCCCTGCAGCTGAACGGTGCCCTCGCCGTGTCCCTCCTATGCGCCTGGACTCGCCGGCGGCAAATTCCGGTTTGGCCATCACCGGCCAACAGGCTGGGAACGCGGCTGATTAGCCGCGTTCCCGGACGCAATAGCCCCCTCTATAATGCTATTGCGGCCTGGAACGCGGCTAATAAGCCGAGTTCCCAGCCTGTCGGCCGGTGACGGCCGAACTGGAAGTGGCCGCTGGCGAGTCCAGGCGCATCGGAGGGACACGGCGAGGGCACCGTTCAGCTGCAGGGGGCTGAGGAGAGCCCCGGGTGAGTAAAAGTCATTTTTTTTAGCTGACTTAAGTATTCCTTTAAGTTTTGTACCTGCCCTCCGGGGTGTGTTTTATGCAAATTGTATGTCCTTTAACCCTCCTGGCGGTATAAAAAAATACGCCAGGAGGCAGCGCGGCAGTTTTTTTTTTATTTATTTTTTTCTATATCATGTAGCGAGCCCAGGGCTCGCAACATGATAGCCGCTGCTCAGCGGCATCCCCCCGCCCTCTTCGATCGCTTTCGGCGATCTCCGATCAGGAAATCCCGTTCAAAGAACGGGATTTCCTGGAGGGCTTCCCGTGTCGCCATGGCGATGGGCGGGATGACGTCACCGACGTCACTGACGTCGGGACGTCATTGGGAGTCCCGGGCCACCCCTCGGCGCTGCCTGGCACTGATTGGCCAGGCAGCGCACGGGGTCTGGGGGGGGGGCCGCGCGCCGCACCGGATAGCGGCGATCGGGCGCGCGGCGGCGGCGATCGGGGTGCTGGCGCAGCTAGCAAAGTGCTAGCTGCGTCCAGCAAAAAAAAAATTAAACAAATCGGCCCAGCAGGGCCTGAGCGGCACCCTCCGGCGGCTTACCCCGAACTACGTTCGGGGTTACCGCCAAGAAGGTTAAATAGGGTTTGGCACTTTTGTTCTGTAAGCACTTGAGAAAGACCTTTGTGGTCAAAACGTTGTGCTCTGCACTGTGGCACTTGCAATAAAATTGACCAGCCGGCCTTCAATCCAGGTAGAAACCCAGCATCTTTGTTCTATGTGTGGAAGTAACCCTATGGTGGATGAGGGGTTTTGCTGGTTGACTCCCTGGTGCTGTCAATTATTGGGTTGCAGCTTTGGGATATCTGTATCCTTCTGTAAACTCTATCACCTGCAATCCTCCTCCTGCAACAAATTCTGTTCTTAACCCCTTCCTAATTACTGCCCCCCAATAGTTTAAATTTTAGCATAATATTTAACCTTTAAGCGTTAGTATACCTACACTTATAGTATGCATGAAAAATCTTACATTGCATTATTAACTTCCCCTTATTTATATGACACTGGTATGTCCTCCTCAGTGTGTACACTATAAGCAGTTACTCTGTGCCTATACTGATAGCACAGTAGCTACAGTGTGTAGTGTTATTCTCAAATCAATGTAAGTATTCCATCTTGCCCCCCTTGCTGTAAATAGTCTCTCTCTACCTGTTCTCACCACTGTGTAGACATTATCAGCTCTCCATTAGACACTGAATTCTGGCTACCAAATGAGTGATATGTCTATTTTAGCATGCCTGTACAAAAATAATGCAAGTATACTGCATTGTTGATCAGATGATCATGTTAAGCTCACTTAAGTATAAGTAAACAGAGAGAGAAAGCTAAAAGCATTTACTATGCAAAAACCAGCCACATGCACATAGCGTAGTGCTTGCAATGTCTGTAGAGAAATTTGCAAACTTCATCCTGGTCATTGCAGCAGCACAGTGCTTCCCTGCTGGATAGCAGAAGATGCTATACTGATGCATTTGCAGTGTGCGAAGATGTATGGTAAACATTTCCACGTTTATATGGGCCAGTAGGAATTTTCAGTGGCAAATTAAAATGTTAAATTACCCATTTTCTATCAGTTTACAGGATGGACCATTAGTAAGTCCCAGTGGGAAATTCAGACTGCCAATGGGGCTCTTGATCATGTTAATGGTGGGCTGACTGAGGTGGGGACAGATGGAGCATGGCGGGCTGCGATCCACATAATACGAGAACAGAAGAATAGAATGGAAGGATGCAAGAACAGAAAAATAGCATAACCTGAAGGATAGCGCACACAAGAATAAAGAAGACAAAAGAACCATGAGGGTGAAAATGTTGACAAAAGAAAAGTATACAGGAAAAAAAGGATGTCAAGGGAAACGTGTACAGGAGAAGAAAGGTTTTACAAGTGAAAGAGGAAGTACTGTATACAAAAAAAAAGGATGTGAAAAGATACAGATGTACAGGAGAACAAAGGATACAGATTAGAGACGGCTCGAACCTCCGATTTTTGGTTCGCGAACCTCGAACGCGAACCTCCGCAACCTCCGAAGTTTGGTTCGCGCGAACTTTTGCGAACCGCAATAGACTTTAATAGGGAGGCGAACTTCGAAAATTAGAAACATTTATGCTGGCCACAAAAGTGATGTAAAAGATGTTTCAAGGGGTCTAACATTGGAGTTTTTGCATGGGGGGTGAGATACACGCCAAAAGTCCCGGGAAAAAATCTGGATTTGACGCAAAGCAGCGTTTTAAGGGCAGAAATCACATTGCATGCTAAATTGGAGGCCTAAAGTGCTTTAAAACATCTTGCATGTGTATACATCAATCAGGAAGTGTAATTAGAGTACTGCTTTACACTGACAGGCCAAACTCTCTGTGTAACGCACCGCAAACAGCTGTTTGTGTAGTGACGGCCATGCTGGACTGGTGCGCATCATGGCCAGAGTGCAGGCCATGGCGGTTTTCAAACCCATATGGTCACCGGGCTGAGGTAGCTCAATAACAGAACAACAGTGACTGTCCAACTGATCAAATTTGGTCTGTCCACAATGAAGCAACAACCTTATTTTCTTGGGTGTGCCCCCCCCCCCCCCGAGACACTCATATAGCAGTCGGTCATTGCTTCATTGTAATACGCAAGCCCCTTCACCGTGGCAAATTAACGATCACGAAGGGGAATGTACATGCCTTTTGTTTAGTTGTTGCAGCTGCAGTGCAGCCAGAAAAATTAGGCAGGCATGTATACGCACCAGAAAAATTATTATAGCGGCCTTAAAAATTCAGGAATCCGCCTGGAGTCCTGGACCCTGTTGGTGGTGGCAGTGAAGGCAGTCAAGCGGCCTGCAGGCAGAGATGCTGTGTGGGGAGTGACTTAGTCTTGGGGCAGGCAGTCACACGGCGTGCAGGCAGAGATGCTGTGTGTGGGGACTGACTTAGTCTTCGGGCAGGCCTGACCGTGCTTTGCAGACCACGTGGTCAGATGGACCCTTGACCCAACGCTGTGTGCCAGAGATTACACCACTTGCCGTTCAACATCACGGTACAGTTTGGGTATCACCTTTTTTGAGAAATAATTGCGGCCTGGTATCTTCCACTGCCGTGTGTGGCTTTGCTTTTGTGTCCTGCTTTTCATCAGGTGGTCATCCCATTGCAATTTGTGCTTTTACATCATGTGCCTTCATAAGGAAGTTGTCCCTACATGGGTCTTGGTCTTTCCAATGCTCAATTTTTGTTGGCAGAGAGTAAAGATGGCATTGCTCTCATCTGAGGCAGACACACAAAAAAATGTCCACACCGCTGAGCCCTGGGGTGATGGCACTTTGGTGGTGGTGGCCAACTGAGTGTTAAGTGGGGTGCCAGAATCACAGCAGGAGGAGGAAGATATGTCACGGTTCCGTGCGAATGCTGAGGAAGATGAAGTGTTCTGTGTTAAATAGTCAACTACGTCCTGACAATCTTGGGGGTTGATGGCATGCTCCTTCTGAACACTGTAATTTGGTCCACGGCCGCACGAAATCACGACAGCACGACCTCGAACAGACCTTGCAGGTGGCCTGCCTCTGCCTGCTTTGCCCATATTGGGGGGGATGAAGTGAAAGGTATGCACTAAGTTGACTAATACAATGTGCAGTCACACAGGTGCAGTGAAAGGTATGCAGTGACTGGTATTACAATACAATGTGCAGCTGTCACACAGGTGCAGTTAACAGTTATGCACGGAGTTGTATATTACACAGCGTGCGGTCACACAGGTACTGTGAACAATTACGCAATGACTAGTATTACAAATTTGCAGCTGTCACACACACAGGTACCGTGAACAGGTGCAGTGACACTGCGTGCACTCACGTAGGTAGGTGAAAAACAGGTAGGTATATGCAGTGATGGGTATTACAAATGTGCAGCTGTCACACACACACACAGGTACCGTGAACAAGTACAGTGACTGGTGGTATTAAATATCACACTGCTTGCGCTCACATAGGTAGGTGGGTGGGTGCACTAAACAATAGGTAGTTATATGCAGTGAAGGGTATTACAAATGTGCAGCTGTCACACACACTCACACACACAGGTACCGTGAAAAGGTACAGTGACTGGTGGTATTAAATATCACACTGCGTGAGCTCACGTAGGTAGGTGGGTGCACTGAACAACAGGTAGGTATATACAGTGATGGGTATTAAAAATGTGCCGCTGTCACACACACAGGTAGTCACTGAATGTGCTGGGCCTGGCAGTGGCACAGTAAGAATTACCAAGGGGCCAAGGTCCCACCAGCAGCTGCAACTGACTGACAGGGCTGTATATGCAACACAAGTGTCTGTGGGACACACGCACAAAAAAAATAGATCACAAGAACAACATTAGCTCTCAAAAGAGCTGTTGAGGATGAGGAGTGCTTTTTAGCAATAAGTATCAGCAAGAAAGAGCAACCTAACAAGCCTAACTGTAGCCTAACTAAGCTTTCCCTAATGTCTCTGCAGCACCTCTCCCGTGGCGCTTTGAGTCCGCAAGGAGAAAAGCGCAATATAAATGTTATTTGTCTTGTCTTGTCTTCTCTAATTACTGCAGCCACACGAGTGAGCGAAATGGCTGAAGCTGCCTGCCTTTTATAAGGGGGGGGGGCTCCAGGAGGGAGTGTAGCCTGATTGGCTACCCTGTGTCTGCTGACTGTGATGTATAGGGTCAAAGTTGACCCTAATTATGTATTATAGGGGGCGGGTCGAACCGCCATGAAGTTCGCATTTGTTCGCAAACACGAACCACCGAAGTTTGCGCAAATAAGTTCGCGGGCGAACCATTCGGGCCATCTCTAATAAAGATGTGAAAAAGAAAGTATACAGAAGAAGAGTGAAGGATACAGATGAAAACTGAAGACTACAGATGAGAAAAGAAGGATATTGTTGTTGTTATTATTTTTAATGAGATACTTTATTGTGTTTTTATTTCAAATATTATTGACTATTATGAATAGGTAGTGGGTCAAACATTCCCCATTTACCTTTTTAGCTGAGTGGGGTGGACATCTGAGGTCTTTTTTTTTATGCGCTTTGGGTCCTACAGGAGAAAAGTGCTTTTCAAATGTATTGTTGTTGTTGTTGTTATGAGTAAATAGGGCTCCTGGGCTCAATCATGCATCCACCTCCCTCCCAGCCTTAGGTAATTATTGTTATAATGTTAACAAAGTCAAGAAAACCATCTTGACGTCAACAAAGAAGTGTGGCAAGTACTCGTTTGAAGAGTCACTTGTGAAGTGCCTCCAAGTGTCTCCAAGTACATTAGTAAATATGCTCCAAATCTCATAATGTGAATTGTGTGCATACTTATTATTAAATCATTTATTAACGTACCCTTAAATTTCTCGTTCAGGCTTTATGCAATTAAATTAAATATTTGGGAACAGTTAAAAAATGTGCAGCAACTTAAACGGCTGATATCAGATGCTGCAATGCAGGTGGGTGGGGCACTGGGTGTCAGGATTTTGGAATGCCTTGCCTTTGAAGTAAGGACCAATTTTCAGCTTGCTTAGTATGCAGGTTAGTGGTAGTAGTGGTGTGGATTGCACCAAGCCAAGGTAGTTTATCAGCCCCGTAACTCAAACACTGCCCAGCTGGTGGGAAAATTCTTCCATAGTAACATTAAAATTGGACCTTATGCAATGCTGCATAAATATTGCAGGGGTGTACAGTACATTTAAAAAAGGCGTCAGTTAATTTGGGTGCCAGATGTCGCAGATAGTTAGAATATCGGTAATGTTACCTATTTTCGCGCGACAAGACTGAGTTTGAGCGATCCGCCCGGCGGATCGCTCAAATTCAGTCTTGTCACGCGAACGACAGTCTGTACACACGCCCGATTTAGCGGGCGAACGACTGAACGACGGGACGTTCAAACGACCCATCGTTCGTAAAAATCAGACGTGTGTATGGGCCTTAACCCTCTCCTATCTATGCCTAACACTACTCTTCCACCTACCTCTGCCTAACTCTAGCCTACCCACTATGTCTAACACTAACCAATAGCAAGCACCGTTCCGCATCCAATGTGGGGCTTGGCTACATAATGGGTGAACTGCGGGCATTCAATTACTCACCCTGACACTGCTTCTGCTGATATCCAGAGTTCGGTTACATGAAGGCCAAATGCTTACTGATCCCTGCTGCCGATATCTTGGGTTCGGCTTACAGACCTCTGCCGCTATTGGGAGTTCTGCTACAGGACAGCTAAAGTCATTGCGCCACTTCCACCTCCGCCGTAATGAAGCAGGTATACCGCTAGTGTCTAGAAACTAGTCACAGCAGCCAGTGACAAAGTGCAGTAACTGGTTGCTGCAACCAAGTCTTCTATGTTAGATGGTAATTACTGACAAAACAAAACACAGAACATTTATATCGCACTTTTTTCCTGGTGGACTCAAAGTGCCAGAGCTGCAGCCACTAGGGCACACTCTAGGGCAGTAGCAGTGTTAGGGAGTCTTGCCCAAGGTCTCCTACTGAATAGGTGCAGGCTTACTGAGCAGGAATAGCCAAGACTCGAACCCTGGTCTCCTGTGTCAGAGGCAGAGCCCTTAACCAGTACACTAACCAGTCAGTATTACTGCGGGCACAAACAATATAAGTATGACAGGCATTCTAACCCTTCTCCCAAAATATAACTGGTGTTACACTAAAGTGATACAGACAATGCCTACACATTATCCACACCAGCAATCAATAATTGTATGTTATCTGGGAAGATTTATTAGTAAAACAGCTAAATAGAATAATTGTATGTATGACAAAGTGCTGAATGGAGAAAGCGGCCTGATCACAAGTAGTGAACACTGTCAATGGAAATGATTAGCCTAAGCTCTCCTGTTCACTGACAGCACTGCAATATTATTTTCTTTGTCAAACATGATGGTAACAAAGAATGCAGGCGAAACAAGTAGTTTCACGCCCCTGGCATGTACTCCTGTACAGTGATTAGATATTGTGTATGTTTCTGTGAGCGCATGCATGCTGGATGTTTCACTTCTGCTACACTTTGGTCGCATTGTTGAGGGATTTTTACAGATTCATTTACACGCTAAGGTTTTTTAGCAGACGCACACTGAGGAATTTTATCTACTTTACATTCCACAGTGGGTGCCAGAACTATCTATGTATCACACACACCAGATATAATACAGCACTGTGTAAATCTGCTAATACTGCGATAATGTTTCTTCATGTGAAAAGGCCGAAATTCTAGCGTACAATCCTGTTTTACTGAGCATTGTATGTGAGTGTTGTCTCTCGCTGTATCTTTGCTGGGATTCATAACAATCAACAAAATGGTCTATTGAAAAGAAGGAATGTGCTGACATTTATGTAGGTGGTGTGGGTACAATGCTACACTACAAATGAATGATTTATGACTACAAAGAAATGATAATTATCATGAAAATATTTGATAATTGAATTATCTAGAACATTGTCAAATGATAACATTTTACACCAGACACTTTTGAACATACCTAAATCACGTAGCAAGCCATTGAGCAGGGCTGACCACATTCTGACACTTATTTTCCACATATTCTATCTATCTATCTATCTATCTATCTATCTATCTATCTATCTATCTATCTATCTATCTATCTATCTATCTATTTCAAACACTCATACCACAAGCACATACGTTGGAAAAATCAGCACCCTCTTCAAAATGTATACATTTTGATGCCTGATATTATACCTGAAATGAGAGGGATATGGTGGCTTATTATATTTATGTTATTATTATATTTATTTCCTTTATAACAATACCAGTTGCCTGGCATCCTGTTGATCTTTCATGCATCAGTAGTGTCTAAATCACAAATCCTGTCAAACTTCAGACAAACATCTGATCTGGAAAAAGAACAAGGAGCATTCTATAGTGCCTTCATTTATTAGAACTGCGGTAAAGCGTAAATCATTTACAAGATAGTAGTTTGTTCAAGCTTTTCACAAATCATGTGTGTACAAGATCCCCCTCAGTGCTATACACCTCTCTCACTCTCTTTGCCATGGCTAGCCAGCAGTGTTGCTAGGCCATTTGATCTGGGGCACTGCCCACAAACCTGTTGCAATGGTGCCCCGGATCTATTATGGCCCCCGTGCCCCGTGAGCCGCTCTCTCCTCCTCAGACCTCTGATCGTGGCGACTCTGCCCGCCCTTCACTCCCTCTTACCCCCCCTCCCGCTGGTCCCCCGCATGTCCCCCCGCCCGCTCGCTCATCTACAAACAGCAGCAGCTTACCTCTGCCTGGATTCCAGCGTGTAGACTGGAGACCACAGCCGCAGACCTCTCTCTTCCTCCTGCTGTTCCCCCTAGTGACCGGCTTCTGCTAATGAAGCTGATTGGGTCATTAGCCGAAATCTAACATCGGGGGAAAAGCAGGAGGAAGAGAGAGGTCTGCGGCTTTGGTCTTCAGGCTCCACGCTGAAGTCCAGGCATAGGTAAGCTGCCGCTGTTTGTAGATGAGTGGGTGGGGGGACCAGCGGGGGACCAGGGGGGGGGGGGAATGGGGGGCAGCCCAGCCCCTCTACCTATACTGAAAGCCCCTACGCCTATACTGAAAGCTCCATACCTAGACCTACCTACCTAAACTGAAAGCCACATACCTGCCTACCTACCTATACTGAAAGCCCCATACCTACCTATCTATACTGAAAGCCCCATACCTACCTACCGATACTGAAAGCCCCTATACATACCTACCTATACTGAAAGCCCCATACCTACCTACCTATACTGAAAGCCCCATTATCTATACTGAAAGCCCCTCTACCTATACTGAAAGCCCCATTGCTACCTACCTATACTGAAAGCCCCATACCTATACCTACCTACCTATACTTAAAGCCCCATACCTACCTACCTATACTGAGGACCCCATACCTACCTACCTATACTAAAAGCCCCATACCTACCTACCTATACTGAAAGCCCCTCTACCTATACTGAAAGCCCCATACCTACCTACCTATACTGAAAGTCCCATACCTATACCTACCTATCTACCTATACTAAAATCTCCATACCTACCTACCTATACTGAGGACCCCATACCTACCTACCTTTACTGAAAGCCCCATACCTACCTGCCTATAATGAGGACCCCGTACCTACCTACCTATACTGAAAGCCCCATACCTACCTTCCTATACTGAAGGCCCCATACTTAACTATACTGAAGGCCCCATACTTACCTACCTATACTGAAGGCTCCTAAACCTTCTACCTATAATGAACATACCTATACTTAGCTACCTATAATGAACTAAAGGCCCTTATACCTACCTACCTATACTGAAGGCCCCTATACCTACCTACCTATCCTGAAGGCCCCTATACCTACCTACCTGCCTATACTGAAGACCCCTATACCTAGCTATCTATACTGAAGGCATTTATACTTAGGTACCTATCCTGAAGGCAACTATGCCTAGCTACCTATGCTGAAGCAAAGCCCCGGGCCCTCAGCAAAGGTAAAGCCCCTGGGCCCCAGTCAAGCAAAGCAAAGCCCCCAGCCCAGCCTAGCAAAGCCCCAGCAATGCAAAGCCTCCAGGCCTCAGCCCAGCAAAGCAAAGCCCCCAGCCCAGAAAAGCGATGCCCCAGGGCCCTAGCCCAGCACAGCCCCCAGACCAGCAAAGCAAAGCCCCCAGCAAAGAAAAGCCTCCGGGCCCCAGCCCAGCAACGCATACAGCCAAGCAAAGCTCCCAGCTCAGCAAAGCCTAGTAAAGCCCGCAGCCCAGCAAAGCGTCCAAAAATGCCCTCACCCCAGTGAAGCCCGCAGAAAATTGCCCAGGCCAGCAAAGCCCCCAGCAAATCACCCAGAAAACCCCCAGGCCCAGTGCCCAGCAAAGCCAGGCCTGCACAGCACCACCACCAGCCAGGCAGCCCAGCATGACCACCAGCAAGCCCAGCATAACCGCCAGCCGAGTACAGCACACAGGCCAGCCAGCCGAAAACAAGACAGACAGAAGCCAGGTGAGGGGCTTATTTATGAGAAATACTGCCTATCGAATATATTTAAGTTACACCACTGCTCTGTTCATGTACATTTGGCTCCACCTATGACCACACCCACTTTCTGCGGCATGACCATGCCCATTTTTTGCCGTTGCACAATCTTTTCCTCTTGGTGCCCAGGGGTGCCCCGGATCTCCCAGGGACCTAGAAATGCCCATGTGGCTAGCAGTGTGGATGTCCTGAATGATGGAATGGACCGGGGCTAGCGGTGGATGTAGTGGGCGGGTCATGCAATCAACGTGCCAGCAGCATCATTACACATTCACCAGAGCCTTCACCAGATCTATTCTAATACATTGATTAATGCACTATCGAGTGATCCTTTATCCTTTTCTACACACTCCATTTTCCTACAGCACCTATTGGTGATGCATAGTTGATATTGGTCCCTGGATATATCCTTGCTTGAGCGCGCTGTACATTATGTAGAGAAAAGCAATTTGCATTGTTTAAATATGGCAGCCTCCATATACCTTTCACTTCAGGTGTTCTTTAACCTCTCTGGCATTATGATTATTTCAATTTTTTCACAAGCTTTAAGGGCCCTTTTCCACTAGCAATCGCTAGCGTTCACGCTGAACGCTAGCGATTGCTGAATCGCAATTAGCGGCGATTCCCCGACGTTCGCGGCCGCGATTTTGCTATGCTATGCACTGCATAGCAAAATCGCGGCAAAAGTCGCTCCGCGGCGCGATCAAGTAAAAAACGAATCGCGGTAGTGGAAATGACCTACCGCGATTCCTATGTTAAAAAGCAAACCGTAGGGATTGTAAAATCGCTAGCGGTTTGCGTTTTTGCGATTCAGCCAGCGCAAACGCGCTGGTGGAAAAGGGCCCTTAGGGCTGATTCACACTACAAGAGCTTTTTAAGTGCTAGAGGTTTTAAAAGCCTTTGCTATTGCAATGCTATGGGGAATTTTTACAAAATCACATCATTCCAATGTGCGCACACATACAGGATAACATTAGCAGGAGCTTTTTAAATCACAAGCGCTCAGAAAAGCTCTCATAGTGTGAACCAGCCCTTAGACCCTAAAAATCATACTGCTAGATAGGTCTGCGGCAGCACTGCACATTACACATCTCCCATGGATCCAGCTCAGGGTTACTGCTCTGAGCTGCGGATTTCCAGCCCGAGCCTGACTCGGGATACCGCTAAGGAGGTTAAGGCCCCTTTTACACATGCAGGTTAAACCTGCATTGCATTACCCTATTTTTCTACAAAGGGAATACAAAAGCAGCAAAAGTCTATGGAGACTTCACACATTGCGGTCCCTTGCGGTGCGCCAGAAGTATCCGATCCGATGCAAGGGCAACAGCTCATTATTGTAAGCACTGCTCTTAACTTTACTGTGCACCTGCTGATTGATAAAGCCTTTGAAGTCTCCTGACGTCTGCCTGTCCATAACTTTATCTCTGTGAATTTTTGACAGTGCCTTGGCACCAAAAGCTCATTGTTTGCTTTAGGTTGCACTACCAATCACTGATATGCTTCAGGAATGGCTGCTTTTATGCTGAACCAATCACAATGATTACAACTGGTGTAATGCCTGGTACACACCATGCAATTTCCCATCATGTTGACAGGTCCGATTTGATTACTGATTATTTTTCATATTGATTTTCCAATCACTTCTACACAAGTGATCAGAAAAATGATTGGAAATCAGATCAGACCTGTCAGAAATTTTCTATTCAACCCATCAATCTTACTTGAAATTGCATGGGGTGTGCCAGGCATACGGTAGAAGCCAATTAGCTTGGTATTTGGAGAAAGTGATTAGTTAAACCTAATTGTGTTTACAATTATTATAATTATTTATCCATTCCACTGATTCTACTTTCTTATACTTTTTATTTTATAAGTTTTTTTATTTATTTTTTATTAGAACTGTTACTATTATGTCTTTAATTTGGTTGTTATAAGCTGCATTGAGTACATGCAGCAGGAGTCTTCATTTCCACTGTCAGCCACTGTCAATTCCAGAGTCCAGATTATCCCAAACTCCACCAACTGGAAGTCTTAACTATCCACCTGTTAAGCAGGGGAACCATGGGGGCATGCTTATCTCATTATGCAAAGGGGCGCACAATAGAAACCACTTCCAAAACTTCAGAGCACCAGTCCTCCTCACTTTCTGCAGCTGCCTGCTGCTCTGCTGCATCTTTGTATGGCCCCCAATGTGTCACCTGACCCACATCTGGTCACATGCACGCATCAGGAGCTGTGCAGAGGATGTGGTAAAGCAGCAGTTTTTGTTAGTGGATTCCATTGTGCGCTGCTCTGCATTTGCTTTGTGGGGGGAGATAAATCTTATCTTTCAAGGGGCCTAACACCAGGACCGTAGCATGCTGGAGGGGGATACTTGGAAAAAGTCCCATCAAAAATTATGTAGTTGATGTTTTAATCTCTAAAGGGCAGAAATCACAGTACATAACTAAATTTGTGAAATTAAGTGTATTAAAACGTCTGGTGTGCATACACGGTGATAAGGTAGTGTTATGCTTAGGCCTGGTTCACACTGACAGACGAAATGCCGCGTTTAACGCACAGCAAATAACTGCAAAGAGCTTTAGTGTTAACGTCAGGTGAGCAAATCATTGTTTTTACTAGTTGACACCTCCAGGACAAAAATGTTAGTCCTCTTGGTGGCAATCTTTGTGTAGTGGTGTGTAGTGGCCACCGACCTTGTGTGCATGTTGCAGAAGTGCAGGTGGGAGGCATAGCTGATTGGCTGCCATGTACCTGCTGACTCTGGGGTAAGGGGTACATTTTTGGCTCCATTATAATGTATAGGGGGCGAATTGAACATGCCATATGTTTGCGAATAGACATGAACGCGAACACGCATTGTTCACCATGAACTATTCGCTGGGCAAACAGTTTGGGCATCTCAAATGGTAACATGCAGTAAACCACATGCATTCCCCCGATAACATGCACATTGCGCTAATAGTAAAATGCGCACTACCCCCTGGCATCAGCCCTGGTAAAATTTCCATGCGTTGTCCGCTCACAGAAAATGTATTGGCATTTCCTGCATCAGGCCCTATTTTTCTGAACCCAGAAGTGGTAGTTGTACTGGACAGGCAAGACATTCTCAGGATATAGATAATGGTTAAAGCTGTTGACAAATCAGAGCTGGAAGGGTTACAAGGACAATATGGATGCTCATTCGGATTTCACAGAATTGAAATTTCCGCATTTCTGATTGGAGATGGGCTTACCACACCGGTAATTGGAAATTGGTCTCGGAAATCGAAATTCGGTGGAAATACCGCATTACCGCAACTTTTGCACAATTACAGAGCTCAAAAGCATTGGACCATTTATAGGCTACAAAATGTTTCCGTGGAAATTAGAATACCATGGAAATTTTAGACCAATCACAAGACTCAGTAAAACTCGGTAGTACCCGTGTCTTGTGATTGGTCTAAAATTTCCATAGTATTCTGATTTCCACAGTAAACTACCACATTCTCTGATTGGTCCAGTATTACTAAATATTTCCAAATTCTAAATGTGGCGATTGGCCTAAAATCAAACATTTTAGGCCGGTCACAGGACTTAGAATACAAAAAAATGATAAAGGGCAATAAGGATGCACATACTGTATAATAAGTGGTAAATATACTGTAAGTACAATGGCATCTGGAAACAAGGCATCCTGCATGATTTATGTATTCAGAAACAGGCTGTAAGCGTTATGATCACAGGGTGGGATGTCCCTTGCCTATCACTACTGTTCATTTCACATGAAGTTTACATTGATTGTCAGTCCATCTTTGTGGATTAGGCCTGTAACCTGTTTTACCTCAGCAGAGTCATATTTGCTCCAGATTGTTTGGAGAAGAAAATTCCATGCAATGTAAAAAGTCTGCAGTCTGCCAGGGCGTCAGCATACACTGTATAGAGGGAGATCAGAAGGGAGAATATGCTCCCTCCAGTACTGGCTGACCCTCTCCTTTCCAAATGTGGATGTTCGGCTGTGGAATGCATCCATATTAGGCAGAAATGTATTATAAAACATGTTTTCCTGAAATGCTATGTTTCAGATGTGATAACAATTTGCAGTTTTCATCCATATTGCAAGTTGAGAGACCGTTATTAAAATACATTTAAAGTTTTAAGCATTGTGGAAATGCAGTCTCTGAAAATAAATTGTACTCATTGATCTGGCATTGCATGCACTGATTTCCATGAAATTCTGCCCACTGGCATCAACTCTGTTTCTGCTAAGAACATTTCCCTGCTTCCTCTTTACGTATTTATTTTGCAGAGCCAAAAGCTGATGAAATGGAACCTAAAATAACACCTTTTGTTTGTAGAGTATGTAGCAACGTGTCTCCTTCTGCTGCAAAGTGAGAAAGAACTATGGTACGTTTAGAATAACATTTAACAGTATAAACCAGACCAGCAGAATGGATTGGATTTCCTGAATATGAAGAAAAAACATGCATTGCTTTATGTAAAGAGAAGATATTTACATGTTGTCACTTCCATGACACATTCAGAAATCCTCCTTTAACTACAGTATGTGGGAGTAACCTATAAAATGCATTTCTTTATGCCCCAGTAGCCAACTGTTTTCGCAACTGTTGGTTTATAGTGCACTTAAGGCTCAAGATGTAGAGCTATTTGTCCAATGCACATATAGCTATTTCAAGCTTGTTAGCCCTTGTCAATGCAAGATAAGGAAAGCATGACTTCTGTTGAGTAGGACTTGGAGGATGAAACAGTATAACCAGTCAACCATTAACGTACTGTCACGTACAGCATCGCTGCCTTAAAACAGGAATTAATTAAATACCATCATTTTCTTTATGATGACATGTTAATACTTACTTTTTTCAAAGCCCATCTCCAGGAATAGATCTAAATATACCATCTAGTAGATTAGCAACCAGAGATTTTATACGCTACTTTTTTTGTGTGAGATGCGGCTTATGCATTTAAAACATCCTGTCCTTTACATTTAATCACAGGGCCAAGAGCACCAAGACACAGTCAGTTTCAAACCTGTGGCTGTAGCTGATGTTTCTGCCTTGATTGTATCTTTCATATGGTTCAAACTGCAAGGGGAAATACACAATCATCATAGAGGAGTGGAAGAGGAGGATTCCAGTGGCAATCTGTGAGGCTCCAGTCAACACCCTGCCCAAGAAAACTAAGGCAAGGCTGGAAAATAATGGTGGGCACACAAAACACTTTGGGCAATTTTGACATTCTTCACTTAGGGTGTACTCAGTTTTGTCAGCAGTTTACCAGAGTTGTGTGCTGAGTTATTTTAATGCCCCCTCGTGTGTGTGCAAAGTCGGACCGGAGAGGAGAGACACATCAGGCTGTGCATTACAGGCACTGGCTCTACGCTTACCTCCCTCTACTTCCTCCAAGACAGCATCTCCTCCTTGCTGACCTGCTGCTGCATCTGATCTCCAGAATGCCAGGTATGTGCTGCATCGATGCTGCTTCACTCACCCGCTCTCAGCAGATTATCCATGGGATCACCAGCCACACGTGAGGTCCTGCTTCCTCTCTGACTACTGTGGCACCTCATGTGACCCAAAGGTATGTAACAAGTCATATGAGGTATCGCTGTAGCCATGGATACAGGTCGCTGGATGGGTGGATGGAGAACCCATTGCTGGAATGCTGAGAGCAGGTGAGTGAAGCGGCGCCACACATCTAGGAAGGGGGAGATGGGAAGTGCGTGGAGGGAGAGCCACCTCTTGCCACCCTCTAATTGTTGTTACTCTGAAGCATGTGATTCACGTTGCTTTATGGAAGAACTGCCCCTAAGTGCAAAGCAGTTCATTTTCTCATGTTTACTGTAGGAACTAATGAACATCTATTACCCTGACAAAACACACGGAAAATATTTCTGTAGATGGGGTAATTTTAGCATTGGTGTTTGTTTTTTACAAGGCTAAATAACCAGCGGTAGACATTTCACCTTTGGGGGTTGACTTTGCCAAGCAGTATTCAGATATTGTATAGTGGTTAAGACTACAAAAGATGAGCATGTGCTTAGGTCAGGGGTTAGGTTAGCTGTTGATAAGGAGGGTTAGAGGATAGAGTTGAGGATGTTAGTTTTATCAGGTGGTAGAGGAGGTTAATGTTAGGTGCAAGCTCCTGCTTCTATAGTTTCAAACAGGGCAATTGCCCAGGGGCCTAGAGTCTGTAGTCCCCAAGTCTCCCTTAAAGGGCATCACTATCGGAGCATGGGTATGCAGCATGCACTAAGTGGTGCCATCAGAGGGGTGACAACTGAGGGTTAATGCAGAGTGCACAGCTTAGCAGGTTCCCTGGAGTTGTCGGGAGGGGGGCTAGGTCAGAGATATAACTATTTAACACTGCCTTCTTAAAACAGGAGGTATTTGCAATAATTAACTTTAAATGAGCAAGTGTGGTTTTCATTGATGCATCACTCCTGAATAATTTATAAACAGCATAGTTGAAACACCAGTGGGCACTAAAACTACCTAACCATGATGTATCTGCATGTACATCCAATGCCAATGTGCACATTACCTTACAATAAAACTTTTATTTTTAACATGTAGCTGATGGATACTGGACTTGTGACTGATTTGTGGCCTATCCACAAAAAATTAATTAGCACAACACCTACCTAGCATGTGCAAAGGGGGATCATTCTCTAACGCAATTTGCACAGAAAAAGGATACTATAAAACCACCCTCCTGCTTTTGTACATTTGGCGCCTACTATGAATACTTGATCATCACAGACAAATCCAAAATGTCAATAAAATCATTTAAAAATACATATATGTGATATACTTATATCATTTTAATTATATTTAGTATTTTAAAGATAATAAAAATGCATTAAAAATAAAGATGGAATATACTGTATAAGATTTGGGACAACCACAATTTCTCTACATTTACGAAACACAATGTATGTTTTCAGGATATTATGTAATAGATTTGTGGTTTGACTGACCTTACCTTAAAGGACATCCGAGATGAAAAAAAACTGATGAGAAAAACAATTTTATTTATCCTCCTCCTCCTAAAAATGACTTTTTTAGATATCCCACAGTTTTATTTTATATTTAAATCTAGTTTTTAAGTTTTTACTATTTTATTGTCTCTGCTCAATGACACCTTCATTGACGAATGCTAGAGCTCAAATCTATGAATTATTGACCCTTTTTTTAATCTCTTTCCTGCTCTGAGAAGCCATTTACTGACAGGAAAGTATTTTATGGCTGTAATTACTTATCAGTAAGGGTTACGCTATAGTCTGACCCAGTCTCACCCGGTTTCCGACCTGGGCAGAAACTGTCACTTGCATACCTATTGTTTAACTCTTTCAGGCATAGAAAGAAAAAAGGAACACAGCCTAGTTAATTGTGTGCTTGGCACTATACATACACATGTCTATCTCATCATGTTACATGTCACCTCAGTTGTCCTTTAAGGTTTCTACTGCAAGACAACAGGGCCACAGCTGAAATAAAAGTGGTTGAAGTTACAGTGTTAAATAGAACTAGGCCTTATTTCTATTGGATAGATCCTTACAGAAATATTTGGGCATGTAGAACAGGCTCACCACTGTTATAGCGGTTTTACTAACAATGTATTTTTATTTATAGAAAGTAGGGTAATATTATCCATGGAATATCATCAGAGTAATACAGCAGCAAATCATTCCTGGAAATAATTTAACCTGTTGGCAGCATCCATGTGAGTATGTGCTGCATAAATAAATTTATGGACAAAACAATACAATTTCAATTACTTTTTCATTTAGGCAGTGCATACTCATAGATGCCAATTGCCAAGATGTTAAAATCATTTCCAGCAAAAGCATGGCTGCTCAGTTTGTACACCTAAACTAGACTGTCTTTGGGAGAATCATAATTTGCTTTATGTCCAAAATGACAAATTCACTAAAGTGGATTTGGTTAAGTACAGTACATCACTGCATTTTGATTCTTCCGTTAAAATAATGTTAGAGTACATCTCTACTTTTACATGAGAAAGATGATGTAACATACACTGCATAACTCATTTTTTAATTTAAAATTAATGGTTCAGTTTGCTATAATTTTCAAAAGTGGGCAATGTGTGTAGGAAAAACAAGATATTGTAAAAATAATTTTTTACTATCTTATTAGAAACTGTTTCAATTTGATACGTGTCACTCAATATGTGTAAGGATACCTCCTGTGGCACGTTCTGTCCATTGCGGTGGAGCCGCAAACGGACAGTTCTGGCTTGTCTGCCTACATTCTGTTGTGCATTCGCAATGAGTCACAATCATTTGCAATTGCTCTGCAGTTCTGGGCAGCTCAGGATGCTGTCATCATTCCACCCATGGCTTACTACAGCTGAACTGCAGCCAGATAGCCCTGGGTTTTCTGCATGCATGTTGTTGCATAGGACTGCATGCATTGGTACAGATAGTCTTTCAGCTAGCAAATGATAACCAAGCCAGCTCAGGATTGAATGATTACCATTCAGCTGTGTGGAGATTTGCATGCTTGCATCCATTGGTCAATGCCGGCATAAAAGTCTGTCTCACCTTTTAGACCTCGCCCATCATAGCGATCACTATGCTGGTCTGCTGGGCACTGTGCTACTCGGTATAGTTCTGTTATTGTAGTTTAATGCAACCTTATTACTTGTGCTTTAGCTAGTTCTTGATAAATATATATGCAGACTTGCTAATATATATTTATCCATTAGTTGAGCCGTTTATTATTTTTCTGTATTATTGTTTATTGCCTAGTTTCCATGCCTGATGGACGTTCATTGCATCCGCAGTGGGTCAGTGAAGTCCATTATTCTGATAGCTTGGATTCTGCCATCTCCACGTTGGTGACTGGTAGTATTCCTGCTACTCTAGTTCTGTTTTTTGCCTAGTAAGGTTTTTTGCCTTCCCCTGGATCAACAGGGATATGTGCCGGTTTAGGATGGTGCTTTATGGGAACATGGGAACATAACTATAGTCTGCGGTTGCTATTAGTTATGTTCTTTCCTGTAGTTTTGTCTTTGTGGATGCTTGCTGATGATTGTTGTTAGCCTGCTTGTTCTGCTTCTGTGGACGTGACTGTGAGCTGTGGTTGCTACTAGTTACGCTCCAATCTAGTCCTGTCTTGTACCTGTCTGAATGCTTGCTATCGCTAAGGCAGCGCAACATTGCATTGCGCTGCCATTGTGTCTTACTTGTCTAGTTACACTCCAATCTATAGTCCTGTCTTGTACCTGTCTGAGTGCTTGCTATTGCAAGGGAAGCGCAACATTGCACTGCGCTGCCATTGTGTCTTATTTATAGCAATATCGGAAGTCCAGAGCTGCAGTTGCTCTGGGCAGCCTGTGTAGCCTCTTCCATTAATCAGCTACCAGTCTTGTTGCTCTGGGTGGTCAAAGTTTAACCCCCAAGCATTACACTTGTGATTTGTAGACAGACAGTATTGCTTATGCACACAAGCATTACAATATGATTGTTAGGATTGGGTTGGATCACGGTGTAAAAATGGACTTACACTAAAAGCCTAATTTACTATAAATTAAGGTCCTTGGTGGCAGATAGGCTTATTTACATTTTTTCAGATAAAAATTCCCCCAGCAGTAAATTGAAATAAGACACTGATGGGGCTCCTGATCATTTAAAAAAAAAAAAGAAGTAAATGGAAGAAGATGGCAGAAGAAGAATACAGTTTACAAAAGAACAGAAAGAGAATGGTGGGTAAAGACCAAGATAAAGACATATACAAATGAAAAAAGAGGACAGAGGAAAAAAAAACTTCAAATTACTTTAGTGCTTTACTTCAAATAAAATATTTTCTATTTTTTTTTTCTTTAATGGATATTTGAGGGGAAAATAAATATTAATGTCACAAACCTATATGGGGTTGAGCAGAGTTTGCAGCAATACAGACACTATGACCAGGAAATAAGGTGTAAACTAAGGTTATATTGCAAACCAATATAATGCAAGCATGCATACAAACGTGAATGCAAATAAAATGCAACCACATGCACAGCACACAATATATACAGATAACCCGGGAATCCAGTGACACAATATATACAACACCCAGCCTAATCTATCTAGCTAAGTACACCATAATATAAACAGATGATATATACAAACATAAACAACATGCAAATATCATATGCAGTACCAAAGGATCAGGCAGTATCAGAATCAACAGAAGAGCAGGGTCAGTAGTAGGTAATCAGATAAGTGCAGTACCAAGGATAAGGCAAAATCAAGGTCTTAGACAGAATAAACAGAGTTTGGCAACAAGGAGGCAAAGACAAGGTCTAGGACAGGGAAGCAGGTACCAGTTTATCCAGAGACTCAGGCCTGGGAGCACAAAGTTCTGGCAACTGGCTGGAACAGAAGTCAGTCCTTAAATAGTCCATGTGATAAACAAGATGTATTTGGTGGATTCCAGAATATTCAGGGCTGCTCAAAGTCCACAGAGCCCTTAGCTGGTGGCACAATGAAGGTCTATGAAAGCAGAGGCGTATCTGATGGGTTGCACATAGGGCACCTGCCATAAGCACCCCTTGTCATCCACCTCCCCAGGGGGTGCATCAGTGAGAAGTATGTGACTCATCCCTTCCTGCCCAGCCAGGACGGAGTCAGCTTCGCACGATCACACCTCCTTATTAAGAAACTGCTACAGTACTTTGTGTACCGATCACCTCCCCATACACTCTGGCCCGGCAGCAGTGCAGGTGCACCTCCATCCATCTCATAATGATGAATGGCAATGTTCACTATGTTGGCGCCACTTGCTGATTGTGTGCCGGGCATCCCCTCCTGTGATTGGCCGGCTGCGGCATTGAGTCGTGCAAGCATGCCACTGGGGCTGATGGGTTGGGAGAGGAGATCTGTTGCTGCACCTGCGCATGCCAAATGGCGGTCCTCACACTTGCTGGACTGGAGTTGCTGAACAGTGGAGAGAAAGGGAGGCAGAGACACATGGCTGATCTACTGTATGTTGAAGGTGAAGGGAAATTAAAGTGCTTGAGGATCGCTCATTAAATGTTCATGATTGCCATTTCTAGTTCCCACAGCTCATTAAATGTGACCAACTTACAGACACTTCAAATTAAATATCAATATATAATATATTATATGGCATTCTATTACACTGTATAAAAACTCAGATAGATTGATTTGGTTTTTTTACAGTGGTCACTATTCTTATTAAGGTCATGTAAGATTAAAAAAGAAGTGTGAGCAGCAACAAAGCATTCCTTACTATAAGCAGCTTACCCAAGTGATTGATGTTGATATGGTTTCCTTTGAAAACATATACAGGGGGCTTTTGGATACTTAATTATTTATTCTTGGTGCACCTACCTATTTTATTTGTTTATCTTGAGGCACCTGGATACTTAAAGTTGGTAAACGTGATTCAATTTTCCCATTGGATCAATCAATAATTACCAGCATGTTCAATCTGCTTCCGGTCAAGAACAGGAACAATTTTGTGCAGTACTGATCTGAAAATCGATCCCATTCTCAGTCAGAAGCAGATTGAACATGCTGGAAATTATCGATTGACCCCTTGTGTGTACCAGCAAAGAAAACTTGTAAGAAACAAAAGTGCCCCTGGGGGGTACTTACCTCGGGAGGGTGAACCCTATTGAGGCTTCCCCCGTCCTCCTCCATCTCACGGTGGTCTCGCTGTGCCCCTCTGAACAGCAAGCATGTAAATATTTACCTTGTCAGGCTGTAGCTCAGGCGCAGTAGCACCTGCAATATTTACCTTCCCCGGCTCCAGCGCAGGTGCAGTAGTGGCTCGCGGTTTGGGATCTGACAGAAATAGCCTGCGCAGTAGAGCAGACCGACTGGGATCAGCTATTTCTGCCTGATCACAAGCCGTGAGCCGCTACTGTGTCTACGCTGGAGCCGGGGAAGGTAAATATTGCAGGTGCTACTGCGCCTTCACTACAGCCTGACAAATTGTCGGCTGTGGCTTTGGAGGGGCCCAGCAAGACCACCGTGGGATGGAGGATGGGGAAGCCTCGATAGGATCCAGAGGTTTCCCAATCCCAAGGTAAGTACCCCCCAGGGACCCTTTTTTTGATACAGGGTCTCTTTAATTACTTACCCTATTTAATTATTTTATGTGGATGCTTGTGACTTAATATTTTATTGGGGGGTATGTGACTACTTAATGAATTTTCTGGATGCATGTGACAACTTGATTCTTTTTTCTGATCTGGAGACATGTGGCTATTTGATTCTTTTATATAGAGACATGTGACTCAGGGGCATTGCTAGGATCCTAAGAGATCTGGGGCTCTTTTGGGCAATCCAACTGGAAAATGGGTTTGGCCATGCGCCAGAATATGGTTGGGGTCATGGGGGGGAGCCAAATTTACAGTGTGTAAGTAGGCCTGCCCAGCAAAATGTTGGATGAAGTTTATAATAAAACTATAGGGGATGAAATTGGAGAAATTGTGTATTTTTTCATCTTTTCCTTTTTTCTTCCATTTAAAATGCATAGAACATAAAGTAATTACTGAATACAAATATGAACCCCAAAAAGCCCAATTGGTGGTGAAAAAAAAAACAAGATCTAGATCATTTCATTGTGATTAGTAGTGATTAAGCTATTGGCAAAAGAAAGGGATGAGCACTGAAAGGTAAAAATCGCTCTTGTCCGTTAGGGTAAAAACGCCTTTGGGGTGAAGTGGTTAAACATAGCTAAGCATAGTTACCTGGCTTCTGTGCTGGCTAGTCTGTTGGGCGGGTGGGCTGGCCTGCCGCCAGGTATGGGGCAGTTCCCCCATAGCATTCCCTGACCTTCTAGTGGACCCGCTCTCATGCTCCCAAGGGCCTCCCATTGAGGCTCCACAACTCCCAGCATACCCCCATAGATGAACCACAGATTCCTGCATGCCCCCATAAAGACATCATAGTGCCCAGCATGGCACAACAGCAACCAACATACCCCCAGTTGATGCACCACTGCTCCCAGCATGCCATTGAAGAACCACAGCTGACTCTACCTCGGGGACATCCGGGGCAGCGCATAATAGATCAGGGGCACGTGTCACTGATCTTTGGGGCTAGCAACGCCCCTGATGTGACTATTTGATTCTTTTATCTGGAGGCTTGTGACTATTTGATTATTTTATATGGAGGCATGTGACTACTTGATTCTTTTATCTGGAGGCATGTGGCTATTTGATTCTTTTATCTGGAGGCATGTGACTACTTCATTCTTTTATCTGGAGGAATGTGACTATTTGATTATTTTATATGGAGGCATGTGACTACTTGATTCTTTTATCTGGAGGCATGTGGCTATTTGATTCTTTACCTATCACTACATCCTGTATTAGGATAGTCCACATCTTATCTACCCTTACTGTGGAGAGACCTTTTCTTAGATGGTAAAATTTCCTTTCCTCCGTGTGCAGTTTACGTCCTCTTGTCCTTTGTGCAGATTTAGGGATAACAAGCTCTTTTACCAAGCTTTTATATTGCCCATGGATGTGTGTTAATCAGGTCACCACTAAATAATGTTTTTTTCTAAGATAAATGAGTCTGGTTTTGAAAAGAGATGACTGAGAAGTAACATAATGTGGACTATATATGTACTTTCATAGCATGAATTCCAGTCATGTGACCAGTCCATTTCTCTTCCACTGAGTCTCCAGGCACTAGAGGTTGGACGCTGTCATTGGATAAAGATGCAGTGCCCCATTGCCTTATGGGAAGAAGCATGTCCCGGACCTCCATGGTGCCAATCATTGCATGTCATTCCAGAAAAGAACATATGGAACTGAAATAATGCTACATTTTTTAACTTATTTATTTATTTTTACTTGAAATTACAATTATATGAAGCCTTTGTAGAAACAGTACTACTATTAGTGTACAGTATGTGGGTGCATCAGTCATCTTTTTAGTTTGACTGGAACGCAATTGTAACATCAAACATGTTTAAAATTGTCTTGCAGAAAAATTCTGAAGGTAAAGGAGCATGAAAGAAGACTACTTACTTTCAGAGACCCTGAAGCAAAGTCCATCTTCTATTATAGTTACCATTACATATGTAGGTGTGTACTGTAAAGTGTACAGATGAAAGGTGGCCGCTACATGCTTTTTAGACATATGCTTGCTTTTGCATCTTAGCATTGCACTGCACCCTGTAATGATATACAATTTGCAGTGAAACGTGTTGATTCATGTTTTAAAATACTGCAGTTCACAAAAATATGGTTTATATGAAGATTTTGGCCCCTTATGAAAGAATTGTATTACAAGTTGCAAGTTATTAGCACTTTCCATGTCCTGGCTAGTCTGTCCAAATAGCATTTTCCTATATTTCATTGTGTATAGTTAGTATACAGATTACATATTGCTGTGCTTATAGTAATTTCATGTTGCTTGTTGTTCTACTGTTATTGTCTATTTAGGTTTTGCTTGCTGCCATATTCTGATAGTTGGGTATTTTTCACTATTGTTTTCAACATCACTGATCCTCATTTATCTTCATCTATGTCTTCATAAACTCTACTCTTGAATTTCTGTGTTTGAAACTAATCTTTGTGCATTGCGAGAAGCTTGTCTCATACAGGGTTCCTACAGAAAAAAAAACGACAGCATCTCGTAAGCCTTGTCCACATGCTAGAGTGTTCTCAGCCAATGTGGCTAGTTGAGAGTGTCTCTGGTGAGAATCTAGCATGTGTATAACTTTCCTGACACATTGCTGAGAGATCTGTAGTGCTGGATTGTCTTGGTTGAGTGCGTCGTTCCCCTCCATACCCCTAACACGGGAAGGCTCTCCATCATGCACTGCAATATTGTCCCTCAAGAGTAACAGAACATTGATTTATGGTATACAGGTTCAAAATGCCACCTGAAGGTTCGAGTCACAATCCCTGCAGCAGCAATATTTGTACTGGTGTATACGCATTTACGGGTAGATAATTATTATTTGCTTGACATGTTTCCTGCTTCTAAGCTAAATTATATACTTTGGCAAATACTTCTTTAGTTAAATAGACTGTGTGGATGTATAGAATGTAAAATATACATACTGTATACTAATCTTAGCAAATTAGTGAGACAATAGTTATAGATAATTGAACTCCTTGGTTCCTGTTCATTTTGTCTGCAAGAGTTTTAATATAGATTCATGTCTTATACGGCGAAAAATATGGTACACCATTGTAGCAACACCCGGAGCTGTTTTCAGTGTGCTGGCCAGAGTTCTGCTTTAACCACTTCACCCCAAAGGCGTTTTTGCCCTAACGGACAAGAGCGATTTTCACCTTTCAGTGCTCATCCCCTTCATTTGCCAATAGCTTAATCACTACTAATCACAATGAAATGATCTATATCTTGTTTTTTTTCACCACCAATTGGACTTTTTGGGGATGATATTTGTTTTCAGTAATTACTTTATGTTCTATGCATTTTAAAGGAAAAAACAAGGAAAAAATGAAAAAATTCACTATTTCTCCAATTTCATCCCCTATAGTTTTAATATAAACACTGCTACTGTACATAAAACCCACACATTTTATCTGCCTGCTTGTCCTGGTTAACACAAGATCTTAATTATGTCCCTAGTACAAAGTATGTTGACAATATAGTATTTGGAAATATAGGTGTATTTTTTTCTTTGGTGTTTTATTTTTCACTATTTCCACGTGCACGCGAATGCACGTGCGAGGCGCGTACGTGCACGTGCACAGCGGCAGCAGCACTGTCTGACTTATAAAAATGTCCTGGAGCCATTAAAAGGCTCTAGCAGGACGTTTTTATAAGTCAGGTTGTCATTAAGTGGTTAAACTGTAAAAGGCTTGTCATTTTTGGACAATGCCTAACCTTTACACAGTATTAGAAGTACAATAATAGTAGTATAAAAATAAATGATACAAAGGGCTTTCAAGATTTTGGCAGATATGTTACACACAGTAGTTTGCTGATATATAATACAATGAACTCATATCGTGAACAGAAAAGGTGTGCAGTGCATAATCCACAACAGCTAATCAGCTTTTCACTAAGGGCATTTAGAATTGTAATGGGCATCTGTTAGCAGGAGACACACAACAGCACGTCTACGTTAATAATGTAAAGAGGAAAAATATTTTGCAATGATTAACACACAGTTAGCTTTTGACGTTTGCCAACCTCACTTTTGATATGATGTTTAAAAAAAATCAATGGAGTAAAAATTAAGAAATAAAAAGAGGTTTGATAAATAATACAGGTGAATTTCCTTTCTCCGGCGCATAAGACATATCTGAAATGGATTATTTTGTTGGCAAAGAGAAGAGTAATTTCTAGAAAGAAGTCCCAACAATAAAAGCCTGATTAAGTACTATCATGTATGTACATTATTTTAAATGCATAAAATATTCAGCACTCAAGCATTTCTTTTATACTGATACATTGTAATGGAAATGTATCTGGGAATCACACATACACATGCAGGAATTCAGTGTTGCCTTTTTCCTGGAACAGTGCACACATTTGTGTCACTCTTTATCTGTTTGATAACGGATTTGTTTGGTACAAATTATTTCTATGGCATACACATGCTGTGGCTAAGCAAACAGAAACCCTCCCCCTGCAGTAAAGGGAAGCCCTCCATTGCTATAGGCATATGCGAAAACTAATGAATTACGCACATGCAACAGGTAGTGCACTTGACTTGATATGGAGCAGGATATTAAGCACTAGCTTCAGGTGAATCGAGGTAATCATTTATATCCATGTCATTAAAATATCTCCTACAAGAAATACAGTAGGGATGCTCAATCGGATTCCACGAAAATGAAAAATCTGCATTTAAGATCGGAACTCGGAAATCAGAAATCGTATTTCTGTGGAGATACAGCATTACCGCAATTTAGCCAATTCACAGAACTCGGAAGCATTGTACCAATTGGAGAATGCAGAGTCAACTCGGAAGTATTTGTCCAATAAGAGAATAAGAAAAATTAACAAAAAAGGCTCTTTGGAAATCCATGGAATCGTTAATCGGCATTGATGGAAATCGGAATTTCCATGGAATCAGAAATCGGCATTTCCAACTACCCCTAAAACTAAGCCCTTAGGCTTTTGGAGGTATTTTGCAGTTTAGGTCATACTGAGAGGTCATTACGTAAAAGTTTAGTAACTAAAGTAGCAAGCATAAATGGGGTACCCAGCCCCCTGCGTTACATTCTTAGCTGTGTAAAAACACTAACATTTTTGGTATTAGTGATTATCATCTTGGGTGTAAACCTAGCATTGGCTCTTAGGACAAAACAGTGATTTGCTGTATTGGAGTCTTCTTGTCTGAGTACTATTGTTGTTCTGTTGTAATTCCTACAAAAGGTTATGGCACTTCCTACTTTTGCTACTCCCTCTTCTCTCCCTCTTCTCTCTATAGAACTAAACAGGCTGCTAATCAAACAGCCAGAGCAGTGTATCTGTGCAGTTAACATTCCTAGATTATCAATTGAAATAATCACTACTGATCATTTTAGATGACAGTAACTGAACACATATGCAAGCAAAGGCTTGTTTCACTCTAGGCCCACAGCCTTGGATCTTGTCCTCTTTGCTTCCACAATGGAGAAAACAAACCAATTAATTTTTTTCCATTCTGTTTCATTACAGTTGATGGAAATATGGATGGCATCATGTAGGTGTAGGTGCTAATTGTGACAAAGGAGACGAGGGCATGGCTTTGTAAGGCATGGCCATGTCTGCTGCTCGCCCACCCGAGTATAAGCAAAACTCTAAATTAGGTTAATATATGGTCAGGTGGATGGGCATTGGGTATGCCTACAGTCATCATAGCACCCAGAGTCCTTTTAGGGCTCCATTTACACCTTTTGACAGCTTTGTAAGTATGTAATGTAAATGAGCACTGCACAAACACTGCAAAGATTGTAGTCATGCATTTATTGGTTGATGTGCCAGCTTTACACAAGTTCATTTTAGGCCTCTGATTATGAATTGATATCAGAAACTAAATAAAATTGCATTAGTACTGTTCGTCTGTTATTGGAGCTGAGTAATATTTCCTGGCTACCTCATGCCTTTCAGGTGCTGTGTAAATCATACAATTTATGAGGGTTATGAGACTCTGGGACCAATGCTGAGCTTCAGTAGAAGAGGGAATGACTGTTAACCAATTATTCCTAGATGTAGTCTTTGAAACCGGGAGAAATTAACTTACGTGGAGCCTAATGGCCCATACTCACGGGATACAATTGTCGCTGCAACCACGTGGCACGCGCGTGTTGCGGCGACAGGTCGCCCGTGAGTATGAGGCGCGCACCCTGAACCGTCGCTCATCGCTGCTGTCGCCAGGCGATTGGCGGTGGTCAATCGCATGGCGACAGTTGCCACCGCAACTTTGCCGCAACTGTCGCTAGTCCGCGTGAGTATGCGGACTAGCGACAGCAACCAATAAAGAATTCACGGCACTTCCGGCAGGGGGGAGGAGCATCGGCGACAGCTTCCGTCGCGTCAGTAATCCCTCTTCCGCCGTGTGTATGCGGAGGGACCCGGCGACAAACCGTCGCTCGTCGCTGCTGTCGCCAGGCAATTGGCGCGGTCAATCGCCTGCCGACAGTTGCCGCCGCAACTTCACCACAACTGTCGCTTGTCCACGTGTGTATGCGGACTAGCGACAGCAACCTCATAGCCGATACACGGAGCTTCCGGCGGGGGGGGAAGGAACGTCGGCGACAGCTTCCGTCGCATCACTCGTCCCTCTTCCGCACTGTGTATGCGGAGGGACCTGGCGACGAGCTGTCGCCGAACTGTTGCGCACATGCTCCCGTGTGCTAGCCACCAGCTACATTTGTAGCTGGTGTGTATGGGCCATTATAGACAGCTACAGCACATTCTGTAAATACAAATTGTCCTCAGTGTTTACCATGGTCATTTATTTTCTATATATATAGATTGTGATCCTTTTGGCTGGTCATGTAGCTGTTCTTAATCCCGGTATTTTTACATGGGCACCCTATTGCTTTATTGTGTTGTCAACTTTCCCTTTAAAAATGTACATAATTTCCATGTATACTTTTTTGCTGTTTGTACAGCATGGTAACCAAAACTCAGATGAGAGCAACTGTTAGCTTAGAGGCACTCACCCACACCATAAATCAGGACAGACTAGATCATCCACTGCTTTCGGAAAGATCAAACTAAGGGCACTATTCAGTATGCAGTCCATTTCTGACAGCTGAAACAACATGTAGATCATGTATCAAAGGGAAAGCAGGGCCTGGCGCTAACAGTTCCAGTGTGAAGACACTTCATTGCAAATGACTACAAAGGTGCACAAGGTTGTCAGATAAAAGGTGGACAATAGCCATTTCATATGTATCGCAAACTATTATTATACACACTATTTCTAAGAGTGTATAGTCAGTGGCTAGCTTTTATTGAAAGGAATGCGTTATAACCCTTTGTTGTCTTTTCTATGCATTGTGCTTTAAACATTTCTCAAACATGTTTTACATATTCCCCTACACCTAGCTTCAGAAAACAGCTTCAAGTAGACCTTTAAAAAAAAAAATATTTAAATAACAAAGACTATCTAGTCATTGTCTAATGTTTAAAACCATTACTTATGGTACCAAAAAAAACCAAATCTAAGTCATACTACAGTTTATAGTACAGTTTAATATTTTAATTACAAAACATTCAGCCTCTTCATGTATTTTATCTTATAAAAGCTTCAGGTTGTGAAGTAAGAGCATTCAGAATATAGGGAAAAGGGGGAAAAGAAGTGAAAAAGCAGAGGAGGGATAAAGAAAGAGATAGTGAGAGAAAGAGAGAGTGAGAGAAATCTGAATCCATTGTAATGAATTCATTTTTTCTTACTACTTTATAAATAATTTATTTAGTGTTTGCCCATTGTACCCTGTTTTACATTCTGAAACTTATCACAGGTGGGGAAATATTTACTGCTGGCAGGTGAATCACTGCAGAATGTTTGTTTCCAACGTTAGTAGAAATAATACCTGATGTCCCAAAGGGCACTGTTAGAATAATTCTGCATAATATACAGCCTAGGCTGTGACATAGCTGGGAGGGTGGGATTGCAATGGAAGCGGTAAATCTGGGCCCATAAAGCAAGTGGACAAAAAGGGTGCCGCCACTGACTCTCATATTAAATATTGTTTGACGGGCGCCAAATGGGGAATTTAGGCGCCCGTTGAATAATAACATTTACAAAAGCGAAAGGTGAATAATGACGTTTACAAAAGCGCCCGGTGAATAATGTTTACAAACCTACTTACTATATAATAACTCTTAAAAACATACTTACCATTTGTAATGACTAGTAAGTTGGCGGCTGTGGGTGAGCAAGCTATGACCACAGCCGTCTCTGCTTCTGGTTTGCGGGGCTTGTTCTGCCTCTCGGCGTCTAGCACGTCGAGGGCTGTCTTATCTCCAGCTCATAGGGTGTCTGTCTCGCGCGGGCGCGCGCGGAGACAGGACCTTTATGCGAGCAGAAGGCACGTCAGCTGACCTGCCGGTCGGCTGACGTCATTGGTGGCTCTCGCCACGCTGATTGGCGGATTCCGTGGTGGGAGTGGCTGGAAGCGTTCCTCCGCTTCTTAAAGAGACTCTGTAACAAAAATTGCATCCTGTTTTTTATCATCCCACAAGTTCCAAAAGCTATTTTAATGTGCTCTGGCTTACTGCAGCACGTTCTACTATCACCATCTCTGTAATAAATCAACTTATCTCTCTCTTGTCAGACTTGTCGGCCTGTGTCTGGAAGGCTGCCAAGTTCTTCAGTGTTGTGGTTCTGTGATGCATCTCCCCCCAGGCCCCTCTCTGCACACTGCCTGTGTATTATTTAGATTAGTGCAGCTTCTCTCTGCTCTATTATCTTTTACAAGCTGGATAAATCCTCCTCTGAGCTGGCTGGGCTTTCACATACTGAGGAATTACATACAGGCAGAGCTGTCTGCACTCTGCAGGAAGAAACAGCCTGACACTTCAGTGGAAGATAGCTGCAGGGGGAAAGAAACACACAAATGATCTCTTGAGATTCAAAAGGAAGGGTGTATACAGCCTGCTTGTGTATGAATGTATTTTCTATGTGTGGGCATACTGTACATCAACCTACTTCCTGTTTTGGTGGCCATTTTGTTTGTTTATAAACAAACTTTTAAAAACTGTTTTTAACCACTTTTAATGCGGCGAGGAGCGGCGAAATTGTGACAGAGGGTAATAGGAGATGTCCCCTAACGCACTGGTATGTTTACTTTTGTGCGATTTTAACAATACAGATTCTCTTTAAGCCTCTATTCTTCATTCATTCCCTGTCTGCTGTCGTGAATACTTTGTGTTAGCGCTCAGACCTTAGACTAGTGCCAGGTGTTGAAACCAAGGACTTCACACCAAGACTAGGATTGTTGTTATATTGTATTTGATTACCTGTGTATGATTCTGGCTATACCTCTGACCTTGCTTCCTGCTTTACGCTTCTGTACTTCTGCCTATCTGATTAGTTGCTGAACTCTGCCTGATTACTGATTACTCTTCTGTCTCACGATTCTGTACTGATACTTATCTCTCTGTTGCCGAACCTAGCCTGTCTGACCTCTCTACTCACCAGTGGGACCTCGCCACTGGTGAGGTACTATTGTCTCACCAGCTTCTCTGGGGAGATAGTTTCTTATTGCTCCATTAGTGACTGATAGCACCTTTCCAGCTCCTCTGGAAAGGTCTGATCAAGTCTATACAGTCACTTTCACTACTAGTACCTGACCAGCTCCTCTGGTAAAGTTCCTCTCTACTATTAAAGTTACGGTTACACTAATACACAACTCTGTCAGTATCTTTACCAGCTATACTTGCATAATTGGTGATTCTGCAGATCACCACATAATCAGGTATAGTGTCTGTATTATTGGTGATTCTGCAGATCACCTATAATCAGACGTCTGAGTTGCAGCACCCAACCGTTACACCATTATTATTGTTTATATCTACATAAAGTTTAAAGGGAACCTTAACTGAGAGGGATATGGATGTTTCCTTTTAAACAATACCAGTTGCCTGGCAGTCCTGCTGATCTCTTTGGCTGCAGTTGTGGCTGAATTACACACCTGAAACAAGCATGCAGCTAATCCAGTCTGACTTCAGTCAGATCACCTGATCTGCATGCTTGTTCAGGGGCTGTGGCTAAAAGTATTAGAGACACAGGATCAGCAGGAGAGTCAGGCAACTGGTATTATTTTAAAAGGAAAAATCCATGTCCTTCTCAGTTTAGGTTCCCTTTAATAACTAAAACAATATTTTCTGGAAAATACAAATACTCTTCAAATAACTAAATATATATATCGATTTTAAAAAAAATTGATAAATGATGTGGAAGTTTTAAAGTAAGCACTACTAGGGAGTTTTAAGGTTTCACCCAGTGAATACTAATGTTTACAAACATACTTACTATATAATAACATTTACAAACATACTTACCATAGCTATCATTTCTATCTACGTAAAGTAATAACTAAGACAATATTTTCTGGAAAATACAAATACTCCTCAAATAACTAAATATATTCATTTAAAAAAATAATTTGATAAACGATGTGGGAGTTTTATAGTTAGGCACTATTAGGGGATTTTCAAGATTTAGTCACCACCAGGGGAGTTTTAGGGTTAGGCACTACCAGGGGGGGTCTTAGGGTTAGGCAGCACCAGGGAGGTCTTAGGTTTAGGCACCACCAGAGGGGTTTTAGGTTTAGGCACCACCAGGGGGGGTTAGGTTTAGGCACCACCAGGGGGTCTTAGGGTTAGGCACCACAAGGGGGTTTTTAGGGTTAGGCACCACCAAGGGGGTCTTAGGGTTGGGCATCACCAGGGGGGTCTTAGGTTTAGGCACCACCAGAGGGGTTTTAGGGTTAGGCACCACCAGGGGGGGTTAGGTTTAGGCACCACCAATGGGGTTTTAGGGTTAGGCACCACCAGGGTCTTAGGGTTAGGCACCACAAGGGGGTTTTTAGGGTTAGGCACCACCAAGGCGGTCTTAGGGTTGGGCATCACCAGGGGGGTCTTAGGGTTAGGCACCATCGGGGGGAGTCTTAGGGTTAGGGATAGGTAGAGGGTGGGTTCTGTGTGAGAGTAGGGTTAGGTTTAGTTGTAGTAAAATGTTGGTAATATTTGCTAATGTTTTACTATAGTTATTACGAATGTACTTTTTTTCATTGTCATAAACAATATTTTAATATTAAAATATTATATATTTTTTTAGTAAAAAATAGCCTGGTCACTAGGGGGGGGGGGGGGGGGGGGGTTAACACCACAGTCTTTAGGTGGTTAAGCTAGCCACACCTCCAGATTTGCTGAAGTGCAATGTGTCAGCTTTTTAATATTACAGAGCCACAATAATCCAACATGTATACATATTTTAGACTGGTTGGTCTTCATCAGTGCAGGGCATGGATTAATGTGGCTCTATGGGATAGAACCTGAAACACCCAGAGTTACAAAGTACCCAGCAAGGTGAACCAAAACTCCAAGGAGTGTGTAAGGGGCTACAATGGACCAAAAAACCATCTTACTAAAATGCTATGGAAAACAAAAGTTTGCTTTCTTAACCCTCTGGGCGATACAATTATATCGCCCAAGAGGTGGCGCAGCACTATTTTTTAATTTTTTTTATTTTTTAAATCATGTAGCGAGCCCAGGGCTCGCTACATGATAGCCGCAGCGCAGCGGCATCCCCCCACCCACTCCGATCGCCTTCGGCGATCAGAGTAAGCAGGAAATCCCGTTCAGAACGGGATTTCCTGCTGGGCTTCCCTGGTCGCCATGGCGACGGGGCGGGATGACGTCACCGACGTCATGGACGTCGTGACGTCATAGGGAGTTCCGATCCACCCCTCAGCGCTGCCTGGCACTGATTGGCCAGGCTGCGCAAGGGGTTGGGGAGGGGGGGGGGCTGCGCGGAACGGCGGGTAGCGGCGGATCGGCGGCGAGCGGCGGCGATCGGAAGTTACACGCAGCTAGCAAAGTGCTAGCTGCGTGTAACAAAAAAAAAATTATGCAAATCGGCCCAGCGGGGCCTGAGAAATCCTCCTGCGCGACATACCCCGAGCTCAGCTCGGGATTATCGCTCAGGAGGTTAAAGAGTAACTGTCAGGCTGCAGAAGCTAATTTAAACCTCTAGTCTCCTGTGTTAAACAGTTTAGAAGGAAGCCAAAAAGACATTACTGAAGATAAAGATCTCTCTAAGCTTTGCTGATAAGCACACATCAAAGGTAAGACCTAAGCAGGACGCAAGCCGCAAACCATACTGCAAAGCATTCTGGGGCCCTCCCCTCGGCTGCTAAGGAGAAGACGGGATCAAGTTTCAGCAGCTTCTAAAACTCAGTCCAGCCACAGCACAGATAAATCTCGGGGCAGCGTACACTGCAGGAGTCCGCTATTGTTCCTAGCCACATGGCTCATTAATATTCACTGCAAACTAGTGTTATTCAGTATGAGCTTTTCTGTGATCAGAAGCAGGCAGGACATGACGACACATTTGGCTTCACAAACATGGAACCTGCCATGAGCTGTCAGGAGCATCATTCTCTGCATATACTATATACAAATTCTGTGAAATCCAAACGTGGACAGTGAAATGCATATGTAATGTAAGTACAGCCAATCTTTAGCTACTGATATATGTGTTTATTTTCTCTGAGACCTTATACCTAACAGCTCCTCTTTAAAGTAGAATGTATTTGCAATAATTCAAATTGGAATGAGGTCCGAGATGTCTCCCAGTGCGTCACTGCTGAAATATGCAAATTATCCATTGTTGTCCATTTAAGCTAGCCACACCTCCAGATCCGCTGGAATGCAATGATATGTCAGCTTGTTAATATTTTAATTCAGTGTATTAAAATATTTACAATTCCTTTTTTTTCAGCACCAGCATTGCAATTAAAAATACTATATTTACAGGGATACACATGCAGGTTTATTTTATTTAGTAAATACTTTTTCTTCTTCCCCAAAATTTTCATGCATTTAAGTGTCCCCAGTACAGCACTGCCATGGATCGCAGCGCTGCACAATCTAAATAGACGGTGTTTCGCCGTCTAACAGTCTGCTAGTGGCGATCGCCACTGGTAGATTAATGACGGAGCGGAGTTCCATCATACAAGCAGGGATGCGCGCACATTGGTGCGCACATCCCCTGAAAACCACTCCTCCTGGACTTAAGACCAACTGTCGTTATGCGGTCCTGGAGGAACTGCTGCGTTCACGCCATGTGTGGCACAGTTCTTAGGTGGTTCAAGGGAACCTGAAGCGAGTAAAATTATTTAAAATAAACACATGGTGTGGCTGCAAATAAATATTACACACTAACCTCACTGTTAGTTCCTCTCAGAAGCTCATCATTTTCTTCTTACAGTGATCCCTTCCAGTTCTGACAATATTTTGTCAGAACTGAAATATACCAGTTGCTGTCAGTTATATATCAGCAGCTGTCAGTTACAACTGAATGTGCAAGGTAATGCCCATGTTTCCCTATGGCTCAAGTGGGTGATATTACAGTTTAGCAGTGTGCTGACCAGGAAGCTGTTGGGGAGTAATGGCCATTTTTAAAATGGATGACGGAGAATTCCATTGATCACAGTGGACAAATGGGATGCAGGAAAGGAGAAAGAGATTAAGTAGTAGCATACACAGACAAGACAAGACAAGACAAATTACGTTTATATCGCGCTTTTCTCCTGGTGGACTCAAACAGACCATACACAGGAGGTAAGTATGACCTGTGTATGGTTATTTTGACTTTTTATTTTCAGTTCAGGTTCTCTTTAAGATCTCCAGGCATCTACCAGCTGTTACATGTGTAGAGTTTGCCTGATGTATACAGAGGGTGAAGGATGGGAGGAGCCATTATACACATGTAGAAAAAGGCATTGGGGTGCATTTCAGTCAGTCTCTAAAATCTGCACTCATGCACTTCAAATACTTCAGCTTATGTGGGATGAAATGTACCTGCGGCTTTCAAACAAAAAAGAAAATATTGATCTGTCAATCACACTAATAGCCTGTATGTGATGAGCTAATAAGGTAGGGCACTTTGTCACAAACAGCAACATTTTTTACAACATTCTTTTATTTTACGAGAACAGTAAACTGAATAACAGCTGTGCTATACAGAGTGATCTGACAAAATGCTTAGTTTCTGTATCTACTTATAAATAATGAGAAATATAATTTCATAACTAATAAGAAAAAACATTAATGTGTGAAAGGTACGCTTGGAATATTAAGAAGCCTATAAAGCTCTGCATTTCATTTTGCATCAATGGACTAGGAATTAAACAAAATGTATATATTTTTAACACAGTATTCCAATGAATTCTGAGACTATCACATTTCCTAACTCTGCTATTTTTTATATCAAATAATCTCTCTAAGTGTAGTTGATAGTTAATGTTACTTTTGAGTTTTTGTAACGAGATGTATTTATGTGTAATCCAATGCCAAATGATTGCTGTCCTTGCAGCTATTAAAATATGAAACACAATTAACCTTTGGGATGGAATAAATAGTTCTCAATCAAAATGCAATAACACCTTTAGAAGGGTTATGGAAAAGGACTCTTTAGTATTTTATATACAGGGACTGATTACTCCATAAGTTATAGTGTGTCCAAAATATGTGATATAATGTCAAAGTCCTCATTCCCAAATATTGCTAATTTCCATGAAGTTTCATACTAAGGCTAGAGTGTCTGAAGGGATGCAAGACAACAGTTAGCTGTCCGTCAGTACTGTAAACGTGACTGTCTGATCATCTGCCCTCATTGCCAGTACATCAGTTATACAGTTTGATTTCCAACAGATCTGCCAGAAATCTGTGTAATAACACGGCCAACCAATCTATATTTTGAAAGGGTTTTACCAAAAACTGATTAAAACTATCAAATAGACAGGCCATACAATCTTTAGAAGTAAGCAGGCCAGGAGTCAGGGCCGGAGCTACCATAGGAAAAAATGGGCAATTGCCCCAGGGCCCCAGAGCCGGTAGGGGCCCCCAAAGTGTCCCTCCCGCATCTTAACTGTTGCTCCCCAGGGACTCTGCAGAGTCTGTTAAGTTGGGAGGTGATTGGGGGAGGGTCAGCAGCCAGCTCAGGGGCCCAGGAGGGAAATGTGGCTGCAATAAAGGGCCTCTAATGACGCCTTTTGGTTGGGGGTGGTTGGGGGGCCCCCAGGCTAATTTTGCCCTAGGGCCCAATTGTTACTTGAACCGGCCCTGCCAGGAGTGGCACACCTTATCCAGGGTGGGTGCTTAACCACTGATGTGAAGCAACATCAGGTACAGTTCGGACAGTTGAAAGGACTGGTGAGACGACCTTGCACTTTTTTTACACATGTTTTGAAGAATAAAGATTGAATTGCTTTGGAAAAGCTGGAGTGCTAACCAGTCCTTTTGACTGTCAGGACATAAAATCTTGATTGACGGGGGGAGGGGGGGGGGAAGCAGTTGCCGATTGACGACTGCATCAAGCAATGCACCACTGCGGTTCTATCGATTTTCATTATATTTCATGCTTGGTTGTGGTTGGTTTCTAGTTGATTTTGTTAAAATTTTGAGTTGGTGCATCAAAATGCTGTATTTCTACCCCCCCCCCCCCCTTCTTTATCCAGTATCGGGCTCATGGCCATAAAAAGCGAGTTACTTTTGCCTGATTTTTTAATCATCCATTATCTTCTATTGGTAGCCACAATTTTCGCCTTTACTTTTGCACATTTGCAAATGTATAGGCAAAGCGAAAGTAACTACTTCTACTCATTACTACTGAGGAAATGAATGCCTTTGTTTCATCAACCATGTTTAGCAATGTGTTATATTTTATGCCTTACAAGTACCCCAATAGTTGTTGGGGTGACCAATCTTACGGTGGCTCATCACCTCTATTTGGGCACTGACAATACATTATAAAAATGAATGGTCGTGACACAATGAGAATCTTGTCCCCTTGTTTCCATTATTTTATAGAGTGGATTTGAATGTACTTGCTTTTATGTGTAATATTTGTTTGAACCATGCAGGCAGCAGGCTCTCCCCAGCTGGAAATACAGTTTGCTTCACTTTTTCATTAATGTTGTGATACATTAAGAATACATTTTATGATGGTCTCAACCTTCGCTATTAAAGTACCTCCAATTTAGTGTTTTCTCCTATGTAACATTAGGGATACATAGGTATTATTATGACATTAAGATTAATGTAATTATGTATGTACTTTAGCTCTTCTTTTTACCCATCTATATTGATATATTTATACTTTTATTACTGTCATGTTGTACAGCAAATTTATGGAAAGCCAGAGGATTAAAAAATCCACTAAGACCAGTGAACTGGAGTCATCCTGGTTAATGGGCTACATTACTGGGTCAGGTCAAAGAGCAGCAAATATTGAATAACTGTACAGGAGATAATGAACTTAGCAAGTTCATTGTATTTATATTGAAGTAAATAACACTAACAGTACTTATTGCTATCAAATAATTAGGACAACGTATAAATGCAAACTACAAGTATACAATAAAAAATGATTGATCTTAGTCAAATTAATTATTTCTAAGAATAATTATATCCATTCATTAAAAACGACAAATTCCTTAATAACTAAAGTAGATACAATTTTAATACAGCTCTAAATCTTATTAAGGACATACAAAAATCAAAAAGCCTCTTGTTTAACAGAAGCAAATAAAAGACCAGGCAGCTGCTATTAGGTATAATCCTCCCCTAGCCAGCTTTGGTGACTTTCCATAATCCATAAGAGCAAAGCACAGCATGTCACTGGTTTTCCTTGGTGCAATTGTAGCATTGTAATATGCAGCCTCTATCCACCATTCTATTTACACAGCAGACCCTTTGCACCCTGAGGGACAGAAGCTGCAGTATATCTCTTAGTAACGCATTTTGCATGATAATGTGAGGCAGAAACACTAACTCCGAATGAGCCAAATACCTGGAAGTAAATGTGCTTTATCACAGGTGGAGAGCTGACCACTCCTGAATATAAATGCTGTGGAGTTAAGGTGGCCACACCATACAATTTTTTAAATATCTGTTCAATTTAAGAATTGCAATTAATTTTTCTGACTGATTGTAACATTCCAAAAATATGACCAATGTACCACACACGTATGTTCAATTTTTCCCCAATTGTGATAAAAATGAATGGAAACTCTGAAAAAATTGCTAGGGTGTGTATATTAATAAATTGACAATCCAACACACACCATACAATCTTTAGAAAGTTTTAAGAAAAATATCTGGCATTCTGGATCGAAGAAAACGGGAAATCCGATCGGATTTTTCAGTCGAATAAAAAAAAGCTTTCGATTTTTTGGGGAAATCCGATCGTTTTTATCGAATTGCCGTAAAATCGGATCATTTTATTGTATCGTGTGTGGCCACCTTTAGACTTGTTTGTAAGTGAACCCCAGGTTGCAGATCTCAGTTGTAAACTGTCAGGCAGCAACAGTAGTTTACTGTAAGACATTAAAACTTAGTTGGCTTAAAGAGGAACTCCAGTAAAAATAATGTAGTAAAAAAAGTGCTTCATTTTTTACCATAATTATGTATAAATGATTTAGTCAGTGTTTGCTCATTGTAAAATCTTTCCTCTCCCCGATTTACATTCTGACATTTATTACATGGTGACATTTTTACTGTGGGCAGGTTATGTAGCTGCTCCTAGCTGTTTTGGCTGTTAGAGACAGCTGTAAACAGCTAATCCCTGTCTGTGAACATTGTTACATTGTGGCAGTTTGCCCAGAGTACCGCGGTACTCAGAGCTTCTTGTGGGAGGGGTTTCAGCACAAAATCAGTCATACAGCGCCCCCTGATGGTCTGTTTGTGAAAAGCATTATATTTCTCATGTAAAAGGGGGTATCAGCTACTGATTGGGATAAAGTTCAATTCTAGGTTGGAGTTTCTCTTTAACCACTTGAGGACCTAGGGCTTTCTACCCCTTAAGGACCGGCCACTTTTTTTCCATTCAGACCACTGCAGCTTTCACGGTTTATTGCTCGGTCATACAACCTACCACCTAAATTAATTTTGGCTCCTTTTCTTGTCACTAATAAAGCTTTCTTTTGGTGCTATTTGATTGCTCCTGCGATTTTTACTTTTTATTATATTCATCAAAAAAGACATGAATTTTGGCAAAAAAATGATTTTTTTAACTTTCTGTGCTGACAGTTTTCAAATAAAGTAAAATTTCTGTATACATGCAGCGCGAAAAATGTGGACAAACATGTTTTTGATTAAAAAAACCCCATTCAGTGTATATTTATTGGTTTGGGTAAAAGTTATAGCGTTTACAAACTATGGTGCAAAAAGTGAATTTTCCCATTTTCAAGCATCTATGACTTTTCTGACCCCCTGTCATGTTTCATGAGGGGCTAGAATTCCAGGATAGTATAAATACCCCCCAAATGACCCCATTTTGGAAAGAAGACATCCCAAAGTATTCATTGAGAGGCATAGTGAGTTCATAGAAGATATTATTTTTTTTGTCACAAGTAAGCGGAAAATGACACTTTGTGAGAAAAAAAAAAAAAAAAGTTTCCATTTCTTCTAACTTGCGACAAAAAAAAATGAAATCTGCCACGGACTCACCATGCCCCTCTCTGAATACCTTGAAGGGTCTACTTTCCAAAATGGGGTCATTTGTGGGGTGTGTTTACTGTCCTGACATTTTGGGGGGTGCTAAATTGTAAGCACCCCTGTAAAGCCTAAAGGTGCTCATTGGACTTTGAACCCCTTAGCGCAGTTAGGCTGCAAAAAAGTGCCACACATGTGGTATTGCCGTACTCAGGAGAAGTAGTATAATGTGTTTTGGGGTGTATTTTTACACATACCCATGCTGGGTGGGAGAAATATCTCTGTAAATGACAATTTGTTAATTTTTTTTACACACAATTTTGCACCCTAACTGCGCTAACGGGCCCAAAGTCCAATGAGTACCTTTAGGATTTCACAGGTCATTTTTGTTTCAAGACTACTCCTCACGGTTTAGGGCCCCTAAAATGCCAGGGCAGTATAGGAACCCCACTAATGACCCCATTTTAGAAAGAAGACACCCCAAGGTATTCCGTTAGGAGTATGGTGAGTTCATAGAAGTTTTTATTTTTTTGTCACAAGTTAGCGGAAATTGATATTAATTGTTTTTGTTCACAAAGTGTCATTTTCCCCTAACTTGGGACAAAAAATAAAATCTTCTATGAACTCACCATACTCCTAACGGAATACCTTTGGGTGTCTTCTTTCTAGAATGGGGTCATTTGTGGGGTTCCTATACTGCCCTGACATTTTAGGGGCCCTAAACCGTGAGGAGTAGTCTTGAAACCAAATGTTGCAAAATGACCTGTGAAATCCTAAAGGTACTCATTGGACTTTGGGCCCCTTAGCATACTTAGGGTGTAAAAAAGTGCCACACATGTGGTACCGCCGTACTCAGGAGAAGTAGTATAATGTGTTTTGGGGTGTATTTTTACACATACCCATGCTAAGTGGGAGAAATATCTCTGTAAATGACAATTGTTTGATGTTTTTTACACACAATTGTCCATTTACATAGAAATTTCTCCCACCCAGCATGGGTATGTGTAAAAATACACCCCAAAACACATTATACTACTTTTCCTGAGTACGGCGGTACCACATGTGTGACACTTTTTTGCAGCCTAGGTGCGCTAAGGGGCCCAACGTCCTATTCACAGGTCATTTTGAGGCATTTGTTTTCTAGACTACTCCTCGCGGTTTAGGGCCCCTAAAATGCCAGGGCAGTATAGGAACCCCACAAGTGACCCCATTTTAGAAAGAAGACACCCCAAGGTATTCCGTTAGGTGTATGGCGAGTTCATAGAAGATTTTATTTTTTGTCACAAGTTAGTGAAAAATGACACTTTGTGAAAAAAAACCAATAAAAATCAATTTCCGCTAACTTTTGACAAAAAATAAAATCTTCTATGAACTCGTCATACACCTAACAGAATACCTTGGGGTGTCTTTTTTTCTGAAATGGGGTCACTTGTGGGGTTCCTATACCGCCCTGGCATTTTACGGGCCCAAAACCGTGAGTAGTCTGGAAACCAAATGTCTCAAAATGACTGTTCAGGGGTATAAGCATCTGCAAATTTTGATGACAGGTGGTCTATGAGGGGGCGAATTTTGTGGAACCGGTCATAAGCAGGGTGGCCTTTTAGATGACAGGTTGTATTGGGCCTGATCTGATGGATAGGAGTGCTAGGGGGGTGACAGGAGGTGATTGATGGGTGTCTCAGGGGGTGGTTAGAGGGGAAAATAGATGCAATCAATGCACTGGGGAGGTGATCGGAAGGGGGTCTGAGGGTTTGGCCGAGTGATCAGGAGCCCACACGGGGCAAATTAGGGCCTGATCTGATGGGTAGGTGTGTTAGGGGGTGACAGGAGGTGATTGATGGGTGTCTCAAGGTGTGATTAGAGGGGGGAATAGATGCAAGCAATGCACTGGCGAGGTGATCAGGGCTGGGGTCTGAGAGCATTCTGAGGGTGTGGGCGGGTGATTGAGTGCCCTAGGGGCAGATAGGGGTCTAATCTGATAGGTAGCAGTGACAGAGGGTGATTGATGGGTAATTAGTGGGTGTTTAGGGTAGAGAACAGATGTAAACACTGCACTTGGGAGGTGATCGGACGTCCGATCTGCGGGCGATCTATTGGTGTGGGTGGGTGATCAGATTGCCCGCAAGGGGCAGGTTAGGGGCTGATTGATGGGTGGCAGTGACAGCGGGTGATTGATGGGTGGCAGTGACAGGGGGTGATTGATGGGTGGCAGTGACAGGGGGTGATTGATGGGTGGCAGTGACAGGGGGTGATTGATGGGTGATTGATAGGTGATTGACAGGTGATTGACAGGTAATCAGTGGGTTATTACAGGGGAGAACAGATGTAAATATTGCACTGGCGAATTGATAAGGGGGGGTCTGAGGGCAATCTGAGCGTGCAGGCGGGTGATTGGGTGCCCGCAAGGGGCAGATTAGGGTCTGATCTGATGGGTAACAGTGACAGGTGGTGATAGGGGGTGATTACAAAATATAGGTAAAAGGCTGCGCATCCCTGACCCAATACTGTACAATTGAATGGTTAATCGCCGTGGCGCACACCGCCCCCCCTGGACTAAAATGTACGCCCGCATCCAAACAATGCAATACTGGTCTATGGAGAAATTTTAGCTTCCATCATAGTTTTGCATGCAAAAATATAGATATACTGGACATCTGCACCAACGTTGAGGTAAATCTCTAAGGCAGATGTCCTAACACTAAACTGACCTAAGTTAAAAGCTGCTGCCAGGGCAAAGACATTTGCTTTTAACTTAGGTCAGTTTAGTGTTAGGACATCTGCCTTGGAGATTTACCTCAACGTTGGTGCAGATGTCCAGTATATCTATATTTTTGCATGCAAAACTATGATGGAAGCTAAAATTTCTCCATAGACCAGTATTGCATTGTTTGGATGCGGGCGTACATTTTAGTCCAGGGGGGGCGGTGTGCGCCACAGCGATTAACCATTCAATTGTACAGTATTGGGTCAGGGATGCGCAGCCTTTTACCTATATTTTGTTTCCACAGTCCTGTAAGGGCCTTTTTCCACTAGCCTGCGATTTGCGATTTGCTTCTGATCGCAAATCGCAAGGTACATTAAACTAATGGAAACTGCAGCAGCAATTTCCATTAGTGCGATCCGATTGCAATGCGATTTTGGTCAAAGCGCAATCGTCGTCCTGCCGCGTTTTGTATGCGATTGAGCTGGACTATAATGAGTATAGTAGCTCAATCGCAATCGCAATCGCATGGTGGAAATTGAAACGCGATTGCGATCGTGATCGGAATCGCGATCGCAATCGCGATCGCATTTCATAGTGGAAAAGAGCCCTAACTACCAGGCTAGCAGCACCCATTGTGCTATCCTGTTTTGCATGGTAAGTATTTAGTTTGCATATGTTTTGCATCTGTCTGATTGCTGAGTGTGTATTTGAGCTATTTAAGCGGTGCATATGAGGTGATGAGTCATTCAGATGCGGCCCACATTGGTGAGCGCTTGCTTTGTTTTCTGCTGATAGGGGGTGATTGATGGGTGATTGATGGGTAATTAGTGGGTGTTTAGAGGAGAGAAGAGATGTAAACACTGCACTTGGGAGGTGATCTGATGTCGGATCTGCGGGCGATCAATTGGTGTGGGTGGGTGATCAGATTGCCCGCAAGGGGCAGGTTAGGGGCTGATTGATGGGTGGCAGTGACAGGGGGTGATTGATGGGTGGCAGTGACAGGGGGTGATTGATGGGTGATTGACAGGTGATCAGTGGGTTATTACAGGGAAGGACAGATGTAAATAATGCCCTGGCGAATTGATAAGGGGGGGTCTGAGGGCAATCTGAGCGTGTAGGCGGGTGATTGGGTGCCCGCAAGGGGCAGATTAGGGTCTGATCTGATGGGTAACAGTGACAGGTGGTGATAGGGGATGATTGATGGGTGATTGATGGGTAATTAGTGGGTGTTTAGAGGAGAGAATAGATGTAAACACTGCACTTGGGTGGTGATCTGATGTCGGATCTGCGGGCGATCTATTGGTGTGGGTGGGTGATCAGATTGCCCGCAAGGGGCAGGTTAGGGGCTGATTGATGGGTGGCAGTGACAGGGGGTGATTGATGGGTGGCAGTGACAGGGGGTGATTGATGGGTGATTGACAGGTGATCAGTGGGTTATTACAGGGAAGGACAGATGTAAATAATGCCCTGGCGAATTGATAAGGGGGGGTCTGAGGGCAATCTGAGCGTGTAGGCGGGTGATTGGGTGCCCGCAAGGGGCAGATTAGGGTCTGATCTGATGGGTAACAGTGACAGGTGGTGATAGGGGGTGATTGATGGGTGATTGATGGGTAATTAGTGGGTGTTTAGAGGAGAGAATAGATGTAAACGCTGCGCTTGGGTGGTGATCTGATGTCGGATCTGCGGGCGATCTATTGGTGTGGGTGGGTGATCAGATTGCCCGCAAGGGGCAGGTTAGGGGCTGATTGATAGGTGGCAGTGACAGGGGATGATTGATGGGTGATTGACAGGTGATTGACAGGTGATTGACAGGTGATCAGGGGGGATAGATGCATACAGTACATGGGGTGGGGGGGGGGTCTGGGGGGGGGGTCTGGGGAGAATCTGAGGGGTGGGGGGGTGATCAGGAGGGAGCAGGGGGCAGGGGGGGGATAAAAAAAATAGCGTTGACAGATAGTGACAGGGAGTGATTGATGGGTGATTAGGGGGGTGATTGGGTGCAAACAGGAGTCTGGGGGGTGGGCAAGGGGGGGTCTGATGGGTGCTGTGGGCGATCTGGGGCAGGGAGGGGGGGGAATCAGTGTGCTTGGTGCAGACTAGGGTGGCTGCAGCCTGCCCTGGTGGTCCCTCGGACACTGGGACCACCAGGGCAGGAGGCAGCCTGTATAATACACTTTGTAAACATTACAAAGTGTATTATACACTTTGTATGCGGCGATCGTCGGGTTAACATCCCGCCGGCGCTTCCGTATGGCCGGCGGGATGTTGCGGCGGGTGAGCGGCGCCAGGCGGAGGCGGAGGATCGCGTCACTGATGACGCGATCGCTCCGCCCATGCCCCTACAAGGACCGCCGCCATTTGTCTATACGGCGGTCCTTGCGGGGTGCACTTCCTGGCCGCCATTTGTATATACGGCGGTCGGGAAGTGGTTAACATGAAGTCAAGGAATCCAACAAAAAAAGCCAAAGGTTACCTCCATGTGTCAGAGCGCAACTGGAGGCCCATACCAGGACAAACAAGTAATATCATAAACAATAGTAGCACCGGAACAGCAAAAGTCACATCCGCAAGCAATAGCTATCTATCTATGTATCTATCTATCTATCTATCTATCTATCTATCTATCTATCTATCTATCATTGCTACTAAGTTCCTGCCTTTGCCCATAAAAAAGAAAGCAGGTGTTATGAAATAACATATTTCTTCAACATATTACCCCCAAGGACCCTTTTCCACTACCATTGTTTTATGATCCAATTCCAATTGCTGGTGGATCACAAAATGCTAGGTACTGTAAAATCAAATGTAAACCATGCAACCATTTCCATTAGTGTGATCCGTTGTGGCACGATTTTCTCCTGAGTGCTCTCGTCCTCCTATCATGTTTTCTGTGCAATTTAGCTCCTATACTTTGTAATTGGAGTGCAATAAAATCACACAGCAATTGCGCCGCTATACATTCCATCCACCTCCCCATGATTCACCACCAAAAATCAGACTCCATCTCGCACAAAATATCTATGGCCAAGAACAGAGCAGTTCAACTCTTTCACACTGTGGAAACACTCTGCAATCCTTAATGCCTAAAATCTCCAACCACATTCGCCAGGGAAAGATGTGAAGAATTATCTGCCTTCTTCCGTTCACACCAGCACTACACAAAGTCACTCAGTGCTCTTTGCAAAGAGGGCTATGCCCAGATGCACCACATAAAGCAATCATAAAACCCCTCTTGAAGAAACCATCCCTGGTCTGGATCCTGATTCTGTGTTCAGCTACAGACCTGTGGTAAACTTACCATTCCTGTCAAAAGTTATCAAGAAGGCAGTCACCAACTAGCTAGAAGCTAGTTATGCTGGTGCTGGGTATCCCATAGCAATCCAAATACAAGAATCAAAAAGGGGATCCGCACACAGACTTTGTCTGTTTGTGTCTTGACAAAGGGGACTTATCTGGCCTCGAAACGATCGTCTATATGTGTGCATTCGGACAATAAATGTAATTGTTCCTTAAGGAGTCTATGTGCGGATCCCCTTTTTGAGTCGAGGTTTAAGGAAAAGGCACGGCACTGATACGGCACTAGTTCGGGTACTGACTGATCTACTCACAGCAAGGCTCCAGGGTGTGTGCTCATTTCTGATTCTAAGGGGTGCTGCCGGACAGTACTTCCTGTCTGGTAGTGGCAAGAAACAACAAGTGTGCCTGGGTACCCACTACTTTAATTTGCTGCCACTTGGTTGTGCAGTTCCACAGGGTTCTGTGCTTTTACCATTACTCTTTGCAGTCGACATGCTCCCAGTGGGCTAAAGCAAGTCCAGAGCTAAAGGCTAGGATACCATTGTTATGCAGACCAGGGCCGGCACTACCATAGAGGCAAAGGGGGCAATTTCCTCAGGGCCCCAGAGCCTGTAGGGGCCCCCATCCTATACCTGCCTGCAGAGAATGAGGAAAAGAGGGGTTGGTGGGGAGAAGTTCAGAGTACATTGCTGCCTCGTGTCCTGCCTGGATTATGTAACACTCCAATGTGTGTAAACTCTGAATTTGTAAAATAAAGAAGAAGGGGAATAATGAGAACCCAACAATGATTTTGGGGATATATGATGGACACCAAATGGTTTTGTGTGGCTGGGAGGGTGGTGGGATGGCTCCTGGGAGCCGGCTCGTGGCTGCAGGGGGGTGCTGCTAGGGCCCCCAAGTTTCTTTTGCCCCAGGGCTCCATTGTAGCTAGAACCGGCCCTGATGCAGACGGCACACAACTTTATCTGTCTTTCAAGGCCGGCACACAAGACCCATCATGTATGTAAAAATTGCACCTGACTAACATTGGATTACAGTTGTAATGCGATTTTTGAAGTGGAAAAAGCATGCAATTTTGACAAGTGTCATCCCAACCTAATTAACCATCTCCTCCTGTTTGTTTACTATGTTTTCCTCCTTCTCACTTGGTTCTGCTTGCTATGTTTCAAATCCTTCAGGGAAGGTTCACACTTGTCAGTGGAGAAAATTCACGCATATTTCCACATGCCATTTTCAAACACACACTATGTGCATTTTTGTGTGTTACAGCATGCACGTTTTTCCACAGAAGCAAAGTGATTGTAAATGAGAAAATGCACGTGATGCTGAACTACTGTGAGTTTTTCTTGCATGCAAAACTTGCATTTAACCCCTTCACTACTGAGGGTTTTTTCCTCTTTTGTACCAAAGCAATTTTCACCTTTCAGTGCTCCTTCCATTCATTCACCTATAACTTTAATTATTACTTGTAATGATTGGGGAATTCTCTCCGTGGTCAGCGCACAGGACGCACGCTGACACTGCGGAAATCCTCCACAAGCGTATAATTTGAGAGAACCCAGCAAAAGGTGCAACACACCTGTAGAGGGGAATTCCTGTCGGCAGATGGAGCTGTGGAGTGCAGAGGAACAGATCCTCTGCCCTGCCACAGACGCCAGACAGGAATTGTACGAAGGGAAGAAATGCAGGGCAAGATAGCCCTGAAAGAGAGAGATCAAAGCGACAGAGGGTATGTGTGTCCACCAATCTAGTCGCCACCCTGCGACGATGAACACACAACCATGAAGATCAGGTGAGAAGGCAATCGCAAGAGATGGCGATTGCTAAAAGCGACACAAGACCGAATAAGCACAGATGAGGAATGTATGTATGTCCACCAATCTAGCCGCCAACCTGCGACGGTGGACACACAACAGAGGAAACCAAGAGAGAACACAATCGCAAGAGAAGCGATTGCGAATGAGAATGAGCACAGGGACAGATTGTATGTGTGTGCACCAATCTAGTCGCCATCCCACGACGGTGCACACACAACAGCAGATACGAAGTAGGAACGCAATCGCGAGAGAGGCGATTGCCAGAGGTGACACAAGGCTAAAGCAAGACAGGGCACGAGAGTAGCAAAAGCACAGCAAATCATACAATGAGAAGATAAGGAAAATAACAAACGCTAACTAAACGCGAACACTGCACTCATTCGCAACAGCGAACGCGTTTACAGCGCGGTCTCCGCGTGTTAAGCACAACAGAGACAAGCACGCCTAACTAACCACCGACAGACAAACACGAAATAGAGGTCGCGAGCGTTTGCTTAACGGTTACCTCACCGAGCCTCCAGCAAGCGTTCGTATCAGACAAGACAGATACACGAAAACAGGAATAAGTGAGAGATACGATCCACTGCTCATTCCACCAGAGCGAGTGCGTTCCAAGTAAGGCAACAAAGCTAGCAAGATCCACTGCTCTTTCCACCAGAGCAAGTGCGATCCAAGTATAGCAAGACAGCTTAGCAGGATCCACTGCTCTTTCCGCCAGAGCGAGTGTGATCCAAGTATAGAAACAGAGCGAGCTGGATCCACTGCTCTTTCTGCCAGAGCAAGTGCGATCCAAGTACAGCAAGAGAGTAGTGGATCAGGAGGATCCACCGCCGCTACCGCTAGAGGCTAGTGCGATCCAAGCACGACAGACAGAACAGGCAATACAAATAATACAATCCTTACTGCTCTAGTAAGGATGCCTAGTGCAGTCCTAAGAATTACTCTAAGCTCATCTTTAACCAATAAGCATGGCTGACACTCCAGGAGTGTTTCACAGGACAAACCCTTATGACCAGCGAAGTACTGTGGAATCACATGGTATTTATAGAGCAAGCCTACAAAGGATGTGACTAGGCAATTTGCATAACAAACGTATGCAAATTCCTCAGCAGCAGCAAGCTGCAAAACTGACAAAAGGTCTCTTTTCCAGAGACCTGCAGAATGCAGACCTGAACAGTGGTCAAAAAGCTGCTTGCCTGCGCAGGCAGCTGAGCGGATCATTACATTACTACTGTATCTTTTTTGTTAACCACCAATTAGACTTTGTTTGGGTGGTAAATTTTGCTAAGAATTTTTTTATTCTGAATGCATTTTAATGGGAAAAATAAGAAAAAATGGAAAAAAATAATTGGAATGGAAAAAAAATGGAAAATAATTAATTATTTCTCAGTTTTCAGCCAGTATAGTTTTAAAATAATACATGCTACCGTAATTAAAACCCACACATTTTATTTGCCCATTTGTCCTGGTTACTGCAACATTTAAAATATTTCCCTAGTACAATGTATGTCGCCAATATTTTATTTGGAAATAAAGGTGCATTTTTTCAGTTTTGCGTCCATCACTAATTACAAGCTCATTTTTTCAAAGGTAACAGTAATATACCCTCTTGACATACATATTAAAAAAAAGTTGAGTCCCTGGAGGTAACTATTTATGTATTTTTTTGTCATTTTTTTTAATGCAAAAGTTTTATTTGGCAACTGGGACATCCCCGTTTTAACAGGCGGTGATGAGTACCCGAGCGAGCCCGGGAGCATGCGGCAGCCATCTACCACAATAGATGATTATCTATACCCCTGGGCAGGAACTGAAGTCCAGCAGGACATAGATAATCTGTCTGAAACCACAGTGGTTAAAGTAAACCTTGGCCTTCTTCCAGTCCCCCCTTAGCCTCTCAGGTCCCTCGGTTTCCTCCCCCTCTGTTATGCCGATTCCCCCCCCCCCCCCCCGAAAGATCACCTGTCAAGGGCTACTGTGCTTATGTGGCCCAGACCTCATGCCTTCAAGATTGTGCTCCCATAGCTGGGAGGGTTCTGCATACATACAGAATGCTCCCAGCTAAGGGAGTGTGATCGGGATGGCATGTGGCTCAGACCCTTACATGCGCAGTAGCCCACAACTGGTCCCGTTGGTGAAGTTTGAGGGGCACAGAAGCACAACAAAGGACCTGGGAGGAAACAAAAAGACCTGTAAAGCTATAGGGGCTGGAGGAAGCCCCAGGTAAGTAAAATATAACTTTTTCCCCAATTTCAGGTATTTGTAAGTGTGAACAAACGCATTGACTTATATTTCGTTTTAAGTTCAAATGTGAATTCACATTCAGGAAAAAGCATGCGATTTTGACAAGTCTGAACCCTGCCTCAAGCAAGGGCTACACTTGTTGAAATTGCATGCATTTTGATGTAATGTGAAATCACATGCAAAAAAGCAAGTAATGCTTTCCTGCAGGGCTGCTGCGATTTCAGGTGCCATCTGAAATTCTGTCTAGTGTTTAAAAAAAAAAAAGATACAACCTGCACTACTTTTCCTCACAACGCATGTGATTCCTCATTATAATTCACTGCCTACTGTATGACAAAACACCTGCATTTAATTGTAGACACATGCACATATTGTACGGAAAAATGCTTGTGAGGAACGGTCTGTGATGCCTCCGTTACAGTACATTTACAGTGGTGCATTGCGGTGTGACATAATGGCCGCTTCGTAAAGCAGCTTGCTGCACTGCAATACATCCCCTTTGTGATGTTCAAACCACTGTGTGGTGACATTCACCTTTATGCAGCTGGTGCACTGTGGTATACCAGTATGTGGCATCCAAACACACTGCATGCAGTGCGTTACCACAAAATGTGCGTTCACAGTTACAGTGAACACCATACGTTTAATTTGTATGCTTCACTATAGACTATGCAATGCACACATAACATGCAGCGCCACTTTCCCGATTTATTTTGTGGTTTTCCTGCTGTTAAAGGGAACACAACACAATGCCCACTGTGAACCTAGCCTTAGACATTACCCTTCCCCACAACAAAATCCTGAGGAATAAACTCTATATGCCATTTTCTTACATCTCCCAAACCTCCCACTCCAAGGAATGAGAAATAAAGACAAGTTGATAGCTTTGGAATGCCAGTATTTTCCTTACACGAAGATCAAAATCTCTAATACTGACTTAAGATACACTTGTTTGCATGTGACCTAACATAATTATATGTGATATATTTTACAAATAGAGATGATCACAGAATGTATTTTTTTTTGTGGCCGGTTTTGGTGTGTGCCGTGGTCTCTCCCAAGATATGGCATGGGACCATTTTCCTGGCGTGGGACATTTAGTCATAGGATGTAACAAGCAACTCTTTTTCTGCTATTGGAAATGTATTCTGGGGATGCTGCCAGCAACAGGGATAAAAGTGCTTGGGAGGAGGAACCCCACATTGTCCATTTCTTATGTATACTGTTAAACTGAATTTATATTTTGAAAATTTGACCAATTGACTTGGAAAAAAAACTATTGTAGATCAAAGCATGATGGATCTAATGAGTTAAAAATTGTTGCACTGCCATGTGTAAATGTTAAAAAGTTGCTGTAGTAGTTTTGGCCCTAGGGATTGTTGCTAGTAGAATTTCAGTAAAACTACCGATAATCCACCATTGGGCAATGGGTAATACAATATTAGTATATTGGTCATTTTTACAGATATTTTACTATTTTTTAACCTAACCCTATACTCCCTTGGACCCTCCCTCTAACAATGCCTAACCCTAACCAACCAAAACCTCCTCCCACCACATTTTCTTCCAATATCTGAGCCATATCTGTCACTAAAACCCCCTCCGACGATATCCACAACACCTAAAATTGACATTTATCAGGTGCTACTAGCTCCCAAATTACCCCCTGGATGCAGCTATAGTCACAATTAACATTATAGTCTTTGCGGCTCCCATTTTATCGCAGTGCCACCAGTGCGCAAACTGGCTGTTTCCCTCTGCCAACCCCTGCTGGGTTTAAACGTTTTTTTAATTAATATTTAATGACCTTGCTTTGCCCTTCATTTCAAATTTGTAGACATCAGCATGCTTGGGGGCTTTGCAATTCGTGTAGAAGTTCCACCATGGGTAAAACAGACTCAATCAAAATACGAATTTGCCAATTTCAATCATTTCTAATTGCTGCATCTGAACATGCGACAATCAACTGAATTCAGGTGATCAACACGACTATCTTGATGTGACACTGTCTTTATAATGGGAAGTTTTAAAATAGGCTTGTCACATGTTCATTTTTTGTTTACTTGATTATTATTTTTTTGAAATTCCTGTGAAAGCCAGCACAAAGATTACAAACAAGATTTATTACAGTTACTAGTAGATATTAGTGCTGTTATGGATGCTAAGATATTGTTAGTATTGTAAATAACTTTTAACCACAAAACAGAAAAGTTCACTACAATTGCTGGAAATGAAATACAGAATCACAGTTTTAAATAGTTGTTTTAAAAACAGTATTTTTCTTTCTTTCTTTCTTTCTTTCTTTCTTTCTTTCTTTCTTTCTTTCTTTCTTTCTTTCTTTCTTTCTTTCTTTCTTTCTTTCTTTCTTTTAAGAATAGGTTTAGCTGAAATCCTTTTCCCCTCTGTTATAGAGCACAGTAGTATACAAGATAGACAATACAGGCCAATTAATCAGCATTACGCTACCTTGTTGTTGCAGCTTGCATAGTATGTCATTCTTGGTAGTTTGATTTAGGATATATTTCAGACCACAACAAGACAATGTGCCATTTTTCAGTGTCTGTGTATGATATATGCACACAGTATAATATGTTATTTCATGTTTTTATTGTGTGCCAAAAAAGCTCCCAGTTCTTGGCCTTCAAGAGCCAGTAGCACATTATGAGGTAATACTTTCTCCATTATTCTACAGCCAGGACTCTGGCAGCAGTTGTTTCACAGACAGATACTGAGAAATGTTAGCTATTCACTTCTTTTCTAGGCTTCAAAAAAGTAAATAAAATACACCAATGCCCTAAGTTTAGTGCACTAGCACATCAGCTTTTGCAGATCAAATAAGCAAAATACCCAGAGAGCACTGCATTAGACAATGGCCTCAATTTACTAAGATCATGCTGGAGATAATAAGGCAAGAGAAAACTTACCTCCACACAGTAAGAGAGTAATATTATCTCTTCATTCCTTACGTTACCTCTTCTGTAGTTAATTTACCTCCTCTGTAGTTAATTTACCTCCTCTGTAGTTAATTTACCTCCTCTGTAGTTAAGTTACCTCCTCTGTAGTTAAGTTACCTCCTCTGTAGTTATTTTCACACGCAGTTAATGAACAGCCTGTCTTTAACTCTGGAGTTATTTTAAGGATTAAAAAGTTAAGTTAAAGACAGAAGAGTTAACTTTAGGTTTTCCTGAGGTAAAATGTTTGCTGAATACTACATGCCTTATCACCATGGTAACAACTCTAGAAGAGTTACTAAAGACAGGAGATAAGGTTAGTGAATTAAGGCCAAAGACAATTATACCCAAATCTGTGCGTATCTAGAGATGATTAGCAATCCTATGTACCAAAAAAGGAGAAAAGCATCCCACAATGCACCAGTAGGTCATAATCAAAAGGGATTAATCTTTATTTTGTATGAACAATAGTAATTAAAATCATCACATACAAAATCATGACACAAATACAGTACAAAACAAGGGCACAAGATAAAACTAGGGGGTAGGCTGCATAATAACAACAAGTCCAAATGGCGGTGGGGGCCTTGTCAATTATGAAAAAAAGTTTTAAGCAAAATGTGTACATGTGAACTCACATAAATGCTTATAATAAATCACAGGCATACCAGTGCTAAAAATACAAAATTGTGCAAAAACGGATGCAAAATTGCATCTGTCACATGAGCGGCAGAAACACAATTCAAGATACTTTGTGCAAAAAATGATACCGGTATATACAAAAGAATAGCCAAACAAAATTTGTGTTTTTGTATCACAGTAGCGCTTTTTATTTTTAAACTGGAATTGGTAAAACTGAGAAATAATGTGTTCTTTTTATTTTTTTCCCTTGTTTTCCCATTAAAATTCATAGAAAACAAAATTGTTCGAGGGAAACAATTGCATACAATGAAAGCTCAGTTTGTCTTGAAAAAAAAACCCCAATATATATTTCATTTCTGTGTCATAAGTAGGGATAAAGTTATTTCTGATTAAATAAGGACATAGCTAAACTGTCAAAACTGCTCTGGTCCATAAGTGGGAAACAAGGTCTGGATGCAAAGTGGTTAAATAATAAACATTTGTAAATGAAAATGGGAAAATGTCAAAGAATGTTGACAAAAGGTTATAAACTGGAAAAGCCTGTTTTTTTCAGCATGGCATCATCACATTTATTTCTTTTACTGAGATTTTCTTTTTATTAATAAAAAATGTCAAAGATATTTATGTTTTGTTTTTTTTCTCTCTTCATGAATAGAGTCTGAAAAAGGATTATTGGCCAAAAGCTTACTCTTTTCCTTTTGGGTGGATCATTTTACACTAAATCAGTTGCTGTCAGTTATAACTGAACAGAGAACTGAAGTGCAAGGTAATGTCCACATTTGCCTGTGGCTCAGTTCACATTAAATGTGTTTTAACTGGAAGCTTTTTACAATGCACTGCTATGGAAAGGATTAGAGCATTCATGTAATTGAAAAAAAGATAGTATACAAAGCTTTTTGTTGTGGTTGTTGTATGGGTAAATATTGCCAAGAAAATCTACACCTCTATCTATACCTTCCAACTTTTTCAGATACAAAAGAGAGAAACTTTTAAGACACACCTCTGCTATGCCACATCCCCTTCACACCTCTTTTTACACATACCTTTCTATCTTCATTCATTTTTGCAAATAACTTATATATCCGTTTGGAGGATATGGCTACTTTTAGAATCACATAAGCACATTTTTAAAATGAAAATGTTTATATTTATAGAGATCTGATGATCAGTCCAGAAAGAAGGACAGAAAATGGACTGTCCCACCAGAAATGGGAAAGTTGGGAGCAATGACCACTCAATTGTTGAAGGTAATGTGAGGCTCTAACTTGTTGTATACAAAATGAAAGAACAGACCTAACAAATTATACAATATGATTTATGTCTTCTTCTATATTCAATAAAATATGAAAGTCATAGTGTAGAGTATTTAACGCACAGCCATGTTAGATTAGTTGAAAGTCAGGAAGAAATGTCAACATTATCTTCCCTCCGTAGGGATTCTATTTTAACCACCCTGGTGTTCTATTAAAATTGCCAGGGTGGCGGCGCAGCAGGGTTTTTTTCAATCATGTAGCTAGCCTAGCGCTAGCTACATGATAGCCGATGTGCAGCGGCATCCCCCCCACTCCTTCCGATCGCCTCCGGTGATCAGAGCAAACCGGAAATCCCATTCAGAATGGGATTTCCTGTTTGGCTTGGGATGACGTCATCGACGTCATGTCGTCGGAGGGAGTCCCGATCCACCACATAGCGCAGCCTGGTGGTGATTGGCCAGGCTGCGCAAGGGGTCTCGCGGCGGGTAGTGGCGCATCGGTGGCGAGCGGCGGCTATCGATCACAACACGCAGCTAGCAAAGTGCGCAAATCGTCCCTCCAGGGCCTGAGCAATCCACCACGGCGGTAATGGATGAGCTGTGCTCGTCATTACCGCCAAGGTGGTTAAGCAGAACAATACCTTAGGGCCCAATCACACTCGGCAATTAGTGGGTATTTACCGCTAATTGCCGAATCCCTGGGATCGCTAGCGCAAAATGCGCTACATGCAGCATTTTTTAGTGTTCTTTGAGCAATCATGATTGCAATGTATTTCAGTCGCAAACCGCAATCACTCAATAACGCAAAAAAGTCCAGTGATTTTTATGCATTAATCGCGTAAAAATCGCTGCTGCAACATACTAGCACTAATCGCTAGAGTTTTACGTTTGTAAGTGTGAATTGGCCCTTATTGTAAGCCAATCACCAACATTTATATTACCAGTAAGGAAAGTGACTGATGCACCCATTATTTGTAGGGACTCGTTGACTCTTGGCCACTTTGTCGTTCATTTGTTTACTTCTTTAGGTTTTTTTCCTCTGGAAGGATGGGGGAAGTGTTGTTTGTGCATGTGCAATATGCATCAGTATTCTTTATTAAAGAATATATATATAACATTACCAATTTTGTTTACTTGTTTGTTTCCTTGCTCAGATCTAGAATAATGTTGCTTTCTTTTGCTGTTGATGTAAAACTACCTAAATACACTTGCACATTCAGAGACTGGGGAAGCTGCACAATTACTCAGCTTAATGTACTTGGAGAGTGTTGTTTTATGATGATATAGTAAAAGCTTCCAACAGATCACATTCTCTAATAAATCAACATATAGTATTATCCATAAAAGACTCTATTTCTAAGTAAGCTTATACGTGATGCACTTTTTCTTGCAAAGCAAACAAGAAATGCCACTGCTGTATTATTTTTAAATGATTGTTTCACATTGCAAATATAATAAAGGGTTAAATATGATCATTTTTGTTAGGTAGTATTAATTTAAAGACATATTTACATATTATACTATGGTATGTAGGTTTTACCTGTACAAAGATGATTCTATAAATCTAATAATTACACTGCATTGTGACCTCTAGCATTGGCTTTTTATCAGCTACATAGAAACATTCAAGTTATTATGCCATGCCTTCATAGTATGCCATGCCTTTAAATCCCATGACAACTTATGTTCCATCTGTATTGATGACCTCACGCATAAATGCATGCTCTGAACAACTAATGGTATCCTTACTCCTCATCTCTACCTATGAATGGTACAAGATTTCTCTAGACTGGCACCCATTCCTCTCCCTAGGTTTTTCTCCACCTGTAACTGGTTCCAACAGATCCTCAAAATATACATTTATGTAAATGACCCCATGGCTCTTTCTTCTCCTCTTCCCTACTTTTGCTAAGTGACTGGCAACTAACTCCCACCACCTTTTGCTATGGTTTAGTTTGGCAATTATGATTCTTAACCACTTGAGGACCACAGTCTTTTCGCCCCTTAAGGACCAGAGCCTTTTTCTCCATTTAGACCACTGCAGCTTTCACGGTTTATTGCTCGCTCATACAACCTACCACCTAAATGAATTTTACCTCCTTTTCTTGTCACTAATACAGCTTTCTTTTGGTGCTATTTGATTGCTGCTGCGAGTTTTAGTTTTTATTATATTCATCAAAAAAGACATGAATTTTGTCAAAAAAATGATTTTTTTTTTACTTTCTGTGCTGACATTTTTCAAATAAAGTAAAATTTCTGTATACATGTTTGTCCAAATTTATTGTGCTACATGTCTTTGATAAAAAAAAAATCCATTCAGTGTATATTTATTGGTTTGGGTAAAAGTTATAGCGTTTACAAACTATGGTGCCAAAAGTGAATTTTCCCATTTTCAAGCATCTCTGACTTTTCTGACCCCCTGTCATGTTTCATGAGGGGCTAGAATTCCAGGATAGTATAAATACCCCCCAAATGACCCCATTTTGGAAAGAAGACATCCCAAAGTATTCATGCCTGAGAGGCATGGTGAGTTCATAGAAGATTTTATTTTTGTCACAAGTCAGCGGAAAATGACACTTTGTGACAAAAAAAAAAAGAAAAAAGTTTCCATTTCTTCTAACTTGCGACAAAAAAAAATGAAATCTGCCACGGACTCACCATGCCCCTCTCTGAATACCTTGAAGTGTCTACTTTCCAAAATGGGGTCATTTGTGGGGTGTGTTTACTGTCCTGGAATTTTGGGGGGTGCCTAATTGTAAGCACCCCTGTAAAGCCTAAAAGTGCTCATTGGACTTTGGGCCCCTTAGCGCAATTAGGGTGCAAAAAAGTGCCACACATGTGGTACCGCCGTACTCAGGAGAAGTAGTACAATGTGTTTTGGGGTGTATTTTTACACATACCCATGCTGGGTGGGAGAAATATCTCTGTAAATGAGAATGTTTTGATTTTTTTTACACGCAATTGTCCATTTACAGAGATATTTCTCCCACTTAGCATGGGTATGTGTAAAAATACACCCCAAAACACATTATACTACTCTCCTCATTGCGGTGAACAAGCGCTAGCTGCGCGAAACGGACGACCGCAGGGAGACATAGACCTGGCACCCACTCTTCCGCTTTGCATCTGACCTTGCTGACTGTAAGTGCTTTTGTTTTTACTGCTTAAATAAATTACCCTAATCGCAGTGCTGGCCTCATCTCATCTCTCCTCTCTACACAAGTTCGTTTACTGCCATACAGCCTGTGCACGGTTTTTAAAGGGGATTATACTGTTACAGTCTCATGCTTAGTGGAGTCGAGTCCAGTCCCCTGCTGTAATTTTGAGAGTGCTGGAGCCTCATCTCTCTTGCCTTGAATTGACCAGTACTTGCCGCCGCCCATTGGCTGTGGGTGGTCGGCAAGTGGTTAAAGGACACCTGAAGTGAGAGGGATATAGAGGATTATAGATTTATTTCCCTTTAAACATTTCAAATTGCCTGACAGTCTTGCTGATGATCATCTGCCTCAAATGATTTTAGCCATCAATCCATAACAAGTATGCAGATCAGATGTTTCTGACTAAAATCTGACTGAGTTAGCTGCAAGCTTGTTTCAGGTGTGTGATCCAGCCACTATTGCAGCCAAATAGATAGGACTGTCAACAACTGGTGTTGTTTAAAAGGAAATAAATATGGCATCGTCTATGTCCCTCTCAGTTCAGGTGTGCTTTAAACACCTGGGGTGGACTCCCTGGATTACTTGGCTGGAGAATTGTGGCCTTTCTCAAATATTACATAATTTTTGATTTTAGTATGTGTTAAGCTGGACCACATGATACTGTTAATATGGAACCTGAATCTCCTTTGTTGTTACTCTCTATTTGTTCTCATCGGGAATCTTTTGGCGTCTTTAAGCTGTTGATTTGTTCTTTATTGTTTTGTTTTGTTTTTTATGTTACTCTCACCTCTGTGTGGGTTATTTGGCGTTTTAGCCATGGTATTTCTTTGAAAAACGCAATAAAGGTTTTTGAAACATAAACACCTGTGGTGGGGTGTGATTAATTTACACTAGTTACTAGAAATAAAGGCTTAAGAGTAGCCCAACACATATGTATCTATATTCACATGGTACAATTAATTAAAAATTGCTAGAATTACCCAATCTATTAAAAAAAAAACCTTGTGAATAATTAAGATGTTTTTCACTGACAAAATATTCTTTTATTTTGATACAATAGTAATTTTAGATGAGAAAAGCATTCTTTAATTACAAAAATGGGGCGGATACGATTTAAACAATTAATCTGATTTACCCAGCTGGTTACATATATCACTCAGCTCAGACTGATGCTTTTTCCACAGTTTGTTTTTAATTTTTATATTTTTATTATTTCATTTCAAATTAAAAAAAAGAATAGCCCTATCTACCAAGCTGGTTGAAACCCTATCCCACATGTTGGCTGGCATTGCTAGAATAGATAAGCTGACCACACCGGGCTCTGCCAATTATACAATATCAGCCCTAATATCATGGTCCTTAAAATTGGGGGTAAGTGTTGGCACAAATGATTACTCCCCTCCCTTGCAAAGCATCTTTGTTCATGTCAAAGACCCATGCAGGACTGGCGCTACCATAGAGGCAAAGGGGGCATTTGCCCCTGGGCCCTGACCTCTGCTGAGGCCCCCGCAGCGCCGACACTTCTCCATTCTGCCTGCTCCCCCCGCTCCCCGGGGCCCCTGCAGCTATAATGGCAGCCATAATTAACTATAAGTACCGGCGGGTGAGCGGGCGGGCAGCGGCTGTACTCTGAGACACGCTGTCTCCCTCTCACTCTATGACCTGGCGCGTGTTTACAAATGACGCGCCGGGTCATAGAGTGGGAGGGAGACAGCGTGTCTCAGAGTGTAGCCACTGCCCGTCCGCTCACCCGCTGGGACTAATAGGTATTTATGGCTGCTTGTGGGGCCCCGGGGAGCAGAGGGGTAATAGCGGGCGGGGGGGGGGGAAGTTTTGCGCTGGGGGCACAAAATGCTATAGTTTGCCCCAGGGCCACAGGGCTCCTTAAACTGGCCCTGGACCCATGGCTACGCATGCATCAGAAGGGTGAGGGGTAACTACCTCCACAATTTACACAACCAGGGCGACTTATGCTGGAATCATTCCAGATATCGGCACTTTCCCAGGAGTTTGGAACAAGTATAGGGATATATTAGTATTCATTTTCAACTCCCACAGAGTTAAATGTAAAAAAAAGATGTCTAAATAAAACACAAACATTTCAAAAAACGGACATTTCCTAAAATAAAAATAATAAAAAACGTTTTATTTCCCACCCTGTAATTCTCCCCTTCCATTGCATCTAAAAGATGCACATTATACATGGAAGTACACCATTAGCATTACTTATACAAGTGGTTTCAAGATTTATATTGTTCCTTGAAAAAGAGAACCTTGCTGGTCTCAAAACACTGATAAAGCAATACTCAGGCCTTGTTCACATCATCAAACGCAGATGGGCGTGTGATCGGAACGCAACGCGTACGAACACATGCCATCTGCGTTTGTATGCATTGCGTGGCTGATCCCATTCACTGAAAGTGAATGGGTCAACCGCATGTTTTGTTAAAAAATGCGTGCAGCATGCGTTTGCGGACCGCACTGGTCCGGAACGCATGCAGTGTGAACATCAGACAGTGCACTCTATGCACTTTCTGTTGTTGTGCGTGTCTGCTTCCTGCACCCATTACCGGAATCCAGATGGCAAAGCGTGCAATGTGAACGGGGCCACATACAACAAGTTTAAAGGAGTGCCAACTAAATTTGTATCAGTTGTGCACACCTTTCCTTTCTAAAACATGGCACTGAGTAGTGATAAATAACATTTTTGGATAGTAGTGATTTTACATGGACATTCACAATTACAATGCAAAATGGTAATGCAAAATGTCAAACTATTGCAAAATTCATCTTGCACATAATTGTAATTAGATGTGTAGTTTTGCATTGACTTCACAAAAATATACTTCATTAATCTATATGAAAATGCCCATTGATTTCAAAGTATTTTGTGAAAATGTATCTTTGCATGCATGCCCATACATTTTTGCACATATTTTCATTTATCAGAAAATATGTTCCAAACACCTAAGTAAATACTGTAAATGTAATTTTGCATAATTTGCAGAAATTACAGGAAATCAAGATTGCATACAAATTCATAATTACAATCAAGATTGTAATTGCGAAAATTTAACAAAAGAGAAATGATCCATTATAGTCAACATGAGGCCTGAGTCCCTGTAGCAAGGCATTGTGATCACTCGCTTCATGTGGCATGGTTCTGGGGTCACCTAGTCTTTGTATCACGTCACTGTGACAAATAAATGACTCTTGTGAAAATCTTTTGTGTATCAGTCTCTGTAGTATGTCTTATAATGGCCCATAAGCATTAAGTGTTAGCTCTGGCCTAATACAGGGTCAAATATTAGCCTGGTGGCAGCACTAACCATTATGAAGTTAAAGAGTTTAAAGTTAACTGAGCAACTGTAATGATTTTTTTCAAATGAACTTCTCCATAATGGAAGTTTCTTAATGGTGTGCTGTTAAAGGGTGGAAGTTGGGGTGAGCATCATTGCTTACCTACGGGGGGTTGCTCCTCTGGCCTCTCATCCCTACGGTATGCACAATCTTCTCCACAGACCGGCTGCACTGTGCCATATTTTCATTTTATTTAGCAAAGGGGTGTGTGCACATAAGCTGCAATGCATGCCTGGAGATGTAGTGAGTAGATGCGAGTACATCTCTATACTCGCATCCATGGACTACATTCCCTGACATGCATTGTGGTGGAAATGCATACACTCCTTTGCTGGGAAAAATGTGGCTCAGTGTGGCCGGTCTGTGGAGAAGATGGCTGATCCCATAGGGACAAGAGGCCAGAGAAGCAGCCCACTGTAGGTAAGTAATGACGCTCACCCCAAACCCATCCCCTCAGTGGGACACTGTTACAAACCTACTGGTAGGGGGGTAATTTAAAAGAAAAATTTCATTCTTTGTGCTCAGTAGCGATGAGCGTACTGACCTAATTATGATTATGCCCGTAATCGAAAATTCGTAATTTCATGAAATTACATGAAATTTCACGTTTATGCGGGATTTCGAAATGACGGTCATTTTTTTGTAATAATGATCGGTTTCGTAACGGAAACGAATTGGAATTTCATGTATAACGCAGAAATGCGTCCATGCTCAAAATTGTGTTTCCAGTCCAGAGCCTCCTGATAAACCAAGTGTCTCAGCATGCGTGACCGCTAAGTTCACCTTTACAAAGAGCACCTGTACTAGAAGTGGCTGCAGGTAGAGCTTCCTGATACATTTAAAGCAACAGCACATGCAGGGGCCTTTGCATTATCATATATTGCAAGGCCCAAAACCAAGTGTCTCAGCATGCATGACCACTAAGTGCACCTTGGCAAAGAGCACATGCCTTAGAAGTGACTGCAGGTAGAGCCTCCTGGTGCAATTAAAGCGATAGCACATGCAGGGGCCTTTGCATTTCAGTAATTGCAATCAATGATTGACTTTCCTGAGTTTAGTAGTTACTTAAATTTGCATAATTACTATTACAAATGAAATTACATCCATTTTCGTAATTAAAATAACTGTTTCTATAGAAAACATGAAATTATGAAATTTTGAGTTAAAGGAGTACTGTAGGGGGTGAGGGGAAAAAGAGTTGAACTTATCTGGGGCTTCTAATGGTCCCCCGCAGACGTCCTGTGCCTGCGCACCCACTGACCGATGCTCCGGTCCCTGCCTCTGGTTTACTTCTGGAATTTCCAACTTTAAAATCTGAAAACCACTGTGCCTGTGCGGCCAGGCCCTTGCCTCCGCTGACGTCACCAGGAGTGTATTGCACAGACCAAGTACGGTCTGCACCTGCGCAGTATGCTCCGGGTGATGTCAGCAGAAGAGAGGACACGGCCGCGCAGGAGCAGTGGTTTTTAAGGTGGGAAATGATAGAAGTGAACCGGAGGAAGGGACAGGAGCATCTCTTTTTCCCCCTACCTCCCTACATTGGTCCTTTAAACACGAATTTGCGCTGAAACGCTGAAATTACGTTTCGGACATTTCGCTTACTGAATTCTGAATTACTGTTTGTATGGCAATTATGAAATTACAAATTTGCAACGTAGTGGCAAAATTCACGTCCGTTATTACGGAAACACGAAATTACGCAGATTTTGGCTCAACACTGGTGCTCAGTTCAAATTAAGCTCTTTAACTTTCATAATGGTTGGTGCTGCCCCCAAGCTGGTATTTCATATTGTCTTAGGCCAGAGCTAACATTTCATACATATGGGTTATTCGGAGTCAAATATAAATGGCTCAATCTCACCTTTAATGAAGCATTCTGCTTCCAATATAACCTTAGACTGCTTACACCAATATTTCCCTAGGAGGAATACAGATTCCTTACTTGCCCATCCACTACAGTCAATTTACCAGTTGATTATCTATGATAATCTATTTAAGTTGGTAAATCTTCCATACATTATTTTTTTGCCTATCTAGTGTTCACAGTGCAGTGCTGGCTAACAGACTTAGAAAGCAGTTACGTGATAAGCAAAGAAACTATGCAGCAACTAGATCACTTGTTCCTTAATTTGTGGATGGGAGACAGCAAGTCCTAAGGAGGAGGTAATACTACGACTGTGAAATGTTATTTAGGATAGTGATGATTATAAATACCTGTATCCTTTGTGAATGAATACCACTTAGTCCATATCCATGGGTCTTTATTAGTGTCATCTAACAGCAGAATGGAACACCAGCTGTAGCACAACTCTCTGATCACACAAGACAGGTGGCAGCTCATTCTGTAGGGGCTGAAAGAAGGGAATGCCATCCATGACTGAATGGCATCCCACAGACATTTCTTGTAAAAGTGAGGGAATGACATCTGTACCAAATGTAAACTTATACTTTACATATATGGATAGTCTGGAAAAATGGGAGCATGTGACACATACAACACTTGTGTAGTTGTCTAAGTTTATTGTTCTCCACCTGCCACTGCAAACTTTTATTGTCCTCATTAAGAAAGTGTGAAAGTCTTTGCATCCTTGAGGTTTGATGATACCCTAAACTATCCATAAACTATAAAATGCTTTTTCTTTATTGTGTCATAAAAAAAAACACGTGGATAAAATCTAAAAAAAAAGTGCGATTAGAAGGGGAAAAGGGAATAAAACTGGATACTAGTAGTTTAAAGCTAACTATTATGTTCAAAAGTAACAAAGTCTGCAACAAAGTGATAGTTAAAGCTTCTCTCCCACTGTTTGATAGACTGGGAAAGGAGGCTTCTGTTACTAAAAATCCTTTCTTTAAAATGATTTCACATGTCATGAAAAGTGTGTCTCATCCTGCTGGTCAGTCTGCTAGGGGAAAGGCACAGGGTGAACCTCTGTGAGAACATTGGAGCCTGTAAAATATATAAGCCATAGGTTCCCTATATGCCAGCTGTTCTGGATGTGCATGACTCCTAGTGGTTTTCAGTCCCCATGAGCTAGCTGGGTATTCTTTAGAATCATACATGTTTTTTTAAACTAATACCTCAGTATTTTAAGTATTTTAATTAGTTTTGGGGCAGGCATTGTATTTTGAGTAGACTGCATTTTTTTCAGCCATTCTGCAATAAGCCTATGTGTACCAGTGTGCAAACAGTTAACCTATTTGATTGATTTAATGCACCAATGAGGGAAATGAGCTTATCTCTACATTTTTCAGGATTTACTCTTGGTAATATAAAAAAACTGACTTATATTTTTAATGAGATGGACTGATCTTGTAGACATCATGAAAATGCTATGGTTTTCTTTTATTGTTTTTTTTTTATAAATTCAGGAATAAATGATATTTTACTTTAAATAGTCTTTGACATTTTTGATATGCAATGGGCTGTGTCAAAATAATTTGGAGCTGGTGTATGTGTGTTGTTTGCTGACAACAGCAGGTATTGATTACTGTTTGAAACATTCATGGAAGCAGGAGAAAAGTCAAAGATAACCGTTCCATTGCCATGAATGATGCTGTGAACTCTTCCAGTGTTAGTAATACAGGATAACGATCCAAATAGTGCTGGGATTATGATTAAACAGGAGGCTGATGTCCTTACTATAACTTTTATTAAGCTATGGTAGTGAGATTATTTATCAGAAAAAAATCTTCAGTTTCCATCTTACCACTTTTCCTCTTGAAGCTTTTCTATGCTGCTTTGATGGATTTAACTTTCTTGGAGGTACCACGGCTTCAGAGACCAGTGATTATTTCCATCAAAATGCTTCAGAAGACACACTGGATTTGACCTTTCAAGAAATACACTATAAAGAGTATAAAATCCCTGTTGCCATTCCAAGGCCCATCTGTACGTAATTGTCTTCAAAAGCCAGTGATTATTTCAAAATGCTACAGAAGAATGTTTGAGTTAAGTATACAAGCAATACAACATACGTAGTGTAAAATCCCATTTGTTCTTAGAAGTGTTTAATGTAGAGGATTGCAAAAGGAAGCTGAGTATTTCAATCAACTATACTATGGAAGTTGAGGGTTAAAAAAAGGGATCTGGAAGCAGCAAATATAATATACTAAATGAAAACAGCATTTGTGATGAGTAAAGATTGTGTGTTAAAGCAGGAGACAAAAAGGGCTTTCACTTCTGTTTCATCATCAAAAACATAAATCTCATAATGTTTTGTGTCATTGAAGGGACCCTGTAGGGGGGAAAATTTAATTAAATCAAACACATCTCGACCTAGTTAACTGCATTTACTCACAGTCATTGCAATTAGTTACCTTTCCTTGAATAGTATAGTGCAGTATCCCCAATGCATGCTCCAGATCAGCAACCTGGTTACATGGAATACTGCCATCTCTCTGCCCATATCCCATTTCCTGTCCCACTCATCTTAAAGCCCATACACACGGGGCACAACTGTAGCTTGTTACACGTGGCACGCGCCTGTCCGTGCGACAGTTCGCACGTGTGGATGAGGCGCGCGCCACGGACTGTCGCCAGGTCCCTCGGCGATTGAACGGTTCAATCGCCGGCAACTTCTGCCTCAAGAACCGTCCCTAGTCTGCCGCGCGTACCGACGTGTGTATGCGGACTAGGGACTAGAGACAACAGGCAGTGAAGGGAACATCAGGCGGGGGGACGAACCCTCTGCAGACAGCTTCTGCCACATCTCTGTCTCTCTGTGCTACGTGTGTACAGTTGTCGCACAGAGGGACCTGACGATGAACTGTCGCTGCTTTGTCTCTTGTCTGCTTGCAACTGCAGACATTTGTGCCTCATTTATATGAGGCTTTACTCTTGCCAGCCTCTTCATCTAATAATAAAGATCTTAACCTCTTATACTGGGGTTACCTATGTGACTACATCCAGTGGACCTCTGTTTTTTTCTGGAGAGAACCAACATTGACCCAACCGAGTCATTAGAACCTCATGGAGAAGGTCTTTCTCCACATTCCTGAAATTGGGGTTGCCTATAGCAACCCATGTTTGTCAGTAGTTCTTATTTCTTTTTCATTTCCCAGAAATACCACACTATTAGTACTCCTGCTCCTGGTGCTCTTTTTTCTCCTTTTCTTACTGGTACCTGGATTTTCAAACCTGAAATTCATCTACCGAACATCCCAGAACCATCTCATGAGATGATCTACTAGGCATCCACCCAGACTGATAAGGGTATAGAATCACATGCCTGCATATTTGAAATTTTCAGTACTTAGATTAAAGTTCCAGATAGTAACCATTCGCTAATACTATATATCCACTATAAAATTGTATCACTGGAACCAACCTGTCTCAATATAGAGATAGATCTAAATTGTTATATAAGCAATAGCTAAACACATGGTGGTGGATATATTAGTGAATGGTTACTGTCTGAAGCTTTAGTCCATTTGATTTTCAGCAAGTAATTTGTTTACACTTTCTTTGAGGAAGCATTGTTTTCTATAGTGGATGTGGTAGTTGTGTGTCAGGTAGTGACAACTCTGCTTTATGCATCACTGGAAGATGCTGTTATCAGCAGTGATATAAATAGGATTTGTGTACATAGAGAGCTTCGGGGGCAGAGATGCTTTAATTCTTATTGTTGTTGATCATAATCTTTGGTGACCAAAACAGGTAATTTGTGCAGTGGCTGCTGATTCAGGCTTCACCGGAGACTGCAATGTTAATTTGTGGCTATGGCAGCACCCAATGTTTAATTTGGGTGCTGGCAATGGCTGAAGCCCGAATTACATTAAGAAGGGACAGATAGTGGTAAGCACAAAGTTTACAGTAGGGGCTAGATTAGGAAGTAGCTAGAGGTGAAATTAATGTAGGTCTATTTAACAGCCTTAGCAGAATATCGGCAATATTGCCTATACTCCCAAATTACACTGCGCCTTTTTCCAACATACACTTGGTGACAGCTTCAATGTTAGTTAATATGTCAATCTGCAAAATCTGGGTGCTCATAACTAGGATTCTTTTTAAAACATTTCATATGAGGAATATATAGCAAAAGTTTTTGACAACTATTCACTTGAAACTTAGCAAAAACTCGGTATACAAAGACGCCAAAGTAGAGTAAAATGTTTTAAAAACCGCTTAAAAGCAGAGGGGGATGTTAGGGTGGACTTACCTCTCTCTTACAAAAAATAAAACTCACTTAAGTCTTGATAAAACAGAATTGACAAATCATTTATTCAACTCAACAAATGCGACGCGTTTCGCGGGCGTGACCCCGATTCCTCAGGCAAAAATGGGAGCACAACTCAGTGGGTCAAGCAATAGGTTTGAGGGCCATGCTGGAAACTTTGGGTGGAAACTTCGATGGTGAAGAAGGGAATTTCTGTCAGTGACCGTTTTATGTTTTGTGATGACGTTTTTGGTGGTCCCCAGGTACCGCTGTAATATCTTTAAATTTCACCCACAATCTTATATAACTATATTGTCGCATGTGAGTGGAATTTTTCCACGTTAGACGTGTACGGATTTTCCACGTTAGACGCGTACGGTTTTTACGCATGCGGACCTTCTTATACGTATGCATGGTTTTGACGTCGGGATGATTTTCCGCGTATAATGCGTACGGTTTTCCGCATCCAGATGGCTGTATACACATGCGCTAGGCGTTAGCAGGACTGGGAGGTGTGTTGTTGGTGATGTCACTTTTTTCAGTTCCCCATCAGGTCCACAGCCCTCCTGAGTGCTCTCATTGGCTAGCAAGATTTTAAATTGATTGGCTAATCACTTGTATAGTTCCTATTTAAGGAGGAGCTGTTTCTCTGTTTGTGTACATGGCTTCTGGCTTTGAAAAAGAGCTACTGAGCTTGAAACAGCGGGCTGCCAGCCGCTAAAGCCATTTTTATCGATGACTAATTTTTTATGACTTTTCCAATAAAGAGCTACTAAATTACTGAAGGTGGTGCCTGCTTCACTTGGATCTGCATCTCTTGATCATTGGTACAGTGGTCTTAAAGCTACGGCACACCCCATATCCTTTTACATGGGTGCTCCTCCACTTCTGTCATTTTTGTTATAAGTGGTAGTAGGCATTATCTTAAATCAGATGATTAGGGTAATTTCTACTGCTATCTCAAGGCACAGACCTTAACAATGTTTATTAGAGATTTTCTGCATTCTTGTACTGTGACAAGCAATGGATGAAGATTTCCTATCTAAGTTTCCTTGCAGTAGAAGATTTCACACATTATGAATAAAACATCTCCCTGGGAAACCTTAGGAAAAAAGTTAACTGAAATAGGGCCCAGGTCAACCTTAACACTATCTGAGTGGACTTTAAAGGAAAGGTTCAGGGAGGGTGGGCAAAAAATAAAAATCAAATTCCACTTACCTGGGGCTTCCTCCAGCCCGTGGCAGGCAGGAGGTGCCCTCGCCGCCGCTCCGCAGGCTCCCGGTGGTCTCCGGTGGCGCGCCCGACCTGGCCAGGCCGGCTGCCAGGTCGGGCTCTTCTGCGCTCCAAGGCCCGGAACTTCTGCGTCCCACGCCGGCGCTCTGACGTCATCGGACGTCCTCCGTGCTCTACTGCGCATGCGCAGTAGTTCTGCGCATGCGCAGTAGAGCCCGGAGGACGTCCGATGATGTCAGAGCGCCGGCGTGGGACGCAGAAGTTCCGGGCCTTGGAGCGCAGAAGAGCCCGACCTGGCAGCCGGCCTGGCCAGGTCGGGCGCGCCACCGGAGACCACCGGGAGCCTGCGGAGCGGCGGTGAGGGCACCTCCTGCCTGCCACGGGCTGGAGGAAGCCCCAGGTAAGTGGAATTTGATTTTTATTTTTTACCCACCCTCCCTGAACCTTCCCTTTAAGGAAACCAGAGACGAGTCTAACTACAAGTTTTAAACGTACCTGGGGCTTCCTTCAGCAGCAGCTGGAGAGATACGTAAAGGGTGCACTTCTCTTGCACAGACTGACCGCGACTGGAGGAAGTTATGGGACCCGGTACCGAAGAGGGAGAAGACTGAGGACAGCGGCGTGGAAGCGATCCATGCACATGTAGCTGGAGGAAGCCCCAGGTATGTATAAAACTTTTAGTTAAACTTGTCTCTGGTACACTTTAAGACTCATAACAAGAGGAATACAGAGGCACCAAAGGATATAAAAAACTTTAAAAAGAGATTGTTGTGGACTTATCTCATAAATGTTAGTCACGCAAATATGCAACGGTTCTTTCATTCTTGATTTCAAAAAAGGAGATAAATACTCTGTCATATGCGACTGAAGAAGATGCAGTTGTGCCAATGCATAGACATTTTGAGAATCCTTTGTCTTTCTTGTTTACCTCTTTTTGAAATGTTTTCAATTATTTTACATTATTTGACACATCTGTATTCTTCTAGTTTTGATTGTTGATCCACCATTGATGGCGGGTTGCGTTTGATTGCTGATCCACCATTGATGGCGGGTTGCGTTCTCAGCCCTTCCCACAGAGAGAAACTATTTTAACCCAAGTGAGGTTGGGTTTGCTCTCTCTGCCCTGTCTGCACATCAATTGGCTGCCTATTGCTGTGACCACCTTTGTGAGTATACACCTATATTTTATTAGTCATGGCTTCTGAAAAGATACTACACTATATTTGGCTCTTAACAGGGATGCTCATCACGACCTCGGAATCACGGGTAACCTGTGATTATGGGCTGATTTGAGCAATCACAGGCTCGAAATTGTAATCCGTGATAACCTGCAATCACGGATGGCGACTTCGAATGCATCCGTAATTTCAACCACATTCGACCTGTAATTCCAGTTTATGGCCGTAATCACGAGTCGGAATCTGTAATTACTTTAACGGTTAATAGCAAAGCCCCCATACATGCTAGAAACACCAAATGTGCAGGGTATGTTAAGAAGAACAGTGGGAACAAAAGGAAAATAAAAACACAACAACGAGTAAAGTCCTTTATTTTTCGTAATTAACCAGAAATACCTTTACCTTTAAAAAAAAATCCCCATGCCAATATCCTCGGAAAAGTCCCAAGCCAATATCCTCTAATCTTGCAAGCTTCTCCTTGATTAAACATCTCTGTCGCACACCCGCCGCCACACACTGGCCTTCCCCGCGCAGCTCTAGCTATACTCTGTATAGCTAGAACTAAAGCATCTTTAAATTTTAGCTCCTAGGCTCCCCATTGGTCTGTTTGCTATTAACGGTTAAAATAATCACAGGTTTCGACTCATGAGTACATATGTAATGTGAAATTCCGACTTATACCGCATTCAAATTCGAAGCTCTGATTCTATTTGTAATCATGATCACGGACGAAGCGGAAGTGGGTGAAGCTGTGATCAAAACCACTTTAATCCAGAATCGGGTGCATTTGAGCACCACTGGCTCTTGGTCCCCCCCCATCCCATCCTACCATCTCCACAATTACATGTTGAGTAGAATTAAGGCTTTACTTAATTAATATTACTTGAAACTTGCAACCACTGTGGCAGTACTTTTATTAGTAGCTGTATATATCAACAACAATGCTGCTTCTGGCTGGCTGCTGCCAAGGGGGAATCTGGCATAAGGAACCTAGATCTGGGCAAATGATTTACAGTATACATTAATAATAATGAATTATTTTTGTTATTATTTTTGCTTTCAATTGTCTAATTGTGGCATTTCTGCATCTACAACCAGGCAATTGGCGTCTCTGTGTTATTTATAAGGAAATAAATATGGCAGCTTCCTTATCCCTCTCACTTTTGGTGTATTTTAACATATGCTTTAACGGTATAAATGGATGTCTCTCACTACGTGTTTCTAGCTACCACCTGATACAAACAAGACATTCTGATTATAAGGTATTAGCTAAAAGCCTATAGGAGAGAGTGGTGTATCAATAAGAGCTTCCATTCAGCATCAGAGCTCACAGTAACGATGACAGGCTAGAGCACTTATTGTATTCAGAGTCATGCTTAGTATGCTAATGCACAGTATGAAATGTATAGCACTAACTGCAAATGCAGCTTCAGTTGTGACATTTTAAAGTGATGTAGTTACAAGGAAAGTGACGTAAATAATCAAAGTGATAAAAAATCAACCATTTGTGCCCAGATAACACTGACTTGTCCAACACTATGTGATATGTGTACATTTAATTAAGGCACCAAGAAATTTGGGCACGTGGTAAAGCTGAAAAATGTCTCACCCTGCTCCTGCAAAAGTCCCGTTGGCGTTAATTACTATTCCCCCTCCAGGCTGCCATTGACACTGAGGTAAAGCATAATTCGGCAGCCGAGTTACACTGCTTTTATTGTAATTTGTGTTCCGTGTGCTGATGCCGCCCAAATTACTGACTGAGCGCTTCTATGGCCGTAATTCACATTGCAGCCTTTGGCAGTGCCGCTCAATTTTCTGGCCTGAAATTTTTGCCTGACTCGCCCTGATATGGACTGCATGTTTTTCTGCAATACTAACTTTTACTAAGATTGTGGATATTGTACTAAAGACACAAATAAATCAGTGCTTTTTCCATAATAGCAAAAGCTTTTGACATTTATAAGAATACTGTAATCTGAGGAAGCTTTTAAAGATGGTGCAATGAGAGGTTAGCATTTAGCAGTTAACAACCTGCAAAGTGCCTCAATGAAAAAAACAAAACAAAAAATGAAATTGATAGTTATTGCGGCCACCAGTGCTTATAAAGGTGCGTACACACGCCATACTGTCGCCAACGATGGGTCCGTCAGATCCTCCCGCTGGGCGGACGTTCAGCCAACTGTAGCACGTGTGTACCCACTGTCGGCAGACTGATCCGGCTGTTTCTAAATAATCCACTCAGCGGAGCGTTCAGAAACAGCCTTATCGTCTGCCAACAACACGTACACATGTGCTACTGTTGGCTGAACGTCCGCCCAGCGGGAGGGTCTGACGAAACCGCCGTTGGTGGAAGTAGTGCGTGTGTATGCACCTTAATACAGTATCAATTCTCCCATGTACATTTAAACACAATTAAGGGTTTGTAGGCATATGATCTGCGGCATGATTAAATAATCATACAAAGGCATGATTAAACAATCATGCAAAGCAGATGTAAATAATCAACAAGATAACATGAAGGTTCAAACACAATCGGTAAATCAAACAGGATCAGCAGTGTGAATTAAATGGGGGAGGAAAAGTCACATAAATTAAACAAAAATGTAAGGAAGGGAGGGTGATAGGAGCAGGGTGTTAATTACAAAAGTGCAAATTTCTTTGTTAGCTGGTGAAAACAAAACACAGCTTCACACGTCAATTAAAAATCTGATAACTTTATCAGTGCAATTACAATGAAAAAGAACATACAGTAAACACATAACACTTAAATTCAGTAAAAATAATACAGCTGAGTCACCCACTGCCAATGCTGTTGAGGGTTCAGAGCATCCGTAAGTTCTCAGGGTTTCACTGTTTAATGTACAGGTGAAACTCAAAAAAATGGAATATTGTGCAAAAGTCCATTTATTTCAGTAATTCAGCTTACAAAGTGAAACTAATATATGAAATTGAAACCCTTTGCAAGTGTTTTGGATTAATTAGCTGATTCGATTCTGACACTTTGAGCCTAGAATATTAAACATTTTCACAATATTCTAATGTCTGAGATTTTGATTTTGGGGTTTATCATAAGCTGTAAGTAATAATCATCAAATTGATAACAAAAAAGGCTTGAAATATCGCACTTTGCATGTGATGAGTTTATTTCATACAGTATATTAGTTTCACTTTTTAAGTTGAATTACTGAAATAAATGGACTTTTGGATAATATTCTAATTTTTCAAGTTTCACCTCAAGTCTTCTGTTAGATCTTGCATAGTCACAGCCACGTCAGTAGATGCCAGCATCATGTTTGAAAAGGTCAAGTTGTCAGAAAATTACAGGTGTGTGTGCACGTTTCACCTGCTCAAACCCACAGGCTTCATCAGGACAATTAAGGTTATTTCTTTGTGCTCTATAAATAGGCTTCCGAACACAATAAGTAACGAACCAGCTCTTCAGATCACTTAATACGGCCTCAAACCACTATTCATTTTAGTAAAGGCTTCTACCATTAAATCTGTCCTGGCATAAACTAAATATTTTATTAAAAAAATTATGCTACACTATTATTATACTGGCAATTAGACATTCAGTTGCACCTGTTATACTAGCTACAAACATAAGCAAAGCAAAAAAAGGCTAAAACAAGTAATTCACAAAAAAGACCACAGGGAGAAGTTAACATCATGCATTGTATATTCATACAGGCTCATGGCCGGGACATGGGGACTGAGTTTACTATAGCCAGAGGTTTACTTTAACAAGAACCTACTGTGGTTGTAGGCATTAGGAAAACTCCATGACATTCTTTACAAGTTGTTGAGTATACTGTATATAGACATAAATGCCATTTTCTGAATCGATATTAGCAAATAATGATTAAAAACTTTGCATATTTAACGTATTTGTAAAGTGCCTAAATCAAAAATCTAAAGTGTACATAAAGTTAACCTAGTGATAAGGAAAGCCGCTGTATTCTCCAGAGGCTTCCCGAGTTCTCCTGGAGACCACTGTTGCCATGGATCCCCTGTCTGACAAGAGCTTGTTGGGTATGTTATCGTAGTCAAACTCCCCCGTATTGTGCGGCCGTACTCTGCCTGTACGAGTATGGCAGCACCTGCGTAGTAAGTTGGAGCTGCTTGTCCATGAGCAGCTCCATGCTACTGTGCAGGCATGTCCCTGCTCACATGGGTGCAGCACAGACACAAACTTCAAGAGGGTCCTGAGCTGTGGTTGTTGTCTTGAGGAGGACACGGAAGCCTCTGAAGGAGTCTATCTTCAAAGATAAGTATCTATTTGTTTGCATTCAAATCGCCTCAAATTTGCTTTACTATACGGATTTAACCATCCAGTGAGCAACAATACCAAAAGACTAAGCGTCCAATGTACCAGCTTGGAAAGAACTCGGTGAGGTTCCAGCAACTTTCCATTGTGTGAGAGGGAGGATAACTTTATGAGAATATGTATGTTCTCTCTTCTGATTTTGTCTTGTTCTTCTCTTGACCAAAATGCTTTACAGCTGTCAGTTAGAGTCATTGACTGAGTATGGAAAGTTGTGCATACAACATACAATTTTCAAAGGACTATTTCCTTTCAGTGAACTCACATAAAGAACTTAATGATGAGAATGCATTTTACATGGAAATGTTGTGCTGTTGTCACTGACTTTTCTTCTGTACATGGTCAGTCTTGCAGTACATGTTTTAATTGGTTCTATCAACATCCACCATATTAACCTTTTTGTTCCAAATTTAATTGCTTTCAATAAGTTTGAAAATAGTTTGTTGTAGTTAGTCTTGGCTTGAAAATGTCTAATTTACCATGCTGTTTTCATTAGTAAGCAAGAAAGAATATTCCCTGTGGATAGATAAAACCTTCAATTAAACTATTATTGCATGAGGTGCTTTAATTATATTCATTAACACAGGTTTATGGACCACCTATAGCAGAAAATATTGTTTCAGGTACCACCAAGCACTGCATTATATTGAAATGTTTACCTGCAGATTCATCCAGACTATTCATTGGCATTAATAGTTACTAAACAGAAAAATAAAAACTGCACTTTCACAAAAAACACTGTGTTACAGTAGCTTTATAAACAAAAAAAATGAATGACGTTGTGGTAAAATGCTAACAACATATGAAAATCAGATTACTAGTTTAGAAAAACTTTAGATTTCTTTAAGTGATATACAGTACATTTTCATAAATATACTTAAAAGGAAATTGCATCACTTGTCAAAATAAGAATCATTTTCTAGCTCATAAATGGAAGAAGATGGACAGTAACTTTACAGCCTTGAGTGTATGCATGAAACTTCCTTATGCAGAATATCATGCGCTCAGTCTTACTGCACGATGAGTAGAGCATCGGTGGTCAGCGCTCTACTTGCGTAATTCTACTTAATGCAGTTTAGTGCATACACATCCTTGTGTTTTAGAACATCCCATTAAAGTTTTAGCGATGTTAATGTTTGGTGAACATATAATACCAAAGTCTTTGCTCTTATCTGGCCATTTATTTCTGAATTTATATCAAAACCCCAAAAGAGAATTTAGCAACTTCCTATTCCCCAAATTTATTTCATGGGTAAAAAAAAAAAGGTTGGAAACTCTACAGGAGCAGCAATAAGATTATTCCTGTCACGATCTACGTCTGCTGGTGATTTTGTGAATTACTTGCATGAACTTCCTCCTTTTCACCAGCAGATGTCAGTATTCTCCTCAGAAGATTTCACATCAAGAACTTCTACCTGCCCACCAGCAGAGGGCCCTCTTCTTCAAGAACTGTGTTTGTTATAGACTATTGCTGGGAGGAGATCGGTCACCTGACCTTCCAGCAGCAGTATTTAAGGCCAGCATTAACTATGCTTCAGTGCTAGTTCATTGTATCTGCGTAACTGTGTTCTAGCCATCTGAGGCTGAGTTTAGCGGTCTTGTATCTAGAATCCTGTTCCTTTTGCTTACCCGTGTTTTGACATGTGCCTGCTTGTGACTATTCTCTGCCTAGCGATTATCTTGTTATGTATGATCTCCTGGTTTATATTCTGCTTGTATGACCATCCGTTTGCCTGTTGCCTTTAGTACTGCGAATTATCTGTGTATTGTTTATAATCTGTATATTGCTTGTATATATATCATCTTGGGTTTGGGGTTTGTGTGCACACATTTGTATATACACTGGGTTACTCTGCATTGTTACCTTATGCAGAGTAGGCTAATTGTATGTACTCCAGGTTGCAAGTGTATGCTTACAATACATTTGTCTGCAGGGATATTGTATTGCATATCTCAGTTTGCATGTGTATGCATTTAATGCACTTGCTTACAAGGAGATTGTCTCATATTACTTCTTGTATATTTTTGCATGTTTGTATGTTGAAGTGCATGAGGATTATGCATGCAACTTATTTATGTTCCCTGCATTTGTTAATAAATTACCTTATTCATTTATTCCTGGCTTGATCGCTCAGTTTTTCCTCATTAGTGACATTTCCTGCATTATTGCATCTTGCGCATTGCCCATGTTGTTTCATGTGCAATGCATAAAGGCAATCCTTACAATTCCATTTTGTGCTGAATATGAAGGAACAGCACATCTGCTTGGCTGCAAAGCCATCAATTCAACAATACATTTGCATTTCCATAGCTGTACACCAACCTCTTTTCTTCTTTGTGGTCTTTGGAACACTATGATGAAAAACTGAAAAATTTAAAATACATGTGTACACATACGTATAGGATTTCCATTTGTCCCATAGTAAAATGCACTGACAATTACATTATTTTTAGGTAGTTGTCACTTACAGTAATTGTTTTTAATCTGATGGTTCTAACCTGCTACTGAAATGTGTTGGACTAGTCCATCTCATCATGGGAATTCTCAGTGTTTTCTTCATTACCAAAATCCTTACTGGACAGCAAATGCTCAGTCCAACTGCCAATAATAATTTGTGAGCAAGTAGGATGACTGACCAAAATCTTTGTAGAGATTATTTAGCCCCCCCTCCCCCCATTTTACTCCAGTACAAATGTACATCTTATATGTACGTATACATATGTGCTTTAAATTTTATCAATTTTTATCTTAGAGCACATAAAATGAAACAAACACAAGCAATAGAACACAGCAGTACATGCATCCAGCTACATTTGAAATTGGTTAGCAGGTGCTCGTCAGCCAATCAGGATGCACTGTCATACACCCTTTACCTGCCATACCACATCTAGCAGCCATTAGCATTCAGGTGGGAGGCTTCAGTTGGACGCCATCGCAAGATTGCGTCGCTAGCAGGACCGCCCCGTGCAGGCATCCCTCCCACAGGGGTCCCTCCCTAACCGCTCACCTGTCCGCCATGTCCTAGAGCTGAAAGAAAACGTTTAAAAACACACGATTGGTTCACACGATGGCCAGGGGCCCCGGGACCTCTCTCACTGGCCGGGGCCCCAAGGCCAACACGTGATACCTGGAGGGGAGTGCAGGTGGGCCTGGACCTCTTACACCCAGGCTCTGGACCTCTCACATCCAGAAAACCCACCAACACTGCCTCCATACTGAATGCTAAATTCAACACACACAAGCAATAGAACACAGCAGTACATGCATCCAGCTACATTTGAAATTGGTCAGCAGGTGCTCGTCAGCCAATCAGGATGCACTGTCATACACCCTTTACCTGCCATACCACATCTAGCAGCCATTAGCATTCAGGTGGGAGGCTTCAGTTGGTTGCCATCGCAAGATTGCGTCGCTAGCAGGACCGCCCCGTGCAGGCATCCCTCCCACAGGGGTCCCTCCCTAACCGCTCACCTGTCCGCCATGTCCTAGAGCTGAAAAAAAGTTTAAAAACACACGATTGATTCACACGATGGCCAGGGGCCCCGGACCTCTCTCATTGGCCGGGGCCCCAAGGCCAACACGTGATACCTGGAGGGGAGTGCAGGTGGGCCTGGACCTCTCACACCCAGGCTCTGGACCTCTCACATCCAGAAAACCCACCAACACTGCCTCCATACTGAATGCTAAATTCAACACACACAAGCAATAGAACACAGCAGTACATGCATCCAGCTACATTTGAAATTGGTCAGCAGGTGCTCGTCAGCCAATCAGGATGCACTGTCATACACCCTTTACCTGCAATACCACATCTAGCAGCCATTAGCATTCAGGTGGGAGGCTTCAGTTGGACTCCATCGCAAGATTGCATCGCTAGCAGGACCGCCCCGTGCAGGCATCCCTCCCACAGGGGTCCCTCCCTAACCGCTCACCTGTCCGCCATGTCCTAGAGCTGAAAGAAAATGTTTAAAAACACACGATTGGTTCACACGATGGCCAGGTATCACGTGTTGGCCTTGGGGCCCCGGCCAGTGAGAGAGGTCCGGGGCCCCTGGCCATCGTGTGAACCAATCGTGTGTTTTTAAACGTTTTCTTTCAGCTCTAGGACATGGCGGACAGGTGAGCGGTTAGGGAGGGACCCCTGTGGGAGGGATGCCTGCACGGGGCGGTCCTGCTAGTGACGCAATCTTGCGATGGCGTCCAACTGAAGCCTCCCACCTGAATGCTAATGGCTGCTAGATGTGGTATGGCAGGTAAAGGGTGTATGACAGTGCATCCTGATTGGCTGACGAGCACCTGCTGACCAATTTCAAATGTAGCTGGATGCATGTACTGCTGTGTTCTATTGCTTGTGTGTGTTGAATTTAGCATTCAGTATGGAGGCAGTGTTGGTGGGTTTTCTGGATGTGAGAGGTCCAGAGCCTGGGTGTGAGAGGTCCAGGCCCACCTGCACTCCCCTCCAGGTATCACGTGTTGGCCTTGGGGCCCCGGCCAGTGAGAGAGGTCCGGGGCCCCTGGCCATCTTGTGAACCAATCGTGTGTTTTTAAATGTTTTCTTTCAGCTCTAGGACATGGCGGACAGGTGAGCGGTTAGGGAGGGACCCCTGTGGGAGGGATGCCTGCACGGGGCGGTCCTGCTAGTGACGCAATCTTGCGATGGCGTCCAACTGAAGCCTCCCACCTGAATGCTAATGGCTGCTAGATGTGGTATGGCAGGTAAAGGGTGTATGACAGTGCATCCTGATTGGCTGACGAGCACCTGCTGACCAATTTCAAATGTAGCTGGATGCATGTACTGCTGTGTTCTATTGCTTGTGTGTGTTGAATTTAGCATTCAGTATGGAGGCAGTGTTGGTGGGTTTTCTGGATGTGAGAGGTCCAGAGCCTGGGTGTGAGAGGTCCAAGCCCACCTGCACTCCCCTCCAGGTATCACGTGTTGGCCTTGGGGCCCCGGCCAGTGAGAGAGGTCCGGGGCCCCTGGCCATCGTGTGAACCAATCGTGTGTTTTTAAACGTTTTCTTTCAGCTCTAGGACATGGCGGACAGGTGAGCGGTTAGGGAGGGACCCCTGTGGGAGGGATGCCTGCACGGGGCGGTCCTGCTAGCGACGCAATCTTGCAATGGCGTCCAACTGAAGCCTCCCACCTGAATGCTAATGGCTGCTAGATGTGGTATGGCAGGTAAAGGGTGTATGACAGTGCATCCTGATTGACTGACGAGCACCTGCTGACCAATTTCAAATGTAGCTGTATGCATGTACTGCTGTGTTCTATTGCTTGTGTGTGTTGAATTTAGCATTCAGTATGGAGGCAGTGTTGGTGGGTTTTCTGGATGTGAGAGGTCCAGAGCCTGGGTGTGAGAGGTCCAGGCCCACCTGCACTCCCCTCCAGGTATCACGTGTTGGCCTTGGGGCCCCGGCCAGTGAGAGAGGTCCGGGGCCCCTGGCCATCGTGTAAACCAATCGTGTGTTAGCACATAAAATGACTCAAGTTTGTCCAGCAATTTTAAAGAAGACTGCGTCCTACAATATCTAACAGCATGAGAGACCAGTGTGCATTATATAGTGTAACTGGCTTTGAAGATGGTTTAATATTGCTTGGCCCTCGATTCTCATTAGATACAGTAGATGCACAAAGCTTTAAATAAAATAAATTGCATGAATGTTCATGAGTTGAAGGCATCCCTTAGTTCTCTCTAACCTTTTTGACCGGTGTTGTGTTGTGACTCACAACACCATTTACTTTTTCATTGTTTCTTGGTACAGGTTTTGTGCTTTTGTGCATCTTAAGGTCCGTACACACGCCGGACTGGAGGCATCGACGGGTCCGTTGTCACCTCCCGCTGGGTGGGCGTTAAAGCGACAGTCCGGCGTGTGTACAGTCTGTCTGCAGACTGATACGGCTGTTTCTGAGCGATCCGCCCGGCGGATCGCTCAGAAACAGCCGTATCAGTCCGCCGACAGACTGTACACACGCCGGACTGTCACTGGAACGCCCACCCAGCGGGAGGTGACGACGGACCCATCGTTGCCTCCAGTCCGGCGTGTGTACGGACCTTTATACTAGGTTACAAGTCATTGTGCATTGGCCTTGGTTACAAGATGTTTTATAATTACAGCCATAGCATACGTTCCACATTCATGCAGCATATAATTAACATGTCATGTATAGCATACAGATATTGTGGCCACACAGAAGCCGTTGTCCCACTGAAGCATTTATGGAAATTTGTACTAGCCAAGAATCCCTATTATTAATATGTTGTTAGGAACATGTTTTTGTATATGCTTTATTGTCTGTGGAGGGATAAAAAAAAAACTAGTACATATAATTCTGGCGCTGTTCAGTTCGGAGCAGGGAGAGCCAAGTGACGGCTCTCCCTGCTGTTGCAAAATTCAGAGATAAATACTATTTCCCCTCAGAGTTGTCGCAACTCGGAGGAAGATGTAATTGGGGGTCTGGCAGCCACTAGAACCCCAAATGACCGTAATGTGGGGTGCAGCATAGCAGTGCTGCTATGACGGCGCCCAGCTTCGGGACACATGGCACTCAGCGCCGCACACCAAAATAACCTGCTTCGATAAAAAATGACATACTGCATGTGATCACACTCTCCACAATTTTAGGAACTTAATATTACTGAAGATAAAATGGATACATCTTTTTACCTTAGCTAATGGATTGTTCTTCCAAACAATTTATCACTTTCATTTACTGCAGTAGAGCAAGGTTCTGAGACTGAAAATGCTCATATTCAGCTCTATTCACTCCTGATAGATGAATATTAGCACTTAAAGGCAAATAATTTGCTTGACTAAATGCTAGACTAAACAAAGAATGTATGATATTCACAGATCTGTGCATTGCATACACCTTCTTTCTCTCTTGTCTATTTTGAGTACATATAATATATAAAGCTCTGTTTCCAGCTCTTGCCATGAATTACTTCTAAATAGCAGTGATATTCCATGTATTATATTCAATTAACATTATTGCTCTCTTTGTGATTGTTCAGAAACATAGAACGTTGTGTTGATATCCCTGTGAGATGTTGGAACAAAGAATGTACTCTTGTAATGCACTGCAATTGTTTGTACATTTGTAATGTAATGTTTTATTTATGTTTATAAAGCCACTTATTATGACTTAATCTCTTTTATTCATAGACCAACCATAAAGGATGTCACTTTGCTCCTTTTTGTAATTCTTTATTTTTCACCTTCATTGGCATTTGCATCACTGTGTGTATTGCTAAACTCTTTTGATCAGCTGTATGTTGGACAGAGAACTTACCCCTGGATCACTAGTGTGGACTTGGTAAATATAACAGTGTTCCTTTTGCTACTCGGCACAACAAGGGGAGGGAGGAGGACCGGGTCCCTATAGCACCTGTCCCCCCACAATCCTATGGGCCACAGGGGCTATTTTTATTCCAATGCTGACAATGCTTAATTTCAATGGCTGTTGTATTTCTGCTAGCTATTTTCTGACAGTACGGTAACTGACTACCGTTGTTATTTCAAAACACGAAGGTTGGCCATATTTATTTTTATAGCTTCTGCAGGAAAATACCGAAAGTAACATGCAAATAAAGTACAATATCTTTAACCAACTTTACGCATGCAGCATTAGGGTACAAAATATTTTGTGCCTGGGATTGCTCTTTAACGTCTTCCTTAAGGCTCCTTAATGTAGTAGTGTAAAGGGTTTGTCAGTGAATGAGGTCTGCTCTCTCTTACCACAATTCAGGTTGCTTGAAGCAATGGAAACAGTCATGGTTCTTCCCCTTTCTTAGCCTGGAGAAAGTGGGCAAAGTGTCATCACTCTGTACTGCCTTGGTGTCATTAGGGTTTGTCTAGCATGGGAAATGTCCATTAATCTGTTTATTAATATGAACTTTAAATAAAGATGTACGAGTTTGTATAACATGAAGAGGTACAGCTATAAAAAGTAGAAACTGTGTCTTTTTTCATAGTGTCCTTTATTATACCATGACTACATCCTGACACTAATCCTGCGGCTGCCTATTGCACCAGTGCAGCTAACACAACATAGAGGGAGATATATAGAGAAACTTTACTGAATATAAATTAATGAATAAATCAGCTTTATTTTTTATTTTTTTTACAGTATTACTTGGGATTGGTATTAAATGAACAGAATCCGCTGGGGCAGAATGCTGTGACATCATAGCTTAGGTTAAAACATCATTGAAAGGCAAGGGTTAAATGTAGGATGAGTCTCTGATGCTGAAACAAGGATATTTAACATAAAAATGTCTATCCTGAATTAAAGTATATATTACATTTTACTATATGTCGTTGCAGTGAATCTTTAATGCTGATGGTGAAGTCACAGGAAATTGAGGGCTCGGCTCACTGATATAGGTAGACCACTGACATAGCTCATGTGACAATCATTTACAACTCAAAATTCTACTATCTTATAGGCATGCTTTTTAAGATGGCCTTTCATTAAGGTGAGTACACATGCAGGCTCCTCAGCAGCGGATCTTTCAGAAACAGCCTTATCAGTCTGCCGACAGCGGGTACACCCGTGCTACTGTCGGCTGAACGTCTGCCCAGCGGGAGGATCTGACGGACCCGTCGTTGGCGGAAGTAGTCCGTGTGTACGCACCTTTAGAAATTCTGGTGATGGTGACTAAGTAAGCCATTCATCGGTGACTTAAGTTTTTGATTCAAATATGTATGCTTTAATAACCACTTCCTGGTCACCCAACACTATTATTTAGCAAATGAGCTGAATGTTGCCTGACCTGCAAACTTTGACTCATTTGTAGTTGTTAAAGAGTGAAAAGAGAAATTCATTTCATCTCTTATTTTTACACCATGCTGTATCAGTGCCGTTTGTAGGAAAAGCTGTACTTATTTACAGTCTCTGCAATCTGCATGACTAGGATTCATTTTGGTATTAACTGTATAGTAATATTAAACATCTCTGTGCACATCATCCAGCTGGTGCAGTCATGCTTGCCTGTCATAAAAACACATGTTTGGCCTAGTAAAACAAAAAAATACATGCACAAAAATTATTCATTCAAGTAGAATTAAAAATCTAGTAAAAACGGTTAACCATATAAGTTACAGTAGTAGATAGGTTTTAAGTTTTACCTTTTAAAGGGTGGCAGTTTTATGGTTTTGTCCATTTACAGATTAAGTAGTATGTCTGTGACAGCGATAGGGTGCTGGTGATGCACCAAAACTCTCTTTTTTAGCTTGAGTTTCCATTGCGAGAGAAGTCCCACTTTTATGAGCAGCAATGATATCTCAGCATAGCTATCATCCATCTCATTGTTCTCCACACAGTGGTATATGCAGCACATACCACTAAAAGGACTTTTCTTCTACTGCACTGAATGGACTTGCCTTTAAAGGAAACCAGAGAGGAACGGGGGGTGGAAAAAGAAAAAGATTTTATACATACCTGGGGCTTCTTCCAGCCCCATAAGCCTGAATCGCTCCCACGCCGCCGTCCTCAGCTTCCTGGATCCGCCGGTACCGGGCCCGTCACTTCCGGCGGACGCGGCCAATTGTCCGCATCACAGGGGTTCCCTCCATACATGTACGCATGCGGCTGCGCAGTAAGCAGCCACATGCGTATCTGTATGGGGAGAGCACCCTGTGATGCGGAGAATTGGCCGCGTCCGCCGGCCGACTTGCCGACTCGCGGCAATGACGGGACCCGGTGGCGGCTGATGCAGGCAGCGGAGGAGTGCGACGTGGGAGCGATCCGTGCGTATGGGGCTGGAGGAAGCCCCAGGTATGTATATCTCATCCTCTCTGGTTCCCTTTAACTAAGGAGAAATATTGCAGGGTTTACAAGGTTTCCGTAGAACTGCATTGTAGAAGGGTCTTCTCACTCTAGTGCCAAATATATAGTGGCACATATAGATAGGATCATGGCAACAATCTTTCTATGAACTTGTGTGGTTTTCAATAGACACATTAGAAAAGACAAGTATAGATGGATGGAAAATGTGATCCTTTCTAATAGCACCCAGAAGACATTAAAGAGGAACTCCAGTGAAAATAATTTAATAAAAAAAAGTGCTTCATTTTTACAATAATTATGTATAAATGATTTAGTCAGTGTTTGCTCATTGTAAAATCTTTCCTCTCCCAGATTCACATTCTGACATGTATTACATGGTGACATTGTTACTGTGGGCAAGTTATGTAGCTGTTTCTAGATGTTCTGGCTGTTACAGACAGCTTTAAACAGCCATTTCCTGTCTGTGAACATTGTTACATTGTGGCAGTTTGCCCAGAGTACCGCGGTATTCAGAGCCTCTTGTGGGAGGGGTTTCAGCACAAAATTAGTCACACAGCGCCCCCTGATGGTCTGTTTGTGAAAATCATTCTATTTCTCATGTAAAAGGGGGTATCGGCTACTGATTAGGATAAAGTTCAATTCTTGGTTGGAGTTTCTCTTTAAATATAGAGGGTGTCATGATCGCTTCTGCAGCATGTACTGCTGGCTGCAGAGGTACTGCAGCCAAGCAGTTCTGATTCCTTACATGCAGTTGCTAGCATAGTTCTGCATGCATTGCATGTGATAGTCTGTCAGCTAGGGAATGGTTATCAAGCCAGCCTGCTTGTGACTGATTACCATTCACCTGTGTGGAGATTTGCATCTCTGCTCTCATTGGATGACTTCAGTATAAAGGTTTGCTTCCTGCAAGTGTGCTTCACCCATCATAGTTTCAGTCAGTCAAGGCTGTTACTGGGTCTCTGACCACTGTGAAATTTAGTTCCTTGTATTGTTACTTTCTAGTTCAGTTTCTTGTGGAGTTACGTTATATATTTCCCACGGGGACATATATACGTACTCCTTCTAGTATAGAGCTGTAGTATTGTATTACCTAGCTTAGTTGCTGTATTGCTTCAGATCTAGCTAGTCTTCCTGATTTATGTTATATATTGGTTTATCGCCAATATATACATATTCTAGTCAGCGTTCGTTATTTTCCATATTGCGTTCGCTGATTATTGTATCACATTGATAGCTGTAATTGTAAATTCTTTGTGATACTATTGTGTGAATTATTTGTGCTCTGGTACTCTGCTTTGTGGGTTGCGCCAATCTCCTGCGAAGGAGCGGTGAATCTTTCCAGTCCTATTCTTGCCAAGTAAGCCATCGCTGCAGTCTCGATTGGCTGCTTCATTCCAGTCTCTCCTGTCTGTGGATGCTTGCTGTCACTGTGGCAGTGACTAGGTTAGCAAGCATTCATTCTGTCTAGTCTCGTGGGTTGCGCAATCTCCTGCGAAGGAAAAGCGAACCTTTCCAGTCCTGTCCTTGTGAGGTAGCCATTGCTGCAGCTGCTATTGGCTACCTCACTCCAGTCTGTCTTTTATCTGTCTGTATTAGGGATGCTCGCTGGATTCCACGGAATTGTTAATTCAGTGATTCCGGCCAGAATTAGGTCAATTCCGATTCCAGCAGTCGGAACGGAATTGCTACACCTCTCAAACGGAATTCCGCGGAAATTGTTTTATTTCCGCGGAATTTTCCGGAAAACACAAAAATCTTTCTCTCTCCTCTAATGCAAGGCATATTTGAGCAGCAATGCTGCATGAGGCAATGTTTACATTAAAACTGCATAGTGCCTATGATAATATTTTGAAAGCATCCTTTGACTGCTGCTGTCATGCAACTACCGATATTGGTTTGCCACTCAGCTGTCCCTGTTTTCCTCTTCCACATAACATGTATTTTGCCTGCATCCTGTCCTCTCTATTGGTACAGAAGGCAGAGTGGTGGTGCCTTAACACCCTGGCAGTCCTAGCTGTTCTTTCTAAATGCCATGTGCAATGAATGAGGAGGACCAGGCATGGAAGGGGCACGCAAGACATCCAAGGACATGATTGAAGGATATTACATTGGGAGGAGTTAAGTAAGGGAAGTGCATTGAGGTTTGTAAGGCCTCTTTTACATGAGCAGCTGAAGGTGGCACATTCGCTACCTGTTAGTTGCTGTACAATGGGCAGTTGTTAGAGTTTGGCAAAGGCAGTGGAGAGGAGTCTGTTGCCTGAAACTACATTTGAGATTGCCCACAGCCACTGTGTGTCAAACACTAACACAAGTAGTGTTAACTTTTGTGGGATTGAATTGCAGCTGGAAGGCAATCAGTGGCCAGCTGATCAGAGGCTGAACTGTGTGTGAGCAGGCAGCTCAGCTTTCCACATAAAAGAGGCCTAAGGCCAATGGAATGCAGGCTTATTGGAAATAAAACTGTGCATGTGGATTTCAACATACTTTAAGTTCACCGGATCCTCATCATGTTATTGTCTTAATTCTGGCCAAAAAAAAACAAACAAACACCAACTCTGGAGTTAATAATTCTCATCAACCAGGTACAGTAGCTCATACATGTGCATCTAAACAGTGAGTTACACATACACTCACATTAGAGGAATTTCCTCTGAGTGTGTATTTTTGCTGTGAAGTCTTGCCTCACTATTTGAAAGCTTGAACAGTCTCTTGTAATACAAGCAAATATGTGCAGATTTGATGTATTGTGCGTACCCTTCTTCTACTATTTTCATGCTTTAGGCAGGTTATGCATGATTAAGAAACCTAGTGAATGACTGTACAAGATGAGAGTTGTGTATATAAAAGTATGTTACCTGCCAAAAGCGCTATTTCACCCTGACATACTGCACCCTCATTAATGTCATGTTTTTATATAATTTAATACATCTTACTTTCGGCAATCATATTAAATAGATGGACTGCCTTATGTATAATGGTCACACATGGCTGCCCATGCACAATTTTCTGCATAGCGGGATGACTTATCTAAAGAGAAACACATTACCTTTCCCTTGCAGATACTACTTAGAAATTGTTATTTTATCCAGCAACAATAACAAGAAAACAGATCTCTTTGGTGGAACAGTGTTTTATGGTTCAGTTTATTTGGACACAGAGGAAATTTTGTAGGTTAGTTTTACATAATATCTTTCATTGTAGCAGCAAACCTAAACTAGGCAAAAACAATTATTTCTAGAAAACAGGTAAACATTTCACCAGCAGGATGTATTCAGTGCTTACCCTCCTTTTCCATACCTAGCCTGAAAAATGCCCATAGTAAAAAGAAAATGTGGCTAAAGATATCACAGCAGAATTTAGCATTTTACAAAGAAAACTTTATTCTGTTGAGGAACTGACATTTCTATTACAAAAAGTACGAGGATGCTTTGCTCTAACATTAGTCATTTTATAATATAGCATGATCCTCAGTACTCAGTTATAGCATGTGATACATGTATGATTAGATACTGGTGCCACTGGGTTAGTTGGGTGCTGGTTAATTCCCATAGTGAACATATCCGTAATCTGCTCTTACTGATATTTTACTTTTGACTTGCCTAGTGCCCATTCTCACAGTAACTCTGGTGCATGTAAAAAGGGTGCCAGGAAAAAAGGTCCTGGCTGGATAACAAATTGGTGCTGATGGATAATGAAATCTCAATAACGATAAACATAATTAATGAAATTGGTCAACAATAAATACCATTTTAAAACGGAAGGGGGGGTGTTTGATAAGGAAAAGATTTTAATGTTAAAAATTGTTACGTAATTCAAGAATACAGCTTAACACAACCCTACTCTTACACAGAACCCTCCCCTGGTGGTGCCTAAACTTAACCACTCCCCTAGTAGTGCTTAACCCTACCCCCCCCCCCCCCGGTGGTGCCTTCCCCCCATGGTGCCAAACCCTTATCACTCCCCTAGGGTGCCTAACCATAACCCTCCCCGGTGTCGCCTAACCACCCCCCCCAAATGGTGCCTAACCCTATCCACCACCCCCGATGGGGCCTAACCCTAACCACTCCCCCTGCAGAAACACCTTTACACACCTAGAAATGATAATATCTTTGATAACGTAAAATCTGTACATACAAATGAAATATTATGACAAAAACCAGAACGTTGCAAGCTTCTAATACAATAACGTATTTCAAAAACTTTAATGTTCTAATGTTGTTAACGATATTTATCAGGTGCTTTTTTTCTGCTTTGGGAACCGTATTAACGATAAACACATTAGAATCTATAGCAGCTCCCTTTTCGTCCACTAGCCAACAGTGCCCTTTTTTCCTGCTTCCCACTATCCCTCCCACCTAATGCATAGCACTATCTCACCCATCCTAGTGCTTAACACTAACCACCTCCTACAATCTACAGGTACCATTAGGTGCAATGTGGCCAACAGCCAATCGACTAGTATAGAATATATTATCATTTTTGCGGCTGTTTTTTGCAATGGGGACAGTTAAGGTTAGGCATTGGGGTGTGATTATGATTAGTTGTGTTTGTGTGCAGGGGGGGGGGGGGGGGTGCTTAAGGTTAGTTGTGGCTAGGAGGTGGTTAAAGTTAGGCAGCCAGGGGGTTGGTGGTTAAGGTTAGGTATCATAGAGGGAGGGTTCTGTGTGATAATAGGATTAGGTTTTGCTATAGTAATAAAAATTGTATTAATGAAAAATACCACTCTGAAATAGTAGAATATTGGTAAAATACCAATATTCTACTAACGGCTATTCCCAGGTGCTCAAATTTCATGGCAACTCTATTTCATGGATGCAGTAAGTCACCTATATCTCCAAATAGTCATTCAGGATTTTTTTTCTTTCTTTCTTATTTTTTACTGCATGCATTTTTGAAGGATTCTTTGTAAGCATTCACACACCCACCACAAATCACAAGAAATGTAGTTTATGATGGTTCAACAACAAATCAATGTTGAGAAACGAACAAAATAAAGAACTAAAATAAAATAACTTAAGCTTTCCTCAAAAATTCTCTTAAAGTGAACCTAAAGGCATAAAAAAAAAATGAGATGAACTCACCTGGGGCTTCCCTCTGCCCCCTGCAGCCAATCGGTGCCCTCGCAGCTCCGCTCCGATGCCTCTGGACCCGCCGGCGACGACTTCCGGTTTCGCTGTTACCGGCCGACAGGCATGGGAACGCGAGTGATTGTTCACGTTCCCAGCCTGTATATCGCCCCCTATGTTGCTATTGCACCGATCGGCTGCAGGGGGCTGAGGGAAGCCCCAGGTGAGTTAATCTAATTTTTTTTTTTTGACTTAAGGTTATCTTTAAGCCTTGTGAGTTTAGTCAAAGACAGAAAAGTCATTCTTGTTTCAGTCTGACTTGATTGGTTGACAAAAATGATTATGATTCATAGATCACAACATTTTCTACCTAGTATGAATTAAACATAAGACCAGATATTCATATTTGGATTGAGGTAGGGACAAAACATGAGACTAAAAGGGCTTCAATTATAAAGATTCTCCTGAACTGGTGAACAAATAACACTGGGGAGTAATCTAGCAAACCTGGGCTTGACTTTTTTGGCAGTTTTTTCTCTATTATATAACTAAAACCTCTGGTGATTAAAAAAAATAACTAAAGATGAGTAGTGTGTAGGGTTAGGGGTTAGTGGTTAATGCTTAGCGCTGCAATTGAGAAGGTTGAGATTAGAGGCTAGGGCAGGAAGGTTATGTCTAGTTATTAGGGTTAGGAGGTTAGGGTTACTTTAGTGGTTTGAGTTTCATATCAGGTAGTGATTTTTGTTAAGGGGTAGTTTAGGGCTTGGCAATAGTAAATTCATTTTAGGTTAGAAGGATTACTTAGGGTTAGGTGAACATGAGGGGTAGAACATCAAATGCACCAGAAAAAAAGCATAGAAAAGCTGATAGAGTATATGTAGCCATATCTTTACTGATACTCTAGGGTAGACAGAAGATTAAAATCCCAATGAGTCATGGGTAACCATTAACTTCACAAGCAGAACACAGTTGATTGATTTATTTTATTTATAACAATATCTACATCAACTTCACTTACATGCTAGTATTTAATGCAAAAGGTTTAAATGGAATTTTCTTTTAAGGTGGTAATATGCCTGACAGTCTTAATTGCACATTCTTGCTCACTCTCATTACATTTCTATAGCATGACATATGTAGGCGGTTTAGTCTAAAGTAAAGAGATCATTGTATAAACTATGTCTTCGATGTGTAAGTGTTAAAGAGGAACTATAGTGAAAATAAAGTAATACATAATATTATTATTATTATTTTTTTATACTGTATAAAATATTAATCTATAAATTACTTGTTTACCACAGAAAAAAAATCTTTCCTCTCCCTGATTTACATTTTTAAATGTATCATATGTTGCAACATCGTTAGTACTTGCAGGTCATCACTGCAAAAAATTTTTTTTTGCTGAAGCCAGTACAAACTTTACCTGGTCCCCAGAATGCTGGGGGTGGGGGATTCTGCATATCTAACCAGCCTAGGATAAACCACACTGGGAGGGCAGGGCTACATTCAGTGTACAAGTGGGTATCCTAAATGATTGATTGCATTCTACTACATGTCGCTCCAGTTCCTCTGTAGCTAAAGTTCTTGTTGTTGTTCTCGTTATTGTTATTCCATTCATAGGGTCAGTCCTCTAAAATTGGTTTTAAGATGTTTCTTTTCCAAGGTTCTGGAGAAAATCATCTAGTCTGAGCTGCTCTTAAAATAAGCCTTGCTTATAGAAAGCTCATCAGCATGCAGGTGTACTCTGCTCATTTGTGATTCAAGGCACTGCATAATATACATGGCAATTTTGATTTTTCATATCTTTCATTTTATAAGTAAGATACACAAATGCATGCTACTGTCATCTGTTTTAAATCATGAGAGATAATTAAAATTGAAGAAGGTTATTTATCTAGATATCAAAATGTTGAAGGAGAAGAAAGGAAAATTAAAAGTATGCAGTAGTCGTTAATTAAAAGTTGTGAAGTTGGTAATTTGCTTGACTTTTTCACGGTAGGCTTGCAGAATGACACCAGTTACATGTATACTATAAGAAAATCCTCACTGGGCTGGAAAAAAAGATTTTCCTACACTGATTTATCTTACATATTGAAAAAATGCCATTATGTACTGGAGAGATGCAAACTAAGTATGTTTTATTTTTTATTGAAATACAATGTTATTAACACATGAAATGATAACGTTGTAACCACAGTGACACTGTTGCAAGTTTTCTATTCCGTTCAGCTATCCCTTGATTCACAAGATTATATGCGGTAGTTATTATCTCTTTGAAATCATCACTACAGTTTGCATTATAATATAATTTAATTTTCTAGTTATCAATAATCATAAAATGATATATGAAGTTGAATAGTGTTGCTTGAATGTTTCCATGTTTGATTTGCCAATTGTTCAGCTGAATAGGCCTAAAATCAGCATGTCAACATTCATGACTTTCAGGAGGACTGACATTTTGGTGGTCACATTAATTAATTAAAACTCAAACATATACTTGCTTTAAAATAATCCCAGCAATATCAGTAGTGACTCCAGCAGCACCAATCATGTTGTATCTATCAATGAAGTCACCTGTAAGTATAAATCCAGTGTCAAATACTATGACACATTACCTGCTGCTGTACACAACCGATGACACTGACATGAAGTGACATATTGTAATATAAATAACCAATATGCTGGTGGCTACCTCTTAGATTTTTTGTATCTCTTGCTCCCCCTCCTCATAGCCCTTATTCCCACTAGAGATGTCGCGAACGGTTCGCCTGCGAACGGTTCCAGGCGAACTTTGGGGGTTTGCGTTCGCCTGCATCAGGCGAACTTTTGCGGAAGTTCGATTCGCCCCATAATGCTCTATTGAGCAAAACTTTGACCCTCTATATCTCTGTCAGCAGACATATTATTGCCAAACACACTTCTCTCACTGCTGGAGACCCGCCCACCCTCCCTCCTCCAAGCAAGGTCCTTATACCATTTGACTCAGTTGTCTGCCTACACTAATTAGTTATGGGACAGCTGCTACACACTCTGCTAGGGAAATTTTAATTAGCCTCTAGTGGGTCTCCCTCCTCCCTCCTACCCTTCTACCTATTCCCTCCTCCCTCCTACCGGAGGGAGGAGGGTCTCTTCTGCCAGGGAATTATACTATTTTAAACCAGTATACATCATACCATGGCTGGGAATTGAACCCAGCTCTCACTGTGTGGTGGGCAAGTCACCCTAACCACTGTACCACTACAGTAGTACGTGAAGCTGGCCTAAAAATTACCATGTATGCTCAATGCAATAGAAACAGGTTGCTTACAGGGAACCTTAACTGAGAGTGATATGGATGTTTCCTGTAAACAATACCAGTTGCCTGGCAGTCCAGCTGATCTTTGTGACTGCAATAGTGGCTGAATCACACCCTGAAACAAGCATGCAGCTAATCCAGTCTGACTTCAGTCAGAGCACCTGATCTGCATGCTTGTCCAGGGGCTGTGGCTAAAAGTATTAGAGACACAGGATCAGCAGGCGATTCAGGCAACTGGTATTATTTTAAAAGGAAAAATCCATATCCTTCTCCGTTTAGGTTCCCTTTAAGGATTTGTAGCATAAAAGCCAACTCACATTGGCTGGGATTTGAACCTGGGTCTCACTGTGTGGTGGGCATGCACCCTAACCACTGTACCAACTGAATCTGGCCTAAAAATTACCATTTATGATCAATGCAATAGAAACAGGTTGCTTACAGGGAACCTTAACTGAGAGTGATATGGATGTTTCCTGTAAACAATACCAGTTGCCTGGCAGTCCAGCTGATCTTTGTGACTGCAATAGTGGCTGAATCACACCCTGAAACAAGCATGCAGCTAATCCAGTCTGACTTCAGTCAGAGCACCTGATCTGCATGCTTGTTCAGGGGCTGTGGCTAAAAGTATTAGAGACACAGGATCAGCAGGCGATTCAGGCAACTGGTATTATTTTAAAAGGAAAAATCCATATCCTTCTCCGTTTAGGTTCCCTTTAAGGATTTGTAGCATAAAAGCCAACTCACGTTGGCTGGGATTTGAACCTGGGTCTCACTGTGTGGTGGGCATGCACCCTAAACACTGTACCAACTGAAGCTGGCCTAAAAATTACCATTTATGCTCAATACAATAGAAACAGGTTGCTTACAGGGAACCTTAACTGAGAGTGATATGGATGTTTCTTGTAAACAATACCAGTTGCCTGGCAGTCCAGCTGATCTTTGTGACTGCAATAGTGGCTGAATCACACCCTGAAACAAGCATGCAGCTAATCCAGTCTGACTTCAGTCAGAGCACCTGATCTGCATGCTTGTTCAGGGGCTGTGGCTTAAAGTATTAGAGACACAGGATCAGCAGGCGATTCAGGCAACTGGTATTATTTTAAAAGGAAAAATCCATATCCTTCTCCATTTAGGTTCCCTTTAAGGATTTGTAGCATAAAAGCCAACTCACATTGGCTGGGATTTGAACCTGGGTCTCACTGTGTGGTGAGCATGCACCCTAACCACTGTACCAACTGAAGCTGGCCTAAAAATTACCATTTATGCTCAATACAAGAGAAAAGTTAGACAAGACAAATAACATTTATATCACACTTTTCTCCTGGCGGACTCAAAGCACCAGAGCTGCAGCCACTAGGGCATGCTCTATAGGCCCTGTAAGCAACCTGTTTCTATTGCATTGAGCATAAATGGTAATTTTTAGGCCAGCTTCACTTACTACTGTAGTGGTACAGTGGTTAGGGTGACTTGCCCACCACACAGTGAGAGCTGGGTTCGACTCGATGATATAAGGACCTTGTTTGGAGGAGGGTGGGTCCTCCAGCGAGTGATGTGTATTTCACTCAATCAGGTGTGCCTCCAGGTATTAGAGCCCTTGAAACATTTTTTCTAGCCAGGAGAATTTTTTAAAATTTTCAAAGTTCGCCTCCCCATTGAAGTCTATTGCGGTTCGCGAACTTTTTCGCGAACCGAACCTTTCGCGGAGGTTCGCGAACCGAAAATCGGAGGTTCGCAACATCTCTTCCCACACCCCCATTGTTGCTAAAATCCTCCCTTTAGCTACATTTTTACCCTAGGCCTAGCCACCTGAGCTAAAGCTTGAATAACCAAAGTGGCTGTGATTGGTCCTGCTTTAAAACTTTTAACTTGTCATTTCCAGTGGACAGTGAAGCCCCTGGTAAATTCTTATTTTGTTTTCTTTAGCACTATTAATATAAATTTCTAGAGGTGTCCAGGGAATCCTTTGTATTATTTAACCACTTCGCCTCCATTCATTTGGCAATGACTTTATCACTACTTATGACACCTAAATGATCTATACATTTCATTTTTTTCACCACAAATTAGTATTTTTTGAGTGGTACTTTTTGCTAAGAATTATTTTATTTTATATGTATTTTAAAGGGAATAAGAAGAAAATCATTATTTCTCAGTTTGCAGCCATTATAGTTTTAAAATAAAAAGTGTTACTCTAGATAAGACTTATCCCAGTTATTACATTAAAATTGTGTTTCCTTGTGTTTTTTTTGGTTTTCTCATTGTACTCTATCAACAATTACAAGCCCTTATTTGCAAAATAACAGTAATTAGTATTTATATAGCGTCAACATCTTCTGCAGCGCTGTACAGAGTATATCGTCTTGTCACTAACTGTCCCTCAGAGGAGCTCACAATCTAATTCCCTACCATAGTCCTATCTCTATGTATGTATTGTGTAGTGTATGTGTTGCAGTCTAGGGCCAATTTAGGGGGAGCCAATTAACCTGTCTGTATGTTTTGGGAGGAAACCGGAGTGCCTGGAGGAAACCCACACAGACACGGGGAGAACATACAAACTCCTTGCAGATGTTGACCTGGCTGGGATTCGAACCGGGAACCCAGCGCTGCAAGGCGAGAGCGCTAACCACTACGCCACCGTGCTGCCCAGTAATATATATTAATAAGGTTCTCCTCAAACAGCACACCTTCCTTGCCTTGGTAGTGCACGGTCTAGTCTCTGTGGCTTCCACAGACTTGTAGAATCCAGAAGAAGGAGGGACCAGAATAGGATGGTTCAAACTGTTGGTTTATTCACTTTCACAGCATGAACAACATCAGCCCAGACATCCAGCCACAATTCAGGATGTGACTACAGCTCTTAAAAGTATTCATAGCGCTTGCTGCATACAGTAAGTGAAAAACATACTCTTTGAATTAATCTATGTCCACACTGCAGCCAGGTCTGCTCACAGACCTGTAATCTGGCTAGAAATGTAGCTAGAAGCTTTTAAAAGTGACACTAGTGGTGTGTGTGTGTGTGTTTGTGTGTGTGCGCGTGCGCGCATATGCGCGACGTATAAGTGTATAATATGCGCAATAAGCATACAATATATGCACAACAGCAGGTATAGTTGGGAAAAAAGCTTTATGGAGACTGATGGATTGGGGAAGAGAGCTCAAGTGGAAGGAGAGGGGCTGGCATAGGGAGACAAGGTGTTAACTGAGCTTGCTATGGGCAAATCTTGTAATCTGGCTAGAAATGTAGCTAGAAGTAGATTTGTCATTTTCTATTACCTTCAGATGACTTTTATAGCAGCAGTAATATGTAGGTTTGTCTTCTTTGTACACTTTGAATGAATGGTGACTGTTCGCAGGCTGGTACAATCATTATTCATTACATGTGACACTTTGATTGGCTGGGGGAACTCTTGTTCACATTTACCAATCTTCACTATGGGGTTTTAAGAAGTAAACAAACCCTCTGATTGTCTGCCTTTTCCATAGAAAAGCTACTTATAGGCCAGGGTATCATGACCAAACAGTAGATTAGATGGCAAAAGGTAGCTAGTCTGAGGCACAAGTCATAAAAGTCAGAATGCAATGGGATAGTCAGCAGCATTAGAATCGTAAAATTGGCTATACAAAGGTTCAGATTGTGTCCTAATCAGCAATGTAAATGAGGCCCTTAATTGCATGTTATACCATGCAACTAACCTGAGGGAGCTGTACTATAATTTGAGTGGAAAACACTGAGAAGAAAATAGAGTCAAACATAAGACCTCACTTAAGATGATGGTATTGCATCACTATATTAATATCCAAGAGCGCTGATATCAAGTGATGCACTGTGGGACACTTCTGAGCTCACTACAACCTGAATGTAACGATCGGTGTAACACAGAGAGGGTCTGATTACCGGTGAACTGCAGTATCACCGAGAATGCAGAATATACCCGATTATTGGTGATCTGCAGTATCACCGATAATCAGATATATATTCTAACCTCTGGACACCTAAGTCACGAGTGAGTGTTAATGCAACAGTAATACTTTGAGTACACAAAAGGAATGTTCCTTCCATAGGCCTAGACTAGGCTGAAGGTAGAATCAGGAGACAGATACAGAGTCCAGGAACGAGCAGAGTTTGGCAACAGGATATCAGAAATAGCAAGGTACAGAATCAGAGTTCAGGAGGATAGTCAGGCAGGCAGAAGGTCATAACAAATAATACAGTTCAATATTCCTAACGCTAAGGTGTGATGTCTGTGATCGTCAACACCTTTGGAAACTATGCTAGAACACAGATACAGACAAGGCCTGAGTGCTACCACGTAGTGATCGCAACGCCAGACACCAGAGGAATGCCCAGCACCCAGTATATATACACCAGTGCTCTCCAGCACCTCCCTAAGTGCTGGACCAATGAAAGTTGTTGCAATTGTCAGCTGACTGGCCTGGTCAGCTGACCCTCCTCTGACTGCCATAAAGGCCCTGCCTTCCTGCGCGCGCACGCGTCCTCCTAAACCAGTGTGGACTATCAGTCCCAGCCACACCAGTCATGTGTTGTAAGGTTGTTGCTGTATGGGATGCGGAATCCGCCGCCACGCTGTCTGAGCATGCGGCGTTTCCTCCGCATACTGCCTTACTGAGAGAAGCAGGCCTATGCGTACAAACAGCCGCCTCCTCTTGCGTCCATGCGACGGCTTTTCCGGGTTTCTTCACAGTACCCCCCCTGAGGAGTGGACTCCGGACAGCTCCTTCCAGGCTTCTTAGGATGTAAAGCGTGTAATTCTCTTTTCAGTTTGTCCGCATGCATGCGACCTTCAGGTACCCATGATCTCTTCTCAATACCATACCCCTTCCAATGAACCAGATATTGTACTGAGTTCTGAACTATGCGTGAATCTAAAATTTTCTCTACCTCGTACTCAGGTTGGTCATCTATCATCACAGGAGGAGAAGGAGTGGGACCCACATGGACTGCTGGCTTAAGCAGAGACACGTGAAAGGATCTTACGCCACGCATACTGGCAGGAAGATCAATGGCATAAGTAACATTGTTGATCTTTCTAGTTACTGGAAATGGACCCACAAACCTGGGCCCCAACTTGGCTGAAGGCTGTTTTAAGGTTAAGTGACGTGTGGATACCCAGACTAAGTCTCCTGGTTGAAATTTCCACTCTAAGGAACGTTTTTTGTCAGCTTGACCTTTCTGACTTTGAAACGCTTTCCCCAAATTATTTTCCACGATCCCCCACACGTCCTTAAATGACTTTTGCCAGGCCTCCAGAGCTGGAAATGGAGTGGAAGTGATTGGCAATGGGGAAAATTTGGGCAGCTTCCCAGTAACTATCTGAAATGGACAGAATCTCATGGACGAACTTTTCAAATTATTGTGCGCAAATTCTGCGAAGGGCAAAAACTTGACCCGATCGTTTTGCGCTTCAGCAACGTAACACCTCAAAAATTGTTCTAACGATTGGTTGACCCTTTCAGTCTGACCATTGGTCTGTGGGTGGTAGCCCGATGAAAATGACAATTCCATGCCCATTTGGTGACAGAATGCCCTCCAAAATCTCGAAATAAATTGGACTCCCCGATCTGACACAATGTTTTCCGGAATGCCATGCAAACGGAAAACATGGATGATGAATAAATCGGCCAACTCCTGGGCCGAGGGGAGTCCTTTTAATGGCACAAAATGGGCCATTTTACTAAAGCGGTCGACCACCACCCAAATGACCGACATGCCCTCAGACCTACCAAACACACAAATGGAGAAACTCACTCCCAAACAGTTCTCTGCTGCTTTATAAAGCCTGCAGGCTGCTTATAAGCCAATGAGAAGTGCACACATATAATACACCTAGCTTGCAGTGATTAATCAAGAAGAAGCTGAGCAAGTCAGCCAGTCAGTTGGAGAGGGCTTCAGTTGCATATAGACAATGGCTATATGACCAGCAGGAGGCACCAGCGTGCAGGATATTCCCTCTCATCTGCCCCCCTCCTAACTAAACTGCATGGGATACTACAATAAAATTAAAAACAATGGTGCATGAGCCAGCCTGGGGTTTCAGAACCAGCATTTAACACCATATGTGAGCGCAGCCAAACCCTTGGAGCTGCCACCCCCAAGGCCTGTCTCCTACTGCTCTAAAACTTACCAAACACACAAATGGAGAAACTCACTCCCAAACAGTTCTCTGCTGCTTTATAAAGCCTGCAGGCTGCTTATAAGCCAATGAGAAGTGCACACATATAATACACCTAGCTTGCAGTGATTAATCAAGCAGAAGCTGAGCAAGTCAGCCAGTCAGTTGGAGAGGGCTTCAGTTGCATATAGACAATGGCTATATGACCAGCAGGGGGCACCAGCGTGCAGGATATTCTCTCTCATGCCCTCAGACCTGGGAAGTTCACCCACAAAATCCATGGACAGGTGGGTCCACGGCTCACTCGGGGTGGGTAAGGGCTGCAACGTTCCCACAGGTGCCAGCCGGGAGGGCTTACTTTTTGCACACACTGCACATTCTCTAACAAACTCCTTACAATCCGTTGCCAGAGAAGGCCACCAAGCGCACCTGGCAACCAGATCCTGTGTTCTGGAGGCCCCAGGGTGTCCCGCATTCTTGTGTGAATTGAACATTTGTAAGATCTGGAGACGGAATGGCAGTGGTATAAACATAACCCCTTCAGGCTTCCCCTCCGGGGCGTCCTGCTGAAAGGGCCCTAAGGTCTCCGTCCAGTCTTTCCATGTCTCAGTTGTTGCCAGTATCAGTTTCTGTGAAACAATGGTCTCTGGGGTAGAGGGCTGTGCTGTCTCTGGCTCAAAACATCTGGACAGGGCATCTGCTTTAATGTTCTTGCTACCTGGAGTGTACGTAATTATGAATCTGAACCTCGAGAAAAACAAAGACCATAGAGCCTGACGGGGGCTTAATCTTTTAGCTCCCTCCATGTATTCCAAATTTTGGTGATCAGTGAAAACTGTGATCATATGTTCTGCTCCTTCCAACCAATGACGCCATTCCTCAAAGGCTAACTTAATGGCCAGGAGCTCCCTGTTGCCTATGTCATAGTTTCTCTCTGCCGGAGAGAACCTAAGAGAAAAATAGGCGCATGGATGTAATCTACCCTGCAACCCTGATCGCTGCGACAGCACAGCCCCCACCCCGACCTCCGAGGCGTCCACCTCAACAATAAAGGGGTAGGAAGTGTCGACGTGTCTCAGGATGGGTGCAGAGCAAAACAAGTCTTTTAACGTGGAGAATGCTTGTAAAGCTTCTGGAGACCGGTGGGTAGTATCTGCCCCTTTTTTAGTGAGACTAGTGATGGGTGCAATGACTGTGGAGTACCCCTTTATGAACCTTCTATAGTAATTGGCGAATCCTAAAAATTTCTGGAGAGATTTTAGTCCCACTGGCTGAGGCCATTCCAGAACAGCAGAGACCTTGGCAGGATCCATAGAAAGGCCCGAGGTGGAAATTATGTACCCCAGAAAAGTGACGGATGTTACCTCGAAGATGCATTTCTACAACTTAGCGTAAAGCATGTTCTGCCTTAGTTTGTCCAAAACAATTTGGACGTGTGTCCTGTGCTCCGAGAGGTTGTTGGAAAAAATAAGTATATCATCCAGGTATACTAATACGAATTTGCCCAACACCTCTCTGAATACCTCATTAATGAGTTCTTGGAAGACGGCCGGGGCGTTACATAGCCCGAAGGGCATCACCAGGTACTCATAGTGCCCGTCGGGCGTGTTAAAGGCCGTCTTCCATTCATCACCCTTTCTAATCCGCACCAGGTTGTATGCACCCCTTAAATCTCATTTTAAAAAGATTTTAGCGTTGGTAATTTGTGTAAACAGGTCATCTATCAGGGGCAAAGGGTAGCGATTCTTTACCGTGATTTTATTCAGGCCCCGGTAATCTATGCATGGCCGCAGACCTCCGTCTTTCTTTTTAACAAAAAAGAACCCTGCGCCAGCGGGCGACCGGGAAGGTCGAATTAACCCCTTGGCTAAATTCTCACGAATGTACTCTTGCATGGCCACTTTTTCTGGCCCAGACAAATTGTAAAGATGACCCCTTGGAGGCATACAACCAGATCGGAGATCGATGGGCCAATTAAATGGACGATGTGGAGGTAACTTATCAGCAGCCTTGGGACAGAACACATCTGAATACTCGGAATACTGTGCTGGTACTCCCTCCAAATGAATCCTGGTCTGGCACAATGTCACCTTCCCTAAGCATTGCTGGAAACAATGTGCTGACAAGCTAGTTAACTGCCCAGTGGTCCAATTGATCTGTGGTGAGTGAAGGTGCAATCATGGCATGCCAAGGATAACTGTGGAGGTGGTCATGTGTAATACGAAAAACTGTAATCTTTCGGTGTGTAGTACCCCTATAGTGACTTCCACTTCTGGTGTCTGAGAGAGTGGATGATTACCCTGCAGGGGGGAATCATCTACTGCCGTAACCTGAATGGGTGGTTTTACCGGGGTGAGCGGAATACCTAATTTCTTTGCAAATTCAAAATCCATAAAATTTGCTGCCGAGCCTGAATCAACAAAGGCCTCGGAAACCTCGGTTTTATCTTCCCAAGTAAGAGTACAAGGAAGAAGTAACCGTTTATCTTCTAGGGGTAAGAGACACGCGCCTAGGGTGTTACCCCCTACAACTCCTAGGCGGTAGCGTTTCCCGACTTATTGGGACAATTACGCACTCTGTGACCCCCCTCTGCGCAGTAAAGGCACAGCTGCTCAGACATCCTACGTCTCCGCTCCACTTGAGATAGTTTTGACCGACCAATTTGCATGGGTTCGGGTGGAGGCGAGACAGGAGGAGGTGGAGTTACTGGAGGCGCAGCGTAGGACACCATTCTTAAATGACTACTACCCCGGGTCTGTCTCTGGTAGCGTAGCCTGCGGTCAACTCGAATGGCCGATGAAATGGCCTCATCGACTGTTTTAGGTTCAGGCAGACTTAGCATGAGATTGGAAACCTCATCTGACAACCCTGATAAGAAGCAATCTAAGAGGGCATAAGTGTCCCACCTGGCTGAAACTGACCACCTCCTAAATTCAGCTGCGTAATCCTTGACCAGACCCTTGCCTTGACGCAAAAGCTTGAGCTTCCGCTCAGAAGTCGCAGCAAGGTGTGGGTCGTTGTAAATTACTGCCATGGCTTTAAAAAATTCATCCACAGAGGTGAGGGCTAAGTCTCTGGTGGGCAAACTGTACGCCCACGTCTGAGAATCGCCAGAAAACAACGTCTTAATAAATGTGACCCTTTGGACCATTGTTTCAGAAGTTCGGGGTCTCAACTCAAAATAAGATAACACTCTACTTCTAAAATTTCGGAAGTCAGATCTGTGACCAGAAAATTTCTCAGGTACAGGTAAGCGTATATCAGAACTAAGAGGGGATCGCACCTCATCTACTGCTGTCTGGAGGGTTTGTAAAGAACCTGACAAGGCTTCAATCATAGTCTTGTGAGTACCCAGCACTTGATTGATGTTGTCCACCGAAGTGGCAAGTGCGCCCAGACGGTCAGAGTGTGCATCCATTTGGATCTTGGTCTGGCGTTCTGTAACGATCGGTGTAACACAGAGAGGGTCTGATTACCGGTGAACTGCAGTATCACCGAGAATGCAGAATATACCCGATTATTGGTGATCTGCAGTATCAACGATAATCAGATATATATTCTAACCTCTGGACACCTAAGTCACGAGTGAGTGTTAATGCAACAGTAATACTTTGAGTACACAAAAGGAATGTTCCTTCCGTAGGCCTAGACTCTCCCGGGGGGAGGAGCTAGGCTGAAGGTAAGAAGGACAGAGTGTGAGTGACACCAGAGGGAGGGTGTCACTAACAGATCTGGGAACTGCCTCTGACAGTAAGGCTAGTTCTCGAGGTCAGCCAAGCCAGGTCGTAAACACACAGACAGATAAAGTACAGAATCAGGAGACAGATACAGAGTCCAGGAACGAGCAGAGTTTGGCAACAGGATATCAGAAATAGCAAGGTACAGAATCAGAGTTCAGGAGGATAGTCAGGCAGGCAGAAGGTCATAACAAATAATACAGTTCAATATTCCTAACGCTAAGGTGTGAGGTCCGTGATCGTCAACACCTTTGGAAACTATGCTAGAACACAGATACAGACAAGGCCTGAGTGCTACCACGTAGTGATCGCAACGCCAGACACCAGAGGAATGCCCAGCACCCAGTATATATACACCAGTGCTCTCCAGCACCTCCCTAAGTGCTGGACCAATGAAAGTTGTTGTCAGCTGACCCTCCTCTGAATGCCATAAAGGCCCTGCCTTCCTACGCGCACACGCGTCCTCCTAAACCAGTGTAGACTATCAGTCCCAGCCACACCAGTCATGTGTTGTAATGTTGTTGTTGTATGGGATGCGGAATCCGCCGCCACGCTGTCTGAGCATGCGGCGTTTCCTCCGCATCCCGCCTTACTGAGAGAAGCAGGCCTATGCGTACAAACCGCCGCGTCAGACGCGGCGGTTTCTCCACGTTCTGCTATGCCAGCCGCCGAAACAGCCTCCTCCTCTTGCGTCCATGCGGCGTCTTTTCCGCGTTTCTTCACACTGAATAATCACAAATACCATTTGTTTTAAGAAGGCAGACTTCAGTGATTATTGAAATATCCTTTTAAAGGGAACCTAAACTGAGAACTATATGGATTTTTTCTTTAAAAATAATACCAGTTGCCTGACTCCCCTGCTGATCCTGTGTCTGGACTTGCAAAAGAGACCATCAGGAGTGCCAAGCAACTGGTCTTGTTTAAAAGGAAACATCCATATCCCTCTCAGGTAAGATTCCCCTTAAAAGATACCACAGTCGAAAAAAAAAAGGTTGCAGCAGTGTGTGGGGGGTTAAAATTACATACCGTTATCCAGTCCTGCCCCCTCCGTCTGCCGCCGTTAGTCTCCTATAAGTCGTTAGTCTCCTATAGCGTCACATGCTAATCATGTGACGCTAAGTGTAATGGAGCGCACACGCAGTGCAGGGGAGGCAGAGGAATGAACGTGCTTCTGAGCCGATCGTCATGCGCCGGCCAGAAGTGAAGAGGGGAGGACATACTGCGTGCACAGGGCACAGTATGTCCGGGTGGGGGGTCAATCAAGTCGCCGGGCACCGGGACTTATAGGAGACTAACGGCGGCAGATGAAGGGGGCAGGACTGGATAACGGTATGTAATTTTAACCCCCCACACACTGCTGTAAACTTTTTTTTCGACTGTGGTATCCTTTAAGGACATGTGAAGTGAGATGGATATGGAAGTTGGCATCCACATTTCCTTTTAAATAATGCAAATTGCCTGGCTGCCCTGCTTATCCTCTGCCTTTAATAGTTTTAACCATAGACTCTGAACAACATGCAGATCAGATGTTTCTGATTGCAGTCTGACTGGAAAAGCCACATACAGTACTTGTTTTAGGTGTGTGATTCAGACACTGAGGTCAGAAAGATCATTAGGACAGCCAGGCAACTGGTATTGTTTTAAAATGAAATAAATATGTCAGTCTCCATATCCCCCTCACTTCGAGTGTGCTATAACATGTTGAAACCGAGGTTTCAGACTCAGGAAAGTGACATTGTTGTTTTTGGTTAATTTTCCTGAGCAGTTTTTATTATTGTGATTTGACTTAAAGAGAACCCGAGGTAGGATTCTAACATCAGTATTAGGACACATAGGCACATTCGGCATACAATGCCGAGCCTCTGTGTCCTTATAGTGCGCTCCCAGGCCCCCCCTGCACTCTGATGTCCCCCAATATAAAAACCGTCAGGCTAGCGACAAGCAGATTGTCACTAGTCGGCTGTTGACCTTTCTGCTGCCATTCACCGCCGCTCCCCCGCCTCCTCTATAGCACAGCTCCCCTCCTGTGTCCCTTCCCTCCCTGCCTCTGTAAGCAGACTGGGGGCTAGGAGGAAAACGAGTTGAACTTACCTGAGGCTTCTAATGGTCCCCCGCCAACGTCCTGTGCCCGCTTACTCACCAATGCTCTGCACTCCGCCATCAGTTTACTTTCGGAATGTGCAGCTTTAAAGTCACAAACCCACTGCACCTGCTCAGCCGTATCCTCGCTCCCGCTGACATCACCGGGAGCATACTGCACAGGCACAGCCCATACTGCCATTAGAAGCCCCAGGTAAGTTCAACTCTTTTTCCCCTTAACCCCCTACAGCATTCCTTTAATGTCTATAGATTAGCTCATAATTTAACTTCTTCCAGACCACTCAAAGCCAATTGGCGTGAATGCGGCAGCAGCCCCAGGACCACTCAACGCCAATTGGCGTGAAGTCCTGGGGTGGGGTTTTGCAGGAGATTGCGTGCACAAATGCACTGCTCCATCACCAGTCTCCCAGCGACGCTCGCCGCTATGAGACTGTAAGACAACTAACCTGTCGTCTATTTACAATGTACAGTGCTGCGATCTAAGACAGTGCTGTACGGGGGACAGCCGTTTTACTCAGCTGTCCTCTGGGGAGGCACAGGAGCGATAGGCTGTCATAGGCTGATGCCTATGACAGCTGATTGCTGTGATTGGCTGGCGGGTGGAGGGACGGGTATTAAAAAAATAGTGATATTTATTGAAAAAAACATGCCGGCAGGGATCAGAGTCCTCCAACAGAAAGCTCTGTTGGTGGACAGAAAAGGGGGGGAATCACTTGTGTGCTGAGTTGTACGGCCCTGCAGTGAGGCCTTAAAGCCGCAGTGGCCTTAATTGTAAAAAATAGCCTGGTCACTAGGGGGATGTAAGCCTACGGTCCTCATGTGGTTAAGACAATATCAAAACTTAGCTGTTATGCATAGAAGCTGAAATAATGCAACCCGGGGCAGACCTTGTATGACGCAGCCTGAACCATGTTCGTCAGACAGCATCATGCAAGTGGCAGCATCCCCCCCCCCCTGGCATCCAGCCTGCTTTCCTCCCCGGCCACCCCTCCTATACAATGTCCCCGGATCCTCCTCACTTTATTACCCGGCGTGTGTGGTGCATACTTCAGAGACCCCAGACCACAGTGGAGATAGGAGAGTGGTGCCTGTAGTAGTGATGCGTATACAGGAAGTGCTTACTTCCTGCATATGCACTGCTGCTAGGGGCATTATAGTTATTATGCAATGCAATGTTATTATGCAATATTTTGCACAACCCTTAAATTACATTGCAATTTGAGATTTGTAAATACAAATTTAAGAAAAAATGTGTTTGTGTCATTAATTTAGAGCTATTTCTATAGGAAGAAATTAGTATATCTCTCTATATATTAGTAATAACACTCTATAGTGTTATTTAGTGCAATTACAGAATCTGCACCACTTGGTATGGGAAGTTTTCATGATCACCACCTGTTGTCTCCTAAAGGTATAAATGAAATATTCAAATGTAAAGTTTCATGTTTATTGATTAAAAAAACATTATTTGTATATTTATAATTATAGGAGCAAAAAACATTATTATCAAAAACACCATGGACACAATGCAGAGGTAAAATAAAGGGCACAGATCAGTATACAGGAATGTGTCAAAAAGTAATTTAACATAAAAGCCTGTGTTTATCTATAAGCCCATACATACACTAAAAGAAAAAAGATGGTAATTTCTAGGTTTAAAAGTCAAGTTTAAAGATAGCTGTTCATCTGAACATACCGTCCATTCCATTACAGAAAAATGGACCAAGGTGACTTTTGTTTGATGTTGCGTCCTACTGTGAGAAAATGTCAATCTTCTTTGTTGTTTTAAAGCTGTGCTATGCTGGCTCTTTTTTTTTTTTTCGTAAGCAGTTCAACGTCTTAACTGCAAAGTAGAGTACAGTATAGAAGATGGTATCTGAAATGAAAGCTTTGAGTTGTTTATGGCATGTTACTGTGCAACTGGGCTCTGTATAACTTACATGAAACATGATAAATCTTCTGGACGTGGCTTTCTGAAGCTGTATAATAGCTTGACTAATTTGTGCTCACTTGTTTAAAAGCTGAGTCCAGTTACCGTATATTCCAGCGTATAAGACTACTTTTTAACCCCTGAAAATATTCTGCAAAGTGGGGGGTCGTCTTATACGCCGGGTGTCAGTTGCGGGGTGTCAGTATTTGTTCCAGGCAGAGCTTTAAATTACGTACCGGGTGCAGCCAGCAGTCCTCTCGTGTCCTGGGTCCCCCTATTTCCTCCACTGTCCCCCTGCATCATCCATGCCTCTGTCCCGTGATGCGTGCGTAGTCACCAGTCAGGTGACCCGGAACCAGGAAGCTGCCCTGTTACCCACGCGAGCGGCTGCTCGCAAGATGCTTTCCGGTTTGCAGCTTTCAATGGATACAGATTTTTCAAACACGGGACACAGGCATGGATGGTGCAGGGGGACAGTGGAGGAAATAGGGGGACCCAGGACATGAGAGGACTGCCAAGGCTGCTGGAGGACATAGTGGGACCCAGAGAGAGGACCTTTCCACCAAGACTGCTGTACCCGGTATGTAATTTAAAGCTCTGCCTGGCACAAATACTGACACCCAGTTCTATCAAAAGCACAGCCCAATCTCTTTTCCCTCCCCTGGATGACTTGTTATCCCAGTGCTATGTTCTTTACCATTTTGAGGATGGAGGAGCAATGTTTTGCAGAGGGGTAGTCTTATACGGCGAGTATATCTCAAACTCTATATTTTAACTGGAAAAGTTGGGAGTTGTCTTATACGCCCAGTCGTCTTATACGCCGGAATATACGGTATTAGTATAAAAACATATATTTTTTTTAATAGCCTGTTAAGAAACTTGAAATTGTGGGCAGTGGCATAACTCATAAATCATGCCCCCCTGTTTTTTTGATGGGCCCCCCAAATGTTCACATTGTTCCCCTTGGTAGCACAGGGACAGAATCTCTTGGGACTGAATGTTTACCATCATGCTTTGCTAAGCACAAAATATTGGGAACACCTGTATAGACCTCAAATTAATGGAAAAGAATCACAAGCAATTATTTTGGTCATCAAATGTTTAAAGGATACTCGAGGTGACATGTGACATGAGATAGACATGGGAATGTACAGTGCCTAGCACACAAATAACTATGCTGTGTTCCTTTTTTCTTTCTCTGCCTGAAAGAGTTAAATATCAGGTATGTAAGTGGCTTCCTCAGTCCTGACTCAGACAGGAAGTGACTACAATGTGACCCTCACTGATAAGAAATTCCAACTATAAAACACTTTCCTAGCAGAAAATGGCTTCTGAGAGCAAGGAAGAGATAAAAATGGTCAATAGTTCATACATTTTAGCTCTGGCATACTTCAATGAATGTATCATTGAGCAAAAACAATAAAAAAAAGTTTAAAGTGGACCTGGGATGAACTTTTACTCATTGCCAAATTGTGTTCCTTTGCTATTGTTTATCGGGCGTTCCTCAAGCCAAATACTGTTTTGTTTTAATACTCTTATTCCCTGTAAACTAAACAAGCCACGCCCACAGGTTTTCAGAGAGCCAAGGCAGTTTCAGGCAGTAGCAAGAGCTCATGGGAGCTCAGTCTGGGCAGGAGGAGAGGGAGGTATTACTAGCCAGAGATTTCTGAGGCAGAAGGGAGGAGGAGGGGGGATTAGGTTTTTGAGTGCTCAAGATGCAGAAAAGCTTGTCTGTGTGTAATGTTTACAAACAACATGGCTGCTGTCATTGTATCACAGGGAGAAATAATCATATTCTATTGAAGCTGTTTGCAGCTAGATTTGCTGTGTAAACTTTCTAAACTTTAGATAAGATAGATAGACAAGTTACTTCTTATAGTTAATTTTTCATCTTGGATCCACTTTAAACTTAAAAAGTAGATTTAAACATAAAATAAAACTGTGGAATATCTTAAAGTAATTTTTAGGAGAAGGAAGATCGATACAATCATTATTTATTAGTTTATTTTTGCCTCGGGTGTCCTTTAATATTTGTACATATCTTTACAAGCCAGTTGATTCAACTCTATTTTCTTCACTGGACTTGAAAAAGGTCAGACATATGCAGCACAGAGTAGTAAGTAAAGGCAGCCTTACTTTTTCTTTCAAATTTTTTTAACTGATTAGTTTCACTTTAACCCCCTTGGCGGTATGATTCTTTCCGGATTTTAGGGTCTAAAAGTGGTACAATTCTTTTGCATGTTTTTAGACCCTAAAACCGTAAAAAAAAACATTCTGCTAGGGAGATCTGCAGCAGCCCAGCACTAACTCACCTCCCTGGGAGTCGGCGCTGCAGTTCTCCCTCCGTCCTCCGAGTGGCACTGTAACGTCATTACGACAGACGGCGATCTCACCAGGAGGAAGCAGAGCCTTGGAGGAGAGGAAGAAGAATGGCGTCCGACGTCGGGATTCCCCAGGCTACTTCGAGTTCAGCTCAGGTTACCGCACCTAGCATGTTTTTTTCACCCCGAGCTGGACTCGGGATTACCGCTAAGGAGGTTAACCACTTCACCACTGAGGGGTTTTACCCCTTGAACACCAGAGCAATTTTCACCTTTCAGCGCTCCTTCCATTCATTCGTCTATAACTTTATTATTACTTATCGCAATGAAATGAACTATGTCTTGTTTTTTTCGCCACCAATTAGGCTTTCTTTAGGTGGGACAGTATGCCAAGAATTATTTTATTCCAAATGTGTTTTAATGGGAAAATAGGAAAAAATGTGGGAAAAAATAATTTTTCAGTTTTCGGCCATTATAGTTTTTAAATAATGCATTCTACTGTAATTAAAACCCATGAAATGTATTTGCCCATTTGTCCCGGTTATAAAACCATTTAAATTATGTCCCTATCACAATGTTTGGCGCCAATATTTTATTTGGAAATAAAGGTGCATTATTTTCAGTTTTGCATCCATCCCTAATTGCAAGCCCGTAGTTTATAAAGTAACAGTGTTATACCCTCTTGACATAAATATTTAAAAAGTTCAATCCCTAAGGTAACTATTTATGTTTTTTTTATTGTATTTTTTGTTTATTTTAATTACAAAAATAAATAAATTGGGGAGTGTGGGAGGTAATGAGTTAATTTATTGTGTAAAACTAATGTATTTGTATATGTAAAATGCTTTAGGGTGTAGTTTTACTATTTGGCCACAAGATGGCCACAGTGAGTTTGTGTTTATGCGACCTGTAAGCGTCTGGAAGGACGCTTACAGGAAGCACTACGAGGCTGGGAAAATCACAATGATCGCGCGTTTCTCATAGAAGCAGCAGATCATTGCGGGGGCTTAGATCAACGAACGGGAATGGATTTTACCGTTCATTGATCTCAGGGCGAGCGGGCGGTGGCGTGCACGAGTGGCGGGAGCGTGCACACGAGCGGCAATAGCGCGGACAGCGCCGGTAGCGCGGGAGGTACGGATTTCTCCGTCCCTTGGCTTTTTAGGGGGGGAAAAAGGGATGGAGAAATTCATACCGCGGGGGTAAAGTGGTTAAAGAACTTCAAGCAACTATCCAAAGGCACAATCGAATGTGACACAGTATAGCACATAAAAAATTAAGTTTTTGATAAAAAAACAATTATATCTAAACAAAAGATTGGTTGACCTCCTTTGTTTCATCCAAGCAATTCAAGTTAGATAGATGAAGCCACCAGCAGACAAACTACATTTCCCATCCCATTATCTTTATGCTGCATACACATCGCATTGTAATTCGCAATTATGCATCGTAATCGTAATGCGAATTTAACTTTTCATGTAATTGTAAGTACTCATAATTTCACGTCATTTTTCACATCATTTTGTGCCACCTTTAGCGATTAACAGCAAAGCCCCATACATGCTAATGTCACCAAAATTGCTACATATGTTTAGGAGAATAGTGGGTATGAGAAAATCGACTTGAAATTCGACGTGAAAAATGCAAAGAAAAATGGTTTTTAAAACTTTTATTTTTCTGAGTTTAAAAATCATTTTTCTGTGCATTTTTAAAATTGATTTTCTCAGAAACCACAAGGGCTTTTTGAAAAATTCTTTTTTTTGGCTTCTACCCACTAAACTTCTTATTATACAGTATGTAGCAATTTTGGTGGCAATAACACGTATGGGGCTTTGCTATTCACCACCAAAATCGGCATGAAATTATGCAAAAATGAATGCGTAATTATGAATGAGTATACAAAATCAATTATATTAACAATTAGTAATTACACATAGGCGTAATTGCGATGACGATCATCACTGCATACACACTGAGGATGCTGGTCATTCAAAACCGTAATTCCTCATTTGCTCACCATTTTGGTTAAAGCTTGTCAATCCTACTATGTTTACTTGTAAAATAATAACATCTTGCTAAAATAAAAGCATAAGCATTACGACATAAAGAGATAATAAAACTGAAGGCTTATATTTATTATAAAACTAGAACTCTGAAGGTCAACTGTGCAAATGCAAGTGTGCATAACAGTAAGGTACATCCATATATCCTTGTATCATCTGAAAACAAACTGCGGTTGTAGACACAGGAGCATTTCCATCATAAATATCTTAGTCTATAACTGATGTTGCCATGTTAAGAAGTAATAAAACTGGATATGAAACACCTATTTGAAGGCTGTCCCTGATGCTATGGATGCATGTTATGAGCACGTCAACACGTTAACTGTATAAAACTGTTGATAAACATTAGTATGTGTCAGCAGGCTTGCATTTAAAGGGAACATAAACTGAGAGGGCTATGGATGTTTCCTTTTAAACAAGACCAGTTGCCTGGTAGTCCTGCTGATCTCTTTGACTGCAGTAGTGGCTGAATCACACACCTGAAACAAGCAAGCAGCTAATCCAGTCTGACTTCAGTCAGAGCACCCGATCTGCATGCTTGTTCAGGGGCTGTGGCTAAAAGTATTAGAGACACAGGATCAGCAGGAGAGTCAGGCAACTGGTATTATTTTAAAAGGAAAAATCCATATCCTTCTCAGTTTAAGTTCCCTTTAAAGTTCATGCTGCTTCAGGGTCATGGTACTAATGATGCCTCTCCAGGGCCAGTTCTCTCATGAAGCAAGGTGAAACATTTGCATCAGGCGCAGAGATTACGGGGCAGCATGTAATATTGATAGATTAGGAAGAAAGATTAAAGGATTAGACAGAGAGAGGATCACGTCATCAGCATATAGATTAATTTTATGCTTTATCCCATTAATGCTTATACCTTTTATGTCAGATTGGTTTCTAATCATGGCCGCCAGGGGCTCAATAGCCAAAGCAAATAGCAATGGAGACAACGGGCAACCCTGGCGAGTACCTCTCGAGATGAGGAAACGTGAAGATTTAAAACCATTGTATTGGATAAATGCCTGAGGACCAGCATACATAGCTTTGACCCAGGTCAAAAAATGAGGACCAAATCTCCAAAGTTCAAGCAGGTGAAAAAGATATTTCCAGGACACTGAGTCAAAAGCTTTCCGTATGTCTAGCGACAGCAGCATTAGTGGGAACTTTTGGTTATGGGCAGCATTGATTATATGTAACAGGCGTCGCACGTTGTCTCCAGTCTGTCTACCCGGCATGAAGCCAGCTTGGTCGCCATCTATCAGGCTTACTATTATATTGGATAACCGAGTGGCTAACACCTTAGCTAGCAGCTGTAAGTCGATATTTATGAGGGAGATAGGTCTATGATTTGTCCACTGTGTTAGGTCAGTCCCTGGTTTGGGAATCATGCATATACTAGCTGTATTACTTTCACCTTTAAAATGAGCTCCTTGTAATATACTATTGAATGCATCACATAAAGGAGCTTCCAAAAGATCAACATAAGTTTTAAAATATGAAGCGATGAAACCATCCGGTCCAGGCCTTTTATTAAGGGCCAGGGTTTTAATAGCGTTCTTGACCTCTTCACGAGTGATATCACCCTCTAGTCTGTCTCTATCAACAAGTTCTAACTTGAGAAGGTGAAGCCCACTATAAATGTAGTGTACAAGATACAGAGGCGCCAAAAGAATAAAAGGTAATTAAATGAACTTAAAAAACCAACTGGTTAAACAGAGGAGGCAGCGGTGGTCTTACCCCCTCCAAACAGACACAGGCAAGGACTGCGATTCAGACAGTCAACAATTTATTCGGAACTCCAAAACATGTTGTTAAGCAAGTTGGTGTTGGCATCGTCGGGTCTGTTATATAGACGCATAAGGTTCTCTCTAAAGATTTCCACAATTTTAGCTGCGTTAGAGGTACAGGAGGATTGCCCGTTTTTGAGGCAGATCAGGGTTTTTTTCAGTTCTGGGAATTTTAACCTTCGAGCTAAAAAGGTGTCAGGCTTGTTGGCTTTAAAGGCAAACTTACATTTCTGCCATTGTAGTTGTTTTTCAGCTTGTAGAGAAAAGGAAAGATTGTAAGCTTCTCTGGCTCTGTCCATTGCAAATCTATCGTCATCTGCCCCACATTGTTTATATTGCTCAGATTTGTCTAAGAACTCTTTTTCTAAAGCCAGCTGTTGCTTTGCCATCTCTCGTTTTTTCCCAGCTGCAACCTGTATAAAATGACCTCTCAACACAGCCTTATGGGCTTCCCAAATGGTCAGGTGCGAGAGGGTCTCGTCCGTTTTGTTAAATTTAAAGTACTCAGAGATTGCCTCCCTAATTTTTAATTTGATGGTTGGATCCGAGAGCAAAGCTTGATTCAACGACCAAGAACGCTCTGAGGGTCTAGCTATGACTGAGTTCAGGGTTATCAGAATTGCGTTGTGGTCGGACCATGGAACCTGCAGTACTCTGGAGGACCGCAATTGTGGCAATAGAGCAATATAGATAAAGCCATGGTCTATCCTGGAAAAGGATTTGTGAGGGGCAGAGTAATGAGTAAATCCTTCTTTAGTTGCATGTAATTCTTGCCAACAGTCCGCAAGTTTATGTGCCTTCAGAAGATTCCTCAATAATTTGGCATTTCTACACCCCGAAACGTCCAAATTATTTAAATCTTTCGGGTATCTATCAATGAGAGGGTTAAGACACATATTAGAGTCCCCACAGAGCACCACAGGTCCCTTCGCATGTATATTAATCATATGCATTAAATTGTTGAAGAAAGGGATCTGGTTCTTTTTAGGAGCATAATATGTCACAAACGTAATGTCGTTGTCCAGTATTGCCCCATTAAGAATTATGAAACGGCCACTTGGATCTTTGATTTTCCTATTACAAATAAAGTTAACGGCTCTTCGAAATGCTATTAGAACACCTCGTTGTTTCACATTATCACTGGCTACATACAGTGGTGCTCAGCAGAGCTCGAATATTCGAGTAGCTCGAATATTCGAGCTCTTTTTCAGCTATTCGAGCTCGGTATTCGAGCTCCGAATAGCTGGAGCTATTCGAATGGGCTATCCGAGTACACTCGAATAGCCCATTCACTATTCGAGCTATTCGAGCAACTCGGCGCTATTCGAGCTCGGTACCGAGCTCGAATAGCGTCATAGCCCAGATTGATGTCCTTAGAGCCAATCAGAGGGCTCCCAGGCCCTCTGACGGCAGCCAATCACAGAGGGGGACCCTGGCCAGCCCCTACCCTATAAATAGCGGCCGCCATGTTACGTTTCTCCATGCTTGCCTGAGACTTGTACAGAGAGAGAGTTGCTCCTTTGTGCTTTGGCTTAGCAAGTGCTCTATTGTGATCATTTACCTAGCGTTTTTGCTCACCTACACCTGCCATATACACCTATATTGTTGTTAGTTAGATAGACATTGTATTTTAGTTAGTAGCTTGTGTGTTACATTAGAGACAGGCAGCTGCTGCAAGCTTACAGGTTTAGGCCTCAGGGGGGCCTTGCCTCTGTGGGCAGCTGTCCTCTGTTTATTTCTCTCATCTATACCAGTATTTCTGCTGTCCTTTACTAATAGTATTGTAGTTATACTGTACTAGGAGTAGGACACTCACTGACTGTCACTGTTTATAGGCTACTAGCTAGCTCCTGCGTGTGTGCACTCACTCACTGTCTGTGTGTACACACACTCTATTTCCTTCTGATTACTGATAGATTATTGTTAGTTAGTTGTACTTACTGTTACTACTTACTCTTACTGTACTAGGAGTCTAGGACACTCAGTCAGACAGTCACTGTGTTCATAGGCTACTAGCTCCTGCGTGCGGTCACTCACTGTCTGAGTGTACACACACCACCCACACTCCATTTCCTTCTGATCGCTGATTGATTATTGTAATTAGTTAGTTCTACTTACTGTTACTACTTACTCTTACTGTACTAGGAGTCTAGGACACTCAGTCACTGTGTTCATAGGCTACTAGCTCCTGCGTGCGGTCACTCACTGTCTGAGTGTACACACACCACCCACACTCCATTTCCTTCTGATCGCTGATTGATTATTGTAATTAGTTAGTTCTACTTACTGTTACTACTTACTCTTACTGTACTAGGAGTCTAGGACACTCAGTCACTGTGTTCATAGGCTACTAGCTCCTGCGTGCGGTCACTCACTGTCTGAGTGTACACACACCACCCACACTCCATTTCCTTCTGATCGCTGATTGATTATTGTAATTAGTTAGTTCTACTTACTGTTACTACTTACTCTTACTGTACTAGGAGTCTAGGACACTCAGTCACTGTGTTCATAGGCTACTAGCTCCTGCGTGCGGTCACTCACTGTCTGAGTGTACACACACCACCCACACTCCATTTCCTTCTGATCGCTGATTGATTATTGTAATTAGTTAGTTCTACTTACTGTTACTACTTACTCTTACTGTACTAGGAGTCTAGGACACTCAGTCACTGTGTTCATAGGCTACTAGCTCCTGCGTGCGGTCACTCACTGTCTGAGTGTACACACACCACCCACACTCCATTTCCTTCTGATCGCTGATTGATTATTGTAATTAGTTAGTTCTACTTACTGTTACTACTTACTCTTACTGTACTAGGAGTCTAGGACACTCAGTCACTGTGTTCATAGGCTACTAGCTCCTGCGTGCGGTCACTCACTGTCTGAGTGTACACACACCACCCACACTCCATTTCCTTCTGATCGCTGATTGATTATTGTAATTAGTTAGTTCTACTTACTGTTACTACTTACTCTTACTGTACTAGGAGTCTAGGACACTCAGTCACTGTGTTCATAGGCTACTAGCTCCTGCGTGCGTGCACTCACTGTCTGAGTGTACACACACTAAATTTACTTGTGATTACTACTGATTATTGTAACTGCTAGTTGTACTTCCTGACTGTTACTACTTACTTACTGTACTAGGGGACACTCACTCAGTCACCTCACCAACCAACCCACTCCATTAAAGTACCCCACTTTTCACCCGCCCTTTTACAAAACTTTTGTCTATACGCCCAAAACATTTAAGATGTCTGGAAGTGGCAGCCAGCGCGGTTTGGGCAAGGGGAAGGGCAGCAAGGGAATCAGGAGGAGAGGGAGCAGCATTGTGGCAAGCCGCGGCCGCGGGCGCGCCACCATGCACAGTTCCGCAGCAGCAGCAGCAGCGTCAGTGGCTAACATTCCTCCCATAGCCACTGGCCGTGGACGCCTTGGGCGCCGCCCAGCAGGAGCATCTGCAACTCACGCTGCAGAGACACAGCAGCAGCAGCGTGTAGCACCTGCTCCGATTTTCCTCCAGCCGGGTCGGAAACGTCCCATTGAGGAAAAGGATGCAGACACTGTGGTGCAACTCATGACGGAGGATGAGCAGCCCGCCATCAGCTCTGCATCCGAGGCCTCCACCCTCACCACCACCACCACCACCACCCCTGTTCGCAGCAGCCGCCCAGCAGGGTCTGGGGAGGAGGCCAGTTCACCGTCAGTCGCCGACCTCTCATTCAGCACTCTTTTGACCCCAGGCATGATGAGTCAATTGTCTGCTGTTGTTGGCGATTTTGAGGAGGAGATGCTGATGGGCACTTTGGGGGATGAGGGATTGGACAGCAAGACTGTGGCGACAGTCAAGCAGCCCATCCATGCATCAGGAGAGGAGTTTGGGGGGTCATCATCCCAGCAGGACATGTTTGAGGAGGGGGAGGATGATGTTGATGACCCGGTGACAGACAGAGACTGGGTGCCACCACCTCCAGGGGATGTCGTCCTCAGCAGCTCGGAGGAGGAGGAGGATGCGCTTGTGGGCCTTGCAAGGAGGCGCATCATTGCAAGCATTGGCAGCGACCCACAGCCTGCTGGTGTCTCAGGCTCAGCAGCAGCAGCAGCAGCATCAGCCAGTACCACCACCAGCCGCACCCAAGCCCCCCCCCCAACCACCACAGGGAGACAGGCAGCAGCGCTTCCATGCCGTAGGGGGATGTTTCTGTCACCAATCTGGCGCTTTTTCACCATGCCCACTGTGTACAGCAAGTACGCCACTTGCAACCACTGTCAGCGGAAGTTGAGCAGAGGTGCAGACCCCTTAAAGTTCAGCACCAGCTCGCTGATCAACCACCTTGCGGCTAAACATTTCCACCAGCATGAGGAGTTCCAGAGGCTGAAGGCATCTGGTGCTGGCAGTGGCACCACACCCATCACTGCACAGCCTTCAGCAGCAGCAACAGCAGCCACCCGCCCTCCTGCTCCTCCAGCAGCACCAGCAGGAGTGCGGAAACGCACTGCTCCTCCCCCCTCTGCAACTCCTGCCGCCGACACTGAGGCCTGTTCTGGCAGCCAGTCCTCAGTGGCCTCCTCCGCTGTGTCTGGTGATTCCCGTGTCAGCAAAAGGCCACGCCAGAGCCTTTTGAGCGAGTCCTTCCAGGGGGTGGTTAGGGCTCTGCCTCCCAGCAGCCGTCGCGTGCGGCAGCTGAACGGCTTGCTGGCACGGGCCATGTGCTCCCAACTCCTGCCGTACACGCTCGTGCAGGAGGGGAGCGACATGCGGGCGCTGCTTGCTTGTGCAGCCCCAGACTGGCAGCTCCCCAGCAGACACTTTTTCTCCCGCAAGGCCATTCCAGCACTGCACCGCTTTGTGATGGCCAATGTGGAGCGAGGGCTGGAGCACGCGGTTGGTGAAAGGGTCCACGTCACCATGGACTCCTGGAGCAGCCGCTTCGGGACAGGCCGCTACCTGTCCTTCACTGTCCACTGGGTCAGCTTGGTGGAAGGGGGTGAGGATGGGAGAGCAGCAGCGGGCACAGCAGCAGCAGCAGCAGCAACACAGTGGGTGGTGCCACCCCGCAGGGTCAGGGGAACTGCAGCGGGTTCCTCCGATCCTCTGCCATCCTCCGCCACACCTGGCCAAACCCCCCGCCTCAGCAGCAGCGTGAAGGCCCGCCACTGCCAAGCGCTGCTGCACTTGGTCAGCCTTGGCAAGACCAAGCTGACGGAAGCCCACGTGTTGGCCAAACTCCAGGAGCAGGAGAGGATTTGGCTGACCCCCAGAGGCCTCAGAGTCGGAGAGGTGGTGTCCGACAATGGGGCCAATCTGGTTGCTGCCATAGACAGGGGAAACCTGACCCACATCCCCTGTCTTGCCCACGTGCTGAACCTGGTGGTGCAGAAGTTCCTGCGCACCTACCAGGGGATGGGCGAACTGCTGGAAACGGCAAGGAATGTTGTGCGTCACTTCCGGCGCTCGGCTGCAGCCTGTGCGAGCCTGGAAGACGTGCAAAAGGAGCTGGATCTGCCACGCCATCGGCTGATCATTGACGTTCCGACTCGCTGGAACTCCACCCTGGCGATGTTGGAGCGTATGGTTGAACAGAGGCACGCTGTCAACCAGTACCTTGCCCTGGCCACTGTTTCCGCAGCTCGGAGAAGGGACAAGACCAGCAACATCCCGTCCATCGTCCCCGATGATGACTGGAGGCACATGCAGCAGGTGTGCTTTGTGCTGGCTCCCTTCCTGCAGGCCACAAACATGGTGAGCAGGGACCATGCTATGGTCTGCGAGTGGGTGCCCCTGGTTTCTCTGCTGAACAGGGCCCTCGATGGTTTGCTGGAACAGGGAGCGGCAGCCTTGGACCAGCAGGAGCGGCAACCAGCTGCGCAGTCCACCTCTGAGGGGGAGGAGGAGGAGGACTTGGTGGAGGTCCCTGACCTGGCTGCTGATGAGGGGGATCAGCACAGCGCAGCTGAGTTGGTGCGGGGGTGGAGAGAGGATGAGGCGGCAGAGGAGGAGGATGAGGACAGCACTGACGTCGATGTGCCAGCAGACGTGGCCCGCCTCTTCCCAATGGCAGCGCACATGCTGGCGTGCCTGCGCAGGGACCCCAGGGTGATCCAGATGAAGCAGAGGGAGGACATCTGGATCAGCATGATGTTGGACCCACGCCTCAAGGGGAAGTTGAGCCAGTTCCTGCCGCCTGCAGGAGGAGACCCAGCGCAACAAATAAGGAGCTTGCAGCAGGCCCTTGTTGAGCGCTTGGAGGAAGCCTTCCCCCAGCCTTCCACCCCCACTGTCCAGCAGCCAGCACAGAGGCAGCAGCAGGTGCCTGCATCCAGCAGCAGCAAGCGCCCCACAGACCTGCTGTCTCTCAGCCACGAGCTCTACAGGACTGTAGAGGCTCCGGCAGCAGTGACTAGAGAGGAGATGCATGCAGCAGCATCCTCCTCCGGTCACAGCCAGCGCCTGACCCGCATGGTGGCTGACTACATGGGGTCGTACAGCGGGCTTGACAGCGATGCCCCTGTTGATCCCATGGAGTATTGGGTCAAGCGCATGGAGATCTGGAGCGAGCTAGCGCAGTACGCCCTGGAAGTGCTGTCCTGCCCCCCTTCCAGCGTGCTGTCCGAGCGCTGCTTCAGTGCAGCTGGTGGCGTGGTCACCGAGAAACGCTCACGTCTGTCTCACAAGTCTGTGGACAGACTGACGTTTCTCAAGATGAACCAGGCGTGGGTGGAAGGCGAGTTCCTGGCCCCTGTTGTCGGCGAGAGGGGGACATGAACTGGCTGCCGGAACCATCGTTAATGTGCCTTACCACCCTTTACCACCTCCTGGCTCCTGCTCACTAAGCCAGCCTGGTTCACTTTGACTATTACGTCGCCTGCAGCCACACATTTTACACCTACAGTGGGCTGCTGTGTACTGCCCTTCTGCTGTCTGTCTGTGTTTCCCACTGCCAGGGTACACAGAATGACCTTCTTCTGCTGCCACTCTGCCACCAGCTATTACGTCAAACAATAGCTATATTGGTTGCAAAACCGAAACCAAACAAACCATTAAAAAAAAAAAAGGTTTAATTTTTCTGAGGTGCCCGGGTTGAAAACTGTGTTGTTCCAGTTGTGTATTGGACACAATGTGGGCTGCACGACCGCTGTCTGGGACCTCCTGTTGTGTTTATTTACGGCCCTGGTATCACCGCTAGGTACCAGGGCTATTATGTCACGCTGCCTACCTGCTGCCACACTCACACTGCTCCTCCATACCTCCTCCTGCTGCTGCTGCTGCTGTCTGTCTGTGTTTCCCACTGCCAGGGTACACAGATGATTTACCTTCTGCTGCCACTCTGCCACCAGCTATTACGTCAAACAATAGCTGCTCGCCTACTCCTCCATTCCTCCTCCTGCTGCTGCTGTCTGTCTGTGTTTCCCACTGCCAGGGTACACAGAATTACCTTCTTCTGCTGCCACTCTGCCACCAGCTATTACGTCCAAAAATAGCTAAATTGGTTGTAAAACCAAAAACCAAAAAACCATTAAAAAAAAAAAAGGTTTAATTTTTCTGAGGTGCCCGGGTTGAAAACTGTGTTGTCCCAGTTGTGTGTTGGACACAATGTGGGCTGCACGACCGCTGTCTGGGACCTCCTGTTGTGTTTATTTACGGCCCTGGTATCACCGCTAGGTACCAGGGCTATTATGTCACGCTGCCTACCTGCTGCCACACTCACACTACTCCTCCATTCCTCCTGCTGCTGCTGTCTGTCTGTGTTTCCCACTGCCAGGGTACACAGAATTACCTTCTGCTGCCACACTGCCACCAGCTATTACGTCAAACAATAGCTGCTCACATAATTACTCTCCTCCATTCCTCCTCCTGCTGCTGCTGCTGTCTGTCTGTGTTTCCCACCGCCAGGGTACACAGATTTACCTTCTGCTGCCACTCTGCCACCAGCTATTACGTCAAAAAATAGCTATATATCTGTGTAATTGGTTGTAAAACCAAAACTACAAAACCATTACAAAAAAAGGTTTAATTTTTCTGAGGTGCCCGGGTTGAAAACTGTGTTGTCCCAGTTGTGTATTGGACACAATGTGGGCTGCACGACCGCTGTCTGGGACCTCCTGTTGTGTTTATTTACGGCCCTGGTATCACCGCTAGGTACCAGGGCTATTATGTCACGCTGCCTACCTGCTGCCACACTCACACTGCTCCTCCATACCTCCTCCTGCTGCTGCTGCTGCTGTCTGTCTGTGTTTCCCACTGCCAGGGTACACAGATGATTTACCTTCTGCTGCCACTCTGCCACCAGCTATTACGTCAAACAATAGCTGCTCGCCTACTCCTCCATTCCTCCTCCTGCTGCTGCTGTCTGTCTGTGTTTCCCACTGCCAGGGTACACAAAATTACCTTCTTCTGCTGCCACTCTGCCACCAGCTATTACGTCCAAAAATAGCTAAATTGGTTGTAAAACCAAAAACCAAAAAACCATTAAAAAAAAAAAAAGGTTTAATTTTTCTGAGGTGCCCGGGTTGAAAACTGTGTTGTCCCAGTTGTGTATTGGACACAATGTGGGCTGCACGACCGCTGTCTGGGACCTCCTGTTGTGTTTATTTACGGCCCTGGTATCACCGCTAGGTACCAGGGCTATTATGTCACGCTGCCTACCTGCTGCCACACTCACACTACTCCTCCATTCCTCCTGCTGCTGCTGTCTGTCTGTGTTTCCCACTGCCAGGGTACACAGAATTACCTTCTGCTGCCACACTGCCACCAGCTATTACGTCAAACAATAGCTGCTCACATAATTACTCTCCTCCATTCCTCCTCCTGCTGCTGCTGCTGTCTGTCTGTGTTTCCCACCGCCAGGGTACACAGATTTACCTTCTGCTGCCACTCTGCCACCAGCTATTACGTCAAAAAATAGCTATATATCTGTGTAATTGGTTGTAAAACCAAAACTACAAAACCATTACAAAAAAAGGTTTAATTTTTCTGAGGTGCCCGGGTTGAAAACTGTGTTGTCCCAGTTGTGTATTGGACACAATGTGGGCTGCACGACCGCTGTCTGGGACCTCCTGTTGTGTTTATTTACAGCCATGGTATCACCGCTAGGTACCAGGGCTATTATGTCACGCTGCCTGCCTCATTGACTGCATGCTGCCACACACTCATCCTCCTCCTCCTGCTGCTAAATTTACCTCCTGCTGTCTGTGTGTTTCCACTGCCAGGGAGCACATACAATGGCGCTTCCAACATGCGTGCGCCACCAGCTATTTGTTGTTACGCTCAAAAATAGCTGCATTTCTTTAAAAAAAAAAAAATGAAAAGAGAAATAAGTGACGAAGAAGACGATATAGAAGAAGATGAAGAAGAAGAAGAAGATGAAGAAGATGAAGAAGAAGATGAAGAAGATGAAGAAGAAGATGAAGAAGATGAAGAAGAAGATGAAGAAGAAGATGAAGAAGATGAAGAAGAAGATGAAGAAGAAGAAGAAGAAGAAGATGAAGAAGATGAAGATGAAGAAGATGAAGAAGAAGATGAAGAAGATGAAGATGAAGAAGAAGATGAAGAAGATGAAGATGAAGATGAAGATGAAGAAGATGAAGAAGAAGATGAAGAAGATGAAGAAGAAGATGAAGAAGAAGAAGAAGAAGAAGATGAAGAAGAAGATGAAGAAGATGAAGATGAAGATGAAGATGAAGAAGATGAAGATGAAGAAGATGAAGAAGAAGATGAAGAAGATGAAGAAGAAGATGAAGAAGAAGAAGAAGAAGAAGAAGAAGAAGAAGAAGAAGATGAAGAAGATGAAGATGAAGAAGATGAAGAAGAAGATGAAGAAGATGAATATGAAGAAGATGAAGAAGATGAAGAAGAAGATGAAGAAGATGAAGATGAAGAAGATGAAGAAGATGAAGATGAAGAAGATGAAGAAGAAGATGAAGAAGATGAAGAAGAAGATGAAGAAGAAGAAGAAGAAGAAGAAGAAGAAGATGAAGAAGATGAAGATGAAGAAGATGAAGAAGAAGATGAAGAAGATGAAGATGAAGAAGATGAAGAAGATGAAGAAGAAGATGAAGAAGATGAAGATGAAGAAGATGAAGAAGAAGATGAAGAAGATGAAGAAGAAGATGAAGAAGAAGAAGAAGAAGAAGATGAAGAAGATGAAGATGAAGAAGAAGATGAAGAAGATGAAGATGAAGAAGATGAAGAAGATGAAGAAGAAGATGAAGAAGATGAAGATGAAGAAGATGAAGATGAAGAAGATGAAGAAGAAGAAGAAGAAGATGAAGAAGAAGAAGAAGATATAGAAGAAGAAGAAGAAGATATAGAAGATAAAGAAGAAGAAGAAGAAGAAGTATATACAGTACTGAACAAAATTCTGGACACAACTTCTCTTTTCACCTTTTTTTTTTTTAAAGGAACATCCCCACATAATCACTTGCTGTTGTCACTTGGAAAAAAATATGTTTCTTGCATCATTAACCCTCAAAACAAGTGTTGGGAAGCTATTTAAGGCCAATTCGAATAGTCAGCTCGAATAGTTAGCTCGAATACCGACTCAAATAGTGAGCTCGAAGTCCGAGGTCGAATCGAATAGTAAAAATTATTCGACTCGAATATTCGACTGACCTCGAATAATTTACTATTCGAATTTGACCAAACTCGAATTTTAAAAAGGGGTATTTGAGCATCACTAGCTACATACACTTGTGAGAAGGATTTGTGGAAGGATTTGGGTGTATTATTACGTAACAGATGAGTTTCCTGCAGACAGAGCACATCTACGTGCGCTGACTGAAAGAAATTAAATGTTTTAGTCCTCTTTACAAGATTATTAATGCCCTGAACATTAAAGGAAGAAACCTTCAACCCCATGATCTATACTGTGCAAGATCCTGCGTCTGGTTCTTATAATGTGGGATTTGAAAGTCAACATTCCGATAGAGTGAAATTAGCAAGAGCTCAAGCCCCCGGCAAGCCCCGAAGAGTGAAAGTAAAGAGAAGACGGAAAAGAAGAAAAGAAGAAGAAAGAAAGACACAACAGGTGAGATAATGATGCTGTCTGCTTCCCCTCGCCTTTGCAGAAAGCAGAGAGTCCCACATAGACCCTAAATATAGGGTCAGAGTTGATGTCAAGAGACATCAAATTTCCTCCTAAGTATCCCATGGTCAGGGAGACTAGTGAGGGTCCTGAGAGGCATGTTATCTTGGGGAGCAAGAACACATTAAAGGCTCCTTTTTTATTTTGTCGTAACAAGGAAGGGATACCAGGGCTCCAGCCCCCCGAACAACAATCCTGGAGGACACCAAAACAACCTGAGCCTCCAGCTATTAACTGGAACCTAAGATAACCTTTGTGCATCCCTATATCAAGTTGCACTCGCTGCAAGTTAGGCTAATTATTGGTCAATTGATCACATGCACATTCATTATCTGTCTATGCACACAGCATAGACTGGACTGGGCTAGCAGTACAGAGGGGGGAGGGTAGAGGGGAGAAGGAGGGGGGGGGGGAGTAGAAGCAGGAGGAAGGAGGGAAAGAGGGGGAGGGGGTGAAAGGGTCGGGGGAAGAGGGAGGGGAGGGACAGGGGAGAGAGGAGGGGGAAGGGAAACGGTGGGAATATAGAGTTTACATTACCATGGCCAATTGAAAGAATGGCATATAACCATAACAGTTTCTTGCTATTAAGGTAATAAGGTCTACTCACACCTAGTATTTTCCACAATCAATAGTGCTATGAGGATTAAACCAAAAATTCAGCCTAACTTGGCATCTCTACGTGTAAACTGATTAAATGTGAACAGCCAACCAGAGAGCACCTACTTCTGTGCCTATACCACAGTAAGACCCTTAATGGGTCCCCTAAGCAAAGTGCTAAACATTAGCTTTAATAGGTAAATTAAGTCATACAGACAAGTCCCATACTCCTGCGAGGCAGTTACGCTATATGAGCCTTTTCCTATATGTCCCATCATATATATTAAGAGGCAGTAGACTGATTAATGAGTGAACCTTTCCGTAGGAAACTAGTTCAAGAAGGCACTGTCAGAAATATGGTGCAATGATCATTGTTCTTGATCTTCAGGCCGTACAAATATAGTACTGTCTATGATTGCCTTTATCCTGCGAAAGCCGGTAAAAAGAACAAGTCCCTCTATGAAGGGCTAGTTCCACAGAATTGGGGCATACATCAACAGAGAGCAGACATTGTGGAACGTACATCAAAACATCAGTTCAAAAATAGGGCAAATTTTTGAAGGCTGGCCAAAATCAAAGTATACTCATCTGAGAGACCCAGTAGTGTCAGCGAGCATCCCGGAAGACTTGCGAGGAAAGTTGCTGTAGGGCCTTGTAACGGTCCAACTTCTGACTCTGCGAGGGACCATGTGTCACGCTGTCCGAGGCCTGTGAGGTCTGTGAATTTTGCAAACTTGGGGTTGTGATTGTAGTGGGAGGCAGTTGCCAGCCGAGGAACAAAAACTTTTCCCTCGCTTCATCCAGGGATCTTACAGAGTGTACTTTCCCAGCATGTGTGAATTGTAGCTGAAATGGGAATCCCCAATGATACAGGATGCTTTTCTCCCACAGCACTTGGAGGTAAGGTCGGAGTTCCCGCCGCTTCTGCAGTGTGATTAAAGCAAGGTCAGAGTACACTTGGTATTGAAAGTCTTGATACTGGATCTGCTGTTTGTTTCGAGCTGCCAGCAGCAACTTATCTTTCGTTTGGTAATAGTGAAATTTAATAACTATATCCCTGGGTACTCCGTTTTGAAGCTGTCTAGTCAGGGCCCGGTGAATCCTGTCCATCTCCAAGCGCTCCACCGGTATGTCTGGGGCTAGCTCTTGAATTATGGCGGTCACCACACCTGGCAAATCAGTGACAGTTTCTGGTACTCCTCTCAGGCGGAGGTTGCCACGGCGAGCACGGTTCTGAGAGTCCTCCATCTTTGACTTAAGATCACTCAGCTCTGCATTGAGGGAGGTAACATCCTCTTCATGCGCTACCAACACGGTTGTGGCGTTGTCCATGCGCTCTTCCAGCCCCGCTGCTAAGCTGACAGATTTCTTTCAGCAGTTCCGAGCATAATTTTTTGTTGATGTCAGTAACTTCTTGCCTGATCACCCTGCGGAATTGCTCTAGCTGTGGGTCTATAGGAGGGGAAGAGTTACGCCTGGAGGAGGATTCCGAAATCAGGGTATCTTGGCTGTTGTCTGAGTGAAGCCCGTCGATCTCCGATTCCTCTGCAGGCTGTTCCGCCATTTTGAGACTACCACGCGGCTGAGATTTCTTGGTTTTATCTTTGTTTCTTCCGCGTTTTCTTGTGGTCATAATGTGACCAATCTAAACTCCTGGTATTCCCCTGTACTTTTAGCCAAAAATTGCCATGCAACTAGCGATCAGAAAGTCTTATAGCTTCTATTAGCTTCACAGTTCAGCGCAGCGTCTGGATTAAGCCACCATCCTGGACGCCGCGCCCATGCGCTCTCCGTCACTTTTATTTTAATCCATTAAAAGACATAACAACATCATGCATGTCAAAGGATAGAGAGAGGTACAGGCAAATGAGAGCGGTCTACAGCCGTTTCGCGCCGTCAAAGACTGTGGCGCATCATCAGGACCTGCGCCACCGCTTGCTTTTTCTATATTGAACTGGTTACTAGGATTGGTGAGTTGCACTCCATGGTATAGAGCCTGCTACCTGTGCATAGCACCTTGCTCTCATTTTGCTACAGTGCAGTGAATATTAATTAGCCATGTGGCTAGACACAATAGCGGACTCTCCCCTCCTCCTCTCCTGACATACATTACTGAGCATGTGCAAGCAGTCTAACGCAGCCACATAGGAGTATAACGGACAGCATGCTGCACTTTCATTTAACGTGCAGCGTTCTACTCATATGCAACGTGGGCACTGTGAATAGCCCATTGATTTTTAATTGCTGTGAGTTGGGCTGCGTTGCAGGCTGCTGTAACGTGGGAAAGGTGAGGGGAAAGGGCATGCATTTTTCAATCTGGCAGAGGCGGTGTATGACTGTGCGATTAACCATTCAATTGCAACATGTGTTTAGGGATGCGCAGCCTTTCCCCCCCCACCTTTCCTTAACTTTGTAACTATGTAACGGTCAGGTTAGCTGCTCCCAGCCCCTCCACCTGAGTTTCCTGTGTGCATGATAAGTAGTAGCAGATTTGCATATGATTTGCATCTGAATTAAATGTGAATTGTGCAGAAAATCTATTTAGGTGATTCACACTGAGCTGGTGGTCATGTCAGATGCAGCCTTAGTGGTATGCGCTGGCGTTCTCCTCGCTGCTGTAACGTGGGACTTTAACGTCCCACTGTGAAAGCAGTCGGAAAGATCTTTTAAGTTTTGGACTATTCAATTTCCTTTTGGGGATTCTCAGTAGAGATGGGCCAAACATCAAATTTAAGATTTGCAAACAGCGAATGCAAATCTCCGCAAAGATTCGCAAACAGGCGAATCTGGCAAATCTTTAATGGGCTGGTGAATTCTAAAACCTACAGGGACTATCTCTGACCACAAAAGTGATGGAAAAGTTGTTGTTTCAAGGGGATGGGGGCATGCCTGAGGGTGATCCATGGCAAAAGTCCCACCAAAAATTACCTAATTTACACAGAGTCGTGTTTTCATCTCTAAAGGGCAGAAATCACATTACATTCCTAAATTGGTGGAATAAAGTGTTTTAAAACGTCCGGTGTGTGTACACGTCCATCAGGTAGTGTAAGGGTTACGCTCGCTTCACACTGACAGACCAAACGCCGCGTTTAAAGTACCACAGTCTGCAAACAACCACAAAGACAATTAGTGATTATGTCAGGTGTCAAGGCATATCTTTGTTTTTACTAGTTGACACCTCCAGGGTATAAATGTTAGTCCTCTCGGTGGACATTTTTGTGTAGTGGTGTGTAGTCGCCGCTGTGCTTGTGAGCACAATCATGGGAGCAGGGCCGGATTTATACTTTTTACCGCCCAAGGCCACTATCACCAGCCGCCACCTGACAAACAGCTAGCGCCCTACCACAAACACACTGTTATTGGTCCCAGTAATTAGTGTTTTTAAAGATGCCTATTAACTATGTCATTTTACTGAACAATCAACCTTCCGCTTGATTGGATTGAACAGTGTTGATAGTGCCAATCGACTACAAATGACCAATTGTCAATTGTTTTATCAGACTGTTTTGTGGACCGGAATGGTCTGAAATGATTGGAATGGTAAATAATTTTGATTCCATTTACGGACCAAATCGATACATTCTGCTCTGATAGGTTGGAGCTGGTGGAGGGCGGAGTTGGAATCGTAAAGCGATGAGTGACAGTTCAGGTCACAAACAATAAGCTGTTCATGTTTGCTGCTCCTTCACTCCCTGAGTTCCAGACACTTGCCCAACTGCTGCAGTTCACATGTTGGCAGGTTGACTGCATGAGTGTGCCAGCCTGCAGCCCGCCCCTTGCTTCCTTGTGCCCTAGGCCATGGCCTATGTGGCCTTGCCTGAAATCCGGCCATGCATGGGAGTGCAAGCGATCGCGTTTTTCCAGCCTCTATAATTAGGCTGAGGTAGTTCAATGACAGTAAAGTGACCAAAAAAAAACACTAATTCTGCACTAAGGTCTTATACAGGGGGCAGTAGTGGATACTAGATGCCAGTAGTGGTAGTGAAGGATTATTGAGTTATGGTCAGTGCACTACTAAGACCAGCAGACCTGCCTCCAACGGCTAACTTGTGCACTGGACACAGAGCATCAATACAATAGCAAGAAAAACAATGTAACAACCCTAAGAAGGACTTAGCTGTTCAGGACAATGTGGTAGCAGCAATAATCTGCCCTGAGGACACAGAAGACAGGCCTACCTAACTCTCTCCCTATCTGCAGCGCACTCTCCCTGATCAGCCTAGCACAGAAGCCAAACACAGACTGCAAAATTGCTTCTGTGCTGGCTATTTGATAGATGAGGGGCGGCCCAGGTGGGAGGGATAGCTGATTGGCTGCCATGTGTCTGCTGACTCTGGGGTGAGGGGTCAAAGTTTGGCTCCAATATATTCTATAAGGGATAAGTTTTCCATATGAGGAGATGGATTGGTCTAAAATTTGTCAAATCTGAAATCTTTTTACTACCTACTGTAAGTGACAGCAACATAGGAGAAAAGTAATGTACAGTGCATTTTACTCTTTGCGCAATGTACATTTTATATGTATGTTTTTTTTACAATTCCTTTCTACATATTTTACAGTTTTAGTTTTTTTATTACATACATCCTGCCTACATGCTTATTAGAATGACATAACCAATTATACTTGTGGTATTTTGATCTATGTCCCCATCTTTGAGACAGAAAGTTGTTTTAATTTTCTTCATATTTTAATGTTTTATCTTCAAATCATTTACATTTTATATGAAATGTAATGATTAAGTCTGCACATGCTTCTGCATGCAATTTTTTCTTTTATCTGTTCTGTATTTTTTTCCTTCATTTTATGACTTACTAGTGGACCTAAGCCCATTTAAAAATGGGCTAGGTCTTCATTGCGCATGTGCCTGCCGCGCATGCACCCGAACTGCGCGCGCCCCTGTCGTGCGCGCATGCCTGCCTGTCGCGCACGCCCGCCTGCCAGCCCGTCCGCCCGTACCTGGGCCGTGCGGCTTGCGTCACTCCCCCTCACTGTCTCTGCGTCCCTGCACATGCGCAGAACGCAAATGGGACACTCACAGGGACACGGGACGCAGAGACAGTAGGGTTTTATTATATAGGATGCACACATTCATGCTGTTTAATAAATCTACTAAAATTGAAGCATTTATTTAAAAATATTATTTCTAATTCTTTTGTACAAAAAAAAAAAAAAATACACTGCTTACAGCAAATGAAAATAATGTGATTAGCAATGCTTAGTCAGGAAACAATTTTCATCTCATTTGCAACTGATTAAGCAGGTGCTATAGCAATAAAATCTATTGCCTATTCATAAAAAAGTTTAGAATTTTTAATGAAGGAATGAAACCCAGCACTGATTCTTTAGTCTAAAAGATTATTTAAAGCATATTATATACTACCACTTTTTTTTTTCTTACTAGAACAGCATTCAAAGGGTTAAACACAGGACTTTACAAGTTCCCTACCGGGAAAGCTGGACGCATCCGAGCTGGAGATAATGTTATCTTGTGTCTACTTAATTGTATCAAGTGAGGAATGTGACACATTCTCTGACTGTGCAGACTCTCCTGAACACAGACAGACACTCAAAAAGTACTTCTGCTTAAATGAAAAGATGAATAAACTTGTTATGAATAAATCGCAAAGTCAGCTTTCAGAGCAATAAAAGTGTATTTTGGGAACTTGTAATTTCTAAATGAATAATAACACCTATGCACAAAAGCAATTATGATAACCGTATGGCATATAAAAAGTAGGAAAACTTTTTTTTATTGAATATCATGTCAGGGTTTTATACCGTATAAAACAATAAATACCTCCCCACAGCTTGTGAAATAAAGTAGGGATGAAAATCTCCATTGTAGGAAGTAATATAAAATGTTTTGATTTTCAGTCCTATGCACTCCTGACCTGCCCATTAACAATTAGTAACCCACTAACTGGACCAGAATAGAAACAAATGACTACGTTTCCACAACACTGTTATATGGAACATTTTTTAGGGAAGTCCAAAAGGTGTACCAAGTAAAGGGAATGTTATTTTTTTTCTTTATACATGAATCCAAAAATAAAAGAATAACAAAGCAACATTATGAGGCTAGGAACACACTAGGCAGAAATGCTAGCGTTGTGGAAAATGCTAGTGTTTTTTGCCGCTAATGAAAGTCTATGGAGCGCAAGTAAAAATTCATACAGTATATGTACATTTATATTATACATTGTTGAAAATGCACAACGTGCTGCATATTTTTCAAAAACGCATGAAAAACGCACATAATGTATCTCAATGGAGATGCAGGAGAATGCATTTTACATGTGTTTTTATGCATTTTTTTTAAATATGATACTGTACTGGCTGGCAGAACACAAAGGGTAGCCTTAGAGCCTTTCGAGCCCAACCCTGTACAACTAAAATATGGTGTGCCCCAGGGCCTGATACTATCACCTTTATCGTTTACCATGTACATGCTGCCACTCAGAAAGATCATCAAAAAACACGGTCTGACATACCATTGCTATGCTGCTGACCCCCAGCTATATTTGTCAGTTACCCCACATGACAGACCCTATTCCAAAAATAAACGTAGGCTCCCTGCACACTGCAAATCCGTTTTGCGATTCCGTTTCTGATTCCAATTCCGATTTGCAATTCGGATTTTCCCTGAATACAATCAACAGAAAAACGGAGGAAAAAACGCAGCATGCAGTAACGATTAAAAATCAGAATCAGATGTAAAAACTGATTAAAAATCGGAATCGGATGCAGTGTGCAGGGAACATTAAACTAAATGCTGACAAAACTGAGGTTCTTGTCATTGGTGGTCAGCGCCTAGCAGCAAAGCAGCTCCAGACACTGTCAACACCACTGAGGGTAGAGAACTCAGACCTTACTAGCTCCAACACTGTGCACAGCTTGGATTTACTGATTGATGGGAAATTGAACTTCAGATGTCAAATTTCAGCTATTGTGAAACATTCTTTCACCTAAGGAATATTGCAAAAATTAAGCACCACATTCCTTCAGAGGATATCTCTAGATAACTCTAGTTCATGCCTTCAGCACATCACAGCTGGGCTATTGCAATGTCCTCTACACTGCCTGCAGCTAGTACAGAATGCTGCCGCAAGACTGTTAACAAGCTAACCCCGCCATTGCCAAATAACACCAATCCTTTGCTCACTACACTGGTTACCCATAAAATTGAGAATCTGTTTCAAAATTGGCATGCTAACATTCAAATCCCTACATGACCTAGGCCTTGGATACCTGAAGGATTTGTTGCAACTGTGTCACAGAACCCACAACCTCAGATCAAAAGGATCCAATAACGTGACCATGCCCAGAGTCCAACTAAAAACCTTTGGAGCCAGGGCTTTCGGTCATGCTGCCCCTACCCTGTGGAATGCCTTTCCAAAATTAAGACAGCTGCAACTCTGGACATGTTTAAATCAAAACTGAAAAGCGACCTGTTTAGTCTGATATTTATGATCACATAACAGTTTCCTCTGATCACATCACTATGTACTGATCTGAGACAAGCTAATGTGCTTTAGGTCCTACAGGAGAGAAGCGCTTTACAAATGTTTCCTTTTTGTTGTATTTTACTCCATTGATTATGGAAAATAATAAAAACCAAAAACACCAAAAACACATGAAAAATGTGAATCACTAAACACAATTGTGCAAACAAATACAAATGCATACAGAAACATTTGCTCCCAATCTCAAGGGAAAGGTGCTGTCATTTTTCTGGCTGAAGTGGCTTCTCCATGTACTTTAAGGTGCTCATCGAAAATATGATCTTGATGGAAGTAAAGCTGCTATCCAATTCGATCAGATTAATGAAATCAATCCATTTTTCGGATTGATTCCTTCAATCTGATAGGATTGGTTAGCAGCCATTAGTTTGCCTGAACAATCGTTTCCAATTGATATTATTGATCACATAGGACGATTGATTGCCCGAAGAAAATGTATGGTTAATGGTCACCTTAAGCTGGACAGTATGTACAATTTTCAAGGTTTTATGCTTGTGTGCTTCTCATCACATTACAATAAATAGCTCACGTATGCAGAAATAAAATAAGCCCAAGTAACTTCTATACACCGTAAAATCCTGGTCACATGACCCGTTAGCACAAAGGGGTTACCTTCCACAGCTTTGTGAGCTGCTCTTTTGCTCTGCCTACTTGGGTAGGTGAGGGGAGGTTAAAGTGATCTTAGGCTCATCTTCTGCTTAAGGAGCATGTAGACACAAATGCACTTTATTCAGGAGAATCATACAGCTATACAAAGCATTGTTCAGTGTCCTTCTCAGCCCGGTGATTAGTATGAAAGGGCATCCGCCGAGCAGGTCATGTGCTTTTGAGTCTGTTTTGGCTCAAAATGCTGTTAAGTGTCACACCTTACATGCAACTGCAGATTTTTTGCTGTGTTTGGTATGGTCATTTATTTAGGAATGCGCAGGAGCAGTGTGTAAATAGATATACCCATACACAGACTTGTCAGTATAAAGGCCAGTCTCTTTAGTGCTGTTGGTTCTCTTCAGCTCTGGTTAGCTTAAGCACCTGTGTTTGGCCCACCCACATTGATACTGACTGTCTTCCTGTGTTTGACCTTGGCCTGTATACCAGACTACAATTGATATCTGCACGCCCTGACATTTGGCCTGATATATATATTATTGATTGAACTCTTCCTGCCCTGACCTCAGCTTGTTTCTCTCTTACATCTGATCGCAGCCTGCCCTCAACCTCCAGCTTGTTACTAACCACAAACCCCTCATTCCAGTGTTCCTTGTACTCCAAACCACTGTTAGGATGTCCTGGGGTGCAACTTGGTGGGCTCTAGGCACTAAAGTCCAGCGACCACTCTGGTAAAAACTCATGGTCACTTAGACTGTGCACTCTGGGAAGCCCTCATCTCAGTGTAGAGGCCAATAATATACTCAGCTCACAACATTTGCTGTCAGTCAAGGTAGCACTTCTCCAACACTTTTCCCACAACAATCACAGGCTCTGATTAAAACTATAACATGCAACTAAATTTCATCCTTGCAACACTGAAAGCTACAGAATCTAATTTCTGTGACTGAGATACACGTTAATGATTAATGACGAGACAGAATTTGAAAATACATTTTAGATCACTCAGGTTCTTTAGAGCTTTGCTTTTAATTGATAAGTTGCTTTTTCTTTGACATTCCACTACAGATATTTTGCTATGACAAAGGCAGTTTTTGAAAAATGTATCATAAAATCAGTATAGCAACTTTCTAGCCATTTGTCTCTGGAAAAGGATGGGGACCTGTTCATGGTTATTGCTCTGCTGTGTCTAAAGAATTTCTATTCTTATTAAAGCGGGTTTGTCATGCCAAAAATAAACCACACAGGTGCCTTTAAAATAGGAAATAAGCATTTGTCAAGATGACTATGTGCAAGAAACTGAAATGAGCTTTTGTCGTGCCATTCCCATTCATAATCTCAAAGCTTCAGTGAAGGAGGCCATCATTCATTTCACACTACTGAATACCTGCTGAACTGCTGGAAAGCCATGCATGCTGGAGGTATTTGCTACATTATTACATTAGTGCTGCCAAAAAAGATTGGGCAAAGCAAGCATAGGAAAGCAACATAATCAGTAAGATACATAAGTGATATGTAAATGACAAAAAAAAATGACACCTAAAAATCATATGTTTGTTTTTAATCATTCCTCCCTGTGTTGCTTGGTTGATCAATTATTTGCTGCCAATTTATTATCTACAAACACCCGGGAATTTTGACCAAGCCAAGGTGGTTAGAATGGATCTGAGGAGTTATTTCCAAAGTTACATCAAATCAGTACATAAAGTATAACTCAAAATACACACTAAATACGTCTAACAGATATGGAAGCAATATTATACAGAAACTTTGTGATTCCCCAGGATCATTTACTGTAATAATGAATAAAAACCAATGAATGGCAGACCAGATATACTGTAATGTTGCTTACATTTACCTAGCAGTATCCTTAGAGTCTATTGTATAATTTACAATCAGTAAAGTTTCTCTTTAAGGAACATATAATTAAAGATCCATATTTAATCCTTTAATTTGCTCAATGTTTTATATATTTGTTTTTATTTCCAAAACAACTTACATACAACAGTCTTTGTAATATGTAAAAACATTCTGTAAACAGAAATATATCAATTAAATTAAAATTACTATTTCTATAAATGTGTAAGAAAAGAAACCCTCATTACTAAGCTGCCTACCTGTTTTGTCCAATCAGCAGACAGAGGGAGGTGCCTTCCTAGGCAATACTGCTCAGCTACAAAGTAAAGGTGCTGTGTGAAGGCTGGTTGACACTGCAAGAGCTTTTTAAGCACTAGTGAAAAGCTCTGGCTAATACTCTATTGAGAACACAAACATAGCATTACATTAGCAAGAGCTTTTCAAATCACAAGTGAGTAGAAAAAGCTCTTGTGAACCAGCCCTCTGGTCTTTGTGAATAACTAGAATAGCATGGTAGAATTACAAATAATATGCTTGATAAAACATTGCATATTTATTATACTTCATATGAATATTTTGGCTTAGACCTGATGGTCAGATTTATCTGGATTAGCCAGAGATGAATTTTCATTTCTGAAATCTTGTATTAAACTGGATCTACTGGAATCTTGTATTAAAATGTACTTTCCCATAGCATACTTTTAGTTATTTGTTACAGTTTTTAGTTGGGGCACTGTTTCTCTACTAATTAACCTTCTCTTCTCATTTTCTCTACTTTTCAAAAGATGCTTGATGGATTGTAGATCTGTGATGTGTATAATAGCAGTCATTTAAATATTTAAACAGGCTAGTGAGGTCAATGGAAAGTTTCTTACGCAAGGTTTCACTTTTTGGCACCAAATTCTGAATAAATGATTACAAGAGGGAATAAAGCCCACTTTTGTTATTTAGAGCCTAATTTACATCATATTGCAGAGCATGAAACAATAAGGTTGCTTGCTAGGAGCAGGGTCTAGTTCCATTTTCTTAACATTTTAATAGAAACATACAGTGAGAGGGATCTGCTTTTCAAAATGACATTTGCCTGAATGTTGTGCCTGACATACCTTCTAAGATACTGGTCAAGAATGAATACACCAATTAAATGTTTTGACTCTTCTGCAGGCATATTGCAGGTGTTTGATTCTTAATCTACTGAAACCAAAAGGTCAGCACTCAGCATGCCAGGCAAACAACTGATATTTTTTAAAGTTTTAGTTAAAGCATAAATGTTTCCTAGATTGCATACGTAATAAAAGGACGCCTGGAAATTTGGTACTAGTTGATAGTAGTATATTGGCAAACGTACCGACTAATATTCTGCTATTAAAATGTAAAGAATGATTGTAAAATATCAGTTTTAAATACCAATAATTTACTATAGCTAATCCTAACCCTATTCTCACACAGAATGCTTAACCCCAATCACTCCCCCCACAAAGACACAAACACCCTTCCTGATGTCTAACCCTAAACACCCTCCATCTTCTGCACAAAACCCTACCTGCTGTCTGCCTACACTTAGGCCAATTTCACACTATAAACAGGCGTCAGTAGTGCGGTGTGGCGCGCTTGCTGCACTGCCAAAAACAGGCTTTCAGGGAACACCACATTAGTACACAGTGTTCCCTGTCTGGCTACCAGCCAAGCAGGAAGTGACGCGCTCTTGTGGTCACTTCCTGCTTTGGGAATGCGGAAATGTGCGGAAGTGTATTGTAAACATACGCTTCCGCCCATGCGTCGCCATAGACTAACATGACTTCCAGGCCGGTGCAGATCGCCACAGGTCGCCACATATGCTGTGCGGTTATGTAGTTTTGCGCTAGCATTAGATCGTGCACTTCTGGTGCAGTGTACCGTAATGTGGAGAGTGTGAACTCCCCTATGTGGATACATTAGGCTGCGGTAGCAGTGGGTAAATTTTTCCACACTGCACTAGTGTGAAAGAACCCTCAACCATTCCTCCCCCCACCGCACAAACACTCTACTGACACCTAACTCTAACTATTTCCCTCGCAAAAACATCCTACCTGGTGCCTAACGCTAACCTTACCCCTGCATCAACACCCTAACCTAACCTTAACCCCCCCCCCCCCCCCATGCCTAACCATAACCTGCCCCTGCTTCCAATCGCCTGCCCCCTTTCCCCAATCACTGCAAAAAAAAAATCAAACCATAATATTTCAGATGCTGCCATAGACACCCATTGAATTAGCGGCATTGAGGGGTCATTTGGATGTTTGCGGTGCACGATAAACATTGGGCTCTAGATAATGTTATTTTAATGGGTGTCTATGGCTGCACCCAAACTTCGGCCGCTGGCAGGTCGCCCATATTTCCTGTTTCCCCTAGATTACTGTGTTCAGAGCTTGTTTGTGTTTAAAATCCACTTCATAAGTTGCTTCTAAATAGAAAAAAAATAAACAATACATAAAAAAATATAAAAATAAAATAAATCTTGTGTACCTGTTTAGCAGACCAGACACGATGACCACTTCCTGCACAAAGATGTCTGTGCTTTAAAATGTATTTTAAATTTTTTTCTGAAAAAGCGATATTTTACTCAAAAAAGTAATGTTTGAATATTCTCATTACTAAGCTATTACAGAGGAACTGAAGTGAAAATAATATAAATAATAAAACTGCTTATTTTTGCTTATTGCTTATTTATGTTCATTTATAAATGATTTAGGCCTGGAACCCACTACAAAACACTACCGCGTATCGCAATTGCGAGCATTTTTAATGAGTGGTTTGTAAGCGATTTCATGAATGATTGCTGGCGATTTTGGTAGCGTTTTTAAAAAGTGTCAGATTTTTGCCAACAATTGTGTAGTGATTAGCGATTAGCATTTTTAAATCTGATTGGTGCTTTCAATTAATATTAATTTTTTTACAGTGTGCAGTAATGTAAAAACGCTAGCAAAATCGCTCTGTGTAGGTTTTGACGAGCGATTATGCCAGCGTTTATACACTTTACATTGCAGAAACGCTAACGCAAATGCTAATCGCTAAACGCTAAAAACGCTGCATGTCCTGTGTTTGCGATTTTGGTAATCGCAATCGCTCCAGTGGAATTTGGCCCATCCGTTAACGTTAGCTGAGCATTTAGGTAAATCGCTAGCATTTTTAATCGCTACCTAAATGCTCACAAAATTGCTCTAGTGGGTTTGAGCCCTTAGTCAGTGTTTGCCCATTGTAAAAGCTTTCCTCTCCCTGATTTACTTTCTGAAATTTATCACAGCTGGCAATATTTAGTTCTGTCAGGTGCATCGCTTTAGAATGTTCTTTTCTGAGATTTCCAAAGCCAGTGAAAATAATGCCTGGTCTGCCAGTATGCTTTAGGGGGAGAATTCTGCATAGTTAAACAGCCTAGGCTAAACATTACTGGGAGGATTTGGCTACCTACCAATATACAGCAATATATAGATATAGGAAGTGTTTGTGAATGTGATTTGGAAACTTGGAACATTACTGTAAAGGCTGGTATCCTGAATCATTTACTACATTCTTCTATATGTCTCTACAGTGCCTCTTTAAGTAAAAATTTTAGGTTTGTGCCGCAAGAATACAGTACTTTAATAAATCGTCCAACTTTGACTTTTCTAAACTATTCAAGAATGTTGAATTTTACCAGCACACAAATATAGTCAGTAAAAGCACAAATCCATACACCATAAAATGCATGATTTTTTTTTTCTGCTAAGGCATTTTGACTTTGTCACATAGCTTTGTGTTTTTACACTGCTATGTAATAAGAATGTTTAGAATGTTAACATTCTTTATGTCAGCCATGATTAGTGTTGGTGTTTGAATTTGGGTCACCCTCATGTTTGACCTAGACATCTATCATTTGAGCCGAACCAAAGAACCCTGAATATTGCTGATATTCAGGTTTCTGTGTTCGGATGGCTGTTTAACCATTTGATGACCTCCATTGCCCTCCATTCATATCTGCATTTCAGTGTGTTTTTGTCTATATTTAACAGAAGCATTGAAATGCAGATACTCAAGGATTACATGACAACAGATAAAAATGTGTTAATGGAATTAATAAAAAACAGGAAACAGACACCAATGTAAATCAACAGAAACCACTGTAGCACGTCAGTAGAATTCATATTTTTTAGAATTCATAATTGTTGTGATTAATTAAGATGAACTGAATCCATTTGGAAATGAGGCAATTTCAACTAACACGACCTATGATAAAAGATGTTTCTACTCCTTTTTGTAACGCACTTCATCACAAAGCTTGATTCAGTGTATTATTATTGGGAAATTATTTGTGGTTTACGATGCTGCTATTTGATCATCTTGGACCTTTATTAAAACTACGTACTGAACTGTTTTAAATCAATTTGTAGGAAAATATTCAAATTAAAATCCTTATGGAACAAGTCACTACCTCATTCAAGAGCATAAATGCCAAAATTCATTGTGTTGGCTTACAGCAGAAATAGTAAGAACAAATGTGCTTTATCCATAAACCTTGTAATCATCTAATGAAGAACAGCACTGAAAGCACCAAAGCATTGTACTTTTATTTTGTTTTTCAACTTGTTCACAATAAACTCTCAAGGATCTGAAGCAGAGGTCTCTGTGTCTGCTTTTGTTTATGTAACAGCAGAATTAATTTCTTGAGCATACAAAATTCAGCTACTTGTTCATTTGCATATTGAAATAAGTGTTATAATGACAGAACACTGTACAGAAAAAAATTGCTTTCCTTATGAGAATGAAACTCATTTTTCCTTTATGCCTAGACCAGGGGTCTGCAACCTTTAAGACATAAAGAGCCACTTGGACCCGTTTCCGAAAAGAGAAAAAAACTGAGCCGCAAAACCATCATAAAACAAATCTAACACTGCATATATTGTTTCTTACCTTAATGCTATATACAGGATCAGATATGACCCCAATATGCCCAAATCGTTAGCAGATATGACCCCAATATGCACAAATTGTTAGCAGATATGACCCCAATATGCACAAATCATTAGCAGATATGACCCCAATATGCAAAAATCATTAGCAGATATGACCCCAATATGCACAAATCATTAGCAGATCTGACCCCAATATGCACAAATCATTAGCAGATATGACCCCAACATGCACAATCCTTCAGCAGATCTGACCCCAATATGCACAATCCTTCAGCAGATATGAAAAGAAAAACCCATTTACTCACCTAATCAGAAGACCTCCTGTCACGATCTCCTCCTGTCCCGACCTCCGCTCCCGACCTCCTTGTGGTGCGCAACTCCCACGATCCTCTTCCTTCCCAACGTCACGTCCTGCCTGCATTACACTGCAGGGCTACGGGAAAATGGCCGCCCTAAGCCCTGCACCGGTCCGGCGGCCTCTCTGATAGGCTGCCGGCCAGCGGCAGCAAACGTCACACACACGCCGCAGCCACTGTCACACACTACCTGAGCCGCGGCAAAGGTGAAAAAGAGCCGCATGCGGCTCTGGAGCCGCGGGTTGCCTACTCCTGGCCTAGACAATATAACATTCTGTGTTTATAAAAGGGTTTGACTTGTCAAGTATTTACCCTTGATTCAAATTCACCTTCCAACAAAATACCAACTTTTTATAATGTTTTTACTGATAGGGTTTACTCCGTCACCCCTTTTAAAGCGGGATGAAACTTTTTATATGAAAATACTACTGTCTCATGATTAGCCAATTAGGCCAAATTTGCAAAGCCAGATTTGTCAGGTTTAACTTGGTGATTGATGCACACATAAAATTCTCTGCTGTAGTGTTTCCACATTTCTTTCCTTTGGAGGCGGGTGGTGGATGGCTTGTTCTAGGTGGTGAGAGCCCTGTAGCGAGCTGTCTGCGCCTGTCCTCCCCCCTGGAGTGTTTGCGTGAAAGCCAGCTCTGAGCTCTAAAGCTTGGGGTGGCCCATGCTTCACTCCTTTCTCATGTGTTGCTCCCAAGTAGTGCTCATGTAGCAGAACGCAATGGATGTAAAGGTAAGTGCCTGTTTTTAAATTTTGGGAGGTGGATGTGAGCGGCTCTTCCCGGCGCTGGCCACGCTTGGAGGGGTCGCCTGCACCTCCTAGCCTCCCCCTTCGGGGTGCCACTGTGTGGTTTCAGGCAGTGAGCCACAGCAAGTGAAGCACTTTTAAAAGATAATCCAGGAAGTGAGCTCACAGGTGCAAACAGCGATGGATAGCACATATTGGATACTAGATGGCATGGGAACATCTAAAGGTCCTAGAAGGGAAAACAGTTTTGTAGAAAGAGTCCTTAACTGGTTGGTTGACATGGGTAACCACTTGCTGAGGCATGACAAATTGGATGGCACACATCATAAACTTGCTTCACATTGCTAGAGGGATTTAGATGCGTCTCGCATCATAGTTGTACTGGCATCGCAAGAGGCAGGCCATGCACAGTGGAAATGGACTCCTACTGAGGGAAATGCAGTTGCTTTCAGAAAACAAAGTTTGGGCATTTACTCTGCAGTCACTGCATGGTTTTAATATAGGACACTGTTTCATTTATGTACTCTTTTCTCTTACTGAGTATTTTCCCTCTAAGTACAGATTTATTTTCCACTTATTTTGGGCCAGTCGATAGAGATGCTTCTTGTATCCAGATACAGAAAGGCAGCTCAAAGTGAGGATCCAAGATAATTGTAGGGAATTTCAACTGTTATTATAGAGGAATGAGTCCTTATGAAAGATAACTATTGAACTGTTGTAAAAAGATCGGTTACTAAGGTTACTCCTAAAAGTCCATCAGACATCTGTAGTTAAGAAACATTTTTACTCATATAAGAGAAACATATAATTGTGAAGTAATATGGATGATCACAGTTAAAAAAAGAAAAGAATTTTCCTTTGTGTCAATTCCTACCTTTGCTGTAATTCTAGCATTGATTTTTCCATTATTTTCGAGCTGAGTGTTTGATTTTATCCAGTAGTTCTTAGTGTCATTTAGTTGTCTTAAAGTAAGCATCAAATAAGGTTTTGAAAGTGCCTAAGCCTTCAATGTGCAGCCGTCATTATAAGGTGCCAGCTGTTATATTCACTCACCATTTGGACTCCGGTAAAATGGGCACCGCCATGGGTGGATATACTATATTAATAGCCACACTTAGTGGCTGTTACAATTAATCTGGGCACCTATGGCATTGCCTATATTATCGTCGAGGGGCAGGGGATCAGAGTTAGGCAGGCATCCGGGCGTTAGTGCTGGGCATCAGAAGGGGGTGTAACATTTCTGTAAAATTTAAAGCTATAGGCGTGTTATACACCAGCAGTTCTGGATGTAAGTGAACATTTGTGGTTATCCACAATGCATCTCTACTGAATATGCCAATTATCTCTTTATGCCCTTGAAGACAGGCTTGCATCCAGAACCTCTGGTGTATAGCACGCCTATAGCTTTAAATTTTACAGAGCCACATCAAGCCCACATGTAGACAGTCTGTTTCAGACTTTTGGACCTCCTCAGTACATGGCAGGGATTGATATGGCTGTATGAGATAGGGATTGGACCAGTACAACAGAGTAACCAAGCAGCTTGGGGTGACCCAAACCACTATGCTATACACCAGACGTGCTATACACCAGCGGTTCTGGATGCAAGCCTGGCTTCAAGGGCATAAAGAAATTATTGGCATATTCAGTAGCGGTGCATTGTGGGTAACCACAGATGTTCACTTAAAGTTGAATTATCACAAGTACCTTCTGTTTTAAGAAGGTGAATCACACCAACAACATTATACAGTACATATAAAAAGTTTGCTTTACTGTAACTGTTAACACTCAACTTGTGGGAGAAAATTATCACATTACATGCATTTAATTGGTTAATTCAAGTGCTAATTTAACACCTGTGATGCAGATTGGAATTTTAATTCACTTCATGTTAAAACAGTTGGCTCAAGCAATAATGCTTTCAGGTAGAATGGTCAGTAATTTCTTTTGGCAAGCTGTCTTCAATAACACAATTCTCTTATCACCTGCAGTTTGATTAGATCTAGTTATTCTTATTTTTATGTTAATAAATATATAAATATTAAACATAGCATGCCCCTCATTTCTTACCAGATCTTTTTAAGCCCTTATCACCTACGCAGGACAGAATTGTCTAGAATGTGGGGCTACACAACCAGAATTACACCAGTTCACTTGGTTTATCACATTGGGGTCCAGAGTTACCCTCAGACAGTTAGCTTTAAGAGTTGAGTTTATTGGAGTGTTTTGTATATTTATGATAACCATAGGTGTAAGTGTGTGTGTGTGTGTGTGTGTGTGTGTGGGGGGGGGTCTGAAAATATCACAATCTCCGTCTTTTTCATGTTACGTTTGAGGAAGTGGGAAGATGTGAATGTAGGAACAGCAAGTAAACCATCAGCGAATAAAAGTGTACAGAAGCCAGGAGGTGAGAGATAGATGTTGATGTCATGGGTGTACAGGTGATACGGGAAACCAAAAGAGGATATTAATTGTCTCAGACCATAAATTTTAGATGAAGAAGATCCAAGAACAGAGCCTTGTGGTACACCGACAGGCAGTGGATGTGGAGAAGAGTTAGTATTGGAGTGGGAGACAGTGAAAGAGCATCCAGGGAGGTAGGAGCAAATCCAAGAATGTGCTAGGTCCTTTATATTTAGTGATGAGAGAGTCTGGAGAAGATACGAGGCAGAGCTACCTAAGGTGAGCGGCACGCAGAGGTATGTTCATGGTGGATCCACATAGTTCTCTACATTGTCTGCTCTCCCCTTTTCCCCAGTTCCCGTAATCACTCAATGGAAATTTTGACTTTTGGCTTAAGTCTGATTTCTAGAAAGGAAGAGAATCCTTAGCACAATATTTCATCCTATCACATTCCCTCCTCTTTCCCATCCCAGATTCTCATCTTATTCTTAATGGGCAGAAAGAGGAAATGTGGCATGTGGATCCAGCATGAATATACCTTATCTTAAGCAGTTTTGCCTTGGATCAGGTGTCCTTTAATGTCCTACAGACATGCTACATGTTAATTTCTGTGGATCATACATGAATGCAAATTGATCAATGGCATACAGTACAACTGACTACCAATTTTTATTTGGGGGCTAGCCAACCTAATTAATGAAACATAATAACACAAATAGTTCTGCACAAAAGTGCAAAAAGGTGAGAGCATCTGTGAGACCTGTATTACTAATAAATGCAGCTTAACCAACTGGAGGGAACCAGCACTAAGATGAACTACTGTAGGATCAGTAATCAAACCTAGATGTGAAGAAAGACATATACAGCTTAGAAGAAAAAGTTACATGGATGGAAAAAGAAGAAAACAAGAGCAAACACATGAAAACAAAAGAATATTCTTTTTAAAATGTATTTATGAACTAGGTGTAATACCCTCCCCCCCACCTCCCTCTGACTCCCTTCAACTTTCATTTTCCCCCTCAAACAATTCCCCTTTCCCCTTTCTTTTCCCCTCACAAATACTGGGTGTTGCACGGCAGTTTGGTGGCTGTTGTTGACATTCTTGCCATACTGTAGGTACTAGAATGTTGACTTATTTGGTAATGTGGATATATTTTTGTATTTCTGTCCCACTTCTTCTTCTGTTGAATGTCCATGGATTATCCATGCTATACTATTGATATTTTTCTGGTTATATATTTGTCCTTCTTGTAGATGTACATTAAATCTTGTTGTCAAGGACATGTTACTACAATATTTCCTCTGAGGAAGAGGTCCTTTTGACCACCAAGAAACGTGAGTCAGGATGTTTATTATAATTGTGTGCATTTTACCATGACAACTTCACTTTTAATAGAATGAACACCGACCTTCGGTAAAATATTGATGCGTTCCTAAAAGTAATCTTTTAGAATTTGTATAAACCTTGCCTCTGAAAATCCTCCTGTTTCTTTTTTTTGTGCTGCATTTATGCTTATGTCTTTTCACGTGCAGTAGAGGTATAGAAGCAAAAGGGAGAAAAGCTGTGCTGCCTGCAGAGGTAGCAAGGGGTGAGTAGGGTAATGATGGTAGGAGGGAACATCACTGCTAAAGATGGCCCGAACCTCCAATTTTCGGTTCGTGAACCGTGAATGCAAACCTCCGCAAACGTTCGCGAACATGCAAACTTTCGCGAACCGCAATAGACTTCAATGGGGAGGTGAACTTTGAAAACTAGAAACATTTATGCTGGCCACAAAAGTGATGGAAAAGATGTTTCAAGGGGTCTAACATCTGAGTTTTTGCATGGCAGAGTGGGATAGATGCCAAAAGTCCCAGGGAAAAATTTGGATTTGACGCAAAGCAGCGTTTTAAGGGCAGAAATCACATTGCATGCTAAATTGGAGGCCACACTTAAGGCCAGGTAGTCGGTTACCTGCCGGTCGAAGCATTGGTGGAGGGTGGATCTGGAAGGGCTAAGGCGAGGCTTTAGACTAAAGAATGTCTGCATGTCCGACATCACCATGAGATCGCTGGAGCGTCCTGTCCTTGCCTGCATGGACATGGGAGGAGGATTACTGGCAGTGGTACTTTTACTCCGTTGTGCTGTGACATCACCCTTTAACGCACTGTAAAGCATAGTTGCCAGCTTGTTCTACATGTGCTGCATCCTTTCTGCCTTCAGGTGAGTTGGTAACATCTCCGCCACTTTGTGCCTATACCGAGGGTCTAGTAGCGTGGCCACCCAGAACAGCTCATTCCCCTTGAGTTTTTTTTATACGGGAGTCCCTCAACAGGATGGACAGCATAAAAGACACCATCTACACAAATATGCATCCAGAAGTACTATCCATCTCCTCTTGCTCTTCCTCAGTGCCTCTTGCTCTTCCTCAGTGATGTCAGATAAGTTCTCCTCCTCCCCTCAGCCACCAACAATACCACGGGAACGTTGAGCAGCACAAGACCCCTGCGACGCCTGCTGCGGTTGTTCTTATGCCGCCTCCTCCTCCAAAAAAAAAACCACCTTCCTCATGATCTGAGTCTGACTCCTCCTCCCCACATGACTCTTCCTCCTCCTCCTCCTCCCCCCTCTGTGCCCCTCTGTGCTGCCGCAGGTGTTGAGGAAACATCAAGTTCTGATGAGAATTGATCCCACAACTCTTCCTCCTGTTCCTGGTCACACTCGTCCTTCGCTTGTTTCACCACTCTACACACGGCACGCTCCAGGAAAAAAGCATACGGGATCAAGTCGCTGATGGCGCCTTCACTGCGACTCACCATGTTTGTCACCTCCTCAAACGGCCGCATGAGCCTGCATGCATTTCGCATGAGAATCCAGTTGTTCGGCCAGAACATCCCCATCTCTCCAGACTGTGTCCTTCTACTGTAGTTGTAGAGATACTGTGTGACAGCTTTATCCTGTTTTAGCAGGCGGTCGAACATTAGAGATGGCCTGAACGGTTCGCCAGCGAACTTCCAGGGTTCGCAATCGCGGAGAACTTTTCCGGAAGGTAGTCGGTTACCTGCCGGTCGAAGCATTGGTGGAGGGTGGATCTGGAAGGGCTAAGGCGAGGCTTTAGACTAAAGAATGTCTGCATGTCCGACATCACCATGAGATCGCTGGAGCGTCCTGTCCTTGCCTGCATGGACATGGGAGGAGGATTACTGGCAGTGGTACTTTTACTCCGTTGTGCTGTGACATCACCCTTTAACGCACTGTAAAGCATAGTTGCCAGCTTGTTCTACATGTGCTGCATCCTTTCTGCCTTCAGGTGAGTTGGTAACATCTCCGCCACTTTGTGCCTATACCGAGGGTCTAGTAGCGTGGCCACCCAGAACAGCTCATTCCCCTTGAGTTTTTTTTATACGGGAGTCCCTCAACAGGATGGACAGCATAAAAGACACCATCTACACAAATATGCATCCAGAAGTACTATCCATCTCCTCTTGCTCTTCCTCAGTGATGTCAGATAAGTTCTCCTCCTCCCCTCAGCCACCAACAATACCACGGGAACGTTGAGCAGCACAAGACCCCTGCGACGCCTGCTGCGGTTGTTCTTATGCCGCCTCCTCCTCCAAAAAAAAAACCACCTTCCTCATGATCTGAGTCTGACTCCTCCTCCCCACATGACTCTTCCTCCTCCTCCTCCTCCCCCCTCTGTGCCCCTCTGTGCTGCCGCAGGTGTTGAGGAAACATCAAGTTCTGATGAGAATTGATCCCACAACTCTTCCTCCTGTTCCTGGTCACACTCGTCCACCGCTTGTTTCACCACTCTACACACGGCACGCTCCAGGAAAAAAGCATACGGGATCAAGTCGCTGATGGCGCCTTCACTGCGACTCACCATGTTTGTCACCTCCTCAAACGGCCGCATGAGCCTGCATGCATTTCGCATGAGAATCCAGTTGTTCGGCCAGAACATCCCCATCTCTCCAGACTGTGTCCTTCTACTGTAGTTGTAGAGATACTGTGTGACAGCTTTATCCTGTTGTAGCAGGCGGTCGAACATTAGAGATGGCCTGAACGGTTCGCCAGCGAACTTCCAGGGTTCGCAATCGCGGAGAACTTTTCCGGAAGTTCGGTTTGCCCCCATAGTGCATCATGAGGGTCAACTTTATATATATATATATATATATATATATATATATATATATATATATATATATATATATATATATATAAAGTTATATATACAATATAATCCTAAACTGAGGTGTGACGTCCTTGGTATCAACACCTAGGGACTGAGCTAAGGTCTGAACGTTTACACCTAAGTATTCACGACAGCAGACCACTTGCTACTGACCAGCAAGTCCTATATGTAGCCAGAGAGCTACTCAGCGCCGCCCCAGAGCCCCAGCCAATCCACACTTCTGCTGGAGTCAGCTGACTGGCCTGGTCAGCTGACTCTCCTTCTGGAGGAATAAAGTTCCTGTCTCCTCGCGCTTGCGCGTGTAATGCGGAGACTCTGAGTCGGCGAGAGAGCGGGCGACCCCCCAGGCAGCAACTGTGCGGTGGAGTCCGCCGAGCTCACGGACTCCGCCGCCTGCTCTACTCCACCCGCCGGCAAGACTGCTTGAGATGCGGAATTCGCCGCCACGTGCGTTCTGGCGGCGGTTCCGCTACCTCTTACACCAGTGCTTTAAAACATCTTGCATGTGTATAAATAAATCAGGGAGTGTAATTAGAGTAGTTCTTCACACTGACACACCAAACTCACTGTGTAACGCACCACAAACAGCTGTTTGTGTAGTGACGGCCGTGCTGAACTGGTGCGCACCATGGCCAGAGGGCAGGCCGTGGCGGTTTTCAAGCCCATATGGTCGCCAGGCTGTGGTAGCTCAATGATAGAATAACAGTGACTGTCCAGCTGATCAAATTTGGTCTGTCCACAATGAAGCAATGACCTGGAACAAGGAAGGAGCAAACGATTGTTGTTTAGAGGTAAAGACTGCTCGCCTAGGGTATTACCTCTGACTACACCTAGGCGGCAGCGTTTCCCGACTTCTTAGGGCAATTCTGGACAATGTGACTCTCCTCAGCACAGTATAGACAGAGTCTTTCTGACCTTCTGCGATTCTTTTCCACTTGCGTCAACCTTGAGTGTCCGATTTGCATCGGCTCGTGCGGAGGTGACGAGGGTGGAGAGGAGGCGTAGGAGACAGATCTTACAACATTTCTGCCACGGGTTTGTTTCTGATAGCATAAGCGGCGATCTACCCATACTGCCAAAGAAATTGCGTCGTCTATGGATTTGGGCTCAGGATGTCCTAACATCAAATCAGCGACTGCATCAGACAATCCTGACAGAAAACAGTCTAGCAATGCATATTTTCCCCATCTAGCTGAGACAGCCCACTTCCTAAACTCCGCAGCATAAACCTCCACCAGATTACGACCCTGCCTGAGGGTCTTTAGTTTCCTTTCAGCAGTGGTTGCAATTTCCGGATCATCATATATAATGGCCATGGCCTTAAAAAATTCCTGAACTGAGGAGAACGCCTCATGCTCTGAATGAAGACTATATGCCCATGTTTGTGAATCTCCTTACAAGAGGGTCTTTATAAATGTTACCCACTGGTGCTCTGTACCTGACAAGTTAGGCCTCAACTCAAAATAAGATAGCACACGATTCCTAAAGTTCTGAAAGTCAGATCTATGCCCCGAAAACTTCTCAGGTACGGACATGTGTGACTGGAGGGGATCGCACTGTATCAACAGCCGTTTGAAGTACCCGCACTGTCCCAGACAGTTGTGTGATCTGAGTCTGTTGGGTATTAATAACCCCGATAAGATTATTCACTGAGGTGGCCAGGACTTGGCTGCACAGTGCGTCCATAATGTTTGGTCTGCTGTTCTGTAACGATTGGTGTCAGCAAAACAGATTTTCTGATTATTAGTGATCTGCAGTATCACCAATAATACAGATGCTATACCTGATTATGTAGTGATCTGCAGAATCACCAATAATGCTAGTATAGCCAGACACAGGACAACCAATGTGAGATAGTGTTTGGTGCAACAGTAATGAGTAAGAGAAGATCTCCCGAGGAGCGGGTGACTCAGACAGTACTGCAGCCAATGATCACCTGAGGAGCAGGTGATTCAGACTGTATTGCAGCCAGTGGACACCTGAGGAGCAGGGACCACTGACTGTGCTGCAAGGATAATCACCTGAGGAGCAGGCGATTAAGACTATACTGCAGCCAGTGGACACCTGAGGAGCAGGAACCACTGACTGTGCTGCAAAGGATAATCACCTGAGGAGCAGGCAATTAGGACTATACTGCAACTAGTGGACACCTGAGAAGCAGGTGTTACAGACAGTGCTGCAAAGGCTGATCACCTGAGGAGCAGGTGATTAAGACTATACTGCAGCAAGCGGACACCTGAGGAGCAGGTGTTACAGACAGTGCTGCAGCTGAGCTTCACCTGAGGAGTAGGTGAAAGCTACTACAGATCCCTCACCAGTGGCTAGGCCCACCGGTGAGGACAGAAAGATCAGACAAGCAGAGTAGGCAATGTACGGACAGATAAAGTACAAAGACAGGAGGCTGATTCAGTGTCAAGTTCAGGCAAAGTCGGCAACAGGAATCAGATGGGCAGAGGTACAGAATCAATAAGCAGGAGAATAGTCAAAGGAAGCAGAAGGTCATAACAGATAATACAATGCAGTTAGTACTTTAAGCTATCAACAGAATCTGGCTAAGTGTGGATCCCCAGCTCCAGCTGGTTCTACCACACTTTGGGATCTGACTAGGGTCTAAGCGCTAACACGTTAGCATTCGCAACAGCAGACACGGGGCAACTGACAGACTAGTACTATATATACAGAGATGCCCCGCAGCGCCGCCCCCATCACTCAGCCAATCCAAAGTACCGTTGGAGTCAGCTGACTTCTCAGATCAGCTGACTCCCCTTCTATTCGCATAAAGGTCCTGTTGCCTGGCGGGCACGCGCGTAGCCCTCAATCTATGTGCAATACAAGGACCAGGCAGAGCAGCAGCATGTAACTGCGCGGCAGAGGCCGCCGGCTGATACGTGGAGATAGCCGCCATGCCGCTTGCCTCTGTGGCGGTATCTCCGCTATCTATTACACATAGCAATTAGAATCAGCAAGGAACAAGCTAACAAGCCTACAAGAGCCTAACTAAGCTTTCCCTATGAGAGTCTGCAGCAGCTTTCCCTTCTCTAATTACTGCAGGCACATGAGTGAGTCCAATGCCTGACACTGCCTGCCTTTTATAAGAGGGGGGGCTCCAGGAGGGAGTGTAGCCTGATTGGCTACAATGTGCCTGCTGACTGTGATGTAGAGGGTCAAAGTTGACCCTAATGATGCACTATTGGGATGAATCGAACTTCCGGTAAAGTTTGCGGTTCTCCGCGATCGCAAACCCCGGGAGTTCGCCGGTTCCCGTTCTCCGGCGAACTGTTCGAGCCATCTCTACTCACTGCAAGCCTGCTTCATCCTGTTTGAAAATTTGACTTTCGGAAGGTTAAATTTTCAAGGAGTGATTACAGACACTCTGGGAAATGAGGAGAGGAACATACAATGCACAGAGGTATCTGGGTCCAGCATGGACATACCTCAGCGCTTACTATAAGTAGCTTTGCCTTAGGTCAGTTGTACTGAACAACTACAACTACTACTACAAATACAACTACAACTGGAATTAGAGTGATATGGAACTGGGGGTGGAGAAGCCCCAAAAAATAGGTAATGTAATGAAAAAAAATAAACAAAAAATTTGGTGGAGGGAGGTGTCTTTACCACTCCAGATGGAAGAACTCAAACCACAGGGTTAATGTAAAAAGATGAACTTATTTATTCAGCACGATTAAAAGGACAACCCTTTTCACAGGTCTCAGCTCGCTTCTTCAGGTCAATACAAGTGCCTTTAAAATATGGCGTCCATGCTTGTGACCAAATTTTAAAGGCATTTGTATTTAGAGTTGTCTCGAACCTCCAATTTCAGGTTCGCGAACCTTGAACGCGAACATGCAAAAAAAGTTAACGAACCCAGCGAACTTCGCGAACCACCATAGACTTCAATAAGCAGGCGAACTTTCAGGCAGGGAACACACTACATGCGTTTTTGCGCGTTTTGCCGCGAACGGCAAAACGCGCACGATTTTAGAGGCTATTGAAAATAATAGCCTAGCTCGGGAAACGCTGCGCCGCATGCGTTTGTGCGCGTTTGCGTTCGCGTTTTTTTCCGCGTTTTGTAGCCGCACAGTTTTCTGCTTTTTTCCGCACATTGCATGACTACATGCCATGCAAACGCAGAAACGCAGAAACGCACGCGGAAAAACGCACGCGTTAGACGCGACCGCAAAACCCGACGGAAACCTGGGAAACGCAGGGGAAAACGGCCCTGCAAGTGTGTTCCCTGCCTCAAAACTACAAACACTAATTCTGGCCACAAAAGTGATGGAAAAGATGTTTCAAGGAGTCTAACAACTGGAGGGGGGCATGGCAGAGTGGGATACACGCCAAAAGTCCCGGGGAAAAATCCGGATTTGACGCACAGCAGGGTTTAAGGGCAGAAATCACATTGCATGATAAATTGGAAGCCTAAAATGCTTTAAAACATCTTGCATGTGTATACATAGCAAGAAGTTTTAAATCAGGATGATACCATTTATTGGCTAACTACAAATGAATAAGAATAAACAAGCTTTCGGCCTTGCAGCCTTCCTCAGGTTTATATCCTGTTAGTTTGCAGGCTGGTGGTACAGACAGCTTATATACATGCAACATCAAAAGGAAAAACAGATATTTTTTTCAAGCATAAATACATCATTAAGATGCCTTAATACAAACAGACCATCTAAATGGGGTAAGATAAGGATCCTTGTTTACTTTATTGCTCACAGACCTGGTATTAGGATTGACCCAGAGGTATCGTAAATTCTTAGTTCACAAGTTCAGCTAGGGTGGCTGAGACAGTTCATATATCATCAATCTCATACCAATATAGAAAGTTGTTGTCCTTATTCAGACCCTTCTGCACAGCTTTGAAACAATTTATAAATTTTGTTTCTGCTATTAATCGGTCATTTGACGTTTTGAAGCCGCCCTTCAGGGCAGTGACACGAAGATCATCCATGCTGTGTCCGTTGGACCGAAAGTGTGTAGCAACTGGGAGTCCAGATTTGGTATCATTAATAGTGTGCCTGTGTCCATTCATACGTTTGCGCAGAGTTTGTCCAGTTTCTCCCACGTACATAACATTGGGGCATTTAGCACACATGATCAGATATACCAGATTGGTGGACCCACAAGAAAATTTACCTTGTATTCTGTACTCCTGTTGTGAACCTGGTATCGTTACCCTGTCAGTGGAGTAAATGTGTCTCCAGGTCCCACATATTTTTTGTCGGCAGGGTGATGTTCCGTTTTGTTGAGGCCTATTCAAAGAGCTCCTGACAATCATCTGTTTTAGATTGTGTGGTTGCCGATATGACAAGAGTGGAGGTTTAGGGAATATCGTTCTCAGTCTGTGATCCTTGTGTAAAATGGGATGAAGTTCCTTAGCAATCCTCCTTAAGATTTCCAGGTGTGGATTGTAGGTGACAACCAAAGGGACACGTTCCTCTTTCTGGTTTTGCTTATATTTCACGGATCAGGTAGTGTAATTAGTGTTCTGCTTTACACTGAGACTAAACTCACTGTGTAACCACCACAAACAGCTGTTTGTGTAGTGACGGCTGTGCTGGACTGGTGCGCACCATGGCGAGAGTGCAGGCGATGGTGGTTTTCAAGCCCATGTGGTCGGGCTGAGGTAGCTGAATGACAGAACAGTGGCTGAGTGTCCAGCTGATCGAATTTGGTCTGTCCACAATGAAGCAACGAGCTTATTATCTTGGGTGTGCCCCCCCGAGACACTGATATAGCCAGCGGTCATTGTTTCATTGTGATACGCAAGCCCCTTCACCGCGGCAAGGTAACAATCACCAAGCGGAATTGACACTTGTACATGTCTTTTGTTTTGTTGTTGCAGCTGCAGTGCAGGCAGAAACATTACACACAAGAAAAAAAGTATCCCTCATTCATAGAGTCCAGTAATCAAAAAACTGATTCATATGCATTTATCAGATTGTAAAAAATTCTCTTTATTATAATTCCACAATCACAAACATTTAAAATTGATAAAATGCCCCCATGTATTAGTGTTGGGCGAACAGTGTTCGCCACTGTTCGGGTTCTGCAGAACATCACCCTGTTCGGGTGATGTTCGAGTTCGGCCGAACACCTGACGGTGCTCGGCCAAACCGTTCGGCCATATGGCCGAACTAAGAGCGCATGGCCGAACGTTCCCCGAACGTTCGGCTAGCGCTGTGATTGGCCGAACGGGTCACGTGGTTCGGACCCGAACGCGCTCTGATTGGCCGAACGGTCACGTGGTTCGGGTAAATAAATACCCGAACCACGTCATTTCTCCGCCATTTGTCTGTGGGTTTAGCTTTGGGTAGGCAGGCAGGGTAGTTCGCGCTCCAGCCACGCTAGCCAGGGTCCCCCCTGTCATTGTGTCACTGCTGGGAACAGTAGTACACCGCTTGCTCAGCCACACTATATAGCATTCTGTTTACTGCCACTCTGTGTACCTCGCTCAGCCACACTATATAGCATTCTGTTTACTGCCACTCTGTGTCTGCTGGGAATAGTAGTACACCGCTTGCTCAGCCACACTATATAGCATTCTGTTTACTGCCACTCTGTGTACCTCGCTCAGCCACACTATATAGCATTCTGTTTACTGCCACTCTGTGTCTGCTGGGAATAGTGGTACACCGCTCGCTCAGCCACACTATATAGCATTCTGTTCACTGTTCTGTGTCTGCTTGGAATAGTGGTACACCGCTCGCTCAGCCACACTATATAGCATTCTGTTTACTGTTCTGTGTCTGCTGGGAATAGTGGTACACCGCTCGCTCAGCCACACTATATAGCATTCTGTTTACTGTTCTGTGTCTGCTGGGAATAGTGGTACACCGCTCGCTCAGCCACACTATATAGCATTCTGTGCACTGTTCTGTGTCTGCTGGGAATAGTGGTACACCGCTCGCTCAGCCACACTATATAGCATTCTGTTCACTGTTCTGTGTCTGCTGGGAATAGTGGTACACCGCTCGCTCAGCCACACTATATAGCATTCTGTTTACTGTTCTGTGTCTGCTGGGAATAGTGGTACACCGCTCGCTCATCCACACTATATAGCATTCTGTTCACTGTTCTGTGTCTGCTGGGAATAGTGGTACACCGCCCGCTCAGCCACACTATATAGCATTCTGTTCACTGTTCTGTGTCTGCTGGGAATAGTGGTACACCGCTCGCTCAGCCACACTATATAGCATTCTGTTCACTGTTCTGTGTCTGCTGGGAACAGTAGTACACCGCTCGCTCAGCCAGAGTATATAGCATTGTGTTTACTGCCACTCTGTGTACACCGCTCAGCCAGACTATATACCATTGTTTACTGACACTCTGTGTACACCGCTCAGCCAGACTATATACCATTGTTTACTGACACTCTGTGTACACCGCTCAGCCAGACTATATACCATTGTTTACTGCCACTCTGATTCTGCTGGGAACAGTAGTACACCGCTCGCTCAGCCAGACTATATAGCATTGTGTTTACTGCCACTCTGTGTACACCGCTCAGCCAGACTATATACCATTGTTTACTGACACTCTGTGTACACCGCTCAGCCAGACTATATACCATTGTTTACTGAAACTCTGTGTACACCGCTCAGCCAGACTATATACCATTGTTTACTGCCACTCTGATTCTGCTGGGAACAGTAGTACACCGCTCGCTCAGCCAGACTATATACCATTGTTTACTGACACTATATAGCAGACTATATAGCATTGTGTGTACACCGCTCAGCCAGACTATATACCATTGTTTACTGACACTCTGTGTACACCGCTCAGCCAGACTATATACCATTGTTTACTGCCACTCTGATTCTGCTGGGAACAGTAGTACACCGCTCGCTCAGCCAGACTATATACCATTGTTTACTGACACTCTGTGTACACCGCTCAGCCAGACTATATACCATTGTTTACTGCCACTCTGATTCTGCTGGGAACAGTAGTACACCGCTCGCTCAGCCAGACTATATACCATTGTTTACTGACACTATATAGCAGACTATATAGCATTGTGTGTACACCGCTCAGCCAGACTATATACCATTGTTTACTGACACTCTGTGTACACCGCTCAGCCAGACTATATACCATTGTTTACTGCCACTCTGATTCTGCTGGGAACAGTAGTACACCGCTCGCTCAGCCAGACTATATACCATTGTTTACTGACACTCTGTGTACACCGCTCAGCCAGACTATATACCATTGTTTACTGCCACTCTGATTCTGCTGGGAACAGTAGTACACCGCTCGCTCAGCCAGACTATATACCATTGTTTACTGACACTATATAGCAGACTATATAGCATTGTGTGTACACCGCTCAGCCAGACTATATACCATTGTTTACTGACACTCTGTGTACACCGCTCAGCCAGACTATATACCATTGTTTACTGCCACTCTGATTCTGCTGGGAACAGTAGTACACCGCTCGCTCAGCCAGACTATATACCATTGTTTACTGACACTCTGTGTACACCGCTCAGCCAGACTATATACCATTGTTTACTGCCACTCTGATTCTGCTGGGAACAGTAGTACACCGCTCGCTCAGCCAGACTATATAGCATTGTGTTTACTGCCACTCTGTGTACACCGCTCAGCCACACTATATAGCATTGCGTACTCTGCCAGTCAGTGTGTATATTGCTGGGATCAGTAATACTCCACTCACCGTCAACCACTATATGAGCTCAACATGAGTTCCCCAGAGACCTCCGCTGTGAGCAGCACTCCCAACAACAGCAACAGCCAACGCCCCACGCAAGCTATAACATCCACCCCAGCAGCCAGTGGTCAGCAGCAGCCCTCCCCGGAGGAGAACGTTGTGTCCATCAGTCCGTCGCCAGAGCGATTAATGAGGGCTGCCATTGAGGAGATGATGGGGCCTGATGTGGAGGAGGAGGTCTGGCTCAGGCCAGCATCCCAAGTTAATGTTGAGGACGATGAGGGGTCTGTGTCTGGGGATGTTGGGGTGGCAGAGGTGGTGGGTGGGTCAGACTCAGGAGAAGAGTTGTATGATGAGGATGATGATCGGGACCATCTGTATGTGCCTCAGAGTCCGACCCCGGAAAACATGTTGTATCGTGTGTTTAGGTACTAAAATCTGCGTTCCCTCCCAGTAGTGTTGGGCGAACAGTGTTTGCCACTGTTCGGGTTCTGCAGAACATCACCCTGTTCGGGGTGACTATATAGCAGACTATATAGCATTGTGTTTAATGCCACTCTGTGTACACGGCTCAGCCACACTATATAGCATTGTGTTTACTTCCACTCTGTGTCTGCTGGGAACAGTAGTACACCGCTCACCCGCCACTGTATAGCATTGTGCTCTGTGTCACTGCTGACAATAGTGGTACACCGCTCACCCACCACTGTATAGCATTTCTGTACTGCCACTGTACTGCTGCCAGTCAGCGTGTACTTTAAGGATAAGTGAAATGAGGAAGAAATCCGGTGAAAGAGGGAGGGGCAAGGGAAGAGGTGTTTCCCCTGACGGTTCACGTACAGGCCACAGGGGAGCACCCAAGAAAACCCACTCAATACTGCCCATGTTGTCCAGGACAACAACCCTCACAGATCCAAAAGAACAGGACCAGATAATTACTTGGATGACCTCTCAAGCGTCCAGCAGTGGGTTAAGCAGCACCAGCACATCACGCACGAGGTCCGAGTCCTCAGCCAGTTAAAGTCTGGGCTTTCTTTGAAGACTGCACTGAGGATGTTACCATGGCGATTTGCAAGGTGTGCAAGACCCGCCTGAGCAGGGGGAAAAGTATTAACAACCTCTCCACCACCAGCATGAGCCGCCACATTCTATCCAAACATCCCACTCTGTGGGCAAACGCGGCAGGACAGGGTACCACCAGCAACACTGCCTCCCTTGGGTTCACCAGACTCACCACCAGACCCGCCTCAGCAGCAGCAGTAGCCCAGCCATTGCGTGGTTCACAACATTCACAAACATCAGACGATGCTGACACTGTCACTTTCCGGACTAGTGCTCTTGAGGTCTCCCAGTGTTCATCAAACACAACAACCAACAGCCCTTCGGTGTGCAGCGCTACGGTTGAGTTGTCTGTCTCTGAGATGTTTGAGCACAAGAGGAAATTGCCAGCAAATGACCCCCGGGCCGTGGCAGTAACAGCCAGCCAGCATAGCCAAGCTTCTGGCCTGCGAAATGCTGCCATATCGAGTGGTGGAGACAAACAGCTTCAAGGGCATGATGTCAGTGGCCATCCCACGTTACGTTGTTCCCAGCCGCTACCACTTTGCGCGCTCTGCAGTGCCTGAGTTGCATGAGCACGTGGTCAGCTAAATAACCCGAAGCTTGAAGAATGCCGTTGCCTGCAAGGTTCACCTCACCACTGACACCTGGACGAGTGCGTTCGGCCAGGGTCGATACATCTCCCTTACCGCGCACTGGGTGAACCTTGTGGAGCCTGGCAGCGATTCCTCACCTGCTACGGCGCGGGTGTTGCCCACGCCGCAAACAGCTGGATAACAACAGCAGCACCTACCTCTCTGACTCCTTCTCCTCCAACGCATCTCAAAGCTGTACCTCATCCGGAAATGCTAACCCAGCACCAGCAGCAGTAGGATCGTGGAAGCAGTGCAGCACAGCTGTTGGCATGCGTCAGCAAGCGTTGCTGAAGCTGATCTGCCTTGGGGATAAGCAGCACACAGGGGAGGAAATTTGGAGGGGAATAAAGGAACAGACGGATTTGTGGCTGGCACCGCTGGACCTGAAACCGGGCATGAAGCTAGACACCTGGCACGAACTGGCAATGTACGCAATAGAGGTGCTGGCTTGCCCGGCAGCCAGCGTTATGTCGGAACGCTGTTTCAGTGCTGCCGGAGGCATCATCACAGATCGGCGTATCCGCCTCTCCACAGAAAATGCAGACCGTCTGACTCAAATTAAAATGAATCAATCCTGGATTGGAAACGACTACGCAACACTCCTGGACCCCAACCAAGTAACATGACCGATGAACATCTGGGATGGTTTAGCGTTTCCGGTCCCTGTTTATTGAACCTCTCATCTGTATTACATTTATGACTGCATGGCGGCAAAAAGCATTGCTGCTATATCCGCACGCTTTTTGTCCTCATGCAAGGCCTGGGTTGTTGTGTCTCACAAAGCGTGGCCTTCTCCTCCTGCGCCTCCTCCTGTTCCATCACGTGTGCTGCTGCTGCTGCTGCTGCTGCTGCTGCTGGGTTACCGTTGCCGGTCCCTGTTTATGGAACCTCTTATCTTTATTACATTTATGACTACATGGCGGTACAAAGCATGCTATCCGCACGCTTTTTGTCCTCATGCAAGGCCTGGGTTGTTGTGTCTCACAAAGCGTGGCCTTCTCCTCCTGCGCCTCCTCCTGTTCCATCACGTGTGCTGCTGCTGCTGCTGCTGCTGCTGGGTTACCGTTGCCGGTCCCTGTTTATGGAACCTCTTATCTTTATTACATTTATGACTACATGGCGGTACAAAGCATGCTATCCGCACGCTTTTTGTCCTCATGCAAGGCCTGGGTTGTTGTGTCTCACAAAGCGTGGCCTTCTCCTCCTGCGCCTCCTCCTGTTCCATCACGTGTGCTGCTGCTGCTGCTGCTGCTGGGTTAGCGTTGCCGCGTGGTCCCTGTTTATTGAACCTCTTATCTTTATTACATTTATGACTACATGGCGGTACAAAGCATGCTATCCGCACGCTTTTTGTCCTCATGCAAGGCCTGGGTTGTTGTGTCTCACAAAGCGTGGCCTTCTCCTCCTGCGCCTCCTCCTGTTCCATCACGTGTGCTGCTGCTGGGTTAGCGTTGCCGCGTGGTCCCTGTTTATTGAACCACTTATCTTTATTACATTTATGACTGCATGGTGGTACAAAGCATGCTATCCGCACGCTTCTTGTCCTCATGCAAGGCCTGGGTTGTTGTGTCTCAAAGCGTGGCCTTCTCCTCCTGCGCCACCCTCCTCCTGTTCCATCACGTGTGCTGCTGCTGGGTTAGCATTACCGGTCCCTTTTCCTGGAACCTCTTATATGTATTACATTTATGACTGCATGCCGACAAAAAGCATGTTACCTGTGCAAAGAAAACAGACATTTCCCGCATTTAAAAGACAGTTTTCCCTTTGAAACTTTAAAATCGATTTTCTCAAAAACTATAAGCTCTTTTTGCTAAATTTTTTTTTCCTCTTGTACCCACTCCCAAGGTGCACATACCCTGTAAATTTGGGGTATGTAGCATGTAAGGAGGCTTTACAAACCACAAAAGTTCGGGTCCCCATTGACTTCCATTATGTTCGGAGTTCGGGTCGAACACCCGAACATCGCGGCCATGTTCGGCCTGTTCGGCCCGAACCCGAACATCTAGATGTTCGCCCAACACTACCATGTATGTCCTACAAATGTGTGGACCGCCAGTCCATATAGATATCACAAATAAATAAATAGATCGGTAAATCACTATATAATCGTAATTCCACAGGTGCTGACTATTACAAAAAAAGTGCTCAGTGCCAAAGATAGTTACATAGTTACATAGTTACATAGTTATTTTGGTTGAAAAAAGACATACGTCCATCGAGTTCAACCAGTATAAAGTACAACACCAGCCTGCTCCCTCACATATCCCTGTTGATCCAGAGGAAGGCGAAAAAACCCTTACAAGGCATGGTCCAATTAGCCCCCAAAGCGAAAAATTCCTTCCTGACTCCAGATGGCAATCAGATAAAATCCCTGGATCAACATCATTAGGCATTACCTAGTAATTGTAGCCATGGATGTCTTTCAACGCAAGGAAAGCATCTAAGCCCCCTTTAAATGCAGGTATAGAGTTTGCCATAACGACTTCCTGTGGCAATGCATTCCACATCTTAATCACTCTTACTGTAAAGAACCCTTTCCTAAACAAATGGCCAAAACGTCTTTCCTCCATGCGCAGATCATGTCCTCTAGTCCTTTGAGAAGGCCTAGGGACAAAAAGCTCATCCGCCAAGCTATTATATTGCCCTCTGATGAATTTATACATGTTAATTAGATCCCCTCTAAGGCGTCTTTTCTCTAGACTAAATAAACCCAGTTTATCTAACCTTTCTTGATAAGTGAGACCTTCCATCCCACGTATCAATTTTGTTGCTCGTCTCTGCACCTGCTCTAAAACTGCAATATCTTTTTTGTAATGTGGTGCCCAGAACTGAATTCCATATTCCAGATGTGGCCTTACTAGAGAGTTAAACAGGGGCAATATTATGCTCGCATCTCGAGTTTTTATTTCCCTTTTAATGTATCCCAAAATTTTGTTAGCTTTAGCTGCAGCTGCTTGGCATTGTGTACGATTATTTAACTTGTTGTCAATGAGTACTCCTAAGTCCTTCTCCAAGTTTGATGTCCCCAACTGTATCCCATTTATTTTGTATGGTGCTAGTCCATTAGTACGTCCAAAATGCATGACTTTACATTTGTCAATGTTGAATTTCATCTGCCATGTATGTGCCCATATAGCCATCCTATCCAGATCCTGTTGCAATATGACACTATCTTCCTGAGAGTTGATGATTCTGCACAATTTTGTATCATCTGCAAAAATAGCAACATTGCTCACTACTGCATCCACTAGGTCATTAATAAATAAATTGAAGAGCACTGGACCCAGAACAGACCCCTGTGGGACCCCACTGCCAACAGTCTCCCATTTTGAGTACGATCCATTGACCACAACTCTTTGTTTTCTGTCCATTAGCCAGTTCCCTATCCATGAACACAAACTCTTCCCCAGTCCTTGCCTCCTCAACTTTTGAACCAGACTTTTGTGGGGAACAGTGTCGAAGGCCTTTGCAAAGTCCAAGTATATCACATCTACAGCATTCCCAATATCCATATTAGCATTCACTACCTCATAAAAGCTGAGCATGTTAGTCAAACAGGACCTGTCTTTAGTAAACCCATGTTGATGCTGAGAAATAAGATTATTTTCTACTATGAAGTCATGTATAGTATCTCTTAGTAACCCCTCAAATAGTTTGCATACAACTGATGTTAAGCTTACAGGTCTATAATTTCCTGGATCTGATTTTTTGCCCTTCTTAAATAATGGGAAAACGTGGGCTTTACGCCAATCCACTGGGACTCTGCCAGTTGCAAGAGAGTCACAAAAGATAATATAAAGGGGTTTAGCTATAACTGAACTTAATTCCCTTAGGACCCGAGGATGCATGCCATCCGGGCCAGGTGCCTTGTCTATTTTTAATTTATTTAGTCTTGCCTTCACTTCTTCCTTTGTTAAGTATTTAATATTACAGTTAGAAGATTGAGACTCTTCTGCCTCTGTAGTTTGCAACAGTGCTGTTTCTTTTGTGAAGACAGAAGCAAAGAAAGCATTTAATAACTCTGCCTTACCTTGGTCATCCACCATTGAGTTCCCCCCCTCATCCTTTAGGAGTCCTATACAGTCAACCTTTCTTTTTTTTAGAGTTAATGTACTTGTAAAACTTTTTTGGGTTAGATTTGATATCCTTAGCGATTTGTTTTTCAGCTTCAATCTTTGCCTGCCTAATTTCTTTTTTACAATTTTTATTGCACTCCTTATAATTGCTTAGTGCAGCCTCGGTCCCCTCCTGTTTTAAGACCTTATAGGCATTCTTTTTTCTCTTCATTTTATCTTTAACCTTTCTATTCATCCATAGAGGCCTTTTTTTATTCCTAGACATTTTGTTTCCATATGGGATATACATACTACAATATTGATTGAGTATAAGTTTAAAAGCTTGCCATTTCCCTTCAGTGTCTTCCCCTTGTAGTACATTATCCCAGTTCACCAAACTTAGTGCCTGCCTAATCTGATTGAACTTTGCTTTTCTAAAATTCATAGTTTTAGTGGTCCCGCTGCCCCGTGGCCTATCAATCACCAGATTAAACGTTATCATGTTGTGATCACTATTTCCCAAATGTTCTTGAACCTGCACATTTGATACATTATCTGGTCTATTAGAAATGATCAGATCCAGTAACGCATTCCCCCTAGTTGGTTCAGTTACCATTTGAGTCAAGTAATTGTCCTGTAGTGCTGCCAGAAATCTGCTGCTTTTACCAGAATGGGTAGCCTCAATACTCCAGTCAATGTCTGGAAAGTTGAAGTCGCCCATAATTATGACCTCATTTTTACTTGCAGCTTTTTCAATCTGCTGTAGATAGAAGGTATATCACAGTATACTGATTATGGTTGTGGACTGCAAAACACACCCGAAATCAGGATGTGTGTCACAGACCACAACTCCCATAAAGTGCAAAGAATTTCAAACAAGGTGCTAACATTAAAAAATACAAACAGACAATGTGCAATTCATAACAGTAAAGTGCTTCATATAGTCAGAACTCTGAGTATGCTTACATGTATATCAAATGATGCTGGCGTGGGGGTTGCTGCAACCCCCACGCCAGCATCATTTGATATACATGTAAGCATACTCAGAGTTCTGACTATATGAAGCACTTTACTATTATGAATTGCACATTGTCTGTTTGTATGTTTTACTGTTAGCACCTTGTTTGAAATTCTTTGCACTTTATGGGAGTTGTGGTCTGTGACACACATCCTGATTTCGGGTGTGTTTTGCAGTCCACAACCATAATCAGTATACTGTGATATACCTTCTATCTTTGGCACTGAGCACTTTTTTTTGTAATAGTCAGCACCTGTGGAATTACGATTATATAGTGATTTACCGATCTATTTATTTATTTGTGATATCTATATGGACTGGCGGTCCACACATTTGTAGGACATACATGGGGGCATTTTATCAATTTTAAATGTTTGTGATTGTGGAGTTATAATAAAGAGAATTTTTTACAATCTGATAAATGCATATGAATCAGTTTTTTGATTACTGGACTCTATGAATGAGGGATACTTTTTTTCTTGTGTATAGTGTTTAGCTATATCCCTGTAATGGAGAACCATGCTTGATAATACGGTAGTGCTCGCTAAATAAGTCAGTCAGAAAAATTAATCAGGCATGCACACGCACCAGAAAAATTAGTATAGAGGCCGCTGCTAGCAGCGGCCTTAAAAATTCAGGAATCCACCTGGAGTCCTGGACCCTGTTGGTGGTGGAGAAGGCAGTCAAGCGGCCTGCAGGCAGAGATGCTGTGTGTGGGGACCGACTTAGTCTTGGGGCAGACAGTCACACGGTGTGCAGGCAGAGATGATGTGTGCGGGGACTGTCTTCAGGCAGGCCGGACCATGCTTTGCAGACCAGGCATCCAAGGTCAGATGGACCCTTGACCCAACACTGTGTGCCAGAGATGACACCACTTGCCTTTCAACATCACGGTACAGTTTGGGTATTGCCTTTTTTGAGAAATAATTGCGTGATGGTATCTTACACTGCGGTGGGATGACCACCTGAGGAAAAGCAGCACACAAAAGCAAAGCGCTTTTGTGTGCTGCTTTTTCTCAGGTGGTCATCTCATTGCAGTTTGGGCTTTGTAATCATGTGCCTTCATAAGGTAGTTGTCCCTACACGGGTATTGGTCTTTCCACGGCTCAATTTTCGGTGGCAGAGAGTACAGATAGCATTGCTCTCATATGAGGCAGACACACAAAAAAATATCCACACCGCTGAGTCCTGGGATGATGGCACTTTGGTGATGGCTGCCGACGGAGTGTTAAGTGGGGTGCCAGAATCAGAGCAGGAGGAGGAAGATATGTCACACTTCTGTGCAGAAGCTGAGGAAGATGGGGTGTTCTGTGTTAAAAAGTCAACTACGTCCTGACAATATTGGAGGTTGCTGGTACGTGCCTTCTTCTGAACACAGTACTTCGGTCGAGGGCCGCATGAAATCACAACAGCACAACAGTACGACCTCGAACAGACCTGCCGGGTGGCCTGCCTCTGCCTCATGTTTTGTCCTCATTGGGGGGGATGAAGTGAAAAGTATGAAGTGACTACTGATACAACAATGTGCGGTCACACAGGTGAAGTGAAAAGGTGACTGCTGGTACAACAATGTGCGGTTACACAGGTGCAGTGAAAGGTATGCACAGACTGGTATATAAAACAGCGTGCGGTCCCACAGATCCAGTGAAAGCTATATAGTGACTGCTATATATAAAAGCATGCGGTCACACAGGTGCAGTGAAAGGTATGCAGTGACTGGTATTACTAATGTGCAGCTGTCACACACACAGGTACAGTGAACAGGTATGCAGTGACTGGTATATAAAACCGCGTGCTGTTACACAGATGCAGTGAAAGGTATGCACGGACTGGTATTACAAATGTTCAGCTGTCACACACACAGGTACAGTGAACAGGTATGCAGTGACTGGTATATAAAACTGCGTGCTGTTACACAGGTGCAGTGAAAGGTATGCACGGACTGGTATTACAAATGTGCAGCTGTCACACACACAGGTACAGTGAACAGGTATGCAGTGACTGGTATATAAAACTGCGTGCTGTCACACAGGTACAGTGAAACAAATGCACGGACTGTGCTGGGCCTGCTACAGTATAGCAATAAGAAAGGGCCAGCTGTGGCACACAGGGCTGTAATATGCAGTGCCAATGGCACAAATGTGCAGGTACACACACAGGTGCTGTGAAAGGTAGGCACTGAATGTGCTGGGGCCGGCACAGTATAGCAATCAGCAATGGCCAGCTGCAACACACAGGGCTGTAATCTGCAGTGTCAATGGCACAAATGTGCAGTCACACACAGATGCAGTGAAAGGTACTGACTGCTTGTATAATATGTGCAGTCACACAAACAGGTGCAGTGAAAAGGTAGGCACTGAATGTGCTGGGCCTGGCACAGTATAGTAGTTAGCAAGGGCCAGCTGCGACACACAGGGCTGTATAGGCAAGTGTCAGTGGGCCACACACACAAAAAAAATAAAAAACACATCACAAGAACATTAGCTCTCAAAAAAGTTGTTTTGGTGGTTCTTTTTAGCAATAAGAATTAGCAAGGAGCAAGCTAACAAGCCTAACAAGAGCCTAACTAAGCTTTCCCTATGTCTCTGCAGCAACCTCTCCCTTCTCTCACTACTACAGCAGCGGACAGAGTGAGATCATGGCCGACGCTGCTGCCTTATATGGGGGGGTGGGTGGGGGGGATCCAGGAGAGAGTTCAGCCTGATTGGCTGTCATGTGTCTGCTGACTGTGATGTATAGGGTCAAAGTCTAGCCCAATAAAGTAGTATAGGGGCGAGTAGGACTCGCCATAAAGTTTGCGTTTCGATGCGAACACGAACCAGCTTGCGGCCGAACCGTTTGGAACAACTCTACTTGTATTGACCTGAAAAAGCGGGCTGAGACAAGCATGCAGCAGATCAGATGTTTCTGACATTGTCCGCTCTAACAAGATTAGCTGCAGGCTTGTTTCTTATGTTATTCAGACACTACTGCAGGCAAATAGACCACAAGGGCTTCCAGGCAACTGGTTTTGCTTAAAAGGAAAGAAATATGGCAGCCTTCATATCCCTCTCACTACTGTTATCCTTTAAGAAATTTAGCTGTTAGTGTTAGTTAGTGTATTTAATCTTAGTAGTTTTTAAAATGCCCTAAAATGAAGCCCTGCCTATAATAATAATAATAATAATAATAATAATAATAATAATAATAATAAAGAAATGATGCAATACACATGATCACTGATTACCCCTTTCCCTCATACACTTTCATTAATGTTTTATGCTATCTAAACAAAATAACAAATAAGTTTAAATGTAACTTCTGTTGTAAAATACAGAGAGTGTAAATGAATATTTATATTAATTTATTTGAAGGGCTAATTACTATTTGCTGCCTGCAACGACAGCAAAGTCTGCAAACAAAAATTTTGTTGTGAGATATTTTTGCACTATAGAGACAGCTTGATTTGATTGTGACAGAAGTGTGGAAATTCCCAGAGATATGAGACAACGATATAGCAGGAATAAAGCACCTGCTTGCTGAAGGGATGATTTAGCTCACCAATGCATAGTCGTATGTCTCACACTCCCCACTTTTCCCTTGTGTTACATGAAGATGTCAGACTTAATAAGATAGCAAATGCTTTCTAAAATAGGTAACTCTGCACAATGTTTATCACACTGCTTTCAACCTTCTGTCATTAAGGTCCTTCTCCCTTCAAATCCTTCCACTGGATTTACAACACTCTAAAATAGTGCATTTGACTGAATGATGTTGACCATTTGTTCCCCGGGTGAAATAAAAATTCTAATTGTGATTTTTTTTTACAAGTTGCTGAATTTTGTTTATTTCCATGCCACATGCTTCCTTTGTTTTCACAAGTAGAGGCAGATCCTGTCTCAAAAGTAGAAGTGCACAGCACCTCATACTAGATGCTTTGACTTAACCTACATCTCAAACAACATGCTTTTACTTAAATGACACACTCTCACACCTACACACACTCTCATACCTACACACACACACACACACACACACACACACACACACACACACACACACACACACGCACATACACACACACACACACACACGCACGCACGCACGCACGCACGCACGCACACACACACACACACACACACACACACTCTCTCTCTCACACACACACACACACACACACACGCACATACACACACACACACACACACGCACGCACGCACGCACACACACACACACACACACACACACACACACACTCTCTCTCTCACACACACACACACACACACACACACACAATCATTACACAAATATACAGTACATACATAAAGACACACATAACAAAGGATCTACATACACTCCAAGAGACACGCATGCAGGCGCACAAGCTCAAGAGCTGCATCCACTAGAGGCATGCTCAGTAGGTAGCAGCAGTGTTATGGAGTCTTGCCCAATTTCTCCTTACTGAAAAAGTTCTGGCTTACTGAACAAGAAAAGCTGAGATTCAAACCCTGGTCAGAGCCCTTAACTAGCACACCATCCAGCCACTGGAATTAGGACACCCCATGAAAGTGGGTTTTGTAATATTCCTAAACATATGGATATCTCACCTCAATGTTAACAATATTGGAAGAGTCAAGTAATAGAACTAAACAAATGAGACAAAATGTAATTCTACAAAAATGCAATTTCTGGTAAGGAATACAGTAAATCAGGACACCCCCACATGTACTGTATTTCCATTTAAAATGGATCAAATCACACACTGGGGATTTACATCAGATGCACATGATTAGAACATTGTTATTGAGCATTTTTAAGAGATTTCCTGTTTAAACCTCCGACCAGTTTGAGGTCCTCCTGACTGTTGAGGTGAGCGTGAACACCATGGTGAGATTGGAATAGCTGTCTGAGGTTCTCGGAAAGAAGTTTGTAAAAGCTTATAAGTCTGGTTAGGGATTTAAAAAAAGCTCAGAAGAATTTGAAATCGGTTTTTCCACTGTCCAGAAAATGCCTACAAGTGGAGGACTTTCAAAACAGCTGCCAACATCCACAGGCTTGGCCATCGAAGCTAGATATCTCAAAATTCAAAAACCACCACAACAGATGCAATCCAGAAAGAGGTTGTGAGAACCATAGTAATGACCGATCATACTGAGATCGGACAAGTGTTTACACATCTTAGTGCTATGGTAACTGCAAGGCAGAATAGAAGGAAACAATGCACATTTAATATAATTGTAAGCGATATCCTGAATTTGTCCCCTATAATGCAAATATAGGTTCTATAAATTCTGGATCAATTCCTAGAATGATGCTTTATACTCATTTGAGTTATGGCAGGGGTAACCAAAATGTTCCTCCTAGTGCATACTTTGAATGCTCTATGTTATTATTATTATTATTATTATTATTATTATTATTATTGATTTATATAGCGCCAGCATCTTCTGTGGTGCTGTACAACAGCATACAGGGTATAACAATAGATAGTAAAGAATACAACAGGTATCAATACAAAACAATGGTGGAGTACAACTGATGCAGTGAATAAATCAACTACAGATATGCACACACATTACACAGCATTGTGAGACAAAAAGGGAAGAGAGCCCTGCAAAAAGGCCTTATAGTCTAAAGGTTTAAGGAATAGAACAGTAAGTGAAGGGGAGCTGTGTGTGAGATGGCAAAAAGTGGTGGTCGGTGGCTGCAGTGTCCTAGGAAGGAGAGTATGCTTGCCTGAAGAGGTGAGTTTTCAGTGTGCACCTAAAAAGTGTAAGGCCTAATTCACACTGCAAGAGCTTTTTAAGCGCTTGTGATTTGCGTGTGCACATTGTTGGGTGTGTGCTGGATTACTGGCTACCAGTAAGGTTTTTTAAATTTATAAGTTTATATTTGATTTATATTTATTTATATTTATAGACAAAGTATATATTTTTTTTTTATTAAAATAGCATTATCCTCTCTTTTGCTGCCCATACTCCTCTATTGTTTTACCTATGCATGTTGGTGGCACAGGAAAAGCAAAAAGTGCTCACCTATGTATACAGTGGCTTGCAAAAGTATTCGGCCCCCTTGAAGTTTTCCACATTTTGTCATATTACTGCCACAAACATGAATCAATGTTATTGGAATTCCACGTCAAAGACCAATACAAAGTGGTGTACATGTGAGAAGTGGAACGAAATACTTACAGGATTCCACACATTTTTTACAAATCAATAACTGCAAAAAGGGGTGTGCGTAATTATTCAGCCCCCTGAGTCAATACTTTGTAGAACCACCTTTTGCTGCAATTACAGCTGCCAGTCTTTTAGGGTATGTCTCTACCAGCTTTGCACATCTAGAGACTAGAATTCTTCCCCATTCTTCTGTGCAAAACAGCTCCAGCTCAGTCAGATTAGATGGACCGCATTTGTGAACAGCAGTTTTCAGATCTTGCCAAAGATTCTCGATTGGTTTTAGATCTGGACTTTGACTGGGCCATTCAAACACATGGATATGTTTTGTTTTAAACCATTCCATTGTTGCCCTGGATTTATATTAAGGGTCGTTGTCCTGCTGGAATGTGAATCTCCTCCCCAGTCTCAAGTCTTTTGCAGACTCCAAGAGGTTTTCTTCCAAGATTGCCCTATATTTGGCTCCATCCATCTTCCCATCAACTCTGACCAGCTTCCCTGTCCCTGCTGAAGAGAAGCACCCTCAGAGCATGATGCTGCCACCACCATAGTTGACAGTGGGGTTGGTGTGTTCAGAGTGATGTGCAGTGTTAGTTTTCCGCCACACATAGCGTTTTGCATTTTGGCCAAAAAGTTCCATTTTGGTCTCATCTGACCAGAGCACCTTCTTCCACATGTTTGCTGTGTCCCCCACATGACTTGTGGCAAACTGCAAATGGGACTTCTTATGCTTTTCTGTTAACAATGGCTTTCTTCTTGCCACTCTTCCATAAAGGCCAACTTTGTGCAGTGCATGACTAATAGTTGTCCTATGGACAGATTCCCCCAACTGAGCTGTAGATCTCTGCAGCTCATCCAGAGTCACAATGGGCCTCTTGACTGCATTTCTGATCAGTGCTCTCCTTGTTCGGCCTGTGAGTTTAGGTGGACGGCCTAGTCTTGGTAGGTTTACAGTTGTGCCATACTCCTTCCATTTCTGAATGATCGCTTGAACAGTACTCCGTGGGATGTTCAAGGCTTTGGAAATCTTTTTGTAGCCTAAGCCTGCTTTAAATTTCTCAATAACTTTATCCCTGACCTGTCTGGTGTGTTATTTAGGCTTCATGGTGTTGTTGCTCCCAATATTCTCTTACACAACCTCTGAGGCTGTCACAGAGCACCTGTATTTGAGGGTGCTTTGTCTTTGGTTCACTTTAAGCCCCTCTGATAAATGGGTAATAGTGGATTCTATGATGGTGAGCTGGCCTAGTATTCCTGCAGCAAAGCATTCCTGAACCATAACACGTTCACCTCCATGCTTTACAGTTGTTATGAGGTTCCTTTGCTGGAATTCTGTATTTGGTTTACATTACACATTTCCTCTGTTGTGGTGTCCAAATATTCAATTTTACAGTACACTTAACTGTCTGAAGAGCATGGTTTCAGAAGTCCTGGTCTTTTGTCTCTGTTACATTTCAAAAACTTCACTCTTGCCTTGATGTTTCTCTTAGAGAGCAAAGACTTTTTCCTTGCACACCTCCCATTCAAGATAAAACTGTGCAGTAGTAGAAGTAAAAAAGTAAGAAGGCTCAATAACCTTTATGTCAACAAAAAAGAGCTTAATATTAACTCTGGTGATCTTAATATGAATGCCGGTATACAGTGGCGTGCAAAAGTATTCGGCCCCCTTGAAGTTTTCCACATTTTGTCACATTACTGCCGCAAACATGAATCAATTTTATTGGAATTCCGTGTGAAAGACCAATACAAAGTGGTGTACATGTGAGAAGTGGAATGAATATCATACATGATTCCAAACATTTTTTACAAATCAATAACTGCAAAGTGGAGTGTGCATAATTATTCAGCCCCCTGAGTCATGACTTTGTAGAACCACCTTTTGCTGGTATTACAGCTGCCAGTCTTTAAGGGTATGTCTCTACCAGCTTTGCACATCTAGAGACTGAAATCCTTGCCCATTCTCCTTTGCAAAACAGCTCCAGCTCAATCAGATTAGATGGACAGCGTTTGTGAACAGCAGTTTTCAGATCTTGCCACAGATTCTTGATTGGATTTAGATCTGGACTTTGACTGGGCCATTCTAACACGTGTATATGTTTTGTTTTAAACCATTCCATTGTTGCCCTGGCTTTATGTTTAGGGTCATTGTCCTGCTGGAAGGTGAACATCCGCCCCAGTCTCAAGTCTTTTGCAGACTCCAAGAGGTTTTCTTCCAATATTGCCCTGTATTTGGCTCCATCAATCTTCCCAACAACTCTGACCAGCTTCCCTGTCCCTGCTGAAGAGAAGCACTCCCAGAGCATGATGCTGCCACCACCATATTTGACAGTGGGGATGGTGTGTTCAGAGTGATGTGCAGTGTTAGTTTTCTGCCACACAAAGCGTTGTGCATTTTGGCCAAAAAGTTCCATTTTGGTCTCATCTGACCAGAGTACCCTTTTCCACATGTTTACTGTGTCCCCCACACGGTTTGTGGCAAACTGCAAATGGAACTTTATATGCTTTTCTGTTAACAATGGATTTCTTCTTGCCACTCTTCCATAAAGGCCAACTTTGTGCAGTGCACGACTAATAGTTGTCCTATGGACAGATTCCCCCACCTGAGCTGTAGATCTCTGCAGCTCGTCCAGAGTCACCATGGGCCTCTTAACTGCATTTCTGATCAGCGTTCTCCTTGATTGGCCTGTGAGTTTAGGTGGACGGGCTTGTCTTGGTAGGTTTACCGTTGTGCCATACTCCTTTCATTTCTGAATGATCGCTTGAACAGTGCTCCGTGGGATGTTCAAGGCTTTGGAAATCTTTTTGTAGCCTAAGCCTGCTTTAAATTTCTCAATAATTTTATCCCTGACCTGTCTGGTATGTTCTTTGGACTTCATGGTGTTGTTGCTCCCAATATTCTCTTAAAGGGGAACTTCAGCCTAAACAAACATACTGTCTTTAAGTTACATTAGTTATGTTAATTAGAATAGATAGGTAATATAATCTTTTACCCACCCAGTTTTAAAAGAACAGGCAAATGTTTGTGATTCATGGGGGCTGCCATCTTTGTCATGGGGGCAGCCATCTTTTTGGTTGAAAGGAGGTGACAGAGAGCATGAGACACAGTTCCAACTGTCCTGTTTCCTGATAACCCCTCCCAGTGGCACACACTAGGCTTCAAATGTCAAATTCAAAATGTAAAAAAAAAAAAAAATTGCACCAAAACAGCAGAACGAGAACAACAACATCAGAAATCCCATCATGCTTTGCACAGCATAAGGGGAAAACTGCCCGGCCAGTTTTCTTCTGTTTAGCTAAAAATGAGGCTTGTATAAGAGAAACAAAGTTCTGATCATGTGAAACTGTTAAAGAAACAGCACACCTTTTCAGTTCTGCTGAGTCGATTTTTAGTCTGGAGGTTCACTTTAAGGTGGCCATACACTGGTCGATTTGCCATCAGATTCGACCAACAGATAGATCCCTCTCTGATCGAATCTGATCAGAGAGGGATCATACGGCCACCTTTACTGCAAACAGATTGTGAATCGATTTCAGCCTGAAATCGATCACAATCTGTGGAGCTGCCACTGCTGCCGCCCCCCCCCCCCCCCCTGCATACATTACCTGTTCAGGCCGGCGCGAGTCCCCGCTGTTACCGCTGTCTTCTTCTCCGCTCCGCTCCAGACCGTTCCTGCAGCTACTGAACTTCCTGTCCAGGGGAAATTTAAACAGTAGAGGGCGCTCTACTGTTTAAACTTCCTGCCGGGACAGGAAGTTCTGTGTAGCTGCAGGAACGGTCTGGAGCGGAGCGGAGAAGAAGACAGCAGTGACTCGCGCCGGCCGGAACAGGTAATGTATACCCGCTGCATTGCGTCGGTCGTCGGGCATTTGAACGCCGCTATCGACGCACTCCCGACCCGCCGGCGACCGAGATCGAAACGGCTGTATATCGGCGGGAAAAGCGTTAGGTGTATGGGCCCCTTTAGACAACCTCTGAGGCCGTCACAGAGTAGCTGTATTTGTACTGACATTAGATTACACACAGGAGCACTCTATTTAGTCATTACCACTCATTAGGCAATGTCTATAGGCAACTGACTGCACTCAGACCAAAGGCGGCTGAATAATTATGCACACCGCACTTTGCAGTTATTGTTTTTTGTAAAAAATGTTTGAAATCATGTATGATTTTCGTTCCACTTCTCACATGTTCACCACTTTGTATTGGTCTTTCACGTGGAATTCCAATAAAATTGATTCATGTTTGTGGCAGTAATATGCCAAAATGTTGAAAACTTCAAGGGGGCTGCATACTTTTGCAAGCCACTGTATGTTACTGCACAAACCCATGCCAACCTGTGCATTCACACATGCCCTGCAAAAATCTGCATCTTCTTAGCACTACCTTAAAAGTCTATAAGGTGATGTGCTTTATAAATGAATAATAATAATAATAATAATAATAATAATAATATGTTCAAGATGAAGAGCCCTTTTGCCGACAGGAACCACACAGCCACCAGTTGTAACCTAACATGCAGCCACAGTAGCTCACTGTGCCAGTGCCATTGGAATATTGTATTTCCAATATAAAGCTTGTAATTTTCTATTCCTTTGGTTTATTATACTTACAACACAAGCCTCTTCAGTGCACCTGGTGCAATTCAAACAATCCTTTATTCATCACTTATATGTGAAGTATGTAAAAACCTCCACAATGGAAAATGATTCTTCACGAATACACTCCTGTAAGATCACTGGATGCACCTCAGATCTTACATATTCAATTTAGGTTTATCTAACACTCAACCGACTGTCCTTGAACACTGACTATAGTATGCAATATATTATATAGAACAACTGTCACTATGGTGGATACTTTTATACATTACACATAGGAGTGCTAAGATAATAAACACTCAGACAGCAAAGCAATAGCAACTAAAGGCTTGTGAGTAGTAGGAGCTCTGAAAGTCAGCCAAAGAAAGCTGCCCAGCATATTACAGTAATTGTAATTACAATGTTGAACATTTTATCCTTTGAAATAATCCCGCTTTGAAGGTATTGTCTAGAAATATGTTTGGTATTATACTTAACTCAGTGATAGAATCAGGATAAGAGATAGCTGCACTGGTAGAGTACATGTGACCTGCCACAGCCATGACTTCCTAGCAGCACTGGAGAGCGCACACAGGACGATGAGACAGCTGGAGAGGCTGTGATAGTGCGAGAGACCTCTGCTGTCCCAGGAAGAGGATGAGACCGCACAGAGTGAAAGCAACAAAACCTACCAAGCGAGGTGGAAGCGGAGAGTGCTGATATCCGGTGGTTGCCAGAGAGGCTGAGGGGTGGCCTATACCCCTAAGGCGATATCGGGCCCAGTTAGGCCATAAAGTCTGGTGAGTCTCTTCACGCTGGGGGGGGGGGGGGGGCATGTCCCATTGATGTTATATTGTTGCCAGTATTCACTGAATACATATACAGATTACAGCAGAGACCTTCTTCCTGAGCGCTTATCCAATTTAACTGTATTTCAAAAAGCTATTTCACAAATAGTCAGGCAGCGCTCCACTGTTTTCTGGACTGGTGTCTTTAAGGCTCTTAAGACTGGTGTTTTTAAAAGTGTCTTTTCATGCCTGTGAGTGAATTGACTTTTATGCTGTAATTCTGTTTCTGGATGGGTGTGAACATACAGAACCCCTGTGACTTTATTATTGCTACCAGGGATGGATCAATGGGCAATGGAACCCTAGACAAGATAGTGGTATGGGCCCACACCTGCTGGCTACCTGGCTTTTTGGTAAGATTTGGTGGAGGTCGGGGTCTTACAGGCTCTTTGACAATTGCTAGGCCCTACGCACCTGGCATAGTTGAGGGAGTAGGGTCTAACTGATATTTTTTAACAGGGACACGCACATAAATAAAAACCTGACATTCTACTAATAACTCTCTAGAAAATGCTGCTTTATTGCTGTCTACTCCCTGTTGTAGAGTTTCCCATCACTTTCTCTTGCAGATACATTTTGAGAGCAAAAGAATGTGAGTGAAATGTTCTCCAGAGTGCACCAAGAAAGTAATAAAAGCATGCTGTTCCTCTCCATGCAGAGTAGTACAGCTACACTGGATGAAAATATTATCACATTCAGCATCTGGTCCTGCTTTACAGTGCAGCTGCTGCCACCACCTCTATACTGCACCTAAACCTTCCCATGTGTTGCACACCTAAGAAGGCCTTAAAACAGCAGGACAGTGGTGAGTGACAGCAGATAGCTGCAATGAAGAGGGGTACCGTACGAGGAAGGAGATAATATAGGTGTAGCATCACGAAAGGGACAGAAGGATCTTATGGTGGTAGCACTTGTGGGTGGGGCAGAAAAGAACTAAGATGAAATGGGGCTCTAGGCAAGATAGCAGTTTTTGCCCCCCCCCCCCCTTTCATGATAGTTACCTGGATTTTTTTTTATAATGTTAGGTAGAGGCTACCATCCGCCAGGCCTCTAGACTCTCTCCAGGCCCTAGGCAACTACCTAGGTTTGCCTTGCGGATTATCCGGCTCTTGATGGGGGTGTTTCATTGTGGTCACACTTGCTGGGAGAGAGTGGAAAGAAGGATCTCATGGTAGCTGCATTGGATTTGTGGGGCGGATGCAACATTCTTATGATGGGTGCACCTTGGCATTTGGAAACTATGGGAGACACAAAGAGGGGGCTGTTCCATAAAATTTTTCAAGGAGGACAATGATTTTTCGTTTCACTCTTGTTGATCACTTCATCTATTTTGTGATTTTGCTTCAGCTTGGAAGTTGTTAAGAAGCCAATACCATATTAGTTATTGTTATTATAATTATTACGATTTATGTAGTGGCAATATAATCCACAGCATCATACACATTAATATTTTTATAGAAAAGTGAATTGGCAAACAAGGAGATTATACATCATAGCACAGATTATACATCATAGCACAGATTATACATCATAGCACAGTTGTATAGCACATCCTGTGCTACTGTAAGTAAACATAAATTAGTCAGTCAGCAAATACAGCCAAATAGGAGTGAGGGGCTTGTCCATGTGAGCTTACAATCTAAGGGCTATAATTCAAAACAGGAAATTGGGAGCCAGCAATTGGCGGTAGTTTGGGTGCTGCCATAGGCATCCACATATATTGTGGCTATGGGGGAGATTTGGACTACCGATTATCTCACATATTTATTGGGCATCTAAATTTCCCCCATAGCCACTATTTATATGGGAGCCTATGGTGGTGCCTGAAAATTTGCATTTTTTTTCTGGTAGATTGGCCGCTGTGGGGGGGTGTCAAGGTTAGGTTTGTGGAGGGGTGTTTAAGGTTAGGTGTGTGGGGACTATTAAGGTTAGGCACAGGAGGGGTTAATCTTAGGCATCAGGTTTAGGTTTAGGAGGGTTAGGTTTAGATGTAGTAAAATACTGGTATTATGAAGTCGATGTGACGACCAGCACTGAAGTTTTCAATGATGGATTTATTCACATAAATAGCGACCATCCAGCAAACATGACAAGATGTAAACAGGATCCGAATCAAATCTTTATTTCGCCAAGTGCGACCGAAGTCGAACCCAGAATTGGTTGCGGTACACATGGCATTGGCAATAAAGCAGAGACAGAAATTGACAATAAGACATTAACAGTGAAACAGAGCACAATAAGACAGGCTGGCAATACACACAAAGATAGTCAAAAAGTCAATGCTGTATGCGGTGGTGGCTGGGTTAAGCGGGGCTGGGCTCCAGCGTGCCACGTCCCTAAGCTGAATGGGGCTAGGGTACCCCTGAGGGGCTGGAATTTAGCAGTAGGGCTGCTTTGGGAAAAAAGGTGTCCCTTCGCCTGTTGGTTCTTGGGCGGATGGTCCTATAGCGTCGGCCCGAGGGGAGGAGCTTGAAGAAACGGCAGCCTGGGTGGGAGGGGTCCTGGGAAATCTTGTTAGCCCTTTTCTTCAATCTAGCAGTGTAGAGGAGGTCAAGGGGTGGCAGAGGAGAGCCGATGACCCTTTACGCTGAGCTCTCTGTAATTATAGCTCTCCACTGCTTGCAGCATAGATAGGCACACTGAGGAAAAAGCTGTATTACAACGGTTGGTATTATTGCACTTGACAAAGAACGGGTAACCATTCAAAATGTTGACAGTCCATTGTGTTTTTGTTTAGCTGCCATATAGACACAGATCTATAATTACAGAGAGATATGATTACACCCAGTCATGTTTTCTAGATGTTGGCTACTTATGTGAATACATCTATCAATGAAAAGTGCTGGCAAAACATTGGCTTCTTGAAGCCTAGGGTCTATTAAAGAGACTATGTTTAAAAAAAATGCCTCTGAGGGGTAATCAACTCTGGAGGGGGAAGCTTCTGGATCCTATCGAGGCTTCCCCTGTCCTCTTCCGTCCAACGGTGGTCTCTGTCTGCCCCTCGGAAGGCACAGCTGACAATTTGTCAAGCTGTGCAATATTTACCTTCCTTGGCTCCAGTGGGTGGTGCTGTTGTGGCTCTCCTCTCGGAAATAGATGGAAATAGCCGACCCCAGTTGGGTCCGCTCTACTGCGCAGGTGCAGGAGACTTGCGCCTGCGCAGTAGAGCAGACCCTACTGGGATCGGCTATTTCCACTACTGTATTTTGGAGCTGAGAGCTGCTACTGCACCTGTGCTGGAGCCTGGAAAGTAAATATTTACATCCCCACCATTCGGGTAGCTGTATCGCTGCCACCGTGGGATGGAGGAGGACAGGGCAAACCTCGACAGGATCCAGAGGCTTCCCAGTCCCGAGGTGAGTACCCCCCGGGGCGTTTTTTCTTAATACAGATTTTCATTAAGTCATACATACTGGACCATGCACGAAGATCTGTTTGCAAGTGAGGTGTGCTGTTCAAGAAGTGAAAAAGTAAAATATCAGTATCTATTACCAATATTTTATTATTATCATTAGCACTGCAAGTGTATAATATCAAAGGAAAATTCAACTAACATTTTTGTACACAGTAGGGAGAAATGGTAGCACATCCAAAACCAGGCTGCATCTGAATGACTTAACAGCAAGAAGGTGTGCAGAGCACCCAATTGTATCTGAAACAGGTGGTACAATTTACACTAATGGAGGATGTTTGCTTCCAAAACAGTTTGCATGCAAACCCATGCTGCCCCCTTCCTCTACTTTAATGGCTAGCTGCTCCTAGGTCAAACGGACGTTTGCATGTCATTTTCTGGTTTAAAATAGAGCTTATGGTCCCTTCCAATAGGATGACCTCACTGTTGTGGAAGGGCCTAGGTCACATTTTTTTTTTTGCTTACAAACTGTTTTGGAAGCTAACATCCTCCATTAGTGTAAATTGTTGCACCTGTTTCAGATGCAATTGGGTGCATTTATGCCTCTAAAAGGCTCTGCACACCTTCTTGCCGTTAAGTCATTCAGATGCAGGCTGGTTTTGGATGCGCTGCCATTTCTCCCTAAAGTATATATTGGTAAAGTTACCGATATTTTACTCTCAGCTATATTTGGGTGCCCAAAGATTGGGCTGCCCTGTTTTTATGTATGTCTTTTACTTGTTTTGAAAGACCTACCTATATCATCAACAGTCCTTCCTTTTCTTATTTTTAAAAGTGGTTCCTTTCCTTAGAATACTTTTTTTTTTTTTAGCTAAGTCAATCCTATATGACTAAATAGCAGATATAGCTGTCTCAAGAAGATACTGTATTTACTGATGAAGTATTTCATTGCTCAGCTATACTAAAGGCACTTTCATTTTTCTCCCCCCAAGTTTTCAGTGAAAAAAAATCTTTGTAGAATTCAGCTGCTAAGCCTAGAAGCTTGGGAATAAAACCACTGAAGAATCTGGAAAATAACCTTAACAGGAACCTAAAAAGCTTTCTCATGGTGAATAAACACATTAAGGGGCATATCCTTAGCTTGGAGCAGTACAGAAAAACAGTTTATCGACTGTAAACCTCACAACATAGAAGTACTGTGCCACAGAGCTGCATGTGAGCAATCGCTTTTCCCAGAGTGTCAAACAGAATGCGAAAGGACTGCGTAAGTATTGTATCTAATGCAATTTAAATGCTTAACCAAGTTAAGTGGATTAAGAAGAAATTGTTTTAAAAATACATTCCACCATGAATATGACACATGGACAGCAATCAAGAATTCCTTTCAGAAACATTCTGTTTCAACTTGACTAAGAAACAATTTATTTGCTGTAAAGGCAATCAGATTTCTCAGGACTATTGCATGTATTAGTAGGAGATTGGCAAACTGTATTGTAAATTTATACCTTCTCCTGTTCGCTTATAACACAAACATCGTTTTTTATGGGCTACCAAGATTTTGCTGGCTGAAATGAACAGCTGTTTTATCTGAGTAAAGTCTGATGTCTGTTCAGTCCTTTAGATTTGCACAAGAACATTATAGAAAAATGTTAAAAAATATATATTTACTGAAGGGCTGATAGGCCATTTGTTATTTTTAATACGTTTTTGTTTCTCAGAGAATTAAAAATACAACTTAATTAACTCTTCAAAGACAAGAGTACATCTATGTCCAAATGAGAAGCACATTATGGGGCAAATTCACTAACCAGCAGTAAAATTGTTGTACTCAGGTAGTGTATGGAATTGCATAACTAGGATGGTCCGCCTTATCTGGGTAAGGGCCGTATTGATAGTGTAGCAAGGACTTCACAAATAACACAATGCATGCTACATTAGCCTTTACCTAATGTCAGTGGTCACAGGCGTAGCAATCACCCCTGCAGGGGATGCAACAGCAGGGAGGCCCAGAAGGGTAAAGGGACTCTGGAGCCCCCACAACCCACTCGTATGCGTTAATGAGTGGGCTGCCGTGGAAAACACTTTTTTTTACCCCATGATGACATCTGGAGGGCACTAGGACCTGGAGGCAGCTGGCAGACATCTTCCTTGCTTGGCCCGCCCGGCCCCATCAAGCACGCAGGAGGACGCAGGAAGATGCGGCACTACGTCTTGCTGCCAGGAAGAAGTAGTCTGCCGCTATTGTGACAGTCTACCTGCAGTTGCAGCTGTCTCTGGGGCTAGGGGCAAAGTGGCTGAGGCTGTGACGGACCAGAGGGACCTGGGACTCGGAGACAGGACTGGAGTCTGGAGAGTGAAGAGAGTTGTGTAAGTATAGTTTTTGTTTTAATTGTAACCCTGCTGCTAAATGATGTTTAGAAGAGGGAGGGGGAATGAGGTGAGAGCCTGCCCTGCATGTCCCTGAAATGTGTGTGTGTGTTTTTTTTGGGGGGGGTGTGGGGGGGTGCCTGGTTTTTGTTTTGAGGAGGGAGGGGGATAAGTGAGCATTTGCCTGTCACTGATATGTTCTGGGGTTTTTTATTTGTTGGGGGGGAGGGTGCCTGCCAGTTTTCTGGTGTGTGTGTGCATGTACGTGTAGGGGCGCCTGCTTTATTTTTGTTTTTGGGGTGCCTTCCTGATTTCTGTTTTTTTGAGGGGGGCAGGAGGGGTGTTGGGTTTGGATGGGGGTGGGGGGTAGACCCGAGGGGGGGGGGCCCATCCAAAGTTTTGCAGGGGAGCCCAGTGACTTCTAGCTACGCCCCAGTCAGTGGTGTAAGTACTGGTAAAATTGTGGTGCAATTTTGCTCCAGGTTAGAATATACCCCTATATCACCTGTCTTGGCAGAAATTAGCATTCAATTGTTGGGCGAAAAGTACACACTCCTCTTCCTAGCTCTCAGTGGCCTTCAGTTTTTTTTTCATAGTGAGAATGAGCCCATAGGGTTTTATTACACTAGCGCTTTAAAAAGCGCTAACGTTTGAGCGTTTTGCCAAAATCACAGGCAAAACACTCTAGTGTGAAAGGGGCCTAAGTATCTTCTTCCCCATTTCCCTGGTTGTGGAGGTGTGTGAAGGAAGGGGTTTCAGGTCCAGGATGCTAGTTTGTCAGCAGAGACAGCCCTGACTGGCTGCCCCTGCCAAGTTTAGGCTAGCGTGTATGAGACTTAGGGTTGACTAAAAACGTAAAATAGGTGAACACTTTGGATATGCATGCACAAATGTGAACACATTTTCTCATGGGCTCAGGAAAATAAGTGAAACTAAACTGTGGGAGGAACACAGTAAGGGATGTAAAAAGGGAAATAGCAAAGGTTTCCTTAGGCAAAAAATGTGTGAAAGTCTCGTCTTACATAAATTTGGCAGGTTTGGGGCAAAAAGGCATTTTTGAAAATTGTCTGCTCCTTCATTGCAAAAGTGTGACAAATGGTTTTTTTTTGTGGTTTGTTTGTTTATTTTTTTGCTGCAGTTCACTGTAAAAGTACACACACAAGTACCATTAGTTTCACCTGTAAGGATTGTGCTTGATCCTGTTGGCGGCATTGTGGGGTAAAATCTCTGTACAGATGAGTTACTCGGTTGCTATGGGGCGGAGATGATTGCTTGCGAGATGATGGAGATGCACAGGTGTTTTGCCTCATGGGAAGGGTTTTTAAACCCTCTAACTTCGCTCACCACCGTAGTGGGTAAATGCATTGCAGCAAAACATGAGGAAAGGTTCAATAGTAATATTTATTGAGCTACAATCCTGTTATAATAAATAATTATCTAGGTTTGCAGAATCATAGTTACATTGTATTTGAGTAATTAGTGAGGACCAATATTCTTACCAAGTATTGTAGCATCACCCAGAGAAGATCAGGGGACCTCAGCGACCTTGGAAGGGAAATACCTGGCGACGGCATGTCAGCTTGTCCTTCGAGAGTCCCAACTCGAAAGTATTTTCCCTCCTTTATATAGACAGAATTCAATAACTGCGCAGGCGTAGAACATGTTTCATCAATGTGCCTGTGCAGATAAGGGTGCATGATCACCATTTGCTTGTATCAGTGCACCTGTGCAGACAAGACACATGACTGCGTGATCACAACGTGCTTTAGAAGCGTCACAGAACATGTCTGACTATTGTTGCTTATGTTAGAACTCCGCACAACATCTCATATTTTGACTAGTGTTGTAGATAGCAGCATTCTCATGGTCAGTTGGCCATGAGAATGAAAAAACATGTTTACTAAAATAACCACTAGTGTTGTGACTAGCAGCATTTCATGGTCAGTTTTCGATGGGAATGAACAAATGTGTTATTTTGAATCATAACTGCCAGTGTTGTAATGAACCATCATAGAACATTCAGTACCAAAAGAAGCTAACATATATACCGTGAACAGTAATGTCTTATCAATCAATCAATCAATCAATCAATCAATCAGACATTCATGTCACTTTTGTATCTCAATAGGCCAGGGAAAACGGCCTATTAGATGTCATATGAGATATAATTTTAACCATGAAAAGCTGAAGTATTTTTTTTCCAGTATTTCATACCAGAGGTACCTGTGTCCTAATAAAAATGTTTAGCAACTAACTAAAACCAACACTTTAAAAAAAGGTCACTGTCAAATCAATGGTAACACTTGGGGAAATTCCAGCAAAACCACAGGAATGTAAAAGAATTGTCTTGCATTGTCTACTTTTCAAAATGGTACCATTTATAGTAATCATTTGCTGTTCAGTCACATGCACAAGGTGAAAACCTTACAAGGCTTGAACCCCCAAAAATTCCTTCACAAATCTGATAAACTCCCTGGATCAATACCACCAGAAATTAACTAGAAATGTTACCCCCTTTTGAGTGCAGACGTACAATTTGCCATAACTACTTCCTTTGTTAAGATATTCCACATTTTAACCACTCTTACTGTAAAGAACCCTTTTCTAAATAGATGGAAAACATTTTTTTCCTCCAAATGCAGATCATAACGCAAGCCCAGGGACAAAAAGCTGATCTGCTAAGCTTTACAAATCTTTTTATTGATTTTTTAACATCTGAACAAAACAGACAAAACAAACACAGAGAACATTGTCCCCAATCATTGACAGTGAGCAAAAGGTACAGTTGTATAGGTTATACAGCTGCAGACTTAGATTGCGAGAAACAAGTACATATTGATAAAAGGCTCTATATAATACAGGTAAGCGTCCATGGAATGAATTAGAAAGCATTAGGCAAGCATGTATATAATAGAATCAGACATGTGACAACATTTGATGGAGCAAAACCAAACCCTTCATACCCGAAGATTACAAAGTGTCTAGAATATGTGGAGTAATCTACTGCTGATTCTGAGGTATCTATCCATTTCTTCCACACTTTGTCAAATTTAGCTGAAGATGTTAGTTTATACAGAGGGAGAGCATTGTTAATCAGTTTCTTCCATAGGTTGAGGGGGGGAGCTGAGGACTGTTTCCACTCAAGAGCGATCACTTTCTTGGCGTAAAAGAACAGCAGCCTAACCAGGGTTGTTTTGTGCTTACTCAGAGGCCAGTTATCTACCATGCCTAGTAAATAAGCCTTATATGAGGGTACCATAGAGATTCCTAACATATTATTCATAAAGAATGCTATCTCCTGCCAAAACGTTTGTATTATAGTACAATCCCAAACCATGTGCCGAAAGGTACCGGGACTATGTCCACATCTCCAGCACACATCGCTGGCACCCCTAGCGAATTTCGAAATTTTAACTGGGGTATAGTATACCTGGTGAAACCAGCGTAGTTGAATACGTTTATCCCTAGAGCATATAACTGTCCTCATGTAGGTTTCAGCAAAGTCCGCCCACTCTTCCCGTGTTATTTCCTCTCCCCAGTTTTCCCACAGTGCTCTAGACTTATTTAGACGGAGTGAGTACTTATAAGTGACGAGATTAGAGTAGAATTTAGAAATTAGTCCTGCATCATCTTTGGCTAGTAACCAGCTTTCTATGATGCCTGTAGTTAATTGTACTTGTAAGGATTTAAATTGGGATATAGCTGCATGCCTGATTTGAAAATACCTAAATTTAGAGCATCTGGGCAACTGAAATTCAGATACCATTTGGGACCATGTTTTAAATACACCACCCTGGTAAAGTTGATGTATGTATTTAACCCCTCTTTGGATCCAAAAATCAGCTCCGTCCATATTTGAGAATTCTGATAGACGCTGATTACACCACAGTGGGGAGCTAGGGGAACATTTATCAGTTTTTTCACCTACAACCTTCATGGATTTATAGAAGATCTTGAGGGAAGCCTTCAAGATTGTATTGTCCCCAGGAATAACTGTGTCACCCCTGTATATAACGTTACATAATGATTCATATGAAGTGGCTATATCAGCTTCAGTGTCAAGGGAGGCATCATCTCTGACACAGTGCAACCAGCGTCTAACATAAGTAAGTTGGGCAGCTAAATAATACATTTGGAAGTGCGGCAAGGCCAAGCCTCCCTGCCTGGTCAATTGGCATGCGCAAGGTATCTAGTTATAGTCTAGGTGACTTGCCTGCCCACAGAAAGCGTTGTACTAGAGCATTGATATTACGGAAGTAGGATTCATGAATCCAGCAGGGTGCCATTAACAGAATGTAAAGAAGTTTGGGAGCAATAATCATTTTGATTATATTCACTCTTCCGAGCAAGTCCAGGGGCAGCGTGGACCAACTTTTTTGTTTCCCTTCAATGTTGTGCAATACTGGAGCAAGGTTATATTTTATATAGTCTTCATTACGTCTTGAGATATTGATACCTAAATATTTAAATGAGGGAACAATTTGCAGAGGTTGATCGTGTAACATTGACTCAGGGGGCACTGGGTCTACGTGGAATAATATCGACTTTGTCCAGTTAACCTTTAATCCAGATACACTACCAAACATTTCGTAAACCTCCAGCACTCTCCGCAGCGAGGGACCTGGATTATCAAGATATAACAGGACATCGTCCGCGTATAAAGAGATTTTCTCATGTACTTTACTTATTATCCACCCACCAATACCTTGATCCTCCCGGATATATCCAGCCAAAGGCTCTATTGCTAGTGCAAAAAGAAGCGGCGACAGGGGGCAACCCTGCCGCGTGCCTCTGTTTATGGGAAACCGGTCGGAGAGTTGGTTGTTTACAATAACACGTGCCGAGGGATCAGTGTATAGAAGTTGTATCCACTTCTTAAAGGTGGTGCCGAACTGAAAGGCATCCAGTACTGTCCATAGGTATTGCCAGGAGACAGTGTCAAAAGCCTTGTTTGTATCAAGTGCTAAAAGGGTCCTAGATCCCAAATTACAATGTGAGTGCTGGAGGTTAACAAAAAGTCTTCTAAGATTCAATTTAGTGGATCTGGCAGGGATGAAGCCCGTTTGATCCTGAAATACCAATTTCCCAATTATTAATTTTAGGCGGTTTGCTAGAACCTTGGCGAGTATTTTCACATCCGAATTTAATAAAGATATGGGCCTATAGGAGTCGCAGGTGTCCGGGTCCTTACCTGGCTTCAGGAGGAGAGCAATATGTGCTTCCCTCATGGAGACAGGCAAACAACCAGAGTCGAATGCCCCATTAAAAGTTTTAAGTAGTGCCGGGGCAGATATTATTTTACTCTTCGAATACCACTCTGCCGGTATCCCGTCAGGTCCTGGAGTCTTGTTGGGTTTAAGATTATTTATGGCCAGTACAATTTCATCAAGAGCAAGTGGGGCATCTAGCAATAGTCTGTCTGCATCATTTATCACTGGCAGCTGGCAATCGCTTAAAAAATGAGATATACAGACCCTATCTGGGGCAGAGGGGCTCATGTACAGGTTACTATAGAATTCTTTAAATTCTCTCAAAATTTCTGTAGTAGTAGTATAGAATTCACAACCGTTAGCAGAAAGAATTCTGGGGATTGCAATAGAAGGAGATTGAGTTCTTACTAAATTAGCTAGAATTTTGCTAGACTTATTGCCCCATTCGAACAATTTTTGATGACCTATACATTCTTTACGTTTTGCTCTATTTAGTAATTTCAGCTCATGAGCTCGTCTAGCCCCAACCCAAGCCCGATAACTTTCCGTTGAGCGAGATAGTTCAAAGGTTTTCCTTGCTGCCAGCATCGATGCTTCAGTAGAGTTTATGTAAGCTTCATCATTTTTAAGTATGATCCCCTTTATGTGCCCAAAGTGACCCCACAGAGTGGCCTTCGAAGCATCCCATACTATATCCATAGAGGTAGATCCCTGATTCAGATGCCAATATTCCGCCATTTGAGTTTTACAGTGCTCTAGTACTGTTTGATCTTGCAGCCAGTTAGCACCTAGTCTCATACCCCTAATCCCAGGACCTGAGCAAGCTTGTAGCGTACCAATCAAAGGAGAGTGATCTGAGATTCCATGTGGCAGGTAGTTAACACTATTAATTTTATAGAGTAGATCGCATGTGCCAAGCATCATATCTATTCGTGACATGGATCTAGAGGGGTCTGAGAAACAAGAGAAGGTGGTTTTATTTGGGTTACTCCAGCGCCATATATCCTGGAGACCGTGTTTCTGAACCCAGTCTTTAAAAGAGCTATAACCCCTCTGTTCACCAAGACTGGATTTGTCTAAGGTGGGGTCAAGAATATTATTAAAGTCCCCACATAGGAGAATAGGAGCAGGGGGCATATCATAAATATGCGAGAACATTTTTTCCAAGACAGAGATATGAAATGGAGGGGGAACATATACAGATACAATTGTCAGCATGCGGCCCTCCATGGATCTGCTAAGCTTTAATATTTACCTCTGATGTATTTATAGATATTAATTAGATCTCCACTAAGGCATATTTTTTTCAAGACTAATTAAAGGAGAACTGTAGTGAGGGGTATAAAGAGGCTGCCATATTGGATTCCTTTTAAGCAATACCAGTTGCCTGGCTATCCTGCTGATCCTCTGACTCTAATACATTTTGCCCTAGACCCTGAACAAGCATGCAGCAGATCAGGCATTTCTGACATTTTTGTCAGATCTGACAATATTAGCTGCATGCTTGTTTCTGGTGTGATTCTGCAGGCAGATAGCTCAGCAGGGCTGCCAGGTAACTGGTATTGCTTAAAAGGAAATCAATATGGCAGCCTCTATATACCTCTCACTACAGTTCTCCTTTAAGCCCATTTTATCTGACCTTTTCCTGGTAAGTGAGATCTTCCATCCCTGCCTGTAATCAATTTTGTGGCTCATCTCTGTAACTGCTCCAAAACTCCAATGTCCCTCGTGGAATGTGATGCCCAGAATTGTATTCATTATTCCAGATGCAGCCTTACAAGAGAGCTAAACAGAGGCGATATTAATCTAGCATTCCAAGTTGATATTTCCTTTTTTATGCATCCCTAAACTATATTTGTTTTAGCTGCAGCCACTTGCCATTAAATATGATTATTTAACTTGTCAACCAGTACTCCTATGTTTTATTTCCACGTTTGATGCCCCCATCTGTATCCCCTTTAGTATGGTGCTAGACTATTGGTGCAACCAAGATGCATGACTTTACATCATTTAATTCCATTTGCTATTTACTTACATGTATAGCCATCATATCCAGATCCTTCTGCAATATGTTACTATCTTCCTGTCTGGTGATAATTTTGCATAACTTTGAATAATACTGGGAATAATAAATTGAATAATACCAACTGTGTGACCCCACTGCTAGAAGTCTCCCATTTTAAATATGATCCATTGAGCACAATGTTTTGCTTTCAGTCCAATGACCTGGATGTCCTTATGATCTGTGTGCTTTAGTAGTGGTCAAGTCAAGCACCTTAAAGAGGAACTCCAGTAAAAATAATATAATAAAAAGTGCTTCATTTTTACAATAATTATGTATAAATGATTTAGTGAGTGTTTGCCCATTGTAAAATATTTTAAATCCCTGATTTATATTCTGACATTTATCACATGGTGACATTTTTACTGCTGGCAAGTGATGTAGCTGCTGCTTGCTGTTTTGGCAGTTGGAAACAGCTGTAACAGCTATTTCCCACAATGCAACAGGGTTCACAGACAGGAAACTGCCAAGAGTACGTACTCAGAATTTCTTTGTGGGAGGGGTTTCACTACAATATCAGCCATACAGCGCCCCCTGATGGTCTGTTTGTGAAAAGGAATAGATTTCTAGATGTAAAAGGGGGTATCAGCTACTGATTGGGATAAAGTTCAAATCTTGGTCGGAGTTTCTCTTTAAACAAGAATGCAGCTAGTGTGGTCACACCCTAATCAGAGCAACTGATCGACATACTCGGTCTGTGTCAGTGACATAAAATCAACAGAATAGTCAAAAATTGGCAATGTTTAAAAAGCTATAAAAACGGTAGCCCCCAATTGCTTCTTACTACAAAACAAAACAAAACAAAACAAAAAAACAACAACAAACAAACAAACAAAAACGGTGGAAGTTGTTGTTTTCTAACTATTATTTTCTGAAACAAGGTCAACCCTAAAAAGACACTTGTAAGAGAACATATGTTAAAAAGGAAAGTTATTATAAAGTTTTGCCAAATATGCCGCTGCTCTGGAAGACCATTTCCTACTTTCATTTCCAAGTCTTCCTATTTAGAATGGAGGATTTTCCTCTATTCAGCAACACCTGGAAGCAGCATGTTTTTATTAGACTAATGCAGATAATGTCATGTCTCAGTGAAAGAAATATGTATAGAGCGAGTAGTGTGAGGACTGAGGGGAACACACTGATAATTTATGTTTAATAGAAGTATATGAACAATAGGAGACTTTAAACAATTCAGCTTCTAGTTGATTACAACAGCTACTTTCCAGTGCGGGGGATAATATATTGCTCCACAGAATATGGATAATGCCTTACTTTAAGACTGCCTGTGACCACTGTACTATAAATCATATTGAATGACTGCCTGAATAATTGAACCAGCTGAATGTCTTGTTTGTAACTGATATTACTACTGCACTCTGAAGACATAGGCGCTCTCTAAAGATTAGATAAGACAAGGAGAGAGTGTTTTATTTCTATTGGGTCACTGTTCCCACATTCCTCTAATCACATTGAATGAGAATTATAGCGGAAGGAATGGATATGAATATGCACAAGTGCATTTTGGGTTCATTTTCTTGGCGACCTTGAGAATTCAGCTAAATCATCCTTAGAATTATAAATTCCCAGTCCAAAGTATGGAATTAAGGATGTATGAAAGGACTGCATGCCGTTGGAGAAGATTAAATAAACATTCATGGCTTTCCAAAAGAGTTTACAGCACAAAATTAAATTACATGAACCAATCACATCTATTTGGCATTTCGTTTCCTGAAAATTAAACAGGACTGTTTGTACAAGTGAGTTCTATTGATCAAGTCATTAAGCTGATAGAAAGCTTTTTATGAAGGGAATCTCCCATCTGAATTTATTGACAAGTCAAATGACAGTTGTATATCGTAAGCAATAATATAGGAATGAGGAAGAGGGGCAGTGATACTAGTGAGCATAAAATGAGAAAAACAGCTTATATTGTGCCATATATATATATATATATATATATATATATATATATATAATGTACTGCAGTTATTTTTTGTTGACTGAATTCATTATTGATTATTACGTTAACTAGTTAATTTAAAAAAATTACAAATTTTTAGCAAGTAACAATAATGCTACAATTGAACTATATACTGTAATGACAGTATCTAGAAAAATGATTACTTCGCCTGCTGCAAGGATACTAATTCCATGCTGATGGAGACAGAGGGAGGCACTGGAGGCATGGGGGGGGGGGGGGGAAGGCGCACAGTGTTCTGACTTACATACAGCACTGTATTGCATTGTCTGTTGTGGAGATATTAAGTACATGTTACCAGTGGCATAACTAGAGGCGGCCCAGATCTATGGATGGCCGCAACTACTACTTCACTTCCTCGGATAAAGGGGTCCAAGCTTCAGATCAGGTGTTTTTTGTAGCTACACTTGTTATGGGTGTGAAGATCATGATGGCCACAATTGTTTTATGACCCTTGAGAGATGGCTCCTAAGGCTGTGAAGGGCACCAAGGGGAGGCAAGGGAAGGGGAGTGAACATTGGGGGGGCATTGAAGTTTTGCTGAGGGCCCCATGATTTGTAGCAATGCCACTGCATGCTACATGCTAGATACAACTGTCAGGAACCGACCCCATGGCAAGCCTGCAGAGACGGTTCCCAACTGGGGGTTTGACCAGATCGCGAGGGGAAGTAGCCTTATTCAAGCTAACACAAGGCTGTCACCCCTCAGAAACACTTCTCACTGCCACCACTAGCTGCTGCTAGACACTCCAACAATTCCCAATCTGCTGTCGAGTGGCCTGCACTCAGTCCAGCAATTTCGTATTTGGGTCATCTTTGCGATTTAGGCCAAATACGGGAACGCCACACACACAATACAATCACACAGTAGCAAGGCACAATCAGGCACTGAACTTGTAACGCAAATTACACTGCAGTCTCTTCCCAGACTTTGAGTTTTTGCTAGTACATCAGAAGTCAAGCTTATTAAATAAATATTTAATATTCCAGAAAAAAAGTGGAACAGTGCAGAAACAGGAAAACTGTATACTTACCTTTCAGCAGTTTTCCTTTCCTGGTGCAACTCCATGACAGCATACAAATGGGCAGTTCCTCCTCCCATCTGCCCTACAGGACCTCCCTGAAGCTTTTAAATGTATCCCCCTCCCATATCCCAGCATTCTTTAACTTTGAACACCGAGACGGCCCAGGGTGGGTTCGTATGCTGTCATGGAGTTGCACCAGGAAAGGAAAACTGCTGAAAGGTAAGTATACAGTTTTCCTGTTTCCCTGGTGCCTCCATGACATCATACAAATGGGCCTTAACTAGCATACGAACAAAAAATGGGAGGGAAAACACTTATGATGCTGACCACACTTTAATATGAAATCAAAATTATTCCACTTTTTTTTTTTTTTAACCATTATTCACACCAAAATTAACAGTTGAGAGAGCCCCCGGCTCTATTTTATAATGTGAAATAAAAGTATTACTGGTAGCCCAATTGGCCGCCTTGCAAATTGTCTCAATAGACACTTGTCCATAAGCTGCCCACGAGGTAGACATCCCTCTAGTGGAGTGTGCTGATATTACCTGCTGAATCTCAAGTTCAAGAACCCTGTAGGCTCTTTGAATAACTGTCACTACCCATCTAGCAATAGTTCTAGTAGCAACTGCCTGACCCTTCCTCTGTCCAGAAGTTACCACAAACAATCTTTCAGTCTTTCTGAAGGACTTAGTTCTTTGAATATACTCTTTCAGAGTGGACACCGGATCCAAGGGATGTAAACAAACTGAATCTTCAGGGTCTTTAAACTCAGGTAAAGCCCACTCCTGATTGAAGTGTTTTGCTGTTGATTCCTTAGGTATAAAAGCTTGCACAGGATAAAGGATTACTCTATCTCTGAAAAATACTGTGAAAGGTTCCTCTGAACTAAGAGCTTGCAACTCTGACATTCTTCTCCCAGACACTATGGATATAAGGAAGGCAGTTTTCAAGGTTAGATTTGTTATAGAACAGTCCTGCAACGGAAAGAAGGGTTTAGTAGAAAGAAACTTCAAGACTAATGGCAAGTCCCATTTTGGAAATCTTGGTACTCTGGGAGGCCTGATTTTCAATATTGCTTTAAAGAATTGCCTAACCATTGGTTCCTCGGCCCAAGAACCACCAAGAATCGCTGACAGAGCAGACACTTGCCCTTTAAGAGTACTGTATGCCAGTCCCATCTTTACTACTTTATCAAGGAACAGCAATATTTCTCCCACTTCTAGTTGAAATGGATCAAACTTCTGTGCTTTAGCAAATTCAGCGAATTTTTGCCACACTCTATTGTATGATGACATTGTAGTAGCTTTTCTTGCTGCCAACAAGGTAGAAACTACCTGTTGGGGACACCCAGATCTTAAGAGCCTATCCCTTTCAACCTCCAGTCCATGAGTCGTAGTCTTTGTGGATTTGGATGAGCAAATCCTCTCCGCAGAAGATGATCTATCCTGCAAGGCAAAGGCAGAGGTAGTTCCAGGGCTAATAACTTCAGGAGAAGAAACCATGGTCTCTTGGGCCAGTAAGGGATGACTGCTAAAACTACTGCCTTCACCCTTTTCAATTTCACCAGAAATTTGTGGATTAGAGGGACTGGGGGGTATGCGTAGGCCAGGCTAAAGTCCCATACCCGGCATAGGGCATCTACTGCCAAGGCATTCTTCGTCGGGTACCTCAAAAAGAAGAGTTTTTCCTTGTTGTTGTAACTGGATGCAAAGAGATCTACTTGGGGGCACCCCCATCTCTCCAGTATCATGTTGTAAACCTCCTGATTTAGAGACCACTTGTCTATCATCACTTGTGACAGAAGATCTGCTTGACCATTCTGGTGTCCTAGGAGATACACTGCTGTTAAATTTGCCAGATGTTTCTGAGCTAATGTCATGATTGGAAAGACTTCTTTCAAGAGCTCCCAACTGTGAGTTCCCCCTTGCTTTGCTATATAAGCTACGGCTGCACAATTGTCCATTCGAAGCATAACCGACTGACCCTTCAATCCCAGAAGGAAGGCTAATAGAGCTTGCAAGGCCGCCCTCAGCTCCAGAGTATTGGAGATCAGACGAACAGTAGCGAATTCCCATTTTCCTTGTATTGCATGATCTCCCCAGACTGCATCCCAGCCTGATTGACTGGCGTCTGTTATGACATTCCAATCTGGTGTTTCCAGTGCGTGACAGTTGTACAGATTCTGTTGACTGGACCATCAATGAAGACTGGACTTTATGTAGGGCGACAGAACAATCTGCTGACTCAGATCCTTGAGAACCCACTGACGCAACAACCCCCACTGGAGGGGCTGCATGTTCCAGTGTGCCCACTTTATTAGTGGAATTGTTGAAACCATAGACTGTAGAACTTCTAAGACTTGCCTGCGTTCTAACATCTGTCTGGACTGAGCTAGAAGAAGGATATCGTGCAGGATACGAATTCCTTCTTCTCTCAATCGAGCAATAATTGGGAGAAGAACTTTTGAGAAAGTCCTGGGCGAAATACACAGCCCGAAGGGTAGGCATGTAAATTGCAGGTGGAGATGACCCACCACAAAACGTAAATAGACTTAAAATGAAGGATGGACGGGCATCCCGTCAAAACGACTTCTGACTTTGCCCAGAAGACTGAGAACTCTTATGCTTATCAAGTTTCAAAAAGTTAGACTGTGTCCCCTTCCAATCTCTCCTAAAAGGTCTACCAGGCTTATAGCTTTTAGCATCTCTAAAAACGTTTATTATGTTGTCTTCTACTTGGATTGAATCTTTGTATAACAAAATTTTCTATCCTGAGGGATAAGACCGGACTTGCCCCCTGTTACACGAGAAACTGCCTTGTCTATCTTAGGACCGAACAAATTCTCTCCATCATATGGAATCTTAGTCCAGGATTGTTTGGACGATGGATCTGCTGCCCAGGGTTTGAGCCAAAGCGCTCTCTTCGCCATAGTCGAGAACAACATTGCTCTGCCAACACACCTCAATGTTTCTACTGCCACTTCTCCTATAAAATCGGCAGCCAATTTTAACTCATCAAGAGCAGCTATTATCAACTTGTGATCCATATTCCTTGTAACAGCAGTCTCAATATTACTAGTCCATACTTTGCAAGCCTTGGCTACTGAGGATAAAGCAATGACTGGTTTAGCAGCTTCTCCAGCTGCCAGGTATGTTCTTTTAAGTTCCATGTCTGTCGATCCATAAGGTCCCTAAAAGGGACAGCATCCTCCAAAGGCAAGGTTACATTTCTAGCTAACTTCATGATAGAGGCTTCAAACATTTGAGCATCCTGTTCAGACATAGGATATAATTTCTTAAGTCGATTTTTCAAAGACGGTTTCTTAACTGGATTCAGCCATTCCTGCAACACAATGTCTTTTATCTCCTCCATCAGGGGGAAAGACAGTATCTTCTTATTTAAATGTTTATAATATCTCCTTCTTTTAGACTTAGAGGGAACATCATCCTCATCCTCCCACTGCAGTGCTTGTTTAACCTGGTGAACAAAAGACTTCGCTAAGGCAAAATCAAAACCAGTTTCATCATCAGAAAACTCAGAATCATCTGAAGCAGAAGTATGATCAGACTGATTCGCTGCAGAAGGACCTGCCACTGCCTCCTGAGCATGCTCCAACATTGGCTGACTGATTACTTGGCCAGCTTTATTTGCATTCTCCAAATATTCCTTAGAGATATCTTCTAAACAGTTCTCACAAATCATCTTTCCAGGTAATCTAGGTTTCCCACAAACCCAGCACTGTCCATCTCCTGGTCTATCAGGACAATTAGGAGGCAGATTAGTAGAAACTGCAGAAGGTTGTGATACTCCCAGCAAATCTGGGGACATAGTTTTAGGCTGCACACTTGGAGATCTGCTCCTGGATCTGTCAGATGCATTTGAATGTTTAGAAATAGATCTTCTAGCTCTGTCTGGATTTTCATGCTTAGAAAGCTTGCTATGATCTTCCTTTCTATGGGAACCTTGCTTCTCCCCTTTGCCAGCAGAGGATGAACTAGAAATAAACACATAAAAACCCAATCAGAATCACTTGTCTTCACTAAGACATAATGCCTCTTTTCTGCAATACTCACCACCCTTACCTCTTAGATTTGTGGTGTTCTTTATTAGAAGAGGGCCCCATAGTAGCATGGAAGCTGCAAGATAGAGCACAGCCTATTAGGTAGTGCTCAGGAGACAGAGCTCCTTACACAAAAATATAACAGCAACTGAATACAGACAAAGCATCCCTTGCCTGCAGAGCTAATCACCATAAAACAGCAATAAATGAATGACAAGATCTTTAAAACACAGTTACTTACTGTGCAGGAGAGGATCTGTGTGAATCCAGCATCCATCGGCTTCCAAACAGCTACAAACTCAGTGGGCTGGGCTGCAGTTTAAATCAGCATCAGGTCCGCCCATATCCAAGATGGCCACCGCCACACATTGCCCACAGTGTGACACAGCTGCTCTTCCAGCCCTGATTGGCTACAGCAGCCTGGCTGCCAAATAGCCACTCCCCACTGCACACAGCACTAGGTGCAGAGAACAATTAGGCTGATAAGGCACAATGAAGCCGTGGATGTAAAGCAAATCCCTAATTAGGGATACAATGCGACTCCGGGAACACCAAAAGGAGTCTTCCTGCCTTATAGATACATTTAGTACCCGAAGGACAGGAACTCTAGCCAGGAGAGGCATTACAGAACCGGGCTAGTATGCTACCATGTAGCAGGTAAGGGAAGCATCCAGGGAACCTGTCTGGCCGGCGAGGACACAAAAAAGAATGCTGGGATATGGGAGGGGGATACATTTAAAAGCTTCAGGGAGGTCCTGTAGGGCAGATGGGAGGAGGAACTGCCCATTTGTTTGATGTCATGGAGGCACCAGGGAAAGTAATATATACAAAAGTGTTACAAAAACAAGGTAAAAATTACAAAGACACACAACAAGACAGTTTTCTCCTAAACAAAATAAAAACGGGAATAAAATGTTACCGGCATACAGATCAGAGCGTTGTTTGCGAGGAGCACACGGTCGCTGGTCAGAAACCAGGATCGTCCTAGCGTCTTTGCTATCTCCAAGGAACTACCAGTTGTGAAGGTCCTCCATGGACTTTTATAGCAAGCAGAGTATCCCCAGGGTACACGTCTAGATATAATTAAATTTCCCCAGAAGGTTTTCACAGAACGCATGTCATATCCTTGCTGGCTGTGATATGCAAACTTCAAAGGTTCCTGTTTTAGCTTCCAACTTTCTAGACTCAGTTAGTTCGGATTGTATATTGGGTCAACAGGGCTGTTTACATGCACACACAGTTCAAAGCAATGCAACACCTTTTCAGCAGATTCAGTACAAAAGAGGGGACTGTTATATAATTACTTGTTTCCTTGCAGGAGGCCGCAGTGTCCAGTGGAAACTGAATGCAAATGTACTTTACACGGCCATACAGACAATCAAATTAGCAGCTTCCTTCAGCCAGGTGACAATTATACCCCAAAAGCCAGACAGCTTCTGAACATACATACACATCTGAAATAGTACACAGCAGACAAAAAATGAAAAATATGGCTTCTGTACTATATGCAATATCACCAATGGCTCACTAACAACTACTTAGTGAGGTTGAGCTAGCGGAGAACCTAACCAGAGAGTGATAACTGGGTTTGTCCACAGATGAACTGCTCAGATTTTGTGCAAACAAAAAATTGAATTTGTTACTCCCCCAATAGTGTACTGCTGCAAGTAAGCATGTTTCAAATCATCTGCCGGGTCTATGTACTCATATCTGACTACATAATAAAACATAAATGATGATATAAAATTACAAAATGGCTTGGGTTAAGCTGATAGGTGTCATGGTTTACAAACGTTCATGTTGCCCATGCATGGTAATATCATTTTTTTGTGTTAAAACTGATTGATGTTATAAAGCTCTTATCAAGCTCTTGAAAAGAAACCCATAACATAAATGCAAATATATCATCTTTAGAAATAGTCTAAGCTAAATGTGCATCACAGGAGCTTATGCTGTTGGTACATCACATCATTCTCATAAAGATATTTTTTTAATGATTTTTTTTAATAATGCTATTAATTATAATATTCCCCTCTATGATGCAATACCAATACACTGTTCAGAAATCATAATACGCCTTTAAAAGTTAGAATACCCTCATCAAGAATGCAGTTACTTCATTGAGTAGCCTTGCCTTTAAATTGAAAATGCACAAATAGTAAAAGAAGATGGCAACACAATAATCAGAAAGTAGTTGGTAAGCATGATGTCTTATACTACGTCTTGCCTCGTAAAATGCTCCTAGCAGTGTTCTGACACACTATGCTTAGCTCAGTGTATATCTATCCATAAAGGAGCTCAAAACACCTAAGCCTCCCCCCTGTTGTCTACCTAACATGTGACACAAAAGGTGTGACTAGGCAGAGATAATAGTCAACCACACAAATGCAGAGCCTAAAGGAAGCAGATTTCCCAGTAATGCATTACAAAGTATCAATAACACTTCTGTGGGATACAGTGACCAGTGATGTCACTTCCTACAGAGGAGTGACTCCACATTATTTAATTAGAACATTCAGAAAAAAGGCTGAATAATTCAATGCAAGTTGAAAAGTGGGGACAAAACCAGCCCCAAGTGCTTCAGGGCCCCATAGCAGCTGCTATGCTCCTATGACTTTTCTAAGCTCCTATTTGTTTTCTCTGTCATTAAAAGTAAGTTGAGAGCTGGCATTTTTAAATATGTTTTTAGATTTATAAACTTGAGTATTATCTGACTCTGGGGGCTAAACTACTCAGAAAGAGTGGTATACTATTGCCCATCGAATTTCCCTCTGGGATGGCTTATTTTCTATGTTTCACTTTTGACACACTGACCAATGTGCAATTAACTTTTTCTCCTGAGTTTTGGCCTAGGTGATATTTCACACCTTGCCAGTAAAATGCCTCTTAAATCATCAGCAAGCAAGAAAATAATAGTACTTTTTCATCTACTTTTTGATACATTTTCAGTTGAAAAGTGACGAAAAGTTATTTTAAAAAGAAGATGAAAAATTATCTCCTAGGAGAAAACTCAGGAGAAAAAGTTAATTGCATATGGGCCACTGAGCATGCCCAGGAGGATGCTTTAAAATATGACAGATCTTTACATTGCACTGCCTGGGCTTAACAAGAGGTGGCAGGTGTTAGCCTTTGTGTAACTTTACCAAGGAAACTGAATAATACATCATATTGATTTTGGGTCTCTTAATCACAGTCGCAGAAAACAAAAAAGAAAACATATTTGCCCTTACATGTCTGTTCCACAACGTTGTAATAATTTCAGAAACTTTACAATAATAACTAATTTACTTTAAAGTAGAATAGAAAATGGGGTTTGTGTTTGGAAGAAGGGATAGGGAAGACAGTTGTCATAGTAACAACAGCCAACATCCTTATTTTACTGAGGGGATATTTTTTCCTCAGGGGATACCAGCAGCTGATCCTTAGAGATTCAGTGGCCAGGATACATAGCTGAGCAGGGTTGCAAAAAAATCCAAATATCAAGTACATATTTATTTTCTAGCAAGGGAAATGGAAAGAAGAAACACCTGTTGATTGCATATGCTTGTCCTCAATTATGTTTGTTTATTGATGTTATTCTGGAAGATGCAAACATGGTACCTGGAAATAAAGTACAGGGTATGAAGCAGCGCTGCTGTCCAAAGTCCTGTGTGCACTGTATCCTGACAATATAGCTGTGACAAGACACCTGTAACATCTGTTATGAAATCTTTATCCATTTGTCCATAAATAACTAACCCTCTCTTATGTACTCAATTAGCCCTGTTCTTTAAAAAAATGACATTTTTTGCGGTGACTTAACTTTAAACTTTTAACTCCATATTTTCTTTTTTTTGCTTATAAGAGGTTTTATTCTTGATTTTGTAGCAAGCACAGTGCATTAAAAGTAGTCCTTCCTTACTAAATATAAAGCATAAGATCAGATTTGCTTGTCTATCTATTTTTTTATTATCTCAATAAATTGTTGCTCCATAATGTAATATTCTGAAACTGAGGCTGTTTTGCTGTGACATGTAGTGACTTTTTATTTGACATAAAGCAAAAAGATCGAACTTTGTGCATTTGATGTCTTCCATATGTAATTTTCAAGCATTTTACTGACATCACTCAAACCTGTGATTTACAGTACCTATTTTAAACACCCATTAAAGATGTTTTGTATTTATTTCAGTACCTAATTATGAACATACATTTTTTACATGTCATAATAGACCATCTCATTAAGTATTATCAAATGAATCCTGACAGCATTTCAGCTGTCATTTCATTCTTGCCTGGCTTGAGGTCTAAGCAGAGACCTGCATGCAGCATGCATCCACTTATTATCCACACCAGAGCACTGTTAGGCCAAATAAACATTTCTACAGCCCATTTTCTCTGCAGCTATATTAGACATCACAAGTAAGGAGATACCTCTTAACTCTGCTTCCAAGTTCATACTACTGTCAGCAGTAGGAGAGAGATGCCTTCAAAGGAGAAGTGTCAAAGCTGTCAATTACAGTGGTAAATTGAAATAAACCTCCAATAAGGAGGGCTATAGCTGAAGTTGTCCAGCTCTGTTACCCACTGCATCACTTGGGTAAGTCCACAAATATAGTCAAGCTCAGCAATGGTACAGTGGTTGAATGGAGTAGATTAAAGAGGATGGGCCAAGGACTCAGAAATCAGGGTAGAAACCTGCAACATGGCGCCAGTCTGCAAAGGAGCGGGGAGTGAAGATGGGGATCTTGGAGAAGAATCCATAGAGGTGTCCAAAGAACTCTGTTCCCATATGCAGTCGGCATGCTCCTCTTTGCAAGGTCCTCACGCTCAACCCACCCATTGCTTACAGCTGTAGTAGCTGCTAAACAGAGCTGCAGTGGGGGCCACACTTTCAAGATATCTTTCTGCTCATTTCCAATTTCCATTTCCTATAGCTAGCGGGTAGGCATTAGATAATTTTAGGGGGAAAGCTTCACACTGTTTTATTTTTATATTTTATATTTTCCTTCGAGGTGTTCAGCGCCCTGGTAACTTCCTGTCATATGGTAACTGAGCCAGAATGCTCAGAAAAGGCACAGGAAGTAAAGAATGGTGCTAAGTTATGATGCAGTAAACTATGATACCCAGTAGCAAAGAATGTGCTGAAGTACAGACTAGGCTTACAGCTTTATTGATAAATCACCCATTTAAATGATCAAATTTACAGTTTGTTTGTTGACCAGTGGGAGAGGAAGGCTATATTCCACCTTTGATGGCAATCTATTTATGGAAGGGGTTTTGCAGTAAAATAAAAGTTTAGTAAGGCTGGCACTTATGATATAGCAACAGTAACAATAGTTTTCACTTGTGTATGAATAAAAATACAAAAAAGTAATACAAATAAATACCTTACAGTTACCTTAAAAAAAACTATTTGAAAATTATAACTGACAAATATTATCAAAAGCAAATGAGCAAAAAAGTATTTTAAAGGTGGCCACTAATGATCAAATTTCTAGCAAAAAAAATCATTCGAGCGATCAGATAATTCTGATTGAAAGAAAAATTGTTCACTACACCATCAATGAAACAATCTTTGCTTCCTATCTATCATAACCAACAAGAAAATCCACATTTTGATTTGACAAAAATCCAATCGGACGTCTATTTTTATAATCGTTTGTAACCCATTGTGCCCATCAACAGAGATTATTTAAAACCAATCAGATCAGAATTTCTGATCGCTCAAACAATTTTTCGCTATAAATTGGGCAGTGGCCACGTTTAGAGAGATCAGAAATTCTGATAGGAAGTGAAATCGTTCATTACACCATCAACGAACCAATCTTTGTTTCCTATCTATCACATCCAACAAGAAAATCCAAATTTTGGTTAGACGAAAATTCAATCGGACGATTGTTTTTATAATTGTTCGTAATCGATTGTGCCCATCAACAGAGATTATTTACAACCAATCTGATCAGAATTGCTGATCGCTCTAACAATTTTTCGCTAGAAATTGGACCATTAATGGCCACCTTTACTTGTGAAATTGACTGATGGCACACCTGACTTACCCGTCCTGCAGTAATCCTCCCTGTAAATGGGAGTATGTCAATTGCCTAAATGAAAATGCAGGTGGAATCTTATGGAAATAAACATGGTGCAGACAGGCTGAGAAATGACTAATACACAGGAAGTAGGGAAATTGCAATGGATTTTGAAATGTCTATGTTTAATATACTGATGGGAAGATAATACAGTGAAAATAACCATGATCCAGGCAGGGTGCAGTGGTGACAGTGATGGGTTAAATGGATGAAGAAATTGGTATCAAATTCACTTAATTCCAACTGGTTATTAATAATTTTTTATGAAAATGAAGATGAAGACAGCCCAGGAATAATACAGTCTACATGGTTACAGTTTTAAAACAATATAAAGCATATGATTGCAAATAGCAAATTTAGGTGTCATCAGAACTTCAATTTTATAATCTAAAATCCAGTTTAAATGTATACTTTGGACTAATTTGACTAAAATTAATTTAAGTTTATAGAAAAGTTAGAATTGTGGTATTTTTTGAGGAAAACACGTTATTATGTTGAGTTATAGCATAAATATGCAAAGAGCGAGATCTCTATTAAAATGTCATGTTTAATAAAACATTCATTTTCAGTGTTGAAGATAAGTAAAAAGATAGCGTGTAACAAAATTAAATGTAAGCAACAAATAAATTGTATTTAGTGTAACAACAAAGGAATCTGACAAAGACATGTCCCTCTGACAAAATATTATGAACAAATGTTTTATATAGATAGCGGGTATCACAAAAATATAAATATTTTTTTAATTGGTGCTAGGAAAGTCAGGCCAACTGTTGCTAAACCTCAAGCGTTCACCGAAATTAAGTATTTTAATGTATTGCTTTAAGTGCTATACGTTTTCAGATGTATTGTTTAAATGTAGTTATTTCACAGGGTTCTGAAAAATATGGGTACAAGTTTACAAAAGTAACACGACTCTTGGTAAATCTCCATGTCTTGTGGAACGCTATACTTTTTGAAATCCCTGTTAAAACTATCTCATTCTTTTAACTTCATTCTAATTTCTTTTCCCCAGGATGTAATAATGCCCACCAATAAATGTCCACCCATTTACAATACAGCTAAAGTGAGAGGGATATGGAGGCTGAGATATTTATTTCCTTTTAAACAAAACACATAACCTGTCTGTCCTGCGGATTCTCGGCCTCTAATACTTATAGCCTACTTGTTTCAGGTATGTGATTCAGACACTACTAATGCCAGAAATATCTGTAGGATGCCTGGTAACTAGTATAATTTAAAAGGAAATATGTATGCCAGCCTCCATATACCACTCACTTCAGGTGACCTTTAAATCAAACCCATGATGCAGTACTGCTACATCCTAATCTTGAATTACTCTTCCTCTGCACCAGATAACCAAGGCCAATGAACATTATTTACTTGTCACACCCCATGCCCTTCTTAATAATATGTTCTTTTTTATATGTTCTTTTTAATTGTTCTTTTTAATAGTATCAACAATAATAGTCAAATTAGAGTATAGAGGTAATACAATTTATAGGTCCACTATAATCATTTTGAGCTGCAGCATAGAATATAATTTACTTTGTATGGTTTTGAAGAAAATATTTTCATTGTGTCTTTGTAGGTTGTTCTAGGCATCTTCCAATTTTCTCCTTCTTCAGTGAATATGCAGTTTGCTGAAATGTGTATAGACTGAGGGACACAATGCAAAAATGCAAAAAAATACAGGTGGTCATACATGCTCCCTCTAGATCTGATGATGTTGTCATGCCTTTATTGACACTAGACACCTATTGTGACATCTCCTCCATGCTCCCTTTGGCATAGGCATAAACACAAATGACCTACTTGTAAACTGATCGATCCTTGGGAAAAGAAACATTGAAGTAATGTACTAATAACAAATAATAAGGTACTAATAACACAATATGAAAAAACAGACTTTCCCAGTACTACATCTGTGAGCAAGGGACAGTATGTTACAGCTACGTATAAAAAGATCTACACTTTCAGTTTCATAGATGTGTAAATATAGAAACCATATGTCAATGTTACTTTATGTCATGCACATCTACTCTACAGAAATTCCAACAGTGGAATAAGGATAGGGCCTAATTTAGTCATTTAGTCTACAAGGTAGAATATTTGAGGATGTCGAATATCCTGTAAACCTGTCCTGAAATTATTTAAAATAGTGTCTGCTATTGGCTGTCAAAAGTTTGCAACTTTAACTTAAAGAGAAACTCCGACCAAGAATTGAACTTTATCCCAATCAGTAGCTGATGCCCCCTTTTACATGAGAAATCTATTCCTTTTCACAAACAGACCATCAGGGGGCGCTGTATGGCTGATATTGTGGTGAAACCCCTCCCACAAAGAAATTCTGAGTACGTACTCTTGGCAGTTTCCTGTCTGTGAATCCTGTTGCATTGTGGGAAATAGCTATTTAGTAAAAATGTCACCATGTGATAAATGTCAGAATATAAATAATTAAAATATTTTACAATGGGCAAACACTGACTAAATCATTTATACATAATCATTGTAAAACCGAAGCACTTTTTTTATTACATTATTTTCATTGGAGTTTTTCTTTAAGTCATTTTGCACAGATTGAAGAAATGTCAGTAAAAGAACGGTTTTGCTGCTATAGTCACACTCAAATCTAGAACTTTTTTCAGAAACCCATGGCAGCCAAGTTTGTGCTGCAGGTGTGTACACACAATGGCTAAACTTTCACCAATCTAAACTGTGGCCTGATATCACTCAGGTGATGAATGCAAACTATTACCGCTTGAAAAGTATAGGCCATTCTAGTTGTGCCATTTATGTATATTTTTCAGCTCAGAATAACTGTAGTAAATCAAAATAAAAGTATTTGGGGTTGTGTAGATGGATTTTTGACTTCAGTGCAGCTGTCCTTTTAACATTGCAGTCTACCTGTGGTCGACCTGAAGTCAATCTGTATTGAAACTAGAGTGAGTGAAGCAGAACTGCAGGTTGGTTGAAGTTTCACTGCAGTTTGAAGTCATTTACTTATTTTTTTCTGGTTTACACAAATATTTTTCTTTTTCTAACTTGAGCTCAGGCTAAAGTTAGAAAGAGAAAAGTATTAATGCTCTCCTAGGGTACAAAAATCATCACTGATTACCTTTATTAGAAAAAAAAAATCACAAACAGGAATTGTTTCCTCGTGTAATAAAACCTTTAAAAACAAAAGGTGATAAATATAAAACAAAATGCACCAACTGTGCTGCCTGTAAGTAACCGTACTATTAAGATTGGTGCTTTTCCATAAATCTATGTAAAAGTATGTATAAAGTGAGTACAATTAAATTCATGTATGGGAGCTGTAAAAAAGTATTAATAGTTAAACCCCTTTTTCTTGGGGGTGGGGAGGTGGGGGTGTGAGGTACAAGTTGCCTGAAGCCACACATATGCTGCCTTAAGCCACAAAAATATGGTTGTGACTAATGCACTTTCCATAAAAAAAGATGGCATCTGAGGACTGTGTGTGGCCACTCTGATGGAAGCTGGGCTCTGGGTATAAAAGGACGTTCCCTTCTTCCCTTAGCCACGTCCTGATGAAGTCCAATTTGGTGAAACACATTGATGTGCAGAGCCTGGACAGCAGGGCAGATTTGAGCCTCTGCAGCTCATGCTGACCCCCATGAAGCACAGAGCAGTTGAAATGGGCGCAAGATGCGTCTTGTTTAAAAGGGTGCCCGTTAAAATAGTGAGTGCAGGGGCTGCTATTTAAACTGTGGCTATTACTACTTCTTTCTAACTTTCTAACTATTTGAACTTTAACTTTGAGTGTTTGTTTCTGCAATACAGGTGTAATGCACTATGGGGGGCATACTTTCTGAGTCAGCGTGCGTGCTCAAGACTATTTAGCTGGGTAAAGGAAGAGGCTACACAGGTGGCCACAGGAGTAATGAACAAGGGGGCAAGATTGCCCAGAGCAACTGCAGCTCTGGGCTTCCGATACCGCCTATCACGCTAGATGCTATGTGATACAATACACAACAGACGTAGTCGGTAACAGGCTAGGGTCATACGTGTTAGATCAGATGGCAGTGGTACAGTGGACTAGACAGAATCAGAGTCGGTAACAGGCTAAGGTCATACACGTTAGATCAGATGGCTGTGGTACAAAGGACTAGGCAAGAGAATGGTCAGTAAAACTAAGGTCATATCCAAGTCAGCCTGGCAGTTGCATTGAAATACAGTAATAGAGTAATGAAAGTCACATTAATATACAATGGCTGCTTAGTGCGACACCGCACTAAGCCTCAGGCTGAGTAACAAGACAAACAACAGACAGACAGATGGAATGCTTTGCCAATCTAGTCGCAGCCCCAGCGATGGCAAACATTCACTCTGACATAGACAAGACAAGCAGTAGTAACTAATGGCAACCGCTGCGATAGTTACGTCCTCAGGAACAGACTAGCAGGAATACTACCAATCACCAACGTGGCGATGGCAGAATCCAAGCTATTAGGATCAGAAGGACTTCACTGTATTCCCACAGATACAGCAAACATGCAAGCAAGAAATAAGGTTAAACAATGCAATATACAATTCACATGAATGACCCAGCAACAACTCAGGGAGCTGTACCCTATGTTGGGCGGAGTCTGAAATGGGAGGCAGACTTTTATGTCGACATCAGCCAATGGATGCAGGCATGCAAATTCCCACACAGCTGAATGGTAATTACTCAATCCTGAGCCAGCTTGATTACAAGCTGCTAGCTGAAAGACTCTTATAACAAATACATGCAATATTATGCAACAACATGCATGTAGGAAATCCAGGGCTATGTGGCTGCAGTTCAACTGCAGCAAGCAATAGGAGGAGCCATGACAGCATCCTGAACTGCAGAGTGATTGCAAATGACAATGAGACTTATTGGAAATGCGCAACCAAATTGTTAGGAACCTGTTCAGGACTTGATCTACCTGCTAGTGGCAGTGTGTGCGGGACTTATGTACTTTCTATATCCACCACCAGGGGGCTGTGCACTTCATGTGTTCAAACTTGCAATCCTCAGTCTCACCTGCAGATGGCATCAGACTCTGGAGTTTCCTGGGACTTCCACTTCCTGCCAGCAGAGGTCAACCTGCTTGAGACTTTGCAGGCCGATCTGCTGACACACCCATGGCTTCCCTTACTTAAGACCAGCTCTCATTACAGCAGGTGCCAGAACATCACATAGCTTCCCCTGTGTTTGTTGAACTCTGGTCTCCTGTATTTCTGATCCTATCCTGATTATCTGGTATTTTGATTTATGACTAGCCTCTGACCTTGCTTCTGTGTTGCGATCTTGTACTGCGATCTGATGTGTGTGTGTGTATATATATATATATATATATATATATATATATATATATATATATATATATATATATATATATATATATATATATATATACATATATATATTGTATAGAACCTGTATACTGTTCCTGTGTGTATTCCTCATATAAGTGTATATACTGTATAGTTGTATATGACTTCTTAGTTAGACTAGTTAGGATTTTGGTTACTCTATTCATTTGTTTGTATATACACTGTGGTTGTGCTTAACCTCCCTGCCGGTTATCCCGAGCTCAGCTCGGGGTAACCTGCCGCGGAGGATTCCTCAGGCCCTGCTGGGCCGATTTGCATAATTTTTTTTTTGTTACACGCAGCTAGCACTTTGCTAGCTGCGTGTAACTTACGATCGCCGCCGCTCCCCGCCGATTCGCCGCAACCCGCCGCGACAGAGGGTGTCCCCCCCCCCGAGACCCGTGCGCTGCCTGGCCAATCAGTGCCAGGCAGCGTCGAGGGGTGGTTCGGGACTCCCTCTGACGTCACGACGTCGATGACGTCGGTGACGTCATCGCGCCCGTCGCCATGGCGACGGGGGAAGCCCTCCTGGAAATCCCGTTCAGAACGGGATTTCCGGATGGGTATATGCGCCGGCGGCGATCGGCGCATTCGGGGGGACGCCGCAGGGAGGGGGGAAGCATGTAGCTAGCGCTAGGCTAGCTACATGCTAAAAAAAAAAAAATAATGCGAAAAAACACCCTCCCTGCCGTGCGCAGCATTTTTTTATAACGGCAGGGAGGTTAATAAACACCATTCACTTATTTCTGTGTTCAGTCTCCTTATATCCTGCTGCAAACAGTGATCACCTGTGCTTACTCTGTGGGGTTTGTAACACGAAATGCAGGTAGATAAGTCAGAACTGCCCGATTGCAGTTCCACTACAACCGACAGAACATGCTACAGGGGAGATCCTGACAACAGGTAGGCCATCTTCAATATGGGGGGGGATAGGAACGATGCATGAGAGGTGTAATTTTTCTCCCTCAAACTAAAGCTCTGGAAAGTTACTCTGTACGCATAGAGCATGAAGTTAGAAAGCGACCTTTAGGCCTGGGCCACACTAGCTCCGGCTGCGGGACGCATCCGCGGTCCGGGCTCCGATTTTCAAAACCCGGAACGCAAACGGATCCGTGCTGCCTTTTTTGCAGCACACGTTTTGGATCCGCTTGCGTTTTTTTTTTTTTTTTTTGCTAGAGGGGGTAGCAGCCAGGACGGGGGGCTGCGGGCAAAGCGGCGGCCAGGGGGGTCACATCCCCCCCCCTTGCTCACCTGGGTGCCCCCCGTCCCCGCTCCCCCTCCAGCTCGCATATAATGTAATAATTTGTACCTAATGAAGTTCGGCGAGCCGGGCACTTCCGCCCACACCGCTCGCCGTCACTTCCTGCAATGTCGCCCTCTGTATTTCAGTGGGCGGCATCGCAGGAAGTGACGGCGAGCGGTGTGGGCGGAAGTGCCCGGCTCGCCGAACTTCATTAGGTACAAATTATTACATTATATGCGAGCTGGAGGGGGAGCGGGGAGGGGGGCACCCAGGTGAGCAAGGGGGGGGGTGGATGTGACCCCCCCTGGCCGCCGCTTTGCCCGCAGCCCCCCGTCCTGGCTGCTACCCCCTTCAGCATGGCGGCCCCCTCCTTCACCATGGGACACTGGAAACTGATCCGTTTCCAGTGTCCCAAAATGTCAGTGAAGAGGGAGGCCCGTTTCCCCATTGATTTTCACTACCCGTACGTGTATACGGGTCCGTGAAAAATGCTGCAAGTCCGGACTCAGCGTTCCGGGTTTAAAAACGTATTCCGCGGATCGCACGCGGATACGTTTTTAACTTGAGTGTGTGCTGTTCCTATTTTTAACATTGGTATCCGTGGCTACGTTTTTCGTCCGGGACAAAAAACGTAGCTACGGATACGTTTTTAAATTAAGTGTGAACTAGCCCTTACCTGAAAGCAGGCTAACTTAGAGCCTACATCTTTCTACCAAAGGCGTATCAACATGTGTAGACAAAGGCAGATGACATATATGCTTTACATTTTCAACTTTGACACAATTTTAATGAACATTTAAGAAAATAGGAAAAGTTAGAACATTGTAAACCACAAAACATGTCATATTTTTTATGCAGAAGATAAAAAACCTGAAGGATCGTGATTGATAGTTCTGGTGCCACAAGCCTGTTATCTCAGCAGGAGATTCGAAGAATGAATAGGCTTTGTGCATGTATTCTGCACTGTATTCTGCTATTTGAAGCTCAAAAACTGAACAAAGGAAAAATCTGATATACTGCAAAACACAAAAACGAATTGTTGCTTAGACAAATAGGGTGATCAGTAAATTGCATACAAATGGTTTCTTATTGTTCACAACATTCAAAATAAGGGACAGAGAAAAATTGTTCCAAACAAGAAAGCCGAATATAAATTCAGACATGCTGCCAGATGTACAACATAGAACATTGTACTTATAAGCTTAATATAGAACTGGCCATTCACTGTCACACAGTATATGGGATACAGATCAACAAAAAAAGGATCTTGTTAATAAATATAGTCATCATTAAATCTGTCCATAAAGGGAACCTAAACTGAGAGGGATAGGGATGTTTCCTTTTAAACAATACCAGTTGCCTGGCAGTCCTGCTGATCTCTTTGGCTACAGTAGTGGCTGAATCCCAGACCTGAAACAGGCATGCAACTAATCTAGTCTGACTTCAGTCAGAGCACCTGATCTGCATGCTTGTTCAGGGGCCGTGGCTGAAAGCATTTGACACACTGGATCAGCAGTATATTCAGGCAACTGGTATTATTTTAAAAGGAAAAATCCATATCCTTCTCAGTTTAGGTTTCCTTTTACTACTTTATTCACCACTACAGTATAGCTATGTCCTCTGTGACTTCATCCAAGCCACGAGGACGTAGATATACGTCTTGTAGCAGAAGCAGTGCTGTTCAGGACTGGGTTTGTTCCTGCATACTTTTTTTTCTGCATTTTCTGATGCAGCACTAATTGGTGAAAGGGAATATATGTTACCTGAGCTAATGGGATTGATTTTTACCATGAGAAATACTCTTATTTTCTCAGTTCATAGTGAAAAATACACACTGTAGCATTGTTTTAGAATCAAATATCTTCACCATAGGAACAATAACATAATCTAAGTTTTGTGATAAACAGTAGAAATAGCCAAACAAAATGGCCTTGTAACGATTGTGGGATAATTTTGTCGGTCAGCGCACAACGTGCACGCTGACACGATGGAAATCTCCCACAAGCGCTCAGACAGATGGCCCCAGTGCGATGCAAATGCACCTGCGGAGGGAAATACCAGACAGCAGGAGGAGCTGTGGAGCACAGAGGACAACAGCTCTGAGTGCTCCACAGATGACAGACAAATATTGCTCAGTGCAATTAGCAATGAGCAATACCGAACAGCACAGAAATAATAACAGTCCGAATGTGCGTATATCAACGTATTGATATATCTCCACGATTTGAATACAAGAAAATAATGACAGCATGCGCATATATCGGCGTAACCGATATATGGCGCAAGTACTGACAAAATAACAAACGTGTACTGTACGTCCTAACTAGTGTGTACGAGTCCCTGGTTTCCTCCCAGTTCGAGCGTACAAGGAAAGCTAACTAGGAACACAAACAAACAGATAGCAATCACGCTTACCAATCGGTTGCCTTACAGCAGGCAACGGGAAGGGTTGCTCAGACAGACAGACAAACATGTAACAAGGACAGGTCAGATGGGATCCACCACTCTCACCGCCGGAGCGAATGCGATCCCCAGGCAGAATGAAGTAGCCAAACGCAACCGCAGCGATGGCTAGCTTCGCAAACGGAATCAGAAGGATCCACAACCCTTACCGCCAGAGTAATGTGATCCACAGACAGACAGAATGAACGCTTGTACAACAAGCGTTCAAGACAGGACAGAACAAAGTGGCCAAACGCAACCGCAGCCAAGACTCCCTTCGCAAACAGGATCAGAAGGATCCACTACCCTTACCGCCAGAGTAGTGCAATCCACAGACAGAACAAAGCAAGAAAACAGAGGCAAATCATAAACGCTAACTAAACACTACCTAAACGTGGTCGCTGCACGAGAAGCGCAACAGCGACTAAAACAAGTTGGGAGTACGGTCACTGCACGCGAAGCGCAACGGCGACAAAGCGTACTATCTAACTATCCAAGAACAGAGGTCCTGAGGTCCTAAGCTACTGCTAGTCAGGCTAACATGGAACTATGTCGGACAATGACCACAGCAGGAAGTGAGACTTCATGCTGAAGTCATTCAGAGGGAGTGGACATGCAAATCTCCAAACAGCTGCAAGGTAATCAACACTCAATGAGAGTGCAAGCAAAGCCATGCCAGCAAATGTATAGAAAGAAATCAAAGACTGCCTGGCTGCAGAACCAGTGCAGCCAGCAGTACAGGCTGCAGAAGTAATCATTACAGGCCTTAATTCACTAAGCTTTATAAAACACTTTACCGAACGTTTGATAATTTACCTCATGGGTAAAATCTCATTTTGAATTCACTAAGGTGTTATAGATTTATTGAACGTTTTATCGATAAAACATTCGATAAATATATAACACCTTAGTGAATTCAAAATTAGATTTTACCCATGAGGTAAATTATCAAACGTTCGGTAAAGTGTTTAATAAAGCTTAGTGAATTGAGGTCAATGTGTGTTTTTTATCTACAGTAGCTCTTTTAATTTTTAAATTGGAATTGGTAAAACTGAGAAATAATGTGTTTTCTATTTTTTTTCCCCTATTTTTCTCATTAAAATGCATAGAAAAGAAAATAGTTTGAGTGAAAAAATACCATACAAGTAAAGCCTAGTTTGTCTTGAAAAGAAACCAATATATATTATGCAGTTATTATTATTATTATTATATTATTAATCAGTAATTGCTGATTAAATAAGGACATAGCTAAACTGTCAAAACTGCTCTGGTCCATAAGGGGGAAACAAGATCTGGATGAGAAGTGATTAAACAACAGCTTCTTAAAGGGAACCTAAACTGAGAAGGGCATTGATTTTTCCTTTTAAAATAATGCCAGTTGCCTGGCAGTCCTGCTGACCCTGTGTCTCTAATACTTTTAGCCACAGCCCCTCAACAAGCATGCAGATCAGGTGCTCTGAGTGAAGTCAGACTGGATTAGCTGCATGCTTGTTTCAGGCGTGAGATCCAAATACTACTGCAGCCAAAGAGATCAGCAGGACAGCCAGGCAACTGGTATTGCTTAAAAGGAAACATCCATATCCCTTTCAGTTAAGGTTCCCTTTAAGGAGATATTCTTCCTCAGAGATCAGATCATGTGTTAGAAGTTTGTTGTATATTTTCCCTATCATGCAACAGAAGCAACTATTGTAGCATAACGTAATTTAGCAGCACACGCAATGGCTGCATAGCGTGCGCTGGAGATTATAACACTCGCTGCTGTCAATAAGCTGCACTGCTGTAAATTTGAAATACAGTCAAGATACTGAGAAGAATGCAGCTGGTTCAGGAAGTGGCCAGTATCTGGACTTATGACTTTGTACTTTCAAAGTAATTTATTTGACACCAACTGATCAACAAGATTCTGTACTGATAAAAAGTTATCTTAGTTATTTAACTAAGTGCCTGCACAGATGTACTTGAATGTTTGTGCTTAAAACTTTCCTATCGTGTGGCTTAATAAAACTCCATATTATATGATTGTTGAAACCAACGCTCCAGTCTCTTTCATAGTATCGTAATAACTGTTTAGTGAACTGCAAACTTTATTTTTATTAAAGTTAATAAGAGGAATAATGATGGGTGAACAGTTATTTCCTCTCTGGCTAGCAGCCTGTAAAAGGATTCACGCAGAAACCGCTAAAGTGCATGCAAACATAAAACTCATAATTCAGGTTCTCAAAATAGACCAAACCTTTATCGAGACTGTTGCACCTTTTTCAGGAATTTCATCTGAGAAGGGAAAATGTTGTTATTAGAAACAGAGGAAAAGATCAAAAGGACGGTGAATTATTAAGTTCCTTTAAATAAATACAGGAAAACATGCAAAGGGGTTTTCTAATTTTCTTTGAGATTAATGAAGAATTACCCACTGAGGTTTATGTTAATCTGTCTATGGGGGGTAAGTGTATTTATGGAATCATTTGCTCAAAAAGGTACTCTTTAAGACCTGCAGTTTTAAGTAAAAACAAGCGAATTCGGAGACAGTATGTTGTGCGGTTTTGGTCTGGACAGTAATAATATGAATATAATAAGATTTGAATTTAAAGTTGCACTACCAGGGAATGGAAAAAGAAAGCTTTTTAAAGAGGACCCCCCCCCCAACAAAAAAATCTCTCTTTGCCCATATTACACCCACAGCATTACAAATAGAAAATAAAAAAAAAATACTACCTAGTAATTTATCTACAATTGTTTAAAGTGGATTGCTGCATCAAATTTAGGGCTGAGCTCTCAGATTCCAAATTTCGAGTTTGCCATCAGAATTTGGCTGTTCCGAGTAAACACTCGAAAACCGAAAATTCTGCAATTCCGAGTACCGAATTTGCGTTTACATTTAACCTCTTGACGACCAGCTAACGCCGATTGGTGTAAACTGGTTGTCTGAGGGTCTCCATGGAAACGGCCGCTCGTTCGAGCGGCCTTTCCATGTCAGTTCACGGAGGGTGTCTCCGTGAACAGCCGGAGAGCCGCCGATCGCGGCTCGCCGTCAAAATGTAAACACGCGGGGAAGAAATCCCCGCTGTTTACATCATACGGCGCTGCTGCGCAGCAGCGCCGTGACGTAGATCAGCGATCCCCGGCCTCTGATTGGCCGGGGATCGCCGGCATCTGATAGGCAGAAGCCTATCCTATCAGCCGCAGGACGGATATCCGTCCTGCGCCGCTCAGAGGGGAAGGGAGAGGGAGGGAGCGGGCGAGAGGGCGGAGAACACTGCGAAGGGGGGCTTTGAAGAGCTCCCCCCACTAAGCAAATGCAGCCGGCGGCGATCAGACCCCCCCCAGCAGGACATCCCCCTAGTGGGGAAAAAAGGGGGGTAGTCTGATCGCCCTGCTGCACTCCTGATCGGTGCTGCGGGCTGCAGAGCCCACGCAGCACCGATCACTGAAAAAATCCCTGGTTGTCAAGTGGTTGAGTCAATAGTGCTAAATTCCGTGGTTAATTGTGAAGCCGCTGTACATGCTATCATCACCAAATTTGGCATGTATGTTAAGCAGATGAGTAGGAACATGGTGAAAATTTTTTTTGTGAAAAGACCTTATAGTTTTTGAAAAAATTGATACAGGGCACTGCATTGTATACATATTGTATACATTTCATGAAAACAGACAACGTGGAGTCCCCCCTCTTGAGCCTCCTTAACCCCTTGTCCCCCATACAGGCTGAGATAGCCAAATTGCAGAGTCCCGGCCATGTGGGGCTTTGCACCCTGAGCTATACCAGCCCGCATGGTCCATGGTATAGGGGGGCTCTGGAGGAGAGGGGCGGCCAAGCCTTCCCCTCTACCCCAGAGCCCTTGTCCAATCCATGGACAAGGGCTCTTCCCCACCTCCGGTGCCCCAGGAGGAGGTGGGGGCCGCAGACGTCCTGGGGGGGGGGGTTCATGTTGCCATCCAGGGGTCCCCTTCAACAAGTGGATCCCCGGAGGCTGCCCCCTCCCCAGGAGAAATGAGTATAGGGGTACACAGTACCCCTTACCCATTTCCACAAAGAGTTGAAAAAAGAAATAAAAACATGACAACGAAAAAAAGGTCCTTCATTGTTCTAGATTAACCAGGGATACTTACCTTGTAATAATCCCACGCCAGTATCCTCAGAAGTGGTCCCACGCCAGTATACTCTAGGACATCCCATCACCCTCCCACACCGATGAACTCCCGCCACTGAATGGTCACAGTCAGCCTCTGCATCTGTATAGCAGAGGCTGGGAACACGAAAATTTTGCCTTAGAAACAAGAAATTTCAGCAAACAGTGATGCAAACAAAATGGCCGCTGGGAAATCCCCAATTGCTGGTGGCCACACTAGAGTGGTGAAACAAGCCACTACATAGATGGTGGGTCCAGGTGACCCGAGCAGGAGGTGCCCTGGTCCCCTGGACCCACCCATTCATGTGAAATAACGCTCATTCTGACACTCTGAAGTGGCCTCTGGGGAACAGGGATTCCCCAGCAGCCATTTTGTTTGTGGCACTGTTTGCCAAAAATTCTTGTTTCAGAAAACAATTTTCATGTTTCTAGCTTATGCAATAAAGATTGCAGAGGCTGTCTATAGCCATTCAGCCCTGGGAGTGCGGCAGGATCGGCGGGTGCGCAGGACCTCCTAAGAGGATACTGGCGTGGGACCACTTCTGAAGATACTGGCGTGGTATTATCGCAAGGTAAGTATCCCTAATTAATTTTGAACAATAAAGGACTTTTTTCATTGTCGTGTTTTTATTTCTTTTTTTTTAACTCTCTGCTGAAATGGGTAAGGGGTACTGTGTACCCCTATACTCATTTCTCCTGGGAAGGGGGTGACCTCCGGGGATCCGCTTGCTAAAGGGGACCCCCGGATGGCAACATGAACCCCCCAGGATGTCGGCGGCCCCCATCTCCTCCTGGGGCACCGGAGGTTGGGAAGAGCCCCTTGTCCATGGATTGGACAAGGGCTCTGGGGGATAGGGAGAGTCTTGCCCCCCCATACCCATGGACCATGCGGGCTGGTATAGCTCAGGGTGCGAAGCACCACGTGGCCGGGACTCCGCATTCTCGCTATCCCAGCCTGCATGGGGGACAAGGGGTTAAGGAGGCTCAAGAGGGGGGACTCCACGCTGTCTGTTTTCATGAAATGTATACAATATGTATACAGAACTTGGAATGCAGTGCCCTGTACTGAAGCAAGTGTCATTTTACACAGTTTAAAAAACATTTTTCCTATGAAATTTTAAAATCGATTTTTTTAAAAAACTATAAGGTCTTTTCACAAACTTATTTTTTACCATGTTCCTACTCATCTGCTTAACATACATGCCAAATTTGGTGATGATAGCATGTAAGGGAGCTTCACAATTGACCGCGGAAGTTGTCACCATTAAATTCAATAGAAATGCACTCGGAAAACGAAAATTCGGAACACGAAATTCGGTTTTCGTTTGCGGTATACCGAATTTCGGCGAAATTGGAATTCAGCTGTTCTGATCAGCCCTAATCAAATTCAGGCTGAAAAAGGCAAACCCATGTGACTTTTCTGCAAGTCAATTTCTGTTTGTGATTCTGTGAGCCTGTGTAGTAGTTGTCCCAGCATGAGCAAGATCATATCTAGGCAGGATTACAAGGGAAAGAGGCCTACACTTAACTGAGTGTTTAAACTTAAAACATAGAAAAAAGCATTAGTGAATAAATAAAATAGTTATAATTATTCGCTATTAGGCTTAGCTATTCTGGCTATACCAACATGCATAGAGACGGGGATTTAATGTAAGGTTTAAAGAAGGGGCATGCCTTTTTTTTATATTTTTATTTATTTATGTTTATCAAAAAAAGAAAAGAAGCATGTAGCCCTTTCTCTTCCCCAAAGGTTTTATTAACCTTACTCATCCATGCAGACTGGTAAGAGCAGGATAGCTAAGCCAACCCATTTGGGGCACTGCCATACTAACCTAGCGGTGAGGTACATCAATAGGCAGGAAGCAGAAGCCTGGGTGCAACCCTTCAGTTAAGAATGAAATGAAAGAAAAAGGTAGAATCAGAAAACAGGAGAAAGAAGGTGAGAGATGAAAAAAAGTAGTGTAAAACAGTTTTTTTTAGCAAAGTTTTTTCTATGATTAACACTAAATAGGTATTGAGACAAAAATGACCGCTTTTGTGTATTTACAATGTAAAGGATGGGCATTTGGGGGTCTTCTTATTAAAGAAGGCTTCCACATAAACTCATAAGTCCCCCCAATACCTATTTCCACACTAGTGGGGGTAGTAACCCCAGCCTTTAATGCATAGAGTTGTGGCTAAGCCCCTTTTCCATGGTATGGACAGTGCTATGAAGGAGAAGGAAGGATTTGCCACTCCTCCCTTACAAATCCCTCCATATAATGTACTATGGCAGATATAGATTAGTATGGCAGAGCCTCACATGGGTCAGCTCAGCCATCATGTCTATATCAGCCTAATAATAAAAGAAAAAAAGCTGGTGGTAGGTGAGTGATAGGGACTTTTAGCCTTGCTCCAAGGAAGTGGTAAGTTCTCGTTCAATTGCCTGTTGAGTGAAAACTACAATTGCATCACGTGACAGTCACATCACCTGATTTTAGAACTCGCTAGTGCTTATAGTTGTGTAATTGCAAAAGGTCCTTTGTGTGTTACATTTTAACTTCTGTAGCTTTACTTATATGCTTGGAACAATGTTGCTATCTGCTCTTCACAATGAATGACACCACATAACCCTCACCCTCCCATATTAGTAATAACTTTACTTGGAGTGGTGAAAATATCACAGAGCCTGGTGTCCACTTCATAGACAATATCAAAAGATATGTGGGCTGGTTGGGTCAGCAGGTGTGGGGGCACAGCTTGCTTGCTGTCTTTCTGAAGAACCCTGTCCTCCATGCCTGCATGCTGGACTGACAGTTAGGCATCACTTGAAGGAAAGCTATTTTTTATGGGCTTTCTCTCTCTAAATTACCAAGCTTTAACTACTATGAAACCAGTAACTGAAGCAAGAAACATGACCTCCTTTCAAACTTTTTATTAAAAGTTGAATTTATATTCAACCCAAATTAAAATTTGAAGTGCATAATGGAAACTTATTAAAGTCCATGATCCCACCCATCACAATACACATGAATACACAAGGTTTTAAAAAATTGTGATGCAGCCAGACTTCCATATCACAACACAATTACACTGCACATAATTGAAATGTTTCCATTCAATCATAATTTTCTAAATTTGATTGTAGCATCAGACTGATTTGAAAAGTAGATTTTTGCATTAACTAATAATAATAAACGTATTGTTACTCTTAAAAAAAATATATGTATATATATATATATATATATAATTTTATCAAATCAAAAAATGACTTACTAAAATAAACTTACTAAAGGTTGAGAAGAGTATCATAATAACATTTGAGACAATTTATTTTTTAAATAAAGAAAAAAATACATTTTTTCATGAAACTTTCATGAAACTCTTTAAGAACACCTGTAGTGAAAAGAGGGATATGGAGGCTGTTGCCATATGTAATTCCATTTAAACCATTCAAATTGCCTGTCTGTTCTGCTCAACCATTGCCTTTAATACTTTTAGCCATATACCCTGCATTGATCAGGTGTTTGACTGAAGTTTGACTGGATTAGCTGCTTGCTTCAGATGGGTGACTCGGACACTATTGATGCAGGAAAGATGAACAGAGTGCCAGGCAACTGGTATTGTTTAAAAGGAAATTAATATGTCAGCCTCCATATCCCTCTCACTTTAGGTGTCCTTAACAACGAAACATTCACTACTTATTTATAAAACTGATTTTCTAATTGCTGTCTCTCATATTCTCCACTTACTACTACTGTACACTGCACAGCTGAAAAGCTTTACAATTGTATTCTTACTGGCTCTTGACAGAAATTGTGCATTGTACAGAAACCTTTCTTTGACAAGTACAAGGAGTTCAGAAACATTAAAGCAGAGACTTTCCTTAGATTTGCTATATAAAAAAAAAAGAATCACAAGATTACATTTTTAAATCTTACAAAGACTAAAGATTGAATACTGTTTGGCCATTTTTAAAAAAAACATAGAAAAAGACAGCTTCTAGCTTGCATTTTTTTTTAATAAATACGTGTTCTTTCTGCCAGGAATTTAAATCAGCTGTATTTTTCCGACTTAATCAGATACTTTTGATTTGTTTGTAACAAGCAAGAATATCACCCCTATTATTTCCATTATTTTTTCAATTTTGAAGAATGTTGGAAATATACTTGTGTAATGAGGATCCAATGATAGGAGCTGGACAATTCATGCTGCAGAGTACAATACACCTGTGAAACATATTTCAGAGAAAAGGCTCGATTCTATAGATAATGCTGAACTTCCTTTGTGCAGTGTTGAGAGGTATGTGGCCTTTGCCTTGCGCATGACGCAGTTAGGTTTCAGAGCTTCCAAGCTCAAGGCAAGTTTTTAGATGAATAGGAAGCCTCAACCAATTAGTTTGGCTAGATGGAGCTGTTTCAGAAGAATGGGGAAAGTTTGAAACTTCTTACAAAAGAATTCCAAAAAGCAATAGAACAGGATATTTTTTGTAGCAATCATTTACTGCTTGCACATTCTAACAATTTTAATTCTATAATGAGTTTTCTACAAGTTAATAACAATAAAACAACATATTAAAAGCTAGATTAAATTTTCTGAAGCTTGTTTTACCATTGTGGACCTCAGCTAGAGGCTATAGCACTTTCTGCTGTATGATCCATGCTATAAAAAATAATAGGATATGTAAAATGTATATTAAAGCGGACCTGAACTCAGAACTTCCTCTCTGCTCTAAAATATACTCAACAGCATAATAATCTGTAAAGAAAAAAAATTCTTAGTTACAGCTGATACAAATCCTAAAATTCATCTGCAGTGTTTCTACTTCCTGCTTTCATGGTAGCAGACATATTGTTAACATCCTGTGCTTTCCAATGAGCCTATCTTCCTTATCTGCCATGGAATTCAACAGATACTATGGGGATTGTATTGCTTTTAGATACCACAACAATGTTGTTATGGCCAAGGCGTTGCGGCTCAGATGGGGTTTCCAGGGGGGAAACCCCATCAGTAAATTCATTGCTCTTTCTTTTGATATATGTAAATTAACACTACCGTTAGGTTTGCTACATTATCTGTTATTTACCGCATTTAAATGTATACTTTTTTTTCCTTTGAAAATTTAAATATATTTTCTCAAAAACTATAAGGTCTTTTAGAAAAATGTGTTTTTTCCTCTTGTACACATTGTCCCTGTCCACATTCCCTCTAAATTTGGTGTTTCTAGCATGCTATTAACTATTAAAGTCGGCAACTGCTCGCCTTCCATTAAAGTCTATGGGAAAAATGTTTTGTTTTTAAAAAAAATTGCGTTCTACGGAAATGGCGGATGGGCCTTTGTTGGCAGAATACTGCTCACAGGTGAACTGTTCAGGACATCTCTAAACAACTAAAGCAATAGTGATATGGAGGCTTCCATATTTATTTCCTTTAAAGCAATACCAGTTGCCTGGCTATCCTGCTGATCCTCTGCCTCTAATACTTTTAACCACAAACCCAGAACAAGCATGTGCAGATCAGGTGTTTCTGACATTATTGTCAGATAACAAGATTAGCTGCATGCTTGTTTCTGATGTGATTCAGACACCACTGCAGCCAAATAGACCACAAGGGCTGCCAGGCAACTAGTATTGTTTAAAAGGAAATATATATGGCAGCCTCCATATCTCTCTCAGTTTAGTTGTCCTTTAAGGAACTGTGTTGCTTTTTAGGCTTTTTTAAGTTATGTATTACTGAGCAGAACCTTTAAGTTTGATCTTTGTCAATGCTCTTACATTGCTCAATGTTCTACTTTACAGAAAATGGCTTCTACAAACTATAAGTGAGCTTCTTCTTTTTATGTCAGCAGCCAATGCCAACCAGTACAGACTGCTGCTTTTCTAAGATAAAGGGTCCTGTCCCTACCCCCTTAATGTTTTCAGTACTGCTTAGCCAATAATGTGACTTTTCTTAGAGCGACATAAGTCAGATTTTTTTTTTTTATCACGGTGCATTCTGTAGTTTGGTTTACTTTAACATTGATAGCGTCTAATTTGGAAAATGACTTTTATTTTATAATAACATTGCACAAAATAAATTAGCTTCCACTGATTTGCAGTCTGAAAGTGTTCATCTTGTGGGAGTTCAGAGTCCACAGGCCAACTAAAGGATTTTAATGCAATATCTCTATTGTGTTTTTAATTATATTAACCATTTCACAACTGAGGGGTTTTACCCCTGAAACACCAGCGCGATTTTTCCCTTTCAGCGCTGCTTCCATTACTGTACTGATGTACTATGATTGGTTATTGGGGACTGGAGAGTCCCCATAACCAATCATTGTACTGCAGAGCCGGGGTGTGTGCGCGCGCGCGGGTCGCGGGGGCGCGCGATCGCGGGCTGCAAGTTTGTTTACCTTGCATTGTTTTGAATGAAGACGGCATTTGATTGAAGCCGTCTTCATTCTACTCGCAATCGGCGAGGCTAATTGGATTTAGGAACGCTTGTTCCTAACATCCAATTAGTAACCTGCTGTGCTGGCTGGCTGGAGTGTGCGCGAGAGTTCCCCGCCCACTCCCAGCCAGTAAACAAACAAGTGCGCCTTTCTCCGTCCCTGGGGGTGAAGCGGTGCGCAGAGGGACGGAGAAATTTAGCACTGGGGGGTGAAGTGGTTAAAATGTGTGTAGGCTTTTCCTAAGCAAAGAGATATTTCTGGAGGTGGTGGTTTTTGCAGCTTCAGACATCAGCGTCTTTCACAATTCACAAGCCTTAATTCAACTCCCATCACAGAGCTAAGTAATAATGCAGAACTAGCAGTAAATGGATATATTAGGCTTTTATCAGATAGTCTACTAACTTTGACATAAAAGAATGAACTGCATAGACATAATGAAAATAATCCCCATTATCAAAACCTTTCTGTTTAAATATTCTTGTTGAGGTGTTGCTTTTTATAGGGAAACACATTTCTACAATGGAAACAAAAATGATTCTTTAGAATTTAAGAACATATTTTGTATGAGGGATGCGACCTACCTTTGACAAAATAAAGCCCGTATTTTATGGTACAGAAAATGAAAATGGGATAAACAGAATTCTGCAGCAGAATTCAAAAAGTCATTGCTCTAGGGCTTGCAATACTTAGTCCAGGGCTGGGAGTGGGATTGACGTGTGTGACACTGTTCGCTGGTCATCGGGGCTGGGATCAACACATTCAGCATTCACCGCTGTTCATCCAGTATCGAGAGGATATGGAGCTGAATCATTTCTGAGGATACTGTCATGCGAGTTACAAAAGATAAGAGTACTTTTTCATGGTTACGTTTTTATTCTATTGTCTCTCACATATCTTTGTGGAAATGTTCAGAGTGTAGGAAATATGTGCCAATGAAGGAAACCTTGTCAAATGTGAAAGAACTCACAATGGTGAGACCCCACTTTCATGTGCTGGGTGTGGGAAATGTTTTGTACAAAAATCACAGATTGTCAGACATGAAAGATCTGAGTGTGGAAAATGTTTTGTTTATAAATCACTTGTTGTTAGGCATCAGAGATCTTACACTGGTGATAAACACTATTCATCTGCTGAGTGGGGGGAATGTTTTGAACAGAAATCCGTTCTTGTCACACATGAGAAGTCACACACTAATGAGATGCCTTATTCATGTGCTAAGTGTGGGAAATAATTTGGTCATAAACCAAACCTTGTCCTACATGAAAGATCTCACATTACTGAGTATCCCTATTCAGGTGCTGAGTGTGGGAACTGTTTTGGGAGTAAATCAAACTTTGTCATGCATAAGCAATCTCTCACTTGTGAAAAGCCCTATTCATGTTCTGAGTCTAAACGGGGAAATGGTTTGCCCAGAAATCAGACCTTGTCACATATGAGCGGTCACACACCGGTGAAAAACCTATTCATGTTCTGAGTTTGAGTTTGGGAATTGTTTTGTTTGGAAATCACATCTTGTCAAACATAAGAGATCTCACACTGGCGATAAACTCTATTAATGTGCTGAGTGTGGGGAATGATTTGTGATTAAATTCAACCTTGTCATTCATGAGAGATCTCAATACTGGTGAGAAGCCCTATTCATGTACTGTGAGTGGGAAATGTTTTGCACTGAAATCATAAATTGTCAAACATAAGTGATCACACACTGGTGAGAACTGAGAAGCCCTATCCATGTGCTGAGTGTGGGAAATGTTTTGCACAGGAATCAGACCTTGTCCATGCACACTGGACCCTTGCTGCATAAAATTGCCTATAAGGTTTCAGCACTAACATCAGTCATGTGCACCTTATATCAGAGAGACAGAGAGACTTTAGGAGATATGTTCTACTCCTAAAGTTACCAGAAACAGTTTCTCTGATATAAGATGCTCATGACTGATGTTAGCACAGGAACCTTACAGGCGATTTTATGCAGCAAGGATCCAGTGTGCATGGACCCACAATGTAAAGTGTTTGTTTTAACTGATGTTCAGTTTTTAAATAAAGTGTCAGCCTTCTGTTATATTAGATACTGAGCCTGTGTTGTGGTTTGTACCCTTGGTGGTGGCCACAGTTTCTTTATGAGCACAGATTATCATTTTGCTTACTTTAAAAAAACATATTTTTTTATTTGAAGTATACAAAATCCGTTTCACTTAATGCATCTTAATGACATGCATTTATGCCTGAAAAAAAATCTATGTATCCCCTTTTTGATGTTGCGTGCATATAGTTGTCTGTTCCAACATTTTGTGAGCAAACAGGATTGAAGCATGACAAAGGCTATACAGCTGAAAGCTTGCTACTATTATTCTTTTAAGTTAGCTAATAAATGGTATCCTGATTCAAAAATTCTTGCTTTTTCTCAAAAACTACAATAGGAAAATCTTTTTTTCTTCTTGTTCCCACAGTTCTCCTTAACATACCGTGAAAATGTGATGATTCCAGCATGTATGGGAGTTTTGCTATTAAAGCGGACCCAAACCAAACTTTTTTTTTTAATTCAAAATATTTAGTTGCACCACTCTGACACATACAAATATAAATAAACACTACTTCAAGTCTATGAGCATTTCAGTGCATGCTTTTCACCCTCCTCTTTGCATAACTAGGGTTATACAGGTGGCAGCCATTAGCAATTCCTCCTTTGCTGGACACCATCTACTCCACCAGTTTGCAATATGAAAGGGTTTCTCCAATAAATGTAAAATATTTTATATTTGTCATCATGCAGCTGAAAAAAGGCTGCTATTAATTATTATAATTTAGCAAATAGATTTTATTTCTGAAATCTTGTATTTTTTAGTTTGGGTGCACCTTAACTGCTAAAATCGGCGGCCATTGACTTCAATGTTAAATGGGAATGCAAACTTCTCATGTGAAAATTTGCAGTAAAATGTGAACAGTTGTTACTCGCCAGGAACTGTTCACCTGGTGAACTGTTCTGCCATCCCTACAAACTCCTAGAGAACTAATTAATTATGAAACAAAGTAGATAATGTTCTCTGCTCCCCCCTTGCATACAGCAGAAGCTTTTCTGCCTTGTTTACACAGTGTATAAACTTCCAGCACAATGTGATAGTTATGTCCGGCAACGGCAGACATATCAATTAGCAGCTAAATGAAGTGTAATGCCTGGTACACACCATGTAATTTCCCATCAGATGGATGGGTCGAATTGATTATTTTCTATAGGTCAGATCTGATCACTTCTAAACAAATTTGAACAGAAAAACTATCAATGGTATCTAATGGTAAATTGCAAGTATGTACCAGCATAAAGCATGAGTTTTAATCCTTGAAAACAAGTCTGGTGGTTTTAGCTGTTAATGTTATGCTGTCTTTACTGCTTTAGACTATAGACAACATTTTATGACAATAACACTTTAAAAATCTGACTTGGGACTGGGTGGATGAAACAAATGTTACCTCCTGGTACATGGACAGCTTTGTTTGCATTAAGATTGTCATATATGGGTCAAGATTGTTGGTAGAATTGGTCACGTTTATCAAATATTCCTACAATTTATTTATGCCTGGAGGTTGGATCGCTTTTAGGTTGCTGCCTGGATTTGGACTCAGGACTCTGTGTTGCTGTCTCAGCATGCACTGCTGATAAGCTGCAGGTTCTGCTGAACTACCTGATACTTTTCAGCATCATTGGTTCTGGCTGGGTGTACACCTAACATAACGTGAAAGGCTGCATTTTATGTCATGTTTTATGTTAATCTTGTGTGTGTTTTTTTGCATTTTTACTGCGCTTTTGGTGCGTTTGCAGGTTTTTTTTACGCAGATGCGTTCTTCAAACATTTGCATGCATTTTAAAGCGTTTGTGGTTCGCATATATAAAACACATATGCGTTTTATATGCGTTTTTGACAAGAAAAAAAAACAGTGTGACCCTCCTCAAAGTCATTTTCACTTCTTATTCAACCATGCAGGTTAGGTGAACAGTTGAAGATAGATGAACAGTCTGCAACATGTAGTGTAACATGTCTCAATGCAAGTTGAATTGCAACAAGCCAGTGGTGTACCACCTCTTCTTTCTATTGCATGCAGGTTAAGTAATTTCAAGGAGTAAGCAAGATGCCAACAAGTGTATAAGCCATAACATAACCAGCCCATATTACCTAACATGGGGAGGGGGAGCTTGCAAGGGGGTATTTGAACCTCCCTACCAGCAAAGCACTATTGTCGCAATGATGTAGACCAGGGGTCTCAAACTCAATTTACCTGGGGTCCGCAGGAGGCAAAGTCAGGATGAGGCTGGGCCGCATAAGGGATTTCACGTGTCCCTGCCGCAAAACAAGGGCTGCAGAGCCCCCAAATTGCACGGGGGCAATACGCCAGCATTTCCTAGAAGGGGCAGAGCTTTCAGCTTCAGCTCTGCCCCTCCTGACATCAATCGCGGGGGATCGCCGCCTCTGCCCACCCCTCTCACTCTTCCTTCACAGAGAGGGGCGGGGAGAGACGGCGATCCGTGCGGCGATTGACGTCAGGAGGGGCAGAGCTACAGCTGGAAGCTCTGCCCCTCAGCGCAGTCGTGGATGTTTGCCCGGGGGATTTGGGGGCTCTGCAGCCCTCGTTTAGCGGCTGGGATGCGACAAATTACTTGGGTGCACTGAAGCGAACTATAAGGTAAAATAGGCAATAATAGTTCGCTTCCATGTCTCTTTTGCTTTTGCCGGCGGGGGCCACAAAATATTGTATCGAGGGCCGCAAATGGCCCGCGGGCCGTGAGTTTGAGACCCCTGATGTAGACTATACCTTCTGGGTTTTTTACAACCAGTTTTCTTTTTTTTTTTTTTATAACACATTAAAGAAACACAAAGCAAAACGCACAAGCTCAGGCCTGCAGATTAGTTTTTGGGGTGTTGGCTTACTAAAGTGACGTATGGTAGGGTGACTCTGTGTCCACATGACATATACAATAATGCTAGGTACATTAAAAAATACAATTTTTATAATGCAGCTGGGGACATACATGTTTGTTTGTGGCTGTAGAGTGATTATAATTGTGTGTATTTTTAATATTTTATGATTATTTATTTATTTGTTGTATTTATAAAGTGCCAACATATTACGCAGCGCTGGACAATAAATAGGGATACATACAATATTCAGGGGTGACATACAGCAAAATGACAATACCTGAATACAAGAAAGATCAGATCACGCAGCACAGTATGAGTACAAGGTAATGCTTAGTCAGTCACTGGATGGAGCATGGAGATTAGGCAAGTTAGGTTCACTCAGATGCCTAGCATGGGTTCACAGTAATGGAGGTGCATGATCAGGTAGGACACAAAAGGAGGAGGACCCTGCCCAAAGGCTTACAATCTAAAGGGAGAGGTAGGGACACGAGAGGTAGGAGACCAGAGTTCAGCTGTGGGTTTAGAGCACTTGTGAGGGGTAGTAAGCCAGAGTGAAAAGGTGAGTTTTGAGGGCTTTCTTGAAGCTGTTGAAGGAGGGGGATGCCCTAATGGGTGGAGGTAGGGAGTTCCATAGTGTTGGAGCAGCTCTTGAGAAGTCCTGGAGGCGTGCATGGGACTGGGTGATGCGGGGGGCGGTTAGGCGAAGTTCATTGGAAGAGCGGAGTGAGCGGCTAGGTGTGTACCTCTGAGTAAGATCGGAAATGTAGGTTGGACAGGTTTTGTGGACAGATTTGTAGGTCAGACACAGTATCTTGAATCTGATTCTGGACTGGATAGGAAACCAGTGGAGGGATTCAAGGAGGGGATCAGCCATGGTGGAGCGATGGGAGCAGTGGATAATTCTGGCTGCTGCATTCATGATGGACTGCAGTGGGGCTGTTCGGGTCATAGGGAGACCAGACAGCAGGGCATTGCAGTAGTCAAGGCGGGAAATTATGAGGGCATGGATGAGGAGTTTGGTGGTGGCAGAGGTCAGGAAAGGGCGAATCTTACAGATGTTATGAAGGTGGAAGTTGCAGGACTTTGTGAGGTTCTGGATGTGGGGAGTGAAGGAGAGTGCGGAGTCCAGGGTGACACCCAGACAACGGGCTTGAGAGGTAGGGTGAATGGTAGTGTGGTTAACAGTGACATGCACATCTGGGAGGTTTATGGATGTCCGGGGTGGGAAGATCATAAATTCGGTTTTGTCTAGGTTTAGTTTCAGGAACCTAGCGGACATCCAGGAGGAGATGGCTGATAGACAGGAGGAGACCTTGTCCATGGTAGTGGTGGATATGTCAGGGGTGTGGAGGTAGATCTGGGTGTCATCTGCATACAGATGATAGTTAAAACCCATGGAGGAGATAACCTTGCCAATGGAGGATGTGTATAGGGTGAACAGTAGGGGGCCAAGGACCGAACCTTGGGGGACTCCCACCGAGAGGTGGTTGGGGGTGGATGAGGACTCATTGAAGGCGGTCGTGAAGGAGCGGTTGGAGAGGTAGGATGAAAGCCAGGACAGGGCAAAATCATGAAAAACTGTAAATAGTTTCTAGATGATGCCTAAATCTTTGTCATAGAATACCATTTTTAACTGGATTTTCCTATTTCTCCCCCACTGAAATAAATAAATAAATAAATAAATAAATAAATAAATAAAGATATCCTTAATAATTTCCAGTATTTTAAGGTTATTAAAATGATAATCAGGATAATAAGGATAATGCAGGATTAAATCAACTGCTAAAAAATAAAGATGAATATCATTATTAGCATATTTTGGATTCATTTTTCCTTACAAATCTTATTGTTTATCATTTTCAATTTAATTATCTAAGTTTCCACTCAGAGTAAGTAGATATTTAATTTAAGTAAGTGATGCCATTTGCTGCTTCTTTATGTGCATTGTAATAGCTGGCAGAGAATTTATGAATATAGCGAAGGATTCAAGCTAACTTGGTGGAAGATAAATACTGTCTGTCATCGTCGCAATGAAAAAAAAAGTTTACAATATGAATAAAACAAGTGTATGCGAAAATATTAATATATGCAGTCTACGTGAGAAAGATTGTACATATTATTCACACAATAGAGTAGGATGAAGAAAGAGGGAAAAAATTCTAATATCCTGGAAACACTTAATAAAATGGGATAATGGCATCTCATAAGCAAGGAAAGCCTCTTTTAATAAGTTATCTGTCTATCAAATTAACAGATGAGAATAGTACTGGCTCTGTGATTAATAACAATGTACAGTATGAATAAATGATAACAAGTATAGCAATATGATGTTGCCTGGATCACGGTAATACTTATCTTCCTTTATATCAGTAAAATTCTATTTTCACTGCCTGATACATTTTGTTGAAATCTCTATCATCAACAATGACACAGGGTTAACCATTATTATTATTATTGATTTATAAAGCGCCAACATATTCCGTGGCGCTGTACAAAGTAAGACACAAACATGGGGTATATAATAATACAGACAATGGTGTACACCAATATACAAGATACATAATTAGTGACAAAATACAAAGAATGATACAAAATACAACTTATCGAAATGGTAATGACAGTGATAAAATTAACATGATGAATAAAATGTATAATGGTTACCAAGACACAAAAGGGGGAGAGAGCCCTGCCCTTGCGAGCTTACAATCTAAAGGGAATGGGGGGGGGGGGGGACAGGAGGAGGGGTAGTATGCAGCAAATATATAGAGGCTTTGTGTTTTAGGATACCTAGTAGGAGTGCAATTTGGTCTTAGTACAAAGGGAAGTGGCCTAAGGTAGAGCATATGCTTGTCGGAACAAGTGTGTTTTTAGAGAGCGTTTAAATGTAACAAAGGTTGGCGAGTGATGGATGTGTTGTGGGAGGGCATTCCAGAGGAGGGGTGAAGCGCGTGCGAAGTCTTGTAAATGTGAATGTGAGGAGTTGATTCTAGAGGACAAAAGAAGATCATGTGCCGATCTGAGATTGCGATTGGATTTGTATCTGGAGATTAGTGAGGATATGTACCGGGGAGAGAGATTGTGGAAAGCTTTGTAGGTTAGGGTTAGGAGTTTGAACTGAATCCTCTGGTTAATTTGCAGCCAGTGAAGAGCTTGACAAAGAGTGTCGGCAGAGGAAGATCGAGAAGAAAGATGAATGAGACGAGCAGCTGAGTTCAGTACCGACTGGAGCGGGGCCAGTTTGTTAGATGGTAGTCCACAAAGTAGTACGTTGCAGTAGTCCAGACAAGAAATTATGAGAGCATGTATTAACATTTTAGTTGTGTCTTGAGTGAGAAAGGGACGGATGCGAGATATGTTTTTGAGTTGGAGATGGCAGGAGCTGGTTATGGAGTGAACATGAGGAATAAAAGAGAGGGAAGAGTCGAATATCACCCCCAAGCACCAAGCTTTGGGAACTGAAGTTATGGGAGTGTTATTAACATTTATTGTAACTTCAGGCAGGGAGGTGGACAGAGACGGTGGAAAAATTATTAGTTCTGTTTTACTCATAATCAGTTTTAGGAAGCGAGAGGACATGAAGGAGGATATAGCAGACAAGCAGTCAGGAACACGTTTAAGGAGGGAGTTAAGGTCTGGGGCAGAGAGGTACAGTTGTGTATCGTCTGCATAGAGGATAAAATAACATGCATGGGATAAAATAACACCAGTCAAAGCTTGTATTATTTTTCCCTGCATTTTATTTGCATGTTATTCATTAGTTATGGTTTTTTGTATTTAATTTACATCATATTTATTTTAATTCAGTCAGTTTGTAAAAGATACAAATGTAATAATTTGCACATCTGACCACAATCTGGAATATGTAGGACGCTTTAGGAATACTTTCTTTTACTGCAATTCCCAGTGGTTGTGAAGGCAAATCACAGTGAGCACCTATAGACTATCTCATAATACATCCAAATCAGGCAGCAGCTCGAGAGGTGCTGAGAGGTGCCGGCCTTTTGTTGTAGCGCTGTTAGAGTGGCCTGTGCCACCCTTCCCCTAGTCATGGCAGAGTCATGAGTGGAGCAAGAGCAGTGAGTGACATGGGCCCTGTAATCTTGCCTAACATTGGTCACACGCTGTAAACCAGAGGTGTCATACTCTCACCCTTGAGTCCCCCTCGAGTTTCTCAAGACAGCAGAGCCCCCCCCCCCCTCCAGCCACAGTATGTGCACAGTAGTGGTGCATTAGTAGTCATGCTTCTCTCACCTCCTCAGGGCTCACTCCATCCTTTATAGTGGGCGCTCACTCTATTACTTGGTTCACCTCATACACATTGTGTGATTTTGTGCAGAATGAGGAGAATGAGATGGGCAGGGAGCTTTATACTGTAGGGAGGGTCACTAGGCACAAGGATACAAAATAGGGCAGGGAAGAAAATGCAAATGCCTATTCACCCCCACCCCCCGATGATATAGCAGAGTGCAGCAGTGGAGCATTACACATTACTAACTTCCAGCAGAAGAACACATCCTTCACACTCCGCTCTTTAGCTTTGTCATACCGTCCACCTCCTTGTGGCTTCCATCCTTGCATGTCATGTCATGTGTAACTCCGCTGGAAGCTGTAATGTATTGACATTCCGCTCCTGCACTCTGCGCCTTATCAGGAGCGGGTCCCCTAAGCATCCAGTCCCCCATCCCCAAAATCTGGGTTTGCATGTTTTCTCTGTGTTACAGAGAAATTTCACCATGGTTGAGATAGGAGAACAAGTCTATTCATTTTGTGATCCAAGATCCAGATAAACAAATGCAATTATACAGAAAACATGCAAACTTATTTATGACAACTGTACGGGCTTGTATTTAGCAGTGAGGTGTCAGGATTCAGTGATTTCAAGCTAATTGTGTTAAATAAGGTGAAAAAATGACTTCATTGCAGGCAAAATGCAAATATGTTAATGACAGATGTCCTGGCTATTTTAGAAGCAGGGTGTTGGGAGTCTAGCAGACTGAAGTCATTTAATTTAAGCTAATTATGCTAAATAAGGTGTCATACCACCTCCACAATTTAGACCCTCTGTCACCATGTTGAACGTTTTTTTTTAAACTTTTATTATCAAATTGTCTTTCTAGATCTTTCTAATTTTGAAATCATATTTAAGCAGAAACACTTTCATATCGAGCATGCTGTGGCCTGGTCACAGAAGTGAGGACCCACTGTGGTGTTGATGTTGATTCACATTGATATAAAACCTGCAATGTTTCATTCTTGAGTACAATTTCATTCCTCTGTCTCCTTACCATTGCAGGGACAAATTACCATTCATGCAATATTAGATGCAAAGGATAACTAATATGGTATATGCAGGAACTGCTTTGAGTTTGAAATTCGTTTTTGTCTCGTCTACAAGATATACAGGCAGGTCTCATGTTCTCTATTATTGCAATAACATTTATTGTTATCTGTGTCTTCATTTCATTGTGAAGCTAATTCTTGAAGAAGAAGCACGGACTCCAGCACTCTGCAAAAGAAGTCTTCATTTATTGAGGCCACAAAGAACAGGTACAGCAGAAAAGGCCCTACTGTCTACAGCTGTTTTTCTTGAATGTCATGCTTCTTCAGGACACGTGAGGCCTGTCACCCTCACCTCCTACCTCACCTATATGCAGGTAGACCCTCCCACCACCTCTCCTCTCTCCAAGGGGAGGGGGAGACACCAAACGAGGAGTGAAAGTAACTGTGTAGTATAAATAAAATTCCCACCTAGACTTTTATTTAAAAAAAGCATTAGCTTCATCTCTCTCATTAAAAACCAGATTCCCCAGAGCATCAGTACAAGAAATTATCCAGGCCTCTCTTCTTGAGAGTCTATCATCTCTTGATCCGCCCCTCCCATCACATTGTATTATTTCCAATCCAGCAAAGGAGAGACAACCAGCATTGCCCATATGGGCCCAATTCTTGACTTAATTCCAAGGAAACAAAAAACAATAGTAACTAATAGTGTAAAATGTAAACTGTAAAGGGAGTGCCAAACTCATAATGGAATAGTCACAAAATTGGGCTGTATGGGAGTCAACCAACTACAAGGCAGATATGGATCACAAAACCATCCATGTTCGTGTCTTTGCAGGTGAGGTACAAGTAGTTGCACTTTAAAGGATAAGAAGGAAGGATAAAAAATCCAAACCTACCATCAAGGTGGGCTTGCTGTAATTGTATATAAGTAGATGTCAAAATAATATAAAATACCGTATTTTTTGGACCATAAGATGTACTTTTTCTCCCCAAAGTGTGTTGGGGGGGGGAGTCTTATGGTCCGAAGGTGCCCCCATGAGTGCCCACTCTGTCCTCCTTTGCACCTGTGTCCTCCTGTCTCTGTCCCCCTGTGTCTGGACCAGCTAATCTTGGAGACGGGAACATAGGTCCTTCATTGGGCCAATCACTGCTCTTGCTTAGTTGCAGCTAGTGAACCATGAATACACCAAGTTTAGCATATTTTTTTCTTTACCCTGGTTTTTTTGCCCTCTAAACCTTGGTGCGTCTTATGGTCCGGAGTGTCTTACGGTGAGAAACATACGGTATTTAAAAACTTGTTAAAAAGAGTAAGGGTGGTGGACTTACTACTTCCAAGGATGACAACACTAGGTTATAAAAAGCTTAATTAGCCTCACAATAATACACCACCATTCATGCACAAATACTACATTGGGGGTGGTATGAGCAAGCCCAGGGTACTGCCAATGTTAACTGTCTCATAGAAGACTAAAATATTCATAGGGTTTGCTATTGACAATGAACTATTAGACATCTTGATCACCTCCACCGTTTAGACTAGCAGCTTATGGATGGGCCGGTACAGCTAGAGATCTGTACGTATGTAAGAGGTGAAGCATAGACCTACAATTCTTGAGACTTGACCTTTCAGGAAGATTTCCCTTCTATAACATTGGAATTCAAATGGTGATATAGTATCTGTTTGTTAACAGGTACCCTACTTTATTGGTTCTTGGGATGGTGAAAAATATGCAAATAATTCTGAGTTAATGTGAATATGCTAACTGAATGCAATTGTACATCACTTGAAAATGGACCAGTCAAATGCAGCAGCAGTTACATTTGATTGGTTCAGCTGCATACATTTGCATAAATTTAGCATAGCATTTAAATCGCCTCAGATGCAAAAACACAAATCCCATGCACCATCTGCCCTGGCCAAGATCTGATCCTGGAAACGTAGCACTGCAAGGCTATAGAGATAACCAGCAATGGAGCATTGAATTGCAATTCACTAATGTTTATAAACTGGTCCACAAGGGATTTATTTTGTAAACTATGCAGTATGTTGAATTTATTTGCAAGATTCCACTGCAGAATGAAGTGCTGTGCTAACTGTTTCAACAGATCTGCCAGGTGGTGACTTGGACATCCCCCTCTACCTTCTTGAAGCACTATAGAGTGGAGGTCTTGTCGTAAGAAGATCAGACTTTATCAGAAAGGTGCTCCAAGCTGTGGACCCTCCCTAAGTGAGTCAGTTGACTATTTGTTTATATCTCCAGTTGTCCTATATGACGGCTGGAGAAAAGCTCCAGTTAGACTTACCGGTAACTGTATTTCTTAATGTCATATGGGACCAGGCCCGGATTTACCACACAGGAGCCTATAGGCACAGATGACCTGGCACCTTAGACTTCACCCTCCATAAACCTACAAACCACCACCAAACTGTACCATGAGTGTGCTGGCTGTCCCAGCTGTTACTTCTCCTTTACTTTCCTTGCATATCATAGGTAGCTATAGGTGCCCCTTAGTATTAGGTAGCCAGAAGTACCCTAAACAATAAGTAGATAGAGGTGCCCCCAAGTATTAGGTAGCTAGAGGAACCTCAGTATTAAGTAGAGGTGCCCCTGACTGAAGGGAAATCTCGTCAGTGGAATGCCAAGAGTAGGGTTAGTAACCTCTCATTTACACTCTTATCAGGACTCTGCATAGGAAAGGAGGGAGGGAGGCACTTTGGAAGGGGAGTGAGCTGCCTTTCCATCATAAGGCGTCTGTAGGCATGTGCCTACAGTGCCTTATGGTAAATCCTGCCCTGTATGGGACAATATCTATAACCCTTCCCTTGGGGTCACACTTTTCTTGATGTCTTATATTATTTAAAATGTGCTTTGGGAAATCTTTTCTGCCACTCCTCTGTGTCTGGTTTACACTTTTTACATTCAGGTGCACTGAGGAATGAGGGAGAGGGCTGGGATTTTACTCTTTTTTGGTGTTGTGTTTGCTAAGGGAGGGGGGAAGCAGATGTCTTCCAGTTGTCCCATATAAGGTCAAGAAATACAGTGACTGATAAGTCTAACTGGAGCTTTTTCTTACTCCAGTAGCAGCATGTGTGCTTTGTGAACAATGATAGGGTATACAGTATACTTGGGTATCAGAATTCCAACTACCTTTTTTGCAGCTCATGAGCATGCACATCCAGTTGCTCCTCCTTCGTCTCTGGTAACTCATATAACAGCATTTAGGAAATAAATCCATCAGTAATGTTTGATAAAATATTTGCAAAGCTCATAGTTGTCCTGGTTGGACACATTTATTTATTTTTCCCTACAAGACTGGTGCCACTGTTGAATACTGCCTTTCAAAGTGACCGTTTTCTAGATCTTGAAGAATATAAATCTTGAGTAGCTGTACATTTTTATGCACCGCTTTGTGAATCAAGCCAAATATTAACAATAAATGCATGTCTAGTGGATTTACAAAATTGGATGAACACCAGCTGGCTGAGGCTGAACTCTGACAAAACCGAGGTGTTGGTGGTAGGTGGTCCACACATGATGGATAAAGTTAAAAATGCTCACCACCTCAAACTAGCAATTGGGGGAGATACTGTACAGTATTAAGACTCTGCGAAACCTTGGGGTGATCCTGGATGGAAATCTAAAACTTAGACAGCAGGTATCAGCTGTCGTCAAGTCTTCCTTCTTCCATCTAAAAAATATAGCAAAAATCAAACACCTTATCCCAGCTGAAGACCTACCTGTCCTGGTTCATGCATTTGTATCCTCCCGCCTAGACTACTGCAAAGCCCTGTTCATCGGATCTACAGAGAAGGTTCTGCACCCCTTACAGCTAGTACAGAATGCTGCAGCCAAACTCCTAGCCAATGCCCCCCGCAGCTCACACATCACCCCAGCACTGCAAACTCTTCACTGGTTGCCAGTAAAATGGAGAATCAATTTTAAGATCTGCCTGCTGACATTCATGGCTCTACACCACATGGGACCCAAATACATAGCGGATCTATTGGAACTTTATGCCCCTCCACGCACCCTCCGCTCTGCCAACAAGATGAAGCTGGATATTCCCAGGATACGCTTAACATTTGGTGCCCGGGCCTTTTCCTATGCAGCCCCTACTCTATGGAACTCACTTCCGCAATCAGTACGAGAGGCTTCCTCTCTGGACAGCTTTTAAAAAGGCTAAAAACTCACCTCTTTTCCCTAGCCTTTGAGACTGCATAATGCAGGGTCACAGCGCTTTGAGTCTCCAGGGAGAAAAGCGCTATAAAAATATTATTGTTATTGTTGTTAACAATGGCATATTGAGAGCAATAACCTTATTCACAGACTAAAACATCAAAGATCATTTAGCCATTCCTCATTATTCATATCAGAAACGTATTCAAATGCATTTGTCTTTTTCTATAAAAGACTATTCTGAAAAGTAAGACTGTAAACGTTGTTACTGTGCCTCTGCTATAGGCTCGGCCATTTTGATAGTGGAGAGTTACATTTTGAGAGCTACAGTAAATAATGAAATCTCACTTCAGTTATAAAACTATAAAAACCCTCAACAAAGTAATAATAAACTAAAGCAGAGGAGAACAACACCTACATATGAGTCATTATACCATGGCAGCTTCTAATGAACCTGTCATAAATAAATACTCCCACATGGCAGAATGTCCTTCATTTTGTTAAGCTAACTCATGTTTAGCTCATGGATTCTACTGTAGCACACAATATAAAGTATTTTCTTAAATTGGGTTATTAGTCTGTCCCAATATTGTCCCTTTTTTTGTAAATACCTTTGTTTTTTTAACACTAAAAAGTTTAAATATGCCTTGCAGCGCAAAAAAAGAAATAATTAAATTAAAAAAGGCAAACTAATTACATGTGCCTATTATGTCACCGTTCTAATGTGAATAAGACAAGACAAATAACATTTATATTGCGCTTTTCTCCTTGCGGACTCAAAGCGCCAGAGCAGAGCAGCAGCCACTAGGGCGCGCTCTATTGGCAGTAGCAGTGTAAGGGAGACTTGCCAAAGGTCTCCTACTGAATTAGTGCTGGCTTACTGAACAGGCAGAGCCGAGATTCGAACCCTGGTCTCCTGTGTCAGAGGCAGAGCCCTTAACCATTACACCATCAGCCAATTGCTATAAGAGCTAAACCATTTTTTGTGCACACCCTCAGTCTAAAGCACAACAGAAGTGAGAAGGATATGGAGGCTGCCATATGTATTTCCTTTTAAACAATACCAGTAGCTTGGCAGCCCCGATGATCAATCTGGCATCAGATCTGCACACCTGAAACAGGCATGCTACTTATTAAGTAAAAATAAATTAAGACGAGCCAGTGCAGACTTAAGCCATCAATTTCCAAATATTCAACATCAATTGAACATGAGCAGCCCTCTGCCTCTCCACTGCAAAGTGAGTACACCTCTAACATTGTTGTAAATATTTTATTATATCTTTTCATGTAACAGCACTGAAAATATAGCACTTTGACAATGTAAATTTGCTGTCCCATTGAAAAAAACAAAAAACAATCAAAAAACAAACAAACCACCACACACAGCCATTCATGTCTAAACTGCTGGCAACTCAAGTGAGTACACCGTTAAGTGAAGAATGTCAAAATTGTGTCTTTATTGTGTATCAATATTGTGTGTGTCCTCTAGCACTGTCTTAGCTCTCTTGGGCTCTGAGGGATTCACAGATTTTCACTGGAATCCTCTTCCATTCCTCCATGATAAAGCTAGTAGATGTTAGAGACCTTGCACTCCTCCATCTTTCCTTTCAGGATGCCCTACAGATGCTCAATAGGATTTAGATCTGGGGAAATTCTTGGCCAGTGCAGCACCTTTACCCTCCTTTTCTTTAGCAAGACAGTGCTGCATGTCCAGCAATTGTGATTTTGCAAATCGCAATTGCTACTGAGGAATTTTTCCCATCCATTTACATTAGCGGAGCAGTCAGGCAAAGCGCTAGCGATTTAAAGCAATGCCTAAATGCTCAAAAAGGCGCTCTAGTGGGTTCCAGCCTCAGTCTGCCACTGATTTGAGACTGGGACGGAGGTTCACCTTCCTAAAGGATGATGACCTAAAGCATACTGCTAAAGCAACACTTGAGTAGTTTAAGGGGAAATGTTTAGATGTGCTGGAATGGCCTAGTCAAAGTCCAGACCTCAATCCAATAGAGAATGTGTGGTTAGACTTGAAAATTGCAGTTCACAAGCAAAAAACATCCAATGTGAAGGAGAACTCTTACCTTATGGAATGGGCAAAATCCCAGTGGCAATATGTGGCAAGCTCATAGAGACTTATCCAAAGCAACTTACTGTAATTGCTACAAAACGTTACTCCACAAAGTACTGACATTAGGGCTGTGAATAGTTTTGCACACTGAGGTTTTGAGTTGTTTGTCCTATTTGTAGTTTGCTTCACAATAAACCAAATAATACACCTTTAAAGTTGTAGGTTTTTCTGTCAGTTAAATAGTGCAAACTCTCAAACAATCCATCTTAATTTCAGGTTGTGTGGCTACAAACATGAAAAATGCCAAGGGGGTGAATACTTTTGCATGGCACTGTATTTTGAAAAGTTTGAGGCATGTGCGTCACAGTGTTTCACTAAGCGTGGTGGAGTGTTGCTAAGGTGGTGAGTTTTGTGCATTGGTGGTAATACACTATAGAGCAAGATCGATGTATATATGTACAATAAAGAGAGTACAGCAGCATCCAACCAACACAACAAACAGAAAATCTGTGCTGCAATCCCAGAATTATACAGGATCAATGTGTGAAGTGATTAGCATGCTACTGACTTTTTTTGTTTGTTTTACATTTACTATTAATCCATACATTTTTGTCATTTTATATAATTTTAAAATTCCTTTTCTATTAGAATTTCCAGCTGCTATGGCCATGTGCTAAAATCAAATTAAGCTTGCGTGAATTGGTGGCAACAGTATATGGCCAGACAAAGAGGAGTTTCCAGAACTCTTATATCTCATAATCTCACTATGGCCCAGTGCACACCAAAACCGCTAGCAGATCCTCAAAACGCTAGAGGTTTTTGAAGCTGATTTTCAGAGTGATTCTAGGCATGTTTAGAGAGGTTTTCTAAACATGCCTAGCGTTTTCTGGAGCTTTTTTGTGTAGCAGATTTCATAAATTGTTACAGTACAGCTGTCACTGAACAGCTTCTGTAACAAAAACGCCTGGAAAACCGCTCTGATCTTTGTTTTTTCAGAGCGGTTTGCGCTTTTCCCATACTTTACATTGAGGCAGAAACGCTTCTGCAAACCGCAAAAGTGCTGCAGGACCCACGTTTGCGATTTGCTAAAAACCTCAAACCGCTGGTGTGCACCAGCCCATCAGGGGCGCCTCTAGCCATTTTGTCACTCCAGGCAAGAAAACCTGTGGCGCCCCCCCCCCCCGTGGTGACTCCCCATGACAATAATCTTAAAGTACACCTGACCCAGACATTGGTCCTGATATTTTTAATATCAATTACGGTTATTGGTGCGGTGCGACTAGCACACAGCACCATCCTCCCCTCCTGTGCCCCCTGTAGACCCCATTCTGCTCAGTCGTAATCTTCGACTGAGCAGAACGTCAAATATGGACGGGGAGGAAGTGGCAGTTCCTCATCCCCTCTGCCCATCCATAATGCAGCCCCTTCACCTGGCGCTCTAGTTCCGCTCATTAACCACTGCAAACAGGAACCACAGAGCTGCGCTGTGTGCGGACTTGTGATTATCGAGGTCGGATATCCTTCCAACCTCAATCACCACAAGACCGCACACAGCGCAGCTCCCCTGCGTGCTGTGTGCAGCAGATCATAACGGGAACTGAAGCAGCAGGTGGAGGGGGCTGAGTTGAGGACTGGCACAGGGAGGAAGAACTGCCACTTCCTCCCTGCCCATATGTGATGTCAGAACGGGGGCCGCAGGGAGTGCTGGAGGTGGGAGGATGACGCTGTTTGCTAGTCACACAGCACCAGGGAGGAAAACATATTAAAAATTCTGGCGTCAGGGGTACATTAATGCTGCAATGTTTCACCATAAAATAATCATAATACTGCAATGTTTCACCATAAAATAATCCTAATGCAGCAATGTTTCACCATAAAATAATCCTAATGCAGCAATGTTTCACCATAAAATAATCATAATGCTGCAATGTTTCATCAGAAAATAATCTTAATGCAGCAATCTTTTACCAGAAAATAATCCTAACGTGCAGTATACGTTACCTGTCTGTGTCCGCCAATGGCTCTGTCTCCGCATTGCCTCACATACACATGCCCCGCCTGGTTACCAGCGTATATGTGGGTGCCTGTGTGATGTCACATGCACACCCACATATACACCGGCAACCACGTAGGGCACATGTATGTGAGGCAGAGACAGACACTGCCAGGTAACCTATACTGCACAGGGAACCTGGGGAGTGGGACACAATTTACATTAGGGGATAGCGTCGGGCGGTCAGATGCGGCATCACAAGACCAATTCCTGATCAGTTTCAGCATGAAAATGATCAGGATTCAGCCAGTGGTGTATAGGCAGCTGACAGATCTCTCTCTCTGATCAAATTCGTTCAGAGAGAAATCTGTCTCTTGGTTGATCTACCTATCATGGCTAGATGTATGGGCACCCAGAGCAAAGTCTTAGATAGTTGGGCAGCACGGTGGCATAGTGGGTAGCGCTCTTGCCTTGCAACGCTGGGTCCCCGGTTCAAATCCCAGCCAGGTCAAAATCTGCAAGGATTTTGTATGTTCTCCCCGTGTCTGCGTGGGTTTCCTCCGGATATTCCGGTTTCCTCCCACATCCCAAAAACATACAGATAAGTTAATTGGCTTCCCCCTAAATTGGCCCTAGACTACGATACATACATAGACATAGGACTATGGTAGGGATTAGATTGTGAGCTCCTCAGTGAGACAGTTAAAGAGAACCCGAGGTGGGATTTTATTATGCTAGTGGGGCACAGAGGCTGGTTGTGCACACTAACACCAGCCTCTGTTGCCCCATGCTGTGCCTCCAAGACCCCCCTGTGCGCCGCTATACCCCCGCAGTGCTGGCGACACGCAGCGTGTCGCCAGCACAATATTTACCTAAGCGCTGTCTGTCAGCGCCGCTCCCCCGCCTCCTCCGTATCGGCGCTACCCGCCTGTGTCCCTTCCCTCCCGCTGTTTGGAGGGAAGTGACGCGGCGGGTAGCGCCGATACGGAGGAGGCGGTGGAGCGGTGCTGACAGACAACGCTTAGGTAAATATTGTGCTGGCGACACGCTGCGTGTCGCCAGCACTGCGGGGGGTATAGCGGCGCACAGGGGGGTCTTGGAGGCACAGCATGGGGCAACAGATGCTGGTGTTAGTGTGCACAACCAGCCTCTGTTCCCCACTAGCATAATAAAATCCCACCTCGGGTTCTCTTTAAGTGACAAGACAATATACTCTGTACAGCACTGCGGAAGATGTTGGCTATATAAATACTAAATAATAATAATAATAGTTGCTCTAAGAGGCATAGCAACAGGGGGTGCAGAGGTAGTGACCGCATCGGGGCCCTTGGGCCAGAGGGGCCCCGAAGGGTCCACTCGCTATCACAGTATTAGCTCTCTGTTGGTCCTGTGCTGGCAATAATCACTTCTATAGATGCTTTGAATAATAGTGATTCCAAAAACATACGGATAAGTTAATTGGCTCCCCCTAAAATTGGCCCTAGACTATAGTACTTACACTACATAATAAAGACATATGGCAATGGCAGGGATTAGATTGTGAGCTCCTTTGAGGGACAGTTAGTGACAAGACAATATATATATACACTCTACAGCGCTGTGTAATATGCTGGCGCTATATAAATACTTAATAATAATAATAATAATAATAGTGATCACTAGCAAGCTGCTCCCCATCCCCTTCTTGCACCTTTGGTTTTGGTGTGCATTATCAATTGTTATGTATAGAGTGCTTGGGGGGCCCATGTAAAACTTGCATCAGGGCCCACAGCTCCATAGCTACGTCACTGCTCTGACTTGTGTGCCCATGTTTACCTTCCCCCCACTGTTAGCATGCTGCTTTTTATTGCTTCCCCTCCCCCCAGCAGGTGCCGGTCAGACAGTGTTTTTATCAGGAGTGAAGATCTCCTGGCACCAGTGCTGATTAAAGCAGGGGATGTGTGAGTCTCCGGACAGGCAGCTGTGCACTATGAGCTGCTCAGAGCTGTGTATATCAGCATCATCATTCAGCTCATATGTTACAATGCCGATATACACAGCTCTGGGCTCACACAGTGCACAGTCAGCTGCCTTGTCCTCCTGTCTCCTCGGCACTTATCAGCATTGCTGCGCTGATTCCAGTCTCCCCCTGCAGCTCACCCTCATCTCTGCCTGCTCATCACACAGGGGGCACAGGAGAAGCATGGATGGATCAGACAGCGGCAAGCCTGGGGACCCGAACTTCTAGCTGGCGGGGGCGGAGTTAGAGGCGGCGCCACATGCAGCAGTAAACAAATCGTGTGGCTGCTGCTAGGGAGAGGGGCGGGACAGGGGATTAGGAGGAGGTGGAGTGGGTGGGACTCTAGTGAGAGGTTCCTGGCTAAAAGTCTATTGGCTGGGCCTGGGCGGGGGGCGTGTATACAGGCGGCAGAGTGTAAAAGTACGATCGGACGGACACAAGCGCAGCTGCAGCTGATTGCAATAGCGGCGATTAGCTGCAGTCTCCCCCCACAGCAGCGCGCCCCCCCCCTTCATGCCGCTCCAAGCAGCTGCCTTTAATGCCAGTGGCTTTAGGCGCCCCTGCAGCCCATTAAGATACATTAGCCAAGCATTTTCACAGGCGGAAGCGGTTGGCGAAATGCTTGAATAACCACTCGGTGTGCACCAGGCCTAACACGGGCTCAGGGCTTGCACAGTTATCTGCACAAATCAGGAATTTAACTTCCAGCATCTCAGTGTCTCTAACTTTAAAGAAATTACACATTCATTACACAGGGAACAAGAGTATACATCTGTGCAGATGCCTGTTTGTAGAGATGCCCTTTTTTTCTGTACACGCTAATCCCTACAACTCTTCACTTCTTGCCAGAAAGTTAATTTGGGGTATTACATGGTCTCCTGCAAAGCACCTTCAGTATGTCTGTTTGATGCAGCTTGTTAACATTACGATGCCTAGGTGTACATATGTTCCGGTCACTTGTGATTTGAGCACAAGGAGAAACCAAAGGATGGCTCTCCCTGTGCTAGGACATCTCTGGGAATATATTAATTATATCCCCCTACTGATAAAGTAATTTGATCCTCTGGACATGAAATTCAGGGACTGGCTATTGCCCACACCTGAATTACAGTAATTGTAACGAAATCAAATCAACACCACTATAGCTATAATCAATATTACTGTCTATGGCAGCTCCCCAAATCAGGCATTGCATGGTGCCAAGGGGATGCTGAGTTGACCTTACTCAATGCCAAGGGTTGGTCCTTAGCCAGAGATGCCCAAATAGTCAAAATTATCCATTAGAAATAAGTCCTAGGTGACTCGACTTTACTTACTGTTAAGGTGGCCACTAACGATCCGATTTCTAGTGAAAAATCGTTCGAGCGATCAGATCATTCTGATTGGAAGAAAAAATGTTCACTACACCATCAATGAACCAATCTTTGCTTTCTATCACAACCAACAAGAAAATCCAAATTTTGATTTGACGAAAATTCAATCAGACGACTATTTTTATAATCGTTCATAATCGATTGTGCCCATCAACAGAGATTATTTACAACTAATCCGATCAGAATTTTTGATCGCTCTAATGATTTTTTGCTAGAAATTGGACTGTTAGTGGCCACCTTTAGAAGTACTGGTAACTTGGTAACAATTTTCTAAACATAATGTAAATGCTATAAACATAATTTGCACAGCGTGAATCATGTGTCAGGAGTCAAAATTAGTTCAAACATTGATTTTATTGTAAATACAATCTTTATTAGAATATGTTGCTTGCATCTGAGACCTTTGGTATCAATTGTAAATGTGAAAAATAACACATCAACACAAGTTTGAGGAACAATATTTACACTTTTAAAGACAAGGGTCGTTTAGGATTTCCAATTAATCCTGGTAAATACAACTTATTTGAAAGTGTATACCGTTATGCAGCAATCATTTTCTAAGAAGCAATACAGCTGTTACAGAAAAAATTGTTCTTTTTTCCTATTTTTTTTTTTTAACGGGATTGTAAGGCCTATTCTTCACTTCCACGGTGCAGGTAACGTAGGTGGCTGTCGAAATTAGTGATGATCGTAATCAGCTAATTATGGTTACGCAAATTTTCACATACATTTTCACAATTTCACCTGTATGTAATTACGATTTGTGCATTTAATTGATTTTGTGTAGTCATTCGAAATTTTGCGTAAAATTTGGCATACTTTTTGCATAATTTTGTGCCCACTTTGTCAGTTAATAGCAAAGCCCCCATACATGCTATTGACACCAAAATTGCTACATATGTTTAGGAGAATAGTGGGTACAAGTCAAAAAAACACTTTTTTTAAAAAGTCCTTGTAAGAAAAAATGGTTTTCAAACTTAGAAAAATAACAGTTTAAAAACCATTTTTCTTTTTAAAATTGATTTTCTCAAAAACGACAAGGTCTTGAAAAATTATTTTTTGACTTGTACCCACTCCTTAACATATGTAGCAAATTTGGTAGCAATAGCATGTATGGGGTGTAGCGATCGGTGTAACACAGAGAGGGTCTGATTACCGGTGATCTGCAGTATCACCGAGAATGCAAAATATACCCGATTATTGATGATCTGCAGTATCACCGATAATCAGATATATCTACTAACCTCTGGACACCTGAGAGAGAAGTGAGTGATTGGGTGCAACAGTAACACTAGTGGACTGTACCTAAGGAGTAGGTACAGAGGCAGTAAGAAATACTGCACAGAAGTATGCTCCTTCCGTAAGCCTAGACTCTCCCGGGGGAGGAGCTAAGCAGAATGCGGAAAGGACAGAGCGTGAGTGACACCAATGAGCGAGTGTCACTAACAGATCTGGGAACTGCCTCTAACAGTAAGGCTAGTTCTCGAGGTCGGCCAAGCCAGGTCGTCAACACACAGACAGATAAAGTACAGAATCAGAAGGCAGATATGGAATCCAATAACAGGCAGGGTCAGGCAACGGAGAATCAGAATAACGAGGTACAGAATCAGGAGGCAGGTACAGAGTCCAGGAACGAGCAGAGATTGGCAACAGGATATCAGAAATAGCAAGGTACAGGATCAGAGGAATAGTCAGGCAGGCAGAAGGTCATAACAAATAATACAATTCAATATTCCTAATGCTAAGGTGTGAGCTCCTTGATGTCAACACCTTTGAAAACTATGCTAGAACACAGAAACAGACAAGGCCTGAGTGCTACCACGTAGTGATCGCAACGCCAGACACCAGAGAAATGACCAGCACCCAGTATATATACTATAGCGCTCTCCAGCGCCACCCTTAAGTGCTGGGCCAATGAAAAGTGGTGGAAATGTCAGCTGACCAGCTTGATCAGCTGACCTTCTTCTGGCTGTCATATAAACTCTGCCTCTCGGCGCGCGCGCGCGTCATTCTGAACCTGTGTGGACTATCAGTCCCAGCCACACCAGTCACGCTTTGCAATGTCTCTGCTGGCCTGCACGCGGGGTGAGACGCACCGCTATCTGCACATGCGGTGGCCTCCCCGCGCCTGGTCAGACTGTCAGTAGCAGGCTTGTGCGCGCAAACCGCCGCGTCAGACGCAGCGGTTTCTCCGCGTTCCGCTGTGCCAGCCGCGGAAACAGCCGCCTCATCCTGCGTCCATGCGGCGGCTTTTCCGCGTTTCCTCACATGGGGGCTTTGCTAATAACTACTAAAGTCGGCACAAAATTATGCGAAATTTTGCACAAATTACACAAAACATTTACACAAAATTATTAAATATTAGTATTACATCCGAAATGAATTATGATTTTCTCTGAAATTTCGCATTACGATAACGATGAATAATTGGGAATTTCGGCCCACCACTGGTCGGAACACATTGCACTTGTGTTGGTATGTGCTTTTGGCCGGTGTGGTTGTGATTCCATTGATTATAATAGCGCATGGATGGAAATATCTGTCATTGCAGTCTGTGCACTTCTAATATCCCTGTGGATTGCATACCTGTACATTGCTGAAACATTAGCAGCAGTTCACAAGTGGAGAAGAGGCCCAAGGTGGCTCTTTACAGTGGCCATCCATTCCTGGTCACTTATGCAAAGCAGGCTGCAGTGCTGGAAGATCTGAAGAGTCTGGCAGTAGAAGACACACTTTCTGAGAAAAGTCCAGGAGGTATACGGCTGCAGTGTACAGAGGCTGATTTGGGATCAGGCAGATTTCATCATTTAGATTTAATCTTCTTGATATCTCCTGCTTTCACCCATATCAACTGATCATTTTTTTGCGGTTTTTAACCGCACAATTGATTGGGATCACAAAGATCTGGATCACCTTGCTGGAAGTTCAGCAGTGAAACAATGCTTTTAGAAGTACACTGAACAGAACTATACATATTTCATCATCTCCAACCATATTTCCAGTGAAATCTGATCAGAGTTCACTACTCCCCAGTCAGTATGTTGATCCTGAAGCATTGATCAGGGATAGGGTGAGCTTGCTGTCTGGCAGAGTATTGTTAGTTTAATTGCTGGGGATTATAGTTTCTCATCAAGCATAATCAGGTTGTATTACTCAGCATTTGATATAGGGTAAATCCATCACATAATAGTATGAGTTTACTGCTGTATCCAAAATTCCTTCTTTGATCCTAACACATAATTTAATGTTCCCCTAAACTGGAATATATATTCTTTATTATACTTTGGAAAGGAGTCTGTGTCCCCTAAAGCCCTAAAAGACATACAATATTGTAAACTGTACCCTTTTCATCAGATCTGTAATGTGCCTCCAAAACAGCTGAAGCTGCTGCAAGTGGCTATCAGTCCTTTGTTCTGCAGAATGCAGCTGTCATCCGATGACTCTCACAGCCGGCATTTTTATCTTATGCCCAATCCTGGCTTATATTTGGCATCTGAAAACAGTTAAACAGGAGTCGGTATGGGCACTCAGTAAACATGTTGGCTTTGAAAGGCCTCGGATAACAGCTGCATACTGAGGAACGCATGAAAAGGATGACATATACCTGTGGCAGATTCAGCTGTTTTCTGCCAGCACACTAGAGATAAAGCAGAAAGGGAAGTGTATGTGACATGAAACACACTTGAGCGATGTGCTGAGTGTTTTCCCCATACTATGGAATAAAAGAAACTGATATCAAAGTCTTCGCCAGTGCATTGATTCACATTTGCTATCTGCCCATTCTTAAAGGGACTATAATAATCCAAATTCCTGATCGATCAGTTGTCCAATCCATTAATTGCGGTCAATCGGAAATGATCATTGCGGACTAACAGCATGGATTATAGATTAGTAATGTGTTTTAAATTCGCTTACATATAATTTCTTGTAAGATTTTGCGATTAGGATGTACACGTAATTACGATTTTGAAATTGAATTAATTATGGGTAATCCATTTGTAAATTTCATATGTTATGCAACATTACAAACACGCCAGTCATTAGCAAAATGTTTCTTTCAAAAAGACCTTGTAGTTTTTGAGAAAATCAATTTTTAAAAAATTCAAAGAACAATTGTTTTTTAAAACTCTGTAAAATTATGTTTTGCTGTTGTACCAAAACATTCCAAAATGTTCAAAATAAAGGGAAGTTGGACCAGGATGGATAGGATCAGCATGGACAGCCCCTGACAGTCAGTGTGTTCAGACTTTTAACCCCTGCACTCCTGCAGGCAGGTTTGAAATGAGAGAAGGGCAGACTTTGCTATCTGATCCAGTTCTGCCCCTTTCATTAGAGAAAGAATCAGTCTGAAATATGAGGCAATATCATAATATCAATATCATAATTCTTTGCAAATACATCCGCCAAAGAATATGATTATACATTTTGGTTTATCATGATCTCTGGTGTTCATACATATCAAGCACTGGTGGTTCGTCATCTTTCATAACAGAGAAATCCATATCTCCATGGCAGAATATGTTACAATGAGGGCTTACATCTTGGGACATTCATATTTTACCCAGTGACAATCCCACTCAGTTTCATATGACTGGCATAGATGAAGATATAAAATTATGATAGAAAACCTAAATAATTTATTTCTTAGGTTAATTAGGGTTGACATTAAATCCAATTCCTTCAGCCCCTCCTGGTATCTGTTTCCTACTCTCTTGGATGTTGCCAAAGGACGAGATTTACAGCACCTGTTCTGCAAACCCATGAGCTTATGATACACGTCTGTATCTACAAGTTCTGGTAGAGGGTTTTCTATAGTTATATTGGCCCCTCTACAGTGAAAGAAGCACATATTTGTTGACCAGGATTGCCCCTCTAGTAAATAGCCACTTCCTTGGTAAAGGCTTGGAATGTCATTTCTGACAGAACACTTTCTGGTTGATTTTTTAACTAAGAAATTAAGTACAAATTTGGTAAAATTTTGCATCCTGATTAGGGATGCTCATACAGATTCTGTGGAATTGAAATTTCCACATTTCTAATCGGAAATCGGAAAACAGTAATCGGATTTCCGCGGAAATACCACATTACCACAACTCAGTAGTTTTAGCTCAATCACAGAAGTCAGGAGGCATTCGAACAATCAGAGAATGCAGAATTTTTCAGTGAAAATCGTATTACTATGGTAATTTTACCAAGCACAAGACTCAGATACTACCTATGTGTGGCCTTACATTTCTGTGGTATTCCAATAACTGCAGTAAAATTCTGCATTGTCTGTTTGGTCCAATACTTCTGTCAACTGGACAATTCAGAGAATGCAAAAAAATGACAAAAAAAACCACTCCTCAGAAATTGTGAGTTTGCAGAACCGGTAATCGGCATTGGCATTTCTGCGGAATTGGAAAGAAGGGTGCTCTCAGGGTGCTCTACCTGTAATAAATTAATAAAACGCGAACACTGCCAGGTATTATGAGTCACCAATCTACAATCCTAAAATGAACTAACAATCCAACAAACAGGGGAAATACCTAGAGCATAAGCCGCACCGCCCCCACTCCCCCCTCACACACACACGCACACACTCTCTCTCTTTCCCTAAAAAAAATAGATTACTTGAGACATTGGTATGATATGATATTCTGATATATAACGATGAAAGTGTGCATACCATTAAGTTCCTGTATGTAATGCATGGGCTATTCATGGTGACAGAAGTGTAAGTATAGGATTATGCTTGTACCACATAGCTGCTGTTTGCTATTATGTGGGTGGTATCCATCTGCCCCCCATCAGAGCCGGAGCGGCATAGCTGAGGCCCTGCCTCCCCCTGAGTTGTGCTTATATTAGAGCAGATTATTTTCCTTCTACTTGGGCTGTGTGCTGTGGTGCAATCCTCTGTGACAGAGCACATGCTGATTGACAGTCAGACTGAGGTGATGACTAACTGCGCTGCTCCCACCTGCTGGCTGCTGCCCAGGCCTCCACCGGTACTTTGCTTCTCCTTTTCCTGTAGTTTCTCTGCTCCCTCTCTTCTTCTCCCTTGTGCCGCTCTCTCCTGCTGTCAGCTGCTTGGATCTTGGGTCTCGTCGGGACCTGGCTTGTAGGCTTATTGCTATGACACCTGCAGTCGTGCATGTTGTGAGAGGCACCACTAGAAGACATCATAGCAATAAGACTAAGATGGTTCCTGGCAACGCACTCTGTCCCAACAGCAGCTGACAAAGTGAGAGCACAGCACAAGGGGGCGGAGATGGGGAGCAGAGAAACTACAGAAGAAACAGAGTGCAGACAGAGGCCCGGACAGCAGCAGCCAGCAGCTCACTCTGCCAATTAGCATACGCTTTGTCTCTGTCCCGGAGGGACTCCTGTATTATCCAAGACCCCCACTTTTGGGCTGCCTTGTTGGGCCCAAAAACTCGGCTTATACTCAAAAAAAAATAATTATATATATATATATATATATATATATATATATATATATATATATACAGTAATAATTAGCAAATGGTCAGATAAAGAGTTAACTAAACAATTATCAGTTAATGACCCAGAAAATAACAATATATACAACTCCCAATATATCAGCGAAAAAAATTACACAGAAAATGCACACAAGTCCATATAGTGAATAACATGCACGTAAACTAATATACAATTCAACTAGGGTAGGTTCATCCAAAATGAATGGGTATTTAAAAATGAAAACCTAAATGCAGCCCATTGGGGTTCCATTCAATCACAGGGAGAACATGGTACAGCAAGAATTTCTGCTGGCATTCATCCAGAACCATATAACCCAATTGTGTAGCTCAGAAAGGTGATACCAAGGGAACACTCACCATCAAACGCCAACCAGAGAAGACTCACCAAATTTTAAGACCTGGTGAGAGGTCTAAATGTGCTTGGAAGGTACTTGTGGTGACCTCCTGCCTTAATGATTACTCCAGCTAGGCTTGAGCCAAAGGGCTCCCCAATTTTCATCCAATAAATTACACCTGAGCAAAAAGACTTAAGATAGTGTAAAATTGCCTTTATTTCAGCATAAACCGTAATAGCAGGTCAGGAACCATTATGTTTGTGTACAAGCATCTGAGACTACTATCCCCAATTTAGATATAAATATATCTGGTAAAGATCTGCTGCTGTAATTTTGAGTAAATATTTGCTGTTGAGTGTTATTCATAAACTTTGCTTACAGTGTCTGGCCAAAGGTGATACCTCTTTGTACCTTGCTTTCTTCAGTGCGTTGCTATGAATGTGACAATGTCAACTTTTGGCTGTATTCTGCTTTGGATTGTCCTTTGTTTTTTAAATATTTTTATTTGTTGTACCTAATGCAACATGGTAGCATCTTATGTTAAAGATTACAAAAAAAAAAAACACCTCTTAAAAAAAAGACTGCTGTGCAGCTGCCTGGAGCCAATATATCATACTGGAACCATCTTCTGTCTTAAATTGTATTGTTTCTTATGCTAGATAAGGGCTTTTAAAGAAAACAAAACTTCCAAAGTGCCACACCATTACCATGTAAGGCCCCGTTCACACTTGCGGTTTTGTAAAAACCGCACCGGATGTCCGGACCGCACCGGAGCCGGATCGGACCTGATCCGCACGGTTCCGGTCCGGATCCGGTCCGGATCCGGTCCGTTTGCATCCGTCTTCCGTGCGGTATGAACACGGTTGCGGTCCGGATCCGGATTCTTAAAGAGATAACAACCTGTATAAATACCTGGGGTTCTGGGAGGTCAGCAGAAGCTCTGGGGTCATTGTTGGAGACAGCTAGACGTGTGGAGACCATCCTTGGATACAGAGACAGCAGTTGGGACCATGGATCCAGTCATTTTTTACTGTTATTACCTGGGAATTCTCTCCTTCCTGTTGTTTACCTACTACTATGTGGGGAGTAGGCGTGCTCCTCGCAGGAGATGGTGGGTACACCCTCTACTAGCCAGGAGGCAGAGGAAGGGAGAGTTCCAGGCCCTCTACCGGGACCTCAGACGACACCCACAGAAGTTCTACAGCTACACTCGGATGTCTATTCCCCTGTAAGTATAGGCCTAAATACACCAACCCCCACCATCCCTAAACACCCCACCCTCACCCCCACAACACCTCATCCCTGTATACCTAGCTAAACACACCACCCTGACCCCCACACACCTGTATACCTAGATATACACTACACCCCCACCCTCCACAACACTCCCAAACCTCTGTAAACACACCTCCCCCATCCTCCACCCAACACCTTGTCCCACAACATACTTTACAGCTTCTTCCTTTCCATCTCCTGACAGGTTTGCTACCCTTTTGGAGATGGTGAAGGATGACCTTAGGAAGAAGGATACCACGTTCAGGAGAGCAGTCACACCACAAGAACAACTACTCATCACACTGAGGTATGTAAAAACAAATTTCTTTATTGCAAAAACAACCACTTTCCAACATGAAAACATTCTTCCAACATGGAAGACAAAAAATAACATATCTATGGTATAGCCCGGTCAGTGTTATTAAGGAACACCAACCACCAACTTTGTGCTGGAAGAGTTGCAGGGCATAGCTGCCCAAGTGTCTTTCGGGGACACCAGTCCCTAATATTAAAGTGCTTCAAAAACCTAACCACTGGCACAGGACCCTCTGAGCCATGGATGAAGGACACAGGTCAGTGAAAAGGCTAGGCCTCTCACCGACCAGTCAAGGTGTCCTTCATCCATGGTTCAAAGGGTCTTGTGCAAGTGGTTAGGAACAAGAACAAAGTGAGGAGCAAGAGGAACCGATGGCAGAGGTGCAGGACTACAGGTGCAGTGCAACAGGCACAAGGTTGTGACCCAGGTAGTGTCTTTCGGGGACACCAGGCCCTAAAATTGAAGTGCTTTCAAAAACCTAACCACTGGCACAGGACCCTCTGAGCCATGGATGAAGGACACAGGTCAGTGAAAAGGCTAGGCCTCTCACCGACCAGTCAAGGTGTCCTTCATCCATGGTTCAAAGGGTCTTGTGCAAGTGGTTAGGAACAAGAACAAAGTGAGGAGCAAGAGGAACCGATGGCAGAGGTGCAGGACTACAGGTGCAGTGCAACAGGCACAAGGTTGTGACCCAGGTAGTGTCTTTCGGGGACACCAGACCCTAAAATTGAAGTGCTTTCAAAAACCTAACCACTGGCACAGGACCCTCTGAGCCATGGATGAAGGACACAGGTCAGTGAAAAGGCTAGGCCTCTCACCGACCAGTCAAGGTGTCCTTCATCCATGGTTCAAAGGGTCTTGTGCAAGTGGTTAGGAACAAGAACAAAGTGAGGAGCAAGAGGAACCGATGGCAGAGGTGCAGGACTACAGGTGCAGTGCAACAGGCACAAGGTTGTGACCCAGGTAGTGTCTTTCGGGGACACCAGGCCCTAAAATTGAAGTGCTTTCAAAAACCTAACCACTGGCACAGGACCCTCTGAGCCATGGATGAAGGACACAGGTCAGTGAAAAGGCTAGACCTCTCACCGACCAGTCAAGGTGTCCTTCATCCATGGTTCAAAGGGTCTTGTGCAAGTGGTTAGGAACAAGAACAAAGTGAGGAGCAAGAGGAACCGATGGCAGAGGTGCAGGACTACAGGTAGTGTCTTTAGGGGACACCAGGCCCTAAATTAGTGCTTCTAAAACCTAACCACTGGCACAGGACCCTCTGAGCCATGGATGAAGGACACAGGTCAGTGAAAAGGCTAGGCCTCTCACCGACCAGTCAAGGTGTCCTTCATCCATGGTTCAAAGGGTCTTGTGCAAGTGGTTAGGAACAAGAACAAAGTGAGGAGCAAGAGGAACCGATGGCAGAGGTGCAGGACTACAGGTAGTGTCTTTAGGGGACACCAGGCCCTAAATTAGTGCTTCTACCTAACCACTGGCACAGGACCCTCTGAGCCATGGATGAAGGACACAGGTCAGTGAAAAGGCTAGGCCTCTCACCGACCAGTCAAGGTGTCCTTCATCCATGGTTCAAAGGGTCTTGTGCAAGTGGTTAGGAACAAGAACAAAGTGAGGAGCAAGAGGAACCGATGGCAGAGGTGCAGGACTACAGGTAGTGTCTTTAGGGGACACCAGGCCCTAAATTAGTGCTTCTACCTAACCACTGGCACAGGACCCTCTGAGCCATGGATGAAGGACACAGGTCAGTGAAAAGGCTAGGCCTCTCACCGACCAGTCAAGGTGTCCTTCATCCATGGTTCAAAGGGTCTTGTGCAAGTGGTTAGGAACAAGAACAAAGTGAGGAGCAAGAGGAACCGATGGCAGAGGTGCAGGACTACAGGTAGTGTCTTTAGGGGACACCAGGCCCTAAATTAGTGCTTCTAAAACCTAACCACTGGCACAGGACCCTCTGAGCCATGGATGAAGGACACAGGTCAGTGAAAAGGCTAGGCCTCTCACCGACCAGTCAAGGTGTCCTTCATCCATGGTTCAAAGGGTCTTGTGCAAGTGGTTAGGAACAAGAACAAAGTAAGGAACAAGAGGAATCAAAGGCACAGGTGCAGGACTACAGGTGCAGTGCAACAGGCACAAGGTTGTGACCCAGGTAGTGTCTTTCGGGGACACCAGGCCCTAAAGTTCAAGTCCAGCAAAAACAAAAGTTCCCTGACATGGTCATCTGAACACCTCTGAACCTTGGTTGAAGGAGATGGGGCAGGGAAAAGGTTGGGCTAAAAAGCCCTGGGATGGTATCCTTCCTCCGAGGATCGGAGGTATTCAGAGGAGCATGTCCAGGAACAATATGACTGTTTTTTTCAAATTTGATCGGCACCACTACTAGAAAAGGTGGGAGTTGCTGCCTGGAAATCTGGACTCTCTTGGGTGCTGGTCGTGGATGAGCTGGACCCTGACAGCGGTGGCCCATATTGACTGCCTCTGTAGCCGGTGTACATCTGTGATGATTGCCAGGGGGGCACCGCTGTAGGTTGTGGGGGTCTAAAAATTGGTGGTTGCAACAATGGCGTGTCCATGTGTTGTTTGATCGTGTCCAGCAAAGTGGAATGGCACGCCATCATGTTTTGGGAAGGCACCTTTTCCAAATATGGTAGTAGAGACATCACAGTGTGAAAACACGGGTGTGCCTGCAATTTCAGCAGTTCCTTGCTTTGTTGATGCATTTGCTGCATCATGTTCTGCAGCTGGCCCACCGACTGATGATGCTGCGCACGCAGTTGGTCGATTTCTCCTCTGTGCATCTCATGCATCATTTTCAGCTCGTCCCTGTAGTGCCCATGTACAGCTTCGAGCTCACATTGCAGTGAAGTGATGTGGGACTTGTACTGCTCCATGATATGGCCCCTGTCCTCATCTTGCAACTGCCGGGTTATGAGAGTTTGGTGGCTCTGCAGAATCCCGAGAAGTCCGGAGACAGCCCCGGACATCTCGGACTCTGTCTCTCTCCTTGTTGGGGGGAGGGTACCTCGACGCCTCACTGGTGGGGTGTTCCTCACTGGTGGTGTGGCAGCATCTTCCCGTCCTCTGGCCTGCGTCGGGGTTGCCCTGCGCGCTGGTTGTGCTGCAGTCTCTCTGTGCTCCTCTCTTTGTTCTTGGTCCCCTGAAGCTTCCATACCGGTCGATTGTGGAGGTGCAGCTTCTGCCACACTCGGTCCTGCAACCTCAACATCCAAGCTCTCTTCTCCCAAGTCATCATCAAAGCCGAGAGCTTGGATAGCGAAGGACTCCCTCCTCCTACTCCTCTCCTCGGGGCAATAGGTGACATCGGCGACCTCATCATCCAACACGCTCTCCTCACTGCTGAAGCGTGCCTCCTGGGTCGGTTCCTCTTGCTCCAAATTGTCTTCAGTCCTGTAGATAAAAAAAAAATATTTATTGGTGTGCCAAACAGCATGTGGCGTCAATTCACAGAGCTAGCAAACACTAATCAAACACTTTATCAACCGTTTCTACCAAACGTTTGATAAAGCTTTTGAGAAAAGTTCGCTAAAGCCATGGGAATTGAGGCCAGTTCAATACATGGCCGAAGTCATGGTAGTTGTCTGCTAAAATGAGTTCTCAGTTCCTGCCCACAGTAGTGGTACTTACAGTCTAGGTTCCAAGCTTTCATTGATGAAAGATAATTGCTTGGCAAATTGGTAGTCTTTTGGTCGCTTTCCCCCGCCACTGCCACTTCGTTCGGCAAGTTTTTTCTTCCGTAACCATTTTACGTATGCATCACGTATATTGCGCCACCTTGTCTTGAACCTTTCTCCTGTAACGACATGAAAAATTGATTTCGATTATTTCTCTTGTAGGTACATCGCAACTGGACAAACATATACATCGCTACATGTGACATTTCGTATTGGGAAGAGCACGGTGGCAGGCATTGTCGTGAGGACTTCGAGGATCATTTGGACGCGACTGAGGGCCAGATACATGCCTGTGCCAGACACCAAGAAATGGGAGGAGATCGCCCAGGGCTTCTGGACCGAGTGCAAGTTTCCTAATTGTGTTGGCGCACTGGATGGGAAACACATCAGGATTCAGAAACCCGTGGGGAGTGGCAGCCATTATTTCAACTATAAAAAGTACTTTAGCATTGTTCTAATGGCAGTGGCAGATGCGGACTACAAGTTTGTGTACGAGGATGTGGGGTCGTACGGTAGTTCCAATGACTCTGGAATTTTCCAGCGTACGACCCTTTGCCGGCTGCTGGAGGAAGGCAGACTGCGTCTCCCCCGTGACAGACCCTGGCCTGGGACAAGGGCACCGGCCTACCCCTATGTGTTTGTGGGGGACGAGGCCTTCGCCCTGTCCGACCATGTAATGCGTCCGTACCCAGACAGGGGACTTGATGCCAGCCAGCTACACTTCAATGCTCGGTTGAGCCGTGCAAGGAGAATGGTGGAGTGCACATTTGGGATCCTGGTGTCAAAGTGGAGGGTGTTCCACACGCCCATGCTGCTGAAACCGGCCAACGCAGTTGTCGTGGTGAAGGCAGCATGCATCCTCCACAACTTTGTGCGGCAGGAGGAAAGAGACACTCCGGAACCCCCGAATGTGCTTCCACTAATGCCCCTGCGGAGGTATGCAAGCAGGCCAAGGGTAGTGTCACTGCGGAACAGGGACCAACTGAGACTTTATTTTAATACACCACCAGGACGAGGGTGAATGTTTGGTTTTTAATATGTTTTGTTGAAATGTGTTTATTTTGTAGTTTCAAGTTTTTAAGTGATTTTAAATGTGTTAATTTTTTACAAGAAATAGATGTTTAATAATTGGTCATTGTGTATGTTTTATGTGCACAGGTGGGGTACATCGCAGGTGGGTGGGATACATCACAGGTGGGGTACAGGTGGGTGGGATACATCACAGGTGGGTGGGATACATCACAGGTGGGGTACATCACAGGTGGGTGGGATACATCACAGGTGGGGTACAGGTGGGTGGGATACATCACAGGTGGGTGGGATACATCACAGGTGGGTGGGATACATCACAGGTGGGTGGGATACATCACAGGTGGGGTACAGGTGGGTGGGATACATCACAGGTGGGTGGGATACATCACAGGTGGGGTACAGGTGGGTGGGATACATCACAGGTGGGGTACAGGTGGGTGGGATACATCACAGGTGGGTGGGATACATCACAGGTGGGTGGGATACATCACAGGTGGGTGGGATACATCACAGGTGGGGTACAGGTGGGTGGGATACATCACAGGTGGGTGGGATACATCACAGGTGGGGTACAGGTGGGTGGGATACATCACAGGTGGGTGGGATACATCACAGGTGGGTGGGATACATCACAGGTGGGTGGGATACATCACAGGTGGGGTACAGGTGGGTGGGATACATCACAGGTGGGTGGGATACATCACAGGTGGGTGGGATACATCACAGGTGGGGTACAGGTGGGTGGGATACATCACAGGTAGGTGGGATACATCACAGGTGGGTGGGATACATCACAGGTGGGGTACAGGTTGGTTGGATACATCACAGGTGGGGTACAGGTGGGTGGGGAACAGGTGGGTGGGCCACGGGTGGATGGGCAACACGTGGGTGACACAAATCCATAGCAAAAGTGGAATACATCACAAGCTAACCACAAGCCCCCCCAAAAACTTCTAGTCAACATACCCTCTGTGCCTTGCTGTTTCTTGCTCAAGTGCTCAAAGTCCTCCACATACAGCTTGGCAATTTTTTTCCACAGGCCTCTGCATTTTTTGATGTTGCTGTGGTCCGCATCCCCCTTGTCCCACAGGGCTGGTACCTGCTGCACCTGTAGGATGAGGTCTTCTGCTGTGTAGGGCCTCACCCCCTCGTTATCAGACATATTGTCAGACATGTTGCTGCCAAAGAGCTCCAGCTTGAAGTCACTGCTGCTCCACTCTGTGAACGCTGGGCCCATGTGGTCCCCATCCAAAATGGCCACCATACCATAGAGAAAGCATAGGAAGTGGGGTAGAACGTCCAGTTTTTATAGCCAGTGTGTTGTGCGCTCTCCGGTCCTCATTGGTTTCCATTGGCCGGATGCAACAGTCCGGCTCCGATCCGGATACGTCAGCCGGAGGAGCCGGACCAAAAAATAGCGCATGTTGGAACGGACGCCGGAGTTCGGATCCGGTCCGGCTCCGGTCCGGACGAAACGGACGCATGTGAACGGTCGCATAGACTTTCATTGCTATGCCGTGCGTCCGTTTCGTCCGGTCCGCATGCGGTCCGGCTCCGGCACGGCGATTCCGGATAGCAACCGCTAATGTGAACCGGGCCTAAGGCTCCTTTCACACCATGAATGTTACGTTGCAATGAGATCACGAAGTAGCCACCGAAAAATCGCATTACGAGGTAGTATTGCGTTGTGACCATACAGTGAGGCATGCAGTACAATGAAAGTATATCTTACTGCCACTTTAACTGTGCTTGTTGCCCTCTAAGTGCTGAGTGCTGACCCGATGGAACATGCCGCATCGCAATCAATGTAATAGCCCCATAGGGATATCATTGCATTGCATTGTGATGCAATAATTTAGTCCATTGTGATGCCACACAATGGAGCTCTAGCCAGTGATTTGCAAATGACTGATATTTGTGTTAAAGTGTACCTGAGCTGAAGCTCAGTACAAAATTAGATTCTTAGCTAAAGAGGATCCTATTGAGGCTTCCCTCCCTGCTGTGCTGTCCCCAGCGCTGAGCACAGCCCTCCAGAAGATTAGCGACAATGCATTGCCGCTAATCCTATCAGGGCTGCGCAGCCTTTCTTCCTCCAGCGTTGCTGAGCAATAGCCGACCCAGCCCGCATGTTCAGTAAGCCAGAGCTGCGGGCTCCCTGGTACTGCGCATGCTCAGGAGATCTAGCGCGGCTACTGCATGGCCCTGCTTCAGAGCGATGAGTTGAGGGGCCCCCATGTGGAGGGGGCTGCATTCAGCAACAGGGACTTTAGATCAGTGAGGGAACCCACAATATGATCTTGAGGATTCCCTCTCTTAAGGGGAAGTCTAAATGATCAGCAACATTAATTTAGACATTAACATTATTCATAGAGCACTGTATATCATTTTTAATAAAGAGACTAAATGCAATGCACAAGTATTTTTGAATATATTTATATTTACATACATGCAGTGCATAGTGTGCTAATAGTACTAGCACTCTTTCAGCACTCATAGTAATTAGGCAGCAGGGCACATGATATGGCACAGCTGTGAAGGAATCACAACTGCACTGTTACTTCTTTTCCATGACAGACACTTATTAAGCAGTCAGAGCAATCCCTCATTAAAACCTCTGACATCACCCTAAGGGCAAAAGAAGACAGAGCAGCAATTCCTGGATTGCATATGAAAATTATAGTTTCATTGTCTGTACAACTGAAGACTTAAATCCAGATCTCATTTCAGTCAGCTTGGCTATAAAGAGGGTATTCTTTCACAGTACAAAAAAGCACAGTGCACCATTGTAACATAGCAAACAGTTACTGTTTATGTATGCGATAGCTTTGTTCACAATAGTACTAACAGTGAAATGACCCAGAAGATCCAATTTCAGCAGCTGTAAAGGCAGACAGTCATACATTTAAAAAAAAAAAAAAAAAAACATGCTTCAGATGGATATATAATTTAAAAAATAAAAACAGAGCCTTCATTTCCAATAATTGTATTTTCTTATGGTTTTGACAAGATTCACAGGTAGGCACCTTTCATTTTATATTCATGAAAGATTTTTTTTCCGCTATGATCCTCAGCTTTTTGTAGTGTTCCCTGAATCGAATGCCCAATATTTCATGGTTTTTGCTAGCTGTAGTCAATACCATCCCTAGGATTACTGCATAAAGAAAGCGGAAACTGTTAGCATTTGCATTGGTGTCCTGCAGTGCAGTGTACTTACTAATGATAATTCTGAGGTCTGCTAAACCAAAATATTAGGGCCAACTTGTATTTTTAGATCTATTTTAACATTTATTCACTCATGTATATGTTATCATTATGCTGTGCAGAGCACATAAGAGACAATTACAAAGTGAAATGCAAGGTTTGGATTGTCTTGACAAAATGAAACACAAGTACTGCATTGTTGTTGACTTTTCTTCTCTCCCATACACTCCCCTTCTATTTTCCTCCCTCCCCTCTCCAATCTTCTTGCTTTCTCTCGCCTCGCTTTTATTATTATTATTATTATTATTATTATTATTTTATAGCTTTACAGAGTATATAGTCTTGTCACTGTCCCTCAGAGGAGCTCACAATCTAATTCCTACCATAGTCATATATCCATTGTAGTCTAAGGCCAGTTTAGGGGGAAGCCAATTCACTTATCTGTATTTTTTGGGATATGGGAGCAAACTGGGGTGCCCGATGGAAACCCACGCAGACAATGGGAGAGCTTACAAACTCCATGCAGATAATGCCCTGGCTACGATTTGAACCGGGAACTCAGTGCTGCAAGGTGAGAGTGCAATCAACCGTGCCAGGGGCACCCAACATAACATAATGGCTACAAAAAGCAGATGCTTGCTTAGTGCACTTAAGGTTAGGTGTTGGTTTGGGGGAGCTCTTTTAAGGTTATGCATCAGTGTTTTTCTTTTAAGGTTAGGCATTGGAGTATGTGTGTGTGTGTGTGTGTGTGTGTGTGTGTGTGTGTGTGTGTGTGTGTGTGTGTGTGTGTGTGTGTGTGTGTGTGTGTGTGTGTGTGTGTGTGTGTGTGTGTGTGTGTGTGTGTGTGTGTGTGTGTGTGTGTAGGTGTGTGTGTGTGTGTGTAGGTGTGTGTGTGTGTGTGTGTGTGTGTGTGTGTGTGTGTGTGTGTGTGTGTGTGTGTGTGTGTGTGTGTGTGTGTGTGTGTGCGCGCGCTAGGGTTCGACTTCAGCGGGGAAGGGGGTAGTCGTTAGGGTCAGGCATTGGGGGGAGGATTCGTGATCGATATAGGGAATGGCCTGGGTGAGAAAATGGGTTAGGTTTATCTATAGTAAAATTGAAATCTGCACTGCAAAATAGTAGAATATCAGCAAATTTACCAATGCTCTACTGGCGACCATTTTATGCACCCGAATTTCCGGGGACCCTTTTTGCATTTATGCTGCGTTATGCCCTCATACACAAATGTATTTGCAAGTTAACTTATACTGTGAATAGATGGCATTTAATCCCATTTCTAGGCATAAATGTTTTCAAATGCTGCTCCATTAATTATGCAAATAGTTCATTAACTAATGTGTTACAATTTTTAGACCTTTCCTGATACCTTAAAATTGGCTTTTAGCAAACACATATTTGTGCTTCTGCTGGCCATTCCCTCTTTTCTCTGGTGGTAGTGCACTTCATATTCACATAACTGTGCTGCCATTTCCCTTCCTTCCCACTTTCATCAGTGTAGTGGGAAGATGACCAATGCATGTGTGGCATTACTTACAGGTAGTCTCTTAGAGAGTGTATGCACAACATCTCTGCTAGTCAGGGCAGGGACAAGGTTATCCTGCATTCCAGATTCCAAAGTGCACCCCAAATGTGCCCACCCCAGTATCAAATGTGCCCTGAGTATTAGGCAGGCCCTCCCCCTAGTATAGGTAGCCAGATCTGCTCCTGGTATTATGTAGGTTGCCACCCCAGTATAGTAAGCCAGATGTACCCCAGTATTAGGCAGCCACCTCTCCAGGTTAGATAGCCAAATGTGCCAATAGTAATAGGGATAAACAAAAAGAAGGGTGTGCTCTAAAACACTGTTGCTGGTAGGGTGATAAAATATCAGGATAGGTCTCACTCGTTCTCGATGTGGCTGGACAGAGTGTGCAGACAGGAAGTGCTTGTGTCCCTCTTAGGTAGCCGGAGACCGAGCTGTCCAAGCTACCGCTGTGGGTCACGTGGTAGGCACTGTCACACGGGAGGCATCATCACCTGGTATCGCCTCCCCCCAGTATATATTGCCAGATGTGCCCCACCAGCGGTAGCCTGCCACCAGTATAGCTGGCCAGTGTGCCCCTCATTGTTGAGTTGCAATTTCCTCACAGTACTAGGTAGTCTTCCTCCCTCCAGTATACACAGTAGATAGCCGGATGTGACCTCAGTATTAGGTATCCTTCCTTCCCTATGTATAGATAGCCAGATGCACCCCAGTGTTATGTAGCCTCCCCTCTCTTAGTATAGATAGCCAGATGTGCCCCTCAGTGTTATGTAGCCTCCCCTCTCTTAGTATAGATAACCAGATGTGCCCAGCAGTGTTAGGAAACCTTCGTTTCTTAGTATTGATAGTGAAATGTGCCCCCCAGTGTTAGGAAGCCTTCCCTTTCTTAGTACACAGTAAATAGCCAGATGTGCCACCCAGTGTTAGATAGCCTCCCCCCAGTATAGCTATCCCCCTCCTTAGTATGGATAGCCAGATGTGCCCACTAGTGTAAGTTAGCCTCACTGACCCCTCCCACCCCCATATGCAGAGTGGTGTGGAGCATGCGGATACAAATCACCTGTTAGTACCACTGGGAACTTCAGCATTTCACACAGTTCAGTGTCTGACTCCTCCAGTGGGGCAGTAATCAGAGAGGAGACACTGAACTGTGCACCATGCTGAAGACATGGTGAAGGTCTCAGTGGCCCTGACAGGTGAGTTGTACCCTCATGCTCCTCTCCACAATGTTGTGTGCATATGGTTAGGCGAGTAGAGCACTCAGGTAGGCACAGCACATGTCCACCCTTTGGGCTCTGCAGCCTGAGGCTGCTGGCAGTAGCATTTAAGCAGGAGTGCGAGTTACATGGTTATACTAACAGTGGCCTGAATTAAAGTGTCTGCAAATTATAGAAAACATAATACGTACTGCATGTTAATGGAGTCTTTCAAAGATCAGAGGAGTTTAAAAAATGAATTCCTCAACAAATTCCCTGTCCGCTCTGCTTCCACTCGTCTGCCCATCTGCTCCTGCGTCAATCACATCCACCAGTGACCCGTATGCATTGCTGCTCACCTTTCCCTCCAATGCGCTCGGTTCATCCATATTCAGCCCGGAGGCCAGCAGTAGCATGGGGATCTCCATAGACTGCAGCAGGAAATTTTCCATAGAAACAGAGAATTTTCATTGGTCCACTATGAACCAATGAGACTTCTCCCTGTTGCTGAGGACTCTCATTGGTCTTTTGCAGCCCAATGAAGATCCCCATGCTTATGCAAACCACCAGGGTATGTAGGAGGGACCGATTGCTGAGCTGCAATCAGTGACGATCGGCGACGGGACACGTAAGTTTTACATCATGGCAAAGCAGGAGCGGCAACTAGCCTAGTGAGAACGGACAGTGCCCATTCTCATGCCCATGCCCATTCTTTCATTGCACACGTTTTCCCATCCAGTAAGGGAAAATGTTCCAAGTTCGGACTCTGCGTTACGCTTAGCATTCCGCTTGCGTGGTGTAGCTATTTTTAACATTAGGATCTGCTTCCTGCGCTAAGCGGGGCTTAAAAAAGTCCCAAACGGGTACGTTTTTTAAGCAATTGTAAACCGTCCCTTACTCAGTGCATACTGTACATACCTAATGTTCACTATCTAGCTGCTGCAGGTACAATACGTTTCATTGCTTCTATTGCTCCTGTCCTTGTTGGGCTTCACCTTCTTGTTGAAAAGTCATCAGGAACCAACCCAACGTCAAATAGTCAAAGGCTGTTTGAAATCTCTTGCTAACAAGACACTGTTTTCCCTATATGTGTGATTCCAATTATTCATGTAATTCAGCTAAAACTTTTAAACCTAAGCAGACAGCCCCATAGATTTCTCATCAGATCATGTCTCCCTTATACCTAAAATATATTATACATTTGGGCCTAGTTTACTATTACTATGCACTCACCTGTCTTATTAAGAGTTACTTTGCAAGCAATGACATCCACAGCTCAGACCTAGGAATTCTAGTCTGTAAATGAACCACAATTTATTCTTGTCTCTATAGTGTCTTGGGAAGTGCCTATGAATTTTTTAAATGCAGCTAACACCAAATATAGATTGTCAGCTGCAGATTTAATAGATGCTTAGACTGGCAGCTATATAAGCACTTTGCATGCATGAGCCTGAGCCATGTGTGTGTGCTAGACATGTGCTGTTTAATCCCAGTTCCTAACCACAATCCTTGCTGGCTTTATGAGAGCTTGACAATATATCCAAACATGTAAGCTGTAATAAAACAAACTCATTTTCAGTCTACACATTTACAGCTTCTTTAAAAAAAATCCAGTTGACACAGTTTTCATGGTCCAATTTCATGTTGCTGAGCCAAACTAGCATGGCGAGCTGAAGATAAAAAATCAGGGCATAACAATTTAAATCGTGCAAGTGACTGATTTGCAATGAAAAGTACCATTTGTCAGTTCAATCTGTCCTACCTAAGTCTGCATAATTTACAAGACCTATGCATATTTAAAGTGCTATGTAGAGTTGTTGAAAGTGACCCCAGAACCAAAGAGAGGAACTGAAGAGTGTTAACCATACAATAAAAGTACAATCATGAAACAATGTATTTTATTCTGCAATTTATTTATTTTTTTCAGCCAAGGGTGCAGCGAAACGTAGAGATTTCCTACTTGCTAAATACTTTAATTTTCCTTTCATTAACAGCTTCTTATTTACTAAAAAGTCTGCTGTTAAATGACATGGGTGTGCTAAGAGTACATTCTGTGAACTGCCACTGTAAGTGAGGGCCATATTAATTCTTAGCTGTCCCAGATTCTTTTTATTCTCCTTTCTGCCCCAGTTATGTCAGGTGTTGTGTTTTACTATTTCCTAGTATGGCGGCTTTCTCGCTGTTCACAGACCCATCTGTAAACTGAGAAGAAAGAAATGCTGCCCACACATATTTCGATGTGATTGTACAATAAATCCAGCACTTCAATAAAATCATATACATTAAAAGTCAGTGGGGTTGATACAATAAACTATGGCGATATTGCTGTGCGCAGAGCACGTGGCAATATTACCGTTACTACCGGTAGTGTGTACCACAAGTTATGTTATTAGCGTAACCTGCGGTACTTGAGTACTGCCAACTTTGCTATGGTAATGCGCATTACTAATGGTAACGCTTGTTAGTAATGTGTGTTACCATAGCAACGTTTGCCCTACACAAGCACCGCGATCGTGCTAATAGCGTAATTCATGATACACACTGCCAGTAGTAACGGTAATATTGCCATGCAGCGTATAGTGCATCAACCTTAATCTTTCAAATAAAGCAAATAAAGGCAATTTTTCAGCAAATTTGGTGACTTTATCAAACTAATGTGTTTTACTGTTGTCTGTGCCTGCATTGAGAACAACTCACGTCACTTCCAGCCCAGGGATGTAATGTGGCTTTAATACTAGCACAGAGTGCCACGTGGAAATAAAGCGAGAGAGACTTGGCAGCAGTGGCATAGCAATAGGGGATGCAGAGGTTGTGACCACACCAGGGCCCCTGGACCAGAGGTGCCCATTACGGTTCCTCCTTCATTCATCTTTCAAATAGTGCTATGCTGGTAATGAACACCTCTATATGTGCATTGAATGGTAGTAATCCTTAAAGAGACACTGAAGCAAAAAAAATATGATATAATGATTTGCATGTGTAGTACAGCTAAGAAATAAAACATTAGCAGTAGAGGTATGAGTCTAATATTATTTCCAGTACAGAAAGAGTTAAAGGGAACCTAAACTGAGAAGGATAGGATATGGAATTCTACTTTTAAAATAATATAAGTTGCCTGACTCTCCTGCTGATCCTGCAATACTTTCAGCCACAGCCCCTCAACAAGCATGCAGATCAGGTGCTCTGACTGACGTCAGACTGGATTAGCTGCATGCTTGTTTTAGGTCTGTGATTCATCCACTACTGCAGACACAGAGATCAGCAGGACAGCCAGGCAACTGGTATTGTTTAAAAGGAAAAAATCCATATCCCTGTCAGTTTAGGTTTCCTTTAAGAAACTCCAGTTGTTATCTATGCAAAAAAAAGTAATTGAGCTCCACGACTTTCTTCTGAAGCTTATTATCTCAAGTGTCTGGCACTGTATTGTTTTTTTTCCTGCAGAGAACAGTTCAAAAGTTCACTAGCCTGCTCTGTAAAATCATTTAGAATGCTGAGCAGTGTGTAAACTGCAAATATTATAGAATTATGCAATGTTATTAAAAAAAAACCCATACAACTGAAAATCAAAAAAGATGAGAATATTTTCTTTGCTACTAATGTTGTAGCAATTATCCACACTACACAACCAATTCATTATATCATAAAAAATGTTTTCACTTCAGTGTCTCTTTAACAGTTTCTTTACACCTCTCTGACACTACAGCTGTCCTTGTAAGTTTTCAGGCTCCATCTTAATAGAATTCTTGAAGCCCCTTGTAAACCTCGCACTGGGGTCCCAAACTCCTTAGTTACACCACTGCTTGACAGTGATTCTACCCTGTACCAAAATATATAAAAACATTTTGTTTCCCTTCTTTCAGAGAATGTCTGTCATATTTCCTTTCTGTCAGAAGACAGGTGCATCTCAACAACAGACAGAGTAGGAACAAACAAAATCTATTTGGTATCACTGTAAGCTGTGGCTGTGTCTGCAATATGAGGAGAAAAAAATATTATAAGTTGGTGTGAAAAATTTCAGAAACTTTTCATTTTTTATTTTATTTTTTCATTTTTTTCTGTGTGTGATCTAATCTGGGAGAAACAGCAACACATAGAACTTGATTTGATGCAGTGGGAAAGAGCCATTTATAGTCTATATCTTGTCCTTGTGATCATCAACAAAATCATCAAGTGCTATGGAGGATCCTGGGACAGAGCAAATTTTTCTCCTAGTAGCTGGCTGATCCCAGGTGAGACAAGCGACAGTTAATGGTTGTTCTTGCACTGCAATGTGATAAACTGTTCACTTCCCTACTCTCCTTCCTGTCCAGATCCTTCCACTGCTAATGCTGGCTTTCCCTTCTCTACAGTTTCTTGTAATAACATCATTGAAATGTCTTAACAAAATGAGTTGGATAGGAGCTTTGTGAGAGTTAACTTATCAGAATGTCAGGATAATTTTATTCTGTCAGTCACATATAAGATTTTCATTACAGAATTTGTAATATCAGCATTTTTCACTGACGGTCATCACTTTAAAATATATCTATTCAGATTTACTACCAAGCTATGCAAATGCTCTAGTATTTAAGGTAGCAGAATGCTCAATGCAATCTTACATTTTTGCACTTATCAACATTATTTCATTCTACATGTTAATACAGGTGCAGACATACTGTATATAAAGACTAAAGAAAAAAAAAGGGGGTGAGTAGTTGCTATGGATTAACAATTCAACTTCTTTTTTCCTTCAGTTTTTGTACAACAGTCTTGCTGTACTAAACTGTAAAGCCTTTTTGCTTCTTGCCTTATGTATTGGTACTCATTCTTTTGATACTATTCACAGGCAAACAGTAAAGTTAAGGTGTCCATACATCAGGCAACTTTTGCGGCTGATCGACTGACCAATTTGATTTTTATTATCGAATTGGTTGAAAATCTGTGCCGCCAAATGCAGGCCCGATTGACGATGCGACCAATTTTGGACCAAAAATGGTCACGTTAGTCTATCATGCCTGGTGCAAGATGCTGGGTCGAAGTTGGCTGATCGGGTGTGCGGCGGTACAGCGCACGAGCGATGAAACAACAAAACCCCATCGTACTGTATAAATGTGTCCCCCATGTGTGCATTTATATATTACCTGTCCTGTGTCAGCCTCCGCCTCCACTCCTCACTACCATGGTCTCGCAGAAGCTTCACTCCCTATCAACTCAGCTCCCCATCACCTACACCAGAGCAGAACTCTTATGCTGGATACACACCATGAGTTTCCGCGTCGAATGCGTCCGTCGATACGCGTCGATTCGATTATTTCCGAGCATTTCCGAACGAATTTTGATGATTTTTAGGTCGATTGCCATGTAAAGTATGGCAAATCGACCTAACGATCCATCGAAGCTTAAATCAGACATGTCAGAAATAATCGAATCGACGCGTATCGACGGCCGCATCGAACGCAGAAACGCATGGTGTGTATCCAGCATTAGAACCATTGCGTTGCCCCATGGGACACAGTCTAGGCCCACATCGAATGCAAGTGCCTGCTATTTGTAGCCTTATTTTCACCTGTTGTTTCTATCCATATCTGCTATTTCTACGGGTGGCTTTGGTGGTGCCACAGCTCTCGGGTGCCCAAATTTCCTGTTTTCAGCTTACATACACTGGGACAACATTACTGCTCCTTGTGTCTTTGGCTCATATTCAATTACATTTCTCTTTGCTTTTTCTCCCAGAAGATATATTTACACCTTATCAATAAAATACTTTGAAGCCCCCAGAAACCAAGAAAAAAAATACTCAAATACATCAAAATTGGTTTATTAATTACTGTGCAATACTTTTTCAGTTGCCAAGTGATGAAAATAAGTTTTTTTTTTAGAGGAGATTTTTTTTTTCCTGGGAGAAAACTCAAGAGAAACGTTAGTAATGCTGGGAATACACGGTTCATTTCTGACGTGCGTTTCTCCTCTCAATTGCTTTTGCCGCTCGATCCTGCAGTCGATTCTCCTATCTTCTGCTTGTTTTTCTTATCTTTTTCCATTCACTTCTATCAGAAATCAAGCGGCAAAAGAATCGAAAGGGAGATCGGACATGTTAGAAATGATCTATTGAATGTAACGATCGGTGAAGCACAGAGAGGATCTGATTACCGGTGATCTGCAGAATCACTGGGAATACAGATGTATACCAGATTATGAGTGATCTGCAGTATCACCGATAATCCGATATACCAGCTAACCTCTGTTCACCTGAGTAGAGTGTAGTGTTGGGTGTAACAGTAACACTTTGAGGACTAAGCCTCAGCGCAGTAAGGAGTACTGCACCGATTCCTTCCGAAGACCTGGACTCTCCAAGACAGGAGGAGTCAGGCTGAGAGTAGGAAGGATTGTCTGACAGTAACACTCTGAAGGAAGTGTCACTAACAGAACAGGGAACCGCCTCTAACAGTAAGGTCGGTTCTCGAGGTCGGACAAGCCAGGTCGTACACACACGGACAGACAAAGTACAGTATCAGGAGGCAAAAGCAGAGTCTAAGGACGAGCCGGGGTTTGGCAACAGAGTATCAGAAATATCAAGGTACAAGATCAGAGTTCAGGAGGATAGTCAGGCAGGCAAAAGTCATAACAGATAATCACAATCAAACTAGTACTTTAGCTATCAACAGAATCTAGCTAAGTGTAGGATTACAGCTCCAGCTGGTCCTGGCACACTTGCGGATCTGACTACAGATCTGGGTGCTCCCACGTATGTGATTGCACGCCAGACAAAGAGCAAGTGAACAGCCAGTGGTATATATACACAAGGACCTTTCCAGGACCTCCCTAATTGCAGGACCAATGAGAGTGGGGAAAAATGTCAGCTGACCCGCCTAGTCAGCTGACTCCCTTCTAGCTGTTATTTAAGCTCTGCCTCTGTGCGCGCGCACGTGTCACTCTGAATCTAGGTGGACTATCAGTCTCTGCCACACCAGTACTGTCTTGCAATGTATCCAGTTCCAATGCGGATTCCGCCGCTCCCTATGCGGATTCCGCCGTTCCCAATGCGGATTCCGCCGTTCCCAATGCGGATTCCGCCGCCCTGCCTATGCGGCATGCAGCGTTTTTTCCGCGTTGTGACGCCATGCTGGGCGCGGAAACAGCCGCCTCACGTTGAGGGGCGGCAGCTTTTCCGCGTTTCTTCACAGTACCCCCCTCCCGAGGAGTGGACACCGGACAACTCCCACCAGGTTTCTCTGGATGTAAAACGTGAAATTCCCTTCTTAACTCATCCGCATGCATGCGAGTCCCCGGTACCCATTGTCTCTCCTCAATGCCGTACCCCTTCCAATGCACTAGATATTGTACCGAGTTCTGAACAATGCGTGAGTCCAATATTTTTTCCACCTCGTACTCAGGTTGGTCCTCCACCATCACTGGAGGAGGAGGAGTAGGACCCACATGCACCGCAGGTTTGAGTAGGGACACATAAAACGACCTTACGCCCCGCATGCTGGCAGGAAGATCAATAGCGTAAGTGACGTTATTAATTCTTTTGGTCACTGGAAATGGACCCACGAACCTGGGACCCAGTTTGGCAGAAGGCTGCTTCAGGGTCAAGTGACGTGTGGACACCCAGACTAAATCCCCTGGCTGAAACTTCCATTCCACGGACCGTCTCTTGTCTGCTTGACCCTGCTGACTCTGGAACGCCTTCTGCAAGTTCCCCTTAACAACTCCCCAATTGTCCCTGAGTGACCTCTGCCAATCCTCTAGTGCTGGAAATGGAGAAGAGACAACTGGAAAAGGGGAGAATTTGGGTGACCTCCCTGTCAGAATTTGGAATGGAGAGAACCCAGATGAGGAATTCTTCAAATTATTTTGTGCGAATTCCGCGAAGGGCAAGCATTTTACCCAGTCACTCTGTGCCTCCGCAACGTAACATCTTAGGAATTGCTCCAAAGACTGGTTGATACGTTCCGTCTGCCCATTAGTCTGTGGGTGGTAGCCTGACAAGAAAGACAATTTCATGCCCATTTGGTGGCAAAATGCCCTCCAGAATCCAGACACAAATTGGACTCCCCTATCCGACACAATGTCTTCCGGAATGCCATGCAGCCGGAAGACGTGAATGATGAACAACTCGGCCAGTTCCTAAACCGAGGGGAGTCCTTTCAGGGGCAAAAAATGGGCCATCTTGCTAAAACGGTCGACTACCACCCAAATGACCGACATTCCTTCAGACCTGGGCAATTCTCCCACAAAATCCATGGACAAGTGGGTCCATGGCTCACTCGGGGTGGGCAAAGGCTGCAGCCTATCTACAGATGCCAGCCGGGAGGGTTTACTCTTGGCACAGACCGCACACTCCCTGACATACTCCTTGCAATCTGTTGCCAAAGAAGGCCACCAAGCACACCTGGCAATCAGATCCTGCGTTCTGGCAGCTCCAGGATGACCAGCATTCTTATGGGCGTGTAAGAGATGCAGGACTTGTAAACAAAAAGGCAGTGGGATAAACATGACCCCTTCGGGTTTTCCCTCAGGAACATCCTGCTGAAAGGGGCCCAAAACCTCCGTCCAATCCTCCCAAGTCTCCGTAGCGGCTAACACCAGTTTCTGCGGGATGATGGACTCAGGAGCGGGCGAGTGTGCTGTCTCTGGTTCAAAACACCTGGAGAGGGCATCTGCCTTGACGTTTTTGCTGCCTGGAGTGTACGTGATTATAAACCTGAACCTCGTAAAAAATAAAGACCATCGGGCCTGACGGGGACTTAGCCTCTTCGCCCCCTCGATGTATTCCAAGTTCTTGTGGTCGGTGTAAACTGTGATCGTGTGTTCTGCCCCCTCTAACCAGTGGCGCCATTCCTCAAACGCCAATTTAATGGCCAGAAGTTCCCGGTTGCCTATATCGTAATTTTTTTCTGCAGGTGAGAACCTATGGGAAAAGTAAGCGCACGGGTGTAATCTGCCCTGCAAGCCAGACCGTTGAGACAACACCGCCCCCACCCCAACCTCCAAGGCATCAACCTCCACGATAAAGGGAAAGGACGTGTCCACATGCCTCAAAATTGGTGCTGAGCAAAATAATTCCTTCAAAAGAGAAAATGCTGCCACGGCTTCAGGGGACCAGTGGTTGGTATCCGCCCCTTTTTTGTGAGACTGGTAAGGGGGGCAACTAACGTGGAGTACCCCTTAATGAACCTCCTGTAATAATTCGCAAAACCTAAAAATCTTTGTAGGGCCTTTAACCCCACTGGCTGTGGCCACTCCAACACAGCTGTAACCTTGGCAGGATCCATTGAAAGGCCCGAGGTGGAAATTACTTACCCAAGGAAAGTGACAGTGGTCACCTCGAAAATACACTTTTCCACCTTAGCATAGAGCCTATTTTGTCTTAATTTGTTCAAGACAAACTTCACGTGGACCCTGTGCTCGGAGAGGTTATTGGAGTAGATTAGTATATCATCAAGGTATACCAGCACGAATCTACCCAATACCTCCCGGAATACCTCATTAATTAATTCTTGGAAGACGGCTGGCGCATTGCACAACCCGAAGGGCATCACTAAGTACTCGTAATGCCCGTCGGGTGTGTTGAAGGCCGTCTTCCACTCATCGCCCTCTCTAATGCGGATTAGGTTGTATGCCCCCCTCAGATCCAACTTAGAGAAGATTTTTGCGGCTGTGACCTGCGTGAATAAATCGTCTATCAAGGGTAACGGATAGCGATTTTTCACCGTGATTTTATTGAGGCCCCGATAATCAATACAAGGTCGAAGACCCCCGTCTTTCTTCTTAACGAAAAAGAAACCGGCCCCAGCAGGCGACCGGGAGGGCCGGATGAACCCCTTGGCCAAGTTATCACGAATGTATTCCTGCATAGCCATCTTCTCTGGACCGGACAAGTTATACAGGTGACCCCTAGCGGGCATACAACCAGCACGGAGATCAATGGGGCAATCGAACGGGCGATGAGGAGGTAATTGATCGGCAGACTTGGGACAAAATACATCAGAGAACTCAGAGTACTCTTCGGGAACACCCTCCACACAAATCTTGGTCTGACCCAATGTCACCTTCCCTAAACACTGTTGGTGACAATGATCGGATCATCTGGTTACCTGACCCGTAGCCCAGTCTATTTGCGGAGAATGGACTTGTAACCACGGCATGCCTAGGATGATAGTGGAGGTTGACATACGCAATACAAAAAACTGTAGTTGTTCCCCATGCAGTACCCCTAACGTGACTTTCACCTGCGGGGTCTGTGACAGGGGACGATTCCGTTGCAGAGGGGAATCGTCTACTGCCGTGACCTGAATGGGGGGACTCACTGGAGTGAGAGGAATACCCAACTCCTGAGCAAATTCAACGTTCATAAAATTAGCCGCTGAGCCAGAATCAATAAAGGCCTCAGTGGCTACAGACTTATTCTCCCATGTAATCGTACAAGGGAGAAGCAATTTTTTCTCTTTTAGGGGTGAGAAAGGTGTGCCTAGGGTGTCACCCCCCACTACTCCTAGGCAGACTCGTTTCCTGGCTTGTTAGGGCAGTTTCGCACTCTATGCCCCACTTCAGCACAGTACAGGCACAATTGTTCAGCTATTCTCTGCCTTCGCTCCACCTGGGTCAGTTTTGATCGACCAATCTGCATTGGCTCGGGTGGAGGCAGGGCCGGAAAGGAAGAGACAGGTGGAGATGTCGTTACTAAGGGTGCAGCGGAAGGTGCCGCATAAGATGTCACCCTGACACGGTGACTGCCCCTAGTCTGCCTCTGATGGCGTAGCCGACGGTCGACTCGAATGGCCGATGAGATGGCCTCATCGACTGTCTTGGGCTTGGGTAAGGTTAACATTAGGTCGGAGACCTCCTCCGATAACCCAGACAGGAAGTAATCCATCAGGGCATAGGTGTCAAATCTGGCGGTAACTGACCACCTACGAAATTCTGCCGCGTAATCCTCGACCGAGCCTCTGCCTTGCCGCAAAAGTTTGAGCTTCCGCTCAGAGGTTGCAGCAAGATCAGGGTCGTCGTATATCACTGCCATGGCCTTAAAAAATTCCTCTACCGAGGTCAGAGCTGTATCTGTGGGAGGCAGGTTGTATGCCCAGGACTGGGAGTCACCAGTTAACAAAGTTTTAATAAATATGACCCGTTGGGTCTCAGTTCCTGAGGATCGGGGTCTCAACTCGAAATATGATAGCACTCTACTCTTAAAATTCTGAAAGTCATATTTGTGGACGGAAAATTTATCAGGTACGGGCATACGTATGTCATCACTAGGAGGGGATCGCACCGAATCAACTGACGTCTGAAGGGTTCGCACAGAGCCTGTTAGGGCATCAATTAAGGCTTTGTGCTGGCCCAGTGCTTGATGGATGTTATCCACCGAAGTGGCAAGCACATTCAGAGGGTCAGCGCATGCGTCCATCTGTTTTTTGGTCAGGCGTTCTGTAACGATCGGTGAAGCACAGAGAGGATCTGATTACCGGTGATCTGCAGAATCACTGGGAATACAGATGTATACCAGATTATAAGTGATCTGCAGTATCACCGATAATCCGATATACCAGCTAACCTCTGTTCACCTGAGTAGAGTGTAGTGTTGGGTGTAACAGTAACACTTTGAGGACTAAGCCTCAGCGCAGTAAGGAGTACTGCACCGATTCCTTCCGAAGACCTGGACTCTCCAAGACGGGAGGAGTCAGGCTGAGAGTAGGAAGGATTGTCTGACAATAACACTCTGAAGGAAGTGTCACTAACAGAACGGGGAACCGCCTCTAACAGTAAGGTCGGTTCTCGAGGTCGGACAAGCCAGGTCGTACACACACAGACAGACAAAGTACAGTATCAGGAGGCAAAAGCAGAGTCTAAGGACGAGCCGGGGTTCGGCAACAGAGTATCAGAAATATCAAGGTACAAGATCAGAGTTCAGGAGGATAGTCAGGCAGGCAAAAGTCATAACAGATAATCACAATCAAACTAGTACTTTAGCTATCAACAGAATCTAGCTAAGTGTAGGATTACAGCTCCAGCTGGTCCCGGCACACTTGCGGATCTGACTACGGATCTGTGTGCTCCCACGTATGTGATCGCACGCCAGACAAAGAGCAAGTGAACAGCCAGTGGTATATATACACAAGGACCTTTCCAGGACCTCCCTAATTGCAGGACCAATGAGAGTGGGGAAAAATGTCAGCTGACCCGCCTGGTCAGCTGACTCCCTTCTGGCTGTTATTTAAGCTCTGCCTCTGTGCGCGCGCGCGTGTCACTCTGAATCTAGGTGGACTATCAGTCTCAGCCACACCAGTACTGTCTTGCAATGTATCCAGTTCCAATGCGGATCCCACCGTTCCCAATGCGGATTCCGCCGTTCCCAATGCAGATTCCGCCGCCCTGCCTATGCGGCATGCGGCGGTTTTTCCGCGTTGTGACGCCATGCTGGACGCGGAAACAGCCGCCTCACGTTGAGGGGCGGCGGCTTTTCCGCGTTTCTTCACATTGAACCATCTAATCACCTAAAAAAGGAACTGTGTGTTCCCAGCATTACATAAAGGCATATAATATGTACATCAGATTGCATCAGTGCTTATCTGTGCAGCTCTGTTCAAGTCCTGGAAATGTCCCTGTGTTAGACATCCACGTGACTAGGCTAGTGCACTGATAGCATGAGTAAGCCCATATATGGAGATCCTAAAAATCTGATTCAAAACCACTATAAGTAGTGAAACAGGTTAGCAGGGAGACATGAGGAAGCTGTCAGGACAGCAGGCAGAAGGATGTAGTAATGTGTTGTAGACATCTGGGCTAGTGTTGCTTGTGATCCAAGGTTTCTCATTGACTTACAGTGAACCAGAGATGAAAATAAACGAATGAGATAAACAATTGGATCTGTCTTTCTACTCCTAAAATGACTCTTTTAGATATCTCAAGGTTTTATTTTATGTATAAACATTTACAAAGCAGATTTAATGTTTCATAGTCTATGCTCAATTGCAGTGTCTCAATAGTCCCAGAGTGAAAACACATGAACTATTGACCTTTTTATCTTCTCCTTTCACAGTAAAAAGCCCAGGTACCTGCTTAGGAAAGTGTTTTATAGCTGTAATTTGTTATCAGTGAGCTGACTGAGTCCTGACTGGAGAAAAACTGTCAGTTCCATAGCTGATGATAAACTCTTTCAGACAGGGAAAAAAGAAAAGGAGCACAGTAAAAGTGTGTGTATGATTGCCACTGTATATGCACATGTCTATCTCACCATGTCACATGTCATCTCTGGTACACTTTAAGAACCGAAATAGAGCAATCCCAACACTACTACCCAAACCTTGTTGCACCAGGGAGTCGACCAGCTTATCCCCTCATCCACCACAGGGTAACTTCAACAAAAAGAAAAGATGCTGGGTCTCCACCTGGATTTAAGGACTGTCAGCCTATTTATTGCAAGTGTCACAGAGCAAAGCACAACGTTTCGACCGCAATGGTCTTTCTCAAGTGCTTACAGAACAAAAGTGCAAAAACCTATTTAAAGGACATACAAATTACATAAAACACACCCAGAAATGGGCAGGCACATAACTTAAAGAGACAGGACAATAAATGCAAAAACTGAATGGATCATAGGAAACATCTCAAGCTATATGCTTTGTTCACACCACTAGGGGTCAAGGTTCCTAAGTCACTAATCCATCTGCTTTCTCTGCGCAGTAGTAAGGTCTGTGGATCCACCCCTTCAATGTTAAACACTTTTTCCAATACTCACCATCTGACATCCCCCACTTTATGTCTGCATTGATGAAAATGTCTGCATACAGGGGAATCAAACTGATCCTTGGTCTTTTCCGATTTTTCTGCCTTATATGTTCGGATGTTGCTTCTGTGTTCAGTTAACCTGGTGCGAATGTCACGTGAAGTCTGTCTGGCATACCCCACCCTGCAAGGGCACTTCAGCAAATAAACAACATTCACCAATAAGCACGAAAAATTGCCATGGATTTTTAACTTCGTGCCTTTTGTGGTGTGCCTTACGAAATTGCCTCTGATAATTGAGGAGCAATTCTGGCACCCTAAACATGGGAACAGACCCTTACGGCGAGGAATAAACATCTCACCAGTATTTCCTGGTTCCCTAATGTCCGCTCTCACCAAATAGTCCTGCACGCTTTTACCCTTCCTGTACACAGTACGGGGTGGGGAAGAAAAAACTTTGGCCAGTAACGGGTCAGATTGTACGATAGACCATGCACTCGTCAGGCATTTCCTGATCTCATTGGCATGGTTATCGTATGTCAAAATAGACTGCACTCCATTGCCATTCTCCTTTCTATGCTTCTTGTGTCTCAATTCAGCTCTGTCCATTCTCAGTACATCCAATGCAGTTTTTTCTACTTCCTCCCTAGAATAACCTCTCTCTCTACATAGTCTTATATCATTCTTTTTGACTTCCTTAGGAAATTATCATCATTGCGAGCCCTAATCAATTGACTTTTAGGTAAGCCCCTTTTCAGGGCAGGAGGATAGCAACTGGAGGCTAGTAGTGCAATATTTCTGTCAGTGCCCTTGTGTTACAGATCAGTCATAAACTTCCCATCCCTAATATTGACATCCACATCCAGAAAATGCAAATCAGTGGCCTTGTGCTCTAGCGTAAATTTCAGTGGAGTGGGAAGTGGTATATACTGGATGAGATGGCAGTGTGAGGGGATACTTGGTCTTGAGAAAGCCCCAATCGAGGGGTGAAACGATCGTCGACCACTACATCCTCCGCACCTCTTGTACAACTCTGCGCCCTATTGCTGCTTTGCTGCCAGTGCAATTTGATAAGTATTATATGTCTTTTACAACCTGTTTATATTTATGAGGAATTAAATTAAACGTTTGGAATTTTAATGCTATAGCAAGTTGCTCCTGGAATTTTTTTTTCTACTGTGGATACAGTAAATTTCAGTGAATCGTGGCAGAGGTTGAGGCCGTTAAAAAAATCAATCAACAAAAACTCTCAGGACCTGTTTAACAAAAAAACAGGTCATCAATATATCTGCAAAAACCTTTGCCGTACTTCAAAAAGATTTCATTTTTCAAAATGAATTCAGCCTCAAACTCCGCCATGAACACATTAGCCAGGCTTGGTGCATATGGTGCCCCCATGGGAACTCCCTGTAACTGCAAAAAGAAATCCTGACCTACCCTAAAATAATTGGACCTAAGGCAGAGCTCTAACAATGTTAACGTAAAAGACAGCAAATCAATATTCACATCTTTCTTATCCAAGAGGATCTTTCTCACTGCTGCTACTCCCTCTACATGTGAAATGTTAGTATATAAACTAACTACATCTAGGCTAACTAGAAATGTCACATCACAGGCTTTCAGTCTTTCCAGATGAGTTAGAAAATTTGTAGTGTCCTTAAGGCATCTTGAGTTCCGCCACACTTCAGGTTGTAAAATAGAATCAATGAAAATCCCCAAGGGCTCTAAAAGTGAGTTCACGGCCGATAAAATCGGTCTGCCTGGGGGATGTCTCAGATCCTTGTGAATTTTTGGAAGTGTATACAACACCGAAACTCGATGTCTTTTTTTTAAGTGACGCTGCCAAATCAGCTGATATCAAGCCATCTTCAAAGGCTCTCATTAATAATCCTTCAATCTCATCCTTAATTCGGCTGAAGGGGTCACCAGGTAGTCTCTTATATGTGCTGGTGTCATTAATTTGTCCATTAATCTCCAACATATAATCAGTCCTGGATTGTACCACCAATGCTCCCCCCCTTATCCACTTTTTTGAAAACAAGATGTAGATCAGCCCCAAGTTTCTGCAATGCCTGTCTTTCAGCTAAGGACACATTGTACATAGTTGCATATTTCTCCTCCGCCCATATTTTCTCTAGTCTATTCAAAAAGACGTCCAATGCTGGACAATTCACTGGTGCTTCACTCCTTCTTTTGCTTCTAAGCTTGACAGGAGTATCACTATTCTCTGTAATCACCACACTTAGACTGTTCACAGGTTTCCTTAAGTAATGCCAGACTTTCCATTTTAACTTCCGCACCAACTTATACACATCCACCTTTAAATCAAAGAGGGACTGGCAAATGGTAGGTACAAACCTTAGTCCCCTATTCAAAATAGACCTCTCAGCCTCACTGAACTCACGGCCACTGATGTTAAACAAAAGGTCAGTCTACTGGCATGCAGCCTGTATACTCACTGCTGCACCCATCTCTTCAGTGGTGTCCGTCAAAGCTGCTGTGTTTGGCTCCTCGTTATGACACCAGATGCTGAGGGAGCCGCTGGAGCTGCTCTGGGGATTGGGGCACCTCTTCTGGGTCCAGGTCTCTGAGGCTGTCTGCGCCCTCTGCCTCCACGTCTCAGTGGCAAACCCGCTCCGCTGCTGCCTGTGCCGCCTCCGCCTCCTCTTCCGGAGGCCTGCAAAAAAACTTCTGTCAGGTCTCTGCTCAGTTTCAGACTCTGAGCTCAACTGATTTCTGTATGGCTCACCAGCACCCCCTCTGTCCTCATGTCTCTGGCGTCTTTGCTGTCTGCAGATAGCAGACCAAGTATAAACCTGGTTATTACTATAATCCTTTGCGTCCCTCTGGAATTTTTGCAGCTTGACCTGAGAGATGTAATCTTTTGGATCTTTCAAAGTTGCTTCAAGCTCACTTTTAAATATCTCAATACTTGCTAACTCCGCTTTTGACAATAATTCAGCCTGCAAACGTTCAATTTCCTTTTTCAAGGTATCAACTTTGGGATGCAAATATTGAATAGTGGGAAACATTAAGTTTTTAGAACACTGATTCAGTATCCCATACCATTTTTTTAGGAACTCAGGATCATCCTTGCAGAAAATACGAGTAATAGTAATCCTCAAGCCTCTCGGAATGCGGTCCACCTTAATGTATTCAACCAAAGTAGATACTGTATGCGCATTGATAAGTTCAGCTCCTTTCGAGATAGTTCGTTGATCTGCTTCTTTAAGCCATCAATCGGATAGGTGTCTTCTGAAGTGAAAGTGTATCTCACAGAACCTCCCAAATCCAATATCGCCTGTCTCTCATCTGAAAAACTGTGATACTCCACTTGTGATACTGAATCCAATGTCACTGATTCCTCCTGTGACATGTTCAGCAGTAGTGATTGTATCAGCGGAGCGTTGACTTTAAGAACCAACATTAGTAAAACATTACAATTGCATATTATTTAAAGCGATGATCGTAATCAGCTAATTACAATTATGCAAAATTTTGCGTACATTTTCACAATTACACCTATACATAATTACAAATTAATTCAAATGATTTTGTATAATCATTCGGGATTTTGCATGAATTTTCCATTAATTTTTGTGTAATAATGTGACAATTAGGCAGTGAATAGCGCAGCCCCCATACATACTATTGTAACCAAAATTGCTACATATGTTAACCGGTTCAGCGCCACAGTGTCAAAAACCTCATGCATTCGAGCAACGTTCACCTCCCATTCATTTGCCAATATCTTTATTGCTACTTATTACAATTAATTGATCTATATCTTGTTTTTTCCGCCACTAATTAGGCTTTCTTTGGGTAGTACATTTTGCTAAGAATTCTTTTTTTCTAAATCCATTTTCTAAATCCAACAGAAAGATTAAGAAAGAAATGAAAAAAAATCATTATTTCTCAGTTTTTGGCCATTATAGTTTAAAATTAATATACGCTACTGTAATTAAAAGTCATGTATTTTATTTGCCCATTTGTCCCGGTTATTACACCATTTAAATTAATTCCCTATCACAATTTATGGTGCCGATATTTTATTTAGAAATTAAGGTGCATTTTTTCAGTTTCCAAGCTTATAATTTAAAATATTATAATAACATACTCTCTTGACATGCATATTTAAAAAGATCAGACCCTTGGGTAACTATTTATGTTGTTTTTGTGTTTTTATTGTAATTTTTTTTATTAAAAATGTATTTGGGTAATTTTTGGTGTGGGAGGGAAATAGCTACTTTTAAATGTAAAATGATGTAATTGTTCAATAAAAAATGTATGTGGGTGCAGTTTACTATTTGGCCACAAGATGGCCACAGTCAAAAAAGTCCTGGATGCGAACGATCTTGCATCCAGGAACTACAAGGAGGCTGGGAAACTTTTTTTTGGGCAAAAAGACGGCGTTCTCTAATTAGAAAGCGTCGGTTTTTCTGCGGGGGAGTTAGAATATCGGTGAATGGGAATTATATTGCAAAGAAATATTATATTTGCAAAATGAAAAGAAAAATGTTTTTATACTCAGAAAAATTACAGTTTAAAAACATTTTTTTTTTCATTTTTTTTTTTACTTGTACCCACTATTCTTCTAAACATATGTAACAATGTTGGTAACAATAGAATGTATGGAGGCTGTGCTATTAACCGCCAACATCGGCACAAAGTTATGCAAAAATTACACATGAAAAAATTACGCAAAAGTATGAATGATTACAATTCCCAGCTAAATTAATTATGATTTTCCCTGAAATTTCTCATTACGATTATGATGTATAATTCTGAATTATGATGCGTAATTATGCATAGGCTTAACTTCTGTTCATCACTAATTATTTACATGATCCATGAGGGATAAACTTTGTATGGGGCTGAAGGAGTAACTCATTCACTCATTCAGGAAGATGCCTCAATGTCAAACTATTTCCCTTTTTGATGAGAGGATGCATAGTTAGCAGCCACTGGAAACAGAAATAATTCAGATTACAAAGTGCACTACACACAAGAGGAGCACAAGTGGTCAAGATGACTAGATGCCCAAATTACCAGACAAGGTTTTTGAAGGCCCCAGCATACCACTGCAACTTATGGTACCTGTGTAGTGCTGACCTATTTAGGTATGTGTTTTTGAGTAAGCTGTCAGTTTCACTTTTAGATATAGGCAAGCATATAGACAGAAGCAAATGAGCCAAATTAGGAGCAAACGCTGATGTAACTAAAGGTACCTGAAATAAAGGAAAATCTGAATCCTGAACAGATTCAGAGTACACAATTGAACATTTAGAGGCAATTCTAAACCGAAGTGCTTTCCTCCCAGTTGCATTGTTCTTTACAATTGTCTCTGCTTAACAGTATATCTCCGACTAGGACACTGATATGCAGTTACATATTTATGATTGTGTGTAATGTATAGTTTATCAGTTTACAGCGTAACCCCCACAACAGCTATTCCTGTAGCGTGGGGTCACAGAGAAGAAAACACATCTTTGATAACATTCCACACAACTCCCAGTCCGCATCAATAATTAATAAGTAATGATTTGTCAGCACTGTTCTAAATTTGTTTGAGCAGAGGGTGCTTTAAAGCTAAATCAGGCAGAAAAGGCAGAAAATGCAGACAAAAAAAAAAAAAAAAGAACAAGAAAGGTACAGTATTTTCCTTTTGTGAAGCAGCTAAAGAGGTTTGTTATTGGATTTCTGAAATGTCCATCAGCTAAAATGTGATGGTATTCTCTTCCTTCAAGAATAAAATGATCTCTTAGCTATGATTTTTCTAAAATGGTCAGCTTCACACTGAAGCCATCTGCCAGTAATGGCATCTCGCCCCTTGTTACTCCAATTAGGAAATATTTCAGCTCAATGAGAGATGATTAGAGATAAATTTAGTAAAATAGAGCATTGGCTTTTGTGTCAGGCCCCGGGAAATTTGATCAGTCACCCTGATTCCTCTAGAATACCCAGTGTTAATTATGCAGTCATCTTTCGTCCCGTTTAAGAAAATTGATACTTGTATCCAAGGATTTCCTGAGATGCCTTCATAGATTTTAAGATTGATATACAATACATACTCTTTTCAATGTGTATTAGTAAGTCTTTCTAACTATAATTTGTGATTATACATAGCATGTACTCTGCAGTTAGCTTCCACGCATATTTGTGCTTCACAGCAGTCCCCATCACCTCATTTATTCTGGTAATTTTACACACACAGGGTCTATCTAATTTAAAGTGAAACTTAAATTTCATTTAAATAAATATACATTCGTGCTTCAAAACTGTTTATGTAGTTCAATGTTGTTTAAAGGATACCCGAGGTGACATGTGACATGTGACATGATGAGATAGACATGTGTATGTACAGTGCCTAGCACACAAATAACTATGCTGTGTTCCTTTTTTTCTTTCTCTGCCTGAAATAGTTAAACATCAGATATGTAAGTGGCTGACTTAGTCCTGACTCAGACAGGAAGTGACTACAGTGTGACCCTCACTGATAAGAAATTCCAACTATAAACTACTTTCCTAGCAGAAAATGGCTTCTGAGAGCAGGAAAGAGATAAAAAGGGTTAATATTTCATAGATTTTAGCTCTGGCATACTTCAATGAATGTGTCACTGAGCAAAAACAATAAAACAGTTAAAACTTAAAAAAGTAGATTTCCCCCATTCCCCCTTCCCCACTCCTCCCTTCACCCTTCCCAAGCCCCCTATCCTTGGTCGCACTGTGCACTGGGGGTGCACCGCGGGCTCCGGCGCGCATATGGTTAATCCCATCTATGCGCAGACAAGGGGGGCGTGCTCAATGGGCGTTGATTACGCCCGTCGGCCGGCCTCCCCACCAGTTGTCTGCGCATGTCCAGCCGGATCCCTTGGCGGCGCAGAGGGCATGCGCGGGCCGATTGGCTTCCGGCGGACCCGAGCTGCCTGGAACGCACTGACCGCGCCTCACTTTGGTTGCGGATGACGTGCTTCCGGGTGAGACGCCTCTTATGGCGTGGGGCGCGCCGGAGATGTTATACTCAGCAATCACACGGGCTGGGGTCCTGAGGAGCCGGATTACCGGCGAAACCGGTCGACAACTTAGCCCACCACAGCTCGCAGCTCATATCCCTGGATGTTTCCCCCATGCTTGTGGACCTTTATTACATCTTATTCTTCAATCTCAGATGGACAATCTGAAGCGGTGCATGGATGTGTGACGCATGGAATCTTTCCAGGAGTGGTAGCTATAAAACAAAGTTATTGCATGAAGTTGGAACTTTCCTTGCCTCACGAATATTTACATGGATGTTGCGATTGGACATCTACAGGCTTTACAGTTCATTACTTGTTACAGAGCTGGAACTTTTGTTGCTTGTTGAAAATCTATATGGATGTTGTGATTGGACATCCACAAGCATTCTAGCTGACAACCGAATAGTGGGATTGATTTCTTGCAATGTGCTATCTACCACCATACTTTTGAACCAATGGACATACTCCATTACCATCCATGAAAGTGTATACCTATATATACTCTACGCCTATACAGGCTAGCAGGCGACCTTTATCGCTCTAAGGGGATACTATTACATCCAGGTGGTCACCATAGGGCATGCTGAGTGGGCTTACAGACCGTTGTATTCTTTTCTTTTATATTCAATGCTGAGTTGTATATTTATGTTGATCCATTTATCCCAATATAGGGAGTTTTAATGTAAAAAATAAAAAGTTTTTCTATTTTTCCATATACATGACTCATTGAGTGCTTTGGCTCGCAGATGGGTTCTGCGGTTTCTTTGCACAAATACTACTTTTTAGCCAGACCACTCTGAGCCATGAATGATACTTATTATAAGATAATACCATAAGAAACGGTAGTGTGTTGGTCTGGGACGTGGTTTACAGTAAAACTGTGGAATATCTTAAAAAGTCATTTTAAGGAGAAGGAAGATTGATACAATCGTTTATTTCATTTGTTTATTTTCGCCTCGGTGTCCTTTACATTATTTTTTATTCCATTTTTTTTCATTTAGCATTCATATAGCGCTGACATCTTCTGCAGCACTTTACATAGTTATATAGTGTTGTCGCTAACTGTAAGTCAGAGGGGCTTGCAATCTAATCCATGCTTTAGTCCATGCTTTATGTCTCTGTCATAGTCTAAAGCCAGTTTGGGGAAGGCAAATAATGTATTTGTTATCTGAATGTTTTGGAACGTAAAAGGAAACCCACACAAACACAGCGTACTTACAGACTTTGTGTAATGTCCTGTAACACCTGCATCCAAACATACATTTTCTGTCAGCTCAGATTGAACCTCTTTGCAAGTTTAAAATCTGCATTTTCTCTGGGGTATAGAATGCTTAGAACTTCCCATCTGCCTACTTAAAGGGAACCAGAGATGAACGTTTCACACAAAATAAACATATCAGTCGATAGCTTGTAAAAAATTATGCTCTACCTGATAATTTCACCACTCTGGTGTGCCTTTTTTGAGTGTTTTTTACGCTTTATAGCTCCAAGAAACATCCAATATGGCCACTGGCTCATATTCCTTCTGCTTCCAAAATATGAGCTGTTCTGGATGTGCTGTCTAGGCTCTATGAAACTATAGTCAAGCAGGGCTGCTGCTGCAGACTTTCATCTGTGTGCTTTCAACTTTATTATTGTGGTATGCTGTGTGGCTGCCTGTAGGAAGTGTCTCTCATAGAAATGAAACTGCATACAGTAGCTAATAATGATTAATGGCTGCACAGTGCACACAGATCACACAGCCACACTTGTCTGTTTCAGAGCTTCTTTCTGCAGGAGCAGTCCCTCCCATGTCATCAGCTCTGAGTATGCAAAGCACGAAAGCTGAGCCCGGAGGGGGCAGGCTTGGGCTTGAAATGACTCCACAGAAGACTGGTCAAACCTAGACTGAATGCTCAGTAGGGGATTCTTATCACAACTGATAACAGACAGATTAAGTAGAGAAGAATGAAACTAAAAGCAGGGTAGGTGTTTACTGTCATGTTCCCACTGATAAACGTAATAAAATACATGAGGGTGCTTCGTCTCTGGTTCTCTTAAAGTAATGAGCTAAACAATGCAGGAGCCATTGTCACTCATTCTTACAACATCAGCACTACTCTAGGGGTTGGCGGTAGGCTTGTAACTCTCTATCTACTAGTCTCCTTCTGGATATTGAACAGTTGTATTCTCCTTGGCATTCCAAAAACATACGGATAAGTTAATTGGCTCCCCCTAAAAAAATTGGCCCTAGACTACAGTACTTACCCTACATAATATAGACATATGGCAATGGTAGGGATTAGATTGTGAGCTCCTTTTAGGGACAGTTAGTGACAAGACAATATATATATATATATATATATATATATATATATATATATATATATACATATATATACACTGTACAGCGCTGCGTAATATGTCGGCGCTATATAAATACTTAATAGTAATAATAATAATAACTGCCATGGCTTAAATGTCAAGGTCAAAGAGATGTTCATTCCTGCTTACCCAATCAGTGCCTAGAGGCAGAGCTTCACTCCTGGATCTCGCATCTGCCCACCTCTGCCTGATTGGCAGAGAGTACAGGAAGATCCCAGGCCAGGAAGACACAGAATACAGAGGCAGAAATGGTAGAGGACCCAGTTTGCTCCACTGAGCTAGCCAGGACACCAGGTACACTTACCAAATTGGGATCACTGCCCAGGACCACCAACACCATGCCAGGCCTTGCATCTATCATCAGAAAAGTTCCAAACTACTGGATAGGTGACACTAGGCTTCCCCCTACATGAGCAAACAAATTAACCTTGCTATGTGTGAACACGGGTGAACTGGGAGTGTAAGAAAGAGTCCTATAGTCATACCTCAGGTACTGAGGTTTTTAATTTAATTAATTTGCATTTCTTTCCATAGGGAAGGGGCCAATCTTACTCTCAAGAGGATGAACCATCCTGGAAGACTCTCCAAAGCACTGCTACCGGTAAGTAGCTGGGACTTTATTATGCTCATGATTGAAACAACCAAGCTAGCTGCAATGAGATTTACTATAACGGATGATGGTATGTATAGGGACTTTGCTATCAACCACTACAATGCCAAATGACTAACATGCAAAATTCATGCTCATCACTAGCGGTTAGTGTTAGGCAAAGATAGGGGAGGGTTTGTGTAAGAGTTGGGGTACAGAAGGGCACAGTAGAGTATCTGTAAACAGCGGCAAACCCAGGTTTTTCAAGAGGGAGGTTCCTGAAAGGTCTCCCTCAGCCACGCACAATACAGTATAATAATAGTAGGACATCATGTTGAGTACGCATAATGCAATTTCCTGTCGGACAGACCAACAACGGGATCGATCAGGAGCAGTTTGGATACAGGTAATAATGAGGACAATGTAGGGGAAAGTGAAGCATTCACACAGCAGAGCACAAGGCTGTGCTTATACCTGACTCTGTGTTAAGTTCCCCAGAGCTGCTCCATGCTCTGTACACACACTGCTGCTCCATCCAAAGTCAACTGTAGCAGGGAAAGAAAGGGGGCAGTGCTGTTGGTGTCTCAACTTGTGCCTGTTCCCAGACACTGTACTGGCCCTGGTCTGAGGGGGGATTCTGGGCAGCTGTAATCCCCCCCCCCCCCGTGTTTGTCTATGGTAAAATTACAGGTATTCTACTATAGCGAATAGTAGAATATTGGTAAAATTACCAATATTCTACTATAGTGGATAAATAAATACTATATAATAATTGGTGAAATGTAACGTTGTATTAAATTACAAAATAGCTTGCATAGCAATGACAAATGTCCTATTTTTAATGAAAATGGAGATTCCCTTTAACATTGATTATTGATGGAAATTCATACATATCGAGACTCATGCTGTAGGCAGCGGTCACTGAAAAAACATAACTGCACAAATCACATTATTAGAATATGATGCATTTATTAAATAGTGTCTGAGTCTGCCCTTGTCAGTAGGTTATTACAACTGCTCTCCATTCCCCAACATTTCCGTATGCAATGAATTCATTTTAAATGGTTGCCAGTGACAGAACTTTTTAAACACCATTCAGAGAAGCAGACTAACTGCCCTGCCAGTTTTCTGGAAATAATGAGCTACATTTGAATACTGCACATTTTAATAGCACAAAACCCAGTGTGTAGACAGAGAGAAAATATATAGTTCCTTGCAGTACGGTAAAAATGCTGTAATGCTATGCAGAGTGGAAAGAGACATTATGCTAGCTGAACTCATTTTCATAAGCTTACATCAAATAGCCATTCAGAGTTGTATTTTTCTTACCTATGCAGCCAGTTCGCTAATGATAACTAGGCCAGAGTTAAGGTGACCAGTTTCTTTACAATATCTTGTTTATAGACAGTTTTGAAATCTGCTGATTATCCCAAAAGATGATCAATGATGTTTAATGAATTCCCAGGAAAGCTACAGATGAATGTCTGTTAAACAAGGTGTGTATGAGGATCTGCAGATATCATAGACTATGAATGCATTTTGGAGGAACAAATCTTTTGCAGCAACAGATCTTTTGCAGATACTGATCTTTTGAATGTGTACAGCATCCGTGTGTGCAGCATCTTGCAAAGATTTCTATCTGATGGGGAGTTCAGCTCAATAGAATAGACTGTGTAGGTATGGCTCTCATACTACATGGAAGGGGGTAAAATTGGTCTGTGATCTTTCATTTTCCAAAGACTATGGTCTGATGTGTGTATGCACCCTAACAGTCAGGAGTGATGCATTGTGGGTGACCTCATATGCATACTCCAACCTAATTAATCGCAAATAACGGTACCTTCTGTTTTTGTAAAAAGAAAAAGAAAAAGGAAACCATGGAAACATAACATTCTTCAAATGGATGGAAGTCTTGGAGAAAAGTAAAGTTAGAATGATTGAATGTGTACTTTAGGAGTTCAGTGGTCTTTAAATTGCACCTAAAGTTTAGAGGGACCTCAGCCTAAACAAATATACTGTCATTAAGTTACATTAGTTATGTTAATTAACCACTTCAGCCTTCAGTCCTTTTTTTTTCACCCTATGCATCTGAGCAATTTTCACCTCCTATTCATTCACCAATAACTTACTTATCACAATTAATTGATCTATAGCAGGTTTTTTTTGCACCACTAATTAGGCTTTCTTTGGGTGGTACATTTTGTTAAGAATAATGTTTTTCTAAATGCATATCAATGGGAATATTAAGAAAAAAATGGAAAAAATCATTATTTATCAGTTTTTGGCCATTATAGCTTTAAAATAATACATGCTACGATAATTAAATCCCACATATTTTATTTACCCATTTTTCCCGGTTATTACACCATTTAAATTATGTCCCTTCACAATGTATGACGTTTGCGTGCGGAAACGTTTAATTGTGCACGAAAAATCGCGATCGCGTGCAAACGCGAAAATTCACGCGAAAATGGCCGTGCTAACAGTTAGCACTCTTTTGTGAATCAAGCCCATTTTGTGGACAGATTTGTAGGTCAGACACAGTATCTTGAATGTGGTTCTGGACTGGATAGGAAGCCAGTGGAGGGATTCACGAAGGGGAGCTGCCATGGTGGAGCGATAGGAAAAGTGGATAATTCTGGCTGATGCATTCATGATGGACTGCAGCGGGGCTATTCGGGTCATAGGGAGGCCAGACAGAAGGGCAATGCAGTAGTCAAGGCAGGAAATTCTGAGGGCATGGATGAGGAGTTTGGTGGTGGCAGAGGTCAGGAAAGGACGGATCTTGCAGATGTTACGAAAAGGTGGAAGTTGCAGGACTTTGTGAGGTTTTGGATGTGAGGAGTGAAGGATAGTGCGGAGTCCAGGGTCGGCGAATGGTAGTAGGGTTAACAGTGACATGCACATCTGGGAGGTTCAGGGATGGCCAGGATGGGAAGATCATAAATTCAGTTTTGTCTAGATTTATTTTCAGGAACCTAGCGGACATCCAGGAAGAGATGGCTGATAGGCAGGAGGAGACCTTGTCCATGGTAGTGGTGGTGGATATGTCAGGGGTGTGGAGGTAGATCTGGGTTTCATCTGCATACAGATGATAGTTAAAGAAGCCCATCGGTCTTTCTAACGTGGACTTCAATCAATGAATGAGAACTGTGTTCCCATTCATTGATCTCTAGGATAACGAGCGGCGGAACAGGAGTACACAGGCGTGCGTGGTCGCACTCAACACAGCAGCAGCAGCCTTTTGGACGTAATAGCAACGTCCAAAGGCCAAAGTAGTTAAAATAGATAGGTAATTTAATTTCTCACGCACCCTGTTTTAAAAGATCAGGCAAGTGTTTGTGATTTTATGGGGCCAGTCATCTTTTTGGTTGAAAGGAGGTGAAAGGGAGCATAAGACAGAGTTCCAACTGTCCTGTGTCCTGATCACCCCTCCCAGCTGAGTGCTAGGCAATGAGAACAACAACATCAGAAATCCCATCATGCTTTGCACAGCATTAGGGGAAAATGCCTGGGCAGATTTCTTTGATGGGGCAGAGCTTAGCTTCTGTGCAGCTAAAATTAGGCTTCGGTAAGAAAAATCAAGTTCTGATGCTGTAAAACTGTTGTTAAAGAAACACCAAGCCTTTTCAGTGCTGCTGAGTGGATTTTTGGTCTGGAGGTTCACTTTAAGAAAGTGTTTTTTTGTTGTTTTTTTTAACAACATTATGGCCGACATAAACATATCCTGTTAAAGGAGTTTTCGCAAGTAGACACATTGTCAGCTGGCACTTAGGCATGATCAAAACCAGAAGGCAAGTCATGCTGTTTTGTGCATCTTGGTGGGATGACATGCTGGACATGCAGGAGACGGCAGGACTTGAGCGTGCAGTTGCTGTATCTTATCATGCTTCCAGCTAGTATTTGCTTGTGAAGCATGAGGAGAGAAATGGGTACATGCACATTTGGACCTTAAGATGCAGTGACTTTTCTCCTCACTTTTGGGGAGTCTTATGGTCTGAAAAATACAGTGTGTGTGTGCGCGTGTGTGTGTGTGTTTGTATAAATGTATGTATATAGTGTATATGTATATACAGTGGCTTGCAAAAGTATTCGGCCCCCTTGAAGTTTTCCACATTTTGTCACATTACTGCCACAAACATGAATTCATTTTATTTGAATGCCACGTGAAAGACCAATACAAAGTGGTGTACACATGAGAAGTGGAACGAAAATCATATATGATTCCAAACATTTTTTACAAATCAATAACTGCAAAGTGGGGTGTGCGTAATTATTTATACCCCCTTTGGTCTGAGTGCAGTCAGTTGCCCATAGGCATTGCCCGATGAGTGCTAATGACTAAATAGAGTGCACCTGTGTGTAATCTAATGTCAGTACAAATACTGCTGCTCTGTAATGGCCTCAGAGGTTGTCTAAGAGAATATTGGGAGCAACAACACCATGAAGTCCAAAGAACACACAAGACAGGTCACGGATAAAGTTATTGAGAAATTTAAAGCAGGCTTAGGCTACAAAAGGATTTCCAAAGCCTTGAACATCCCACGGAGCACTGTTCAAGCCATCATTCAGAAATGGAAGGAGTATGGCACAACTGTAAACCTACCAAGACAAGGCCGTCCACCTAAACTCACAGGCCGAACAAGGAGAGCGCTGATCAAAAATGCAGTCAAGAGGCCCATGGTGACTCTGGACGAGCTGCAGATATCTACAGCACAGGTGGGGGAATCTGTCCATAGGACAACTATTAGTCAGGCAATGCACAAAGTTGGCCTTTATGTAAGAGTGGCAAGAAGAAAACCATTGTTAACAGCAAAGCATAAGAAGTCCCATTTGCAGTTTGCCACAAGCCATGTGGGGGACACAGCAAACATGTGGAAGAAGGTGCTCTGGCCAGATGAGACCAAAATTGAACTTTTTGGCCAAAATGCAAAATGCTATGTGTGGCGAAAAATTAACACTGCACATCACTCTGAACACACTATCCCCACTGTCAACTATGGTGGTGGCAGCATCATGCTCTGGGGGTGCTTTTCTTCAGCAGGGACAGGGAAGCTGGTCAGAGTTGATGGAAAGATGGATGGAGCCAAATACAGGGCAACCTTGGAAGGAAACCTCTTGAAATCTGCAAAAGACTTGAGGCTGGGGTGGAGGTTCACCTTCCAGCAGGACAACGACCCTAAACATAAAGCCAGGGCAACAATGGAATGGTTTAAAACACAACATATCCATGTGTTAGAATGGCCCAGTCAAAGTCCAGATCTAAATCCAATCGAGAATCTGTGGCGAGATCTGAAGACTGCTGTTCACAAATGCTGTCCATCTAATCTGACTGAGCTGGAGCTGTTTTGCAAAGAAGAATGGGCAAGGATTTCAGTCTCTAGATGTGCAAAGCTGGTAGATACATACCCTAAAAGGCTGGCAGCTGTAATTGCAGCAAAAGGTGGTTCTACAAAGTATTGACTCAGGGGGCTGAATAATTACGCACATCCCACTTTGCAGTTATTTATTTGTAAAAAATGTTTGGAATCATGTATGAATTTAGTTCCACTTCTCACGTGTGCACCACTTTGTATTGGTCTTTCACGTGGAATTCCAATAAAATTGATTCATGTTTGTGGCAGTAATATGACAAAATGTGGAAAACTTCAAGGGGGCCGAATACTTTTGCAAACCACTGTGTATATATATATATATATATATACAACCCTGTACAAATATATATATATATATATATATATATATATATATATATATATATATATATATATATATATATATATATATATATATATATATATATATATATATATATATATGTGTGTGTGTGTGTGTGTGTGTGTGTGTACAGGGTTCCAGGGATGGGTCCTGGATGGCAGACATATTCCATCTTATTTTAAGCAAAAGCCCCTTTATAACAGGTAGGAACTGGGGAAGGAGTCTGGGGTAGTTTGGCAACAAATGGTTACTACGTTTTAATTAGATTTCTTTGCAGGGTCCAGACTTCTGGAACAGGGAAGAAAGGTAGCTGGGTGGACCTCCCGTTCCACCTCAGTCCATGCCTGGTTTTGAAAGCAGCCAGACAGCAGGTATGCGGAGCTCTCTGAGCACAGGGTGAGCTGATTAAGAGTGCAACAGGTGTGCTGTGAGGTGGATGTGTGTTTGCCTCCTGAATTTTGATTACAGAGTGGATAGCTTATTCATTCTAACTGTTATTTTGCCAAAACGGAACTATTTTCTGGACTCTGAGATTCCTCAGACAGCAAGGACTGATTTTCTACACATTTTGATTCACCTGCGTTTCTACTTTTTTGCTAAAGAAAAGCATATCTCTGCTTGTTTGGGCCTAAATAAATGGGGCATTCTTATACACTATCAATCTTGTGCATGATGGCTGTAGACCCCACAAATCCCTAAAATTTTAATATATATTTATATATATATATATATATATATATATATATACATATTCTGCTTTAAGGAAGAAATATGTCAGTTTTCCATTAAAGAGACGCTGAAGGCGAAAAAACAATTATGATATAATGAATTGGTTGTGTAGTATGGACAATTACTAGAACATTAGTAGCAAAGAAAAATTCTCATATTTTTTTTTCAGTTATATAGTTTTTTTCTAATATTTGCAGTTTAGACACTACTTAGCATTCTAAATGATTTTACAGAGCAGCCCAGTGAACTATTGACCTGCCTTCTGCAGAGAAAAACATAATACTGTGACCAGACACTTGAAATAACAAGCTTCAGAAGACAGAGCTCTCTGCGACTTTGAAAGTCATGGAGCTCAATGGCTCTTTTGCATAGATAACAAGTGGCGTTTCTTAACTCTTCCTGTACTGGAAACAATATTAGACTTATGTCTCTGCTCCCAATGTTTTATTTCTTAGCTGTACTACACATACAAATTATTATATCATATTTTTTTCCGCTTCAGTGTCTCTTTAAGGTAACACATTCAGTTATCTGAAATGCCCATAATGCCGATACATTGGAATAGAACATACTTTTAACTGCTGAATAGATATTTTTTCTTTAGCCAATCCATCAAAACAGAAGTACAAAAAGGTTATAAAAAAGTAAACTGACACTGGTTTATAAACCACTGTGTCATGTCCCTGTACAGCTTCTGCAAGACACAATGCTATTCGCAGCAACATTTCTGAAAACCCCTGTCAGATGTCAAAGAGACACTGGGACACATGGAGAAGTTTTACGAATGATACAAGTCAAGTACAAATACACTTGTGATTTGCTCCTGAAACAAATACATTGAAATCAAGCCAGTATGACAGCTGTTATCACTATTTTCCATTCCCTGGAAACAGTAGCTGGGATCAAACAGAATCCTTGCCTACTTCACATTTTTATTGAAGTACTAATATGAAAACAAAGCCATTTTTTTCCCTGACAAATAACAGCGGGTGATATATTAAATCATTGTAAAAAAAAGAAAAAAAAAAAGGAGGGGGGGGGGAGGTTTTGGTGGAGGAATTGATATTTTTATCTGAGTTGGTGAGCAGATTTATTGCTGTAATAATAAGGTAAAACTTTCAAAATTGCTTGTGCAGCTAAGAGAGATCAATAATGAAACAAAGTAAGACTGAATAATGTTACATGTGCAGCCTCCACTGAAACAGCTACAAATAAGCTGAGCAATGTATGTGTGTGCCCGAAGATATTTCAACTGCTAACACAATGGATGGCCTAAATACTCTGAACAAGTCACCTTGCTGAAATTAAAACTCTGAAATGCACTATTTCTTCTAGGGAGATACAGTATTTTTAACGGGAAGAATTCTGCAGCTAATTTTTTATCATTTGTGAATCTCTAAGTCAAATATCTTCTGCCAGAACTGATACAGACTAGCTGAGAATGTTCCTTACACAATTTGAATTAAGGTGGATCTTTAGATAATTGAAAAAAGTGTCATACATCAGTATAAAGGTGGCCAAACACAATACAATTTGTTTTCATTTGAGAATCACGGTCATTTTTTAAAAATCGCAACTTTTGAAAAATCTAACCAATGTAACATATGTGTGTTACATTTTTCTCCAATTATGAAAATAAAAAATCAAACTCCCCAGAATTGCCTGGATCTATGAATCAAGAAATTTACAATCTATTCTGCACAATTCAATTTCCTGAAAAATGTGATATGATTTCCCACAACAGGCGATCAAAAGTGTTGACATTCAATCACAATCTCAACTGAAAATAAATCATTCAACAACAAATTTTCTGTTTTCTAAGATAGAAAGTCAAATGATTTATTGCATTATGTATGGCCATCCTAAGGCTCGAGATCCACTAGCAGCACTTTTCTAAAGGCTCATACACACGGGGCACAACTGTCGCCACAAAGACGTGGCACGCAGGGCCGGATTTGTGCTTTTTGCCGCCCTAGGCCGACTATCACCAGCCGCCCCTGCCCCCCCTCCCTCCCCCTACCGACCAACAGCACCCCTCACACACGCACATAATTTCTATGCACCTTTTCATCAGATTACATAATTTAATAACCACTTTGCCCCTAGATAAAAAAAAATAAGTAGTTATTAAGAAGTGTACCAGAGCTCAGTAAAAGGCAAAAATGTATATATACACCTGGGGCTTCCTCCAGCTCCATACACTCCAATCGGTCCCACGTCGCTGTCCTCAGTCTTCTGCAGCGCCGGTACCGGGTCCCTGCATTCCGTGAGTCTGAGCTAGTCTCACGTAAGAGAAGTTCGCCCTCTACGTATCTCTCCGGCAACTGCTGGAGAGATACGCGAAGAGCGCACATCTCCTGCATAGACTGGAGTCGACTGACGGCAGAGCGGGGAACCAGTGCTGGCGCTGCAGAAGGTCGAGGACAGCGGCGTGGGAGCGATTGGAGCGTATGGGGCCTGGAGGAAGCCCCAGGTATGTATACATTTTTGCCTTTTACTGAGCTCTGAGTCCCTTTAAGTAGCCATGGCTACAGGATGATTAGGATGCCCTGACCTGTGTGATAGTGTAAAAAGCTAAAGGCCCGTATCCACTACACTATTTTTCCGACAACTGGCAATTTTTTTGAGCGACAAGTGATCGTTTCGGTATCACGACACTGGTGCAGTTGCACGATTACATAAACGTTTGAGATGCGCAGCGACAATGTCTGTCACAGAGGATCAGATCTTTAAGCTTCAACAACTCCGGCGCAAAGTACAAAGATCTATTGAACTCTTGTTCGCGTTCGTGTGCCGTCGTCGCATGTACCAGCCAGCAGGAAGATGGATTGGAGAATGCTCGTGGACGTCTTTGTGAGCCATCTTCCTACGTAGTTAGGTGAGTATTCAGCTTAAAGGAATCCAGAGAGGAATAATTAAAAGTTATTTATACATACCTGGGGCTTCCCGCAGCTGCAGAAACCCTAATCGCTCCCACGCCGAGGTCCTCAGCTTCCTCCGTTCGCCGGTGCGGGTCCCGTCCTTCCAGGGGGCGTGGCCAGCCTACGCCAGTGAAGTGCGCTGTTTGCGTATCTCTCCAGCAGCCGCTGGAGAGGTACGCTAGGAGCGCACTTCAGCTACGATCGACTGGCCAGTCAGGCTGAAGTGACGGGACCCGCACCGGCGAATGGAGGAAGCTGAGGACCGCAGCGTGGGAGCGATTTAGGGTTTCTGCAGCTGCGGGAAGCCCCAGGTATGTATGAATAACTTTTAATTATTCCTCTCTGGTTCTCTTTAAGATCAGCAGTGGAAGGGTTACAAGACAAGGAGGGATGCAGCTGGTGGGAGCAGAGATAAGAGCAGCAGAGATCAAAGCTGGTCAGTGAGAAAATGACAAGTGGAAGCGAGGGGGGAGGAAGAGGGGGCCGTTTACCTGGCATACCGCTGGTGTCTGCAGGATGTCACTTGCCCCTGTATTAGCCTGTGCTTCCGAGAGGGAAAGGCAAACTGCAGCTGTCAGCCGACAACCAGAGATGCGAGCCTGGGAGTGAAAGGGTGGTTGGAGCTTCTGCACAGCCCACTACATAATAGACTGTCATGCAGCTAGCTACAGTCTGAATCTGGCGCCGGGGAAAAGGGGGAGGGCACTCACGGAGACAGCACCAATATGCCCGAATTGTGTGTACAAGCATGCTGAAAATATACAGGCACATTTGCCATGACTCACCTGATCACCTTATGCTGTATGATGATAGCAGCTTCCCTCAGTCTGCTGCCCCGCTCGCTGGTGGCTGTCTTCTTCCTTCTCTCTTGGTGTATTAGCTGGTGCTGTTATTGCCGGCTTACTCCCTGCTTTCACCTCCACTTGTCCGCCTTTAATTGAGACCCAAACTTCCCCTTGCTCGCTGCCCGGCTTTCCTCTATAAGACGTGCAGCAATCAGCGTGGCCCCCAGTGATGAGTCAGGCGAGTGGTGACCAATGAGGGCGCTGCATACTTCACACAAAGGAAGTGTGAAGTATACAGTGCTGTGATTGGTCACCACTTGCCTGACTCATCACTGGGGGCCACGCTGATTACTGCACGTCTTATAGCGGCAGCGGAGTAAGGGGAAGTTGCGTCTCACACATAGACAGACAAGCGGGGATGAAAGTGGGGAGCAAGCGGGCAGTAACGGTACATAGCTAGGGTTGCATAGCAGGCGCCCCAGCTGCCCCTTCCGCCCTAGGCCTCTGCCTAGGAGGCCTTCCCACAAATCCGGCCCTGGTGGCACGCGCATGTCTGGGCGACAGTTGCCCGGTGTGTATGAGGCGCGCACCCCGAACTGTCGCCAGAGACAGCAGTTGCCTCGCCGGCAACTTCTGTCTCCGCAACTGTCGCTAGTCCGTCACGTGTACTGTGTGTGTATGTACGGCCTAGCGACAGGTACTCACAGCCAGAAGGGAGCTGCCGGCGGGGGGACAAAACTTTCGGCGACAGCTTCCGCCGCATCTCTGTCCCTCTGTGCAATGTGTGTAAATCTGCCGCACAGAGGGACCTGGCGACGAACTGTCGCTGCTTTTTTTTTTTTTTGTCTCTTGTCTGCTTGCAACTGCAGACATTTGTGCCTCATGTGTATGAGGCTTTAGTGCTTGTGTTTTAAAAAGCTCTTGCTAATTTAATGTTATGTGGGATTTTTTTAAAAATTGCATCCCTCAAGTAGGATCACACATACAGCATTACAAAGGCGCTGCTAGTGGGTCCCAGGCTTTACAGTCATTAACCACTGGACCCCAACCGCCATTTTAAAACGTCTGTTGGTCCCTCTTAACGGACCACATGATGTTTTAAAATGACCTCCCCTGCCGTGACCGATACCATCCACGAGCGATCGCCAGTGATTATGAGGACATCTAGTGGTGAAAAAAAATGACATACAAAAGTAAAAAAAAACTATTTTAAACTACATTTTACACAATTTTAATTAAATAAAAATAAATGAATACCCCCCCTCCCTTGCCCCCTCCCTTCATAATTACCAAAATAAAACATGTGTAAAAAAAACAACAACAGCATTTAAAAAAAATACATGAATAGTTACGTTAGAGACTCTGCTTTTTTTTTTATTTTTTATACTATGTATGGAATAAGGGTATATTACTCTTTTATTTGCATATGATGGATGCAAAACTGAACAAAATGCACCTTTTATTTCCAAATAAAATATTGTTGCCATACATTGTACTAGGGACATAATTTAAATGTTTTAATAACCAGGACAAATGGGCAAATAAAATATGTGGGTTTTATTCACAGTGGCATGTTTTATTTTAAAACTATAATGGCTGAAACCTGAGAAATAATGATTTTTTTTCCATTTTTTTCTTATTATTCTTGTTAAAATGCATTTTAAAAAAATAATTCTTAGCATAATGTACCACCCAAAGAAAACCTAATTGGTGGCAAAAAAACAAGGTATAGATCTTTTTGTTGTGACAAGTAGTGATAGTTATTGGTGAATGAAAAGAAGGAGCGCTGACAGGTGAAAATTGCACTTGTCCTTTAACCCTCCTGGCGGTTTGCAAAAAAATCGCCAGGGGGCAGCAAATCTTTTTTTTTAAATTTTTTTTTTTTTTTTCATGTAGCGAGACAAAGTCTCGCTACATGATAGCCGCTGCTCAGCGGCATCCCCCCAGCCCCTCCGATCGCCGCCGGCGATCGGAGATCCGGAGATCCCGTTCAAAGAACGGGATCTCCCGGAGGGCTTCCCCCGTCGCCATGGCGACGGGGCGGGATGACGTCACCGACATCATCGACGTCGTGACGTCAAAGGGGATTCCGATCCACCCCATAGAGCTGCCTGGCACTGATTGGCCAGGCAGCGCACGGGGTCTGGGTGGGGGGGCGGCTGCGGCGCGACGGATAGCGGCGGATCGGCGGGTAGCAGCGGCGATCGGGCACTGCACGCAGCTAGCAAAGTGCTAGCTGCGTGCAGCAAAAAAAAAATTATGCAAATCGGCCCAGCGGGGCCTGAGCGGTGCCTTCCGGCGGCTTACCCCGAGCTCAGCTCGGGCTTACCGCCAGGAAGGTTAAGTTAAGAGCCCTTGTGGTAAGTGGTTAAGGAGCACCATACCTACTCTTCTGAAGAATTGTACTAAATGTATTACTCATGTGAACATAGTCCATTGTGGAAATATATATATATATATATATGTATATATATACATATATATATATATATATATATACAGTGTATATATATATATATATATACTAGCACTACAAATGGACGCCCCTTAAGTCTGTATGAAAGCGCAAATAGATATGTTTTACTTGTAGTATAACACTTTGTAGTACAGAAAACCTAGACAGCTCACGGTGAGTCGGTGACCCAGAAATTCCAGTACCACTAGAAAAGTATAAGAGGCTAAAAGAGGCTGAAATGCTCACTTAAACATTAGGCTCACTAATCACTATAGACCAATGGTTCTGGATGTGTTCCTGGCTTTCAGGGGCATAAAAAGAGGATTTGCATATTTGGGAGTGATGCCTCATGGGAAACTACAGTTGCTCACATAAAGCTGAGGTATCACAATTACCTTCAGATTTAAGAAGGCAACATTTGTTATCAGATGCTGTTGGATAATGGTAGCTGTATTGTCTTAAGCCTCGTACACATTTGTAGACTTCCCATGGGGGGATCTTGACTCGATTCCTTGGATGACTTTTCTAGGCCAAATGCAGTACAGATACATCACTAGCCTAGAGGATAGCAACATGTCTGTTTCTATGAAGCAAAAAAGAGGGACGATGAGCAGTGCACGATGGAGGGTGGAGCAAGTGGGAGAACTATGCCAGTTTCCTGGCTATCCTGTGTCTTGTGTCACTGATACTTTAAGCCACAGACCCAAGAACAAGTATGAACATCTGGTGCTGTGATTAAATTGAGGGCCACAAGTAGCCTCTGCTATAGGTACAGCTCTTGAGATAGATATCTCACCTGACCCTTTTCAACTCCTTCTAGGACACAAGCCCCAGAGGTGGAAATTCCCACAACATAGACTTGCCCAACATGTTGCTAAGGCGGCCCGCCTCCATATTGCTCGCTAGTGGCTTAAACCTACTCTTTCATATGAACAAGCAGATGCCATCATAATGAATATACTCATCTCAGAAAGATTGCTAGCAATAGTAAACGATACAACTTTGCCTTTCACCCGAACCTGGCAACCCTGGCTCTCAGCCTCGACTTCCCTAGGACTGCGGTCCTGCGCCCTCTTCTTCTAGGGGCCATACCCACCCATACGGTTGACCTTAACCACTTCACCACTGAGGGGTTTTACCCCCTGACCACCAGAGCAATTTTCACCTTTCAGCGCTCCTTCCATTCATTCGTCTATAACTTTATTATTACTTACCGCAATGAAATGAACTATATCTTGTTTTTTTCGCCACCAATTAGGCTTTCTTTAGGTGGGACATTATGCCAAGAATTATTTTTTTCTAAATGTGTTTTAATGGGAAAATAGGAAAAATGTGGGGGAAAAAATAATTATTTTTCAGTTTTCGGCCATTATAGTTTTTAAATAATGCATGCTACTGTAATTAAAACCCATGAAACGTATTTGCCCTTTTGTCCCGGTTATAAAACCATTTAAATTATGTCCCTATCACAATGTTTATTAAATTATAAATATTTTATTTGGAAATAAAGGTGCATTTTTTTCAGTTTTGCGTCCATCCCTAATTACAAGCCCATAGTTTATAAAGTAACAGTGTTATACCCTCTTGACATAAATATTTAAAAAGTTCAGTCCCTAAGGTAACTATTTATGTATTTTTTTTAATTGTAAATTTTTTAATTTTTTTTTAATTACAAAAAAAAAAAAAAAGGGGAGTGTGGGAGGTAATGAGTTAATTTTATGTGTTAAAAGTCATTTATTTGTATGTTAAAAAATGTTAGGGTGTAGTTTACTATTTGGCCACAAGATGGCCACAGTAACTTTTTGTTTTAATGCGACCTCCAAGCTTCCTTCCGGAAGCTTGGAGGAAGAATAAGGAGGCTGGACACGTGAGTTTTTTCTCACAATGATCGCGCTGCCCATAGGAGAGCAGCTGATCATTGCGGGGCTTAGATCAACGAACGGGAATGGATTTTCCCGTTCATTGATCTCTGGGCGAGCGGGCGGGGGCGGTTTTACTAGCGGCGGGCGGCGTGTTTACGAGCGGGAGCGCGGGCAGCGTCGGGAACGCGGAAAGTACGTGTTTCTCCGTCCCTGGTTTTTAAAGGATGGAAAAAGGGGCGGAGAAATACGTACGCGCGGGGGTAAAGTGGTTAAATATGGATAACAAAATAACCTGCATGTTTGTCTTATGTTTACCTATGTTTTCAAATGTTAAACTGATTGTCTGAAAAAAATCCCTTTGTTAAGGGACTGTTTAAAAGCTGTAAGTTTTTATTGAATATGTCTCAATAAAATACTTTGAAACTAAATTGCGGGCCAGATTAGCTACATACTTCTTTCAGGAGGGGCGTTTTAAGGCACATACACTACAGACAGTCAACTGGAACGCAGAGCTGTCTAGAAGGTGCTGTAAATTGTTTGGCAGTCCAGGAAAAAAAAAGTTTATGTTCCCTGTCCTGATGACGGAGAAATAAGGGTGTGGTGAGAAAAAGCTTTCTACTCTCTGCACAATTGTTCTAATGACTGCATCTGCTCAGCCACAGAGAAGGAATAACATAAAGGTTTGTAAACAGCCCCTATTCAGTGTGCAGCAGGGTATTGTGTACAGTGCCTCTCCACCCTCTCCCCAAGTTCTGTGTACTGTAGTGAATGGAGGAGTCTGCAGAGCCAGTTCAGCCCCAGCCTCTTCATCCCCTTCCCAAGTGCTGCTGTGTACTGTAGTGATACCAAAGGAGCCTGCAGAGCCAGTTCTGCTCCATCTGAGGAGGTCAGAGTGAGTGTAATAAAAAGCTGTGGCTGGGAGCACACTCGTCTTTCAGTTTTCTGTGTGTGTATTACTGTATGCATTTTATGAATACCACACGTGTCTGCTAATATACCGTATTTTTCGGACTATAAGATGCTCCGGACCATAAGACGCACCTAGGTTTAGAGGGCAAAAACTAGGGGAAAAAATATACTAAACCTGGTACATCTATGGTCCGGGGCATCTTGTGGATGTTCTCACCCCAATTATTATGGCCCTCTTGTACTTCTTGTGTTCAACTTTTACCTCTTGCGCCTCCCTGTGCCCTCCTCCTACCCCCCTTGTGTCTTCTGCTGTCCCCATCTGTCCCCCTGTATCCTCTGTTTGTGCCCCTGTGTCCTCTACTAGTCCCACTGTGTCCTCAGCTTGTCCCCCTATGTGCTGTGCATGTCCCCGTGTGCTATGCTTGTGCTGTTGTGTCCTCCTCAGCTTGTTTCCCTGTGTCCTCTGCTTGTCCCTGTGTCCTCAGCTTGTCACCCTATTTGCTATGCTTGTCCCCCTATGCGCTATGCTTGTCCTTCTATGTGCTATGCTTGTCCCCCTATGTGCTCTGTTTATGCCCCTGTGTCCTCAGCTTGTCCCCCTATGTGCTATGCTTGTCCCCCTGTGTGCTATGTTTGTCCTGTTGTGTCCTCAGCTTGCCACCCTGTGTCCTCTGTTTGTGCCCTGTGTCCCCAGCTGGCCCTGTGTCCTCTGCTTTTCCTCCTGTGTCCTCTATTGGCTGATGGTGTAATGGTTAAGGGTTCTGCCTCTGACACAGGAGAACTGGGTTCGAATCTCGGCTCTGCCTGTTCAGTAAGCCAGCACTAATTCAGTAGGAGACCTTTGGCAAGTCTCCCTTACACTGCTACTGCCAATAGAGCGCGCCCTAGTGGCTGCTGCTCTGCTCTGGCGCTTTGAGTCCGCAAGGAGAAAAGCGCAATATAAATGTTATTTGTCTTGTCTTGTCTATTAGTCCCCTGTGTCCCCAGCTGGCCCCCCTGTGTTCTATGCTTGTCCTCTAGCATGTCTTCCTCCACTAGCAGCCCCCACAGTATAATTAGAGCAGTATATTACAATTGCCCCCGCTGAGTAATTAGCAAGCAGCCAAGTATAAATGCCCCCCACAGTATAATTAGCATACATACAATGCTATTGCCCCCCGCAGTGTAATTACCGGCATACATACAATGCTATTGCCCCCGCAGTGTAATTACCGGCATACATACAATGCTATTGCCCCCCGCAGTGTAATTAGCATCATACGTACAATGCTTTTGCCCCCCGCAGTGTAATTAGCAGCCGAGTATTACCCGTTCCTGGAGGTCCGTGCTGCTCAGAGACCTCTCCTAAGCGTCATTCTTCCTCCTAGTGCCGGCTTTTCCTGAACGCGTCATTACAGGCAGCTGGCACTAGGAGGAAGAATGACGCGTAGGAGAGGTCTCTGAGCCGCGCGGACCTCCAGGATCGGGTAATATTCGGCTGCTAATTACACTGTGGGGGGCAATAGCATTGTATGTATGCCGGTAATTACACTGCGGGGGGCAATAGCATTTTATGTATGCCGCTAATTACACTGCGGGGGGCAGTTATACTTGGCTGCTTGCTAATTACTCAGCGGGGGCAATTGTAATATACTGCTCTAATTACACTGCGGGGGGCGACTATACATGGCCGCCGCTAAAAAATACACACAGCGGTTTTGCGTACTGCCACTAATTACAGTGGAGGGGGCAGGCGGAGAAAGACAGAGTGAGAAAGAGAGGACGTAGGAACTGCACAGGGAGTCCCCGACATTGCCGCGAAGCGGCGGTTTTGTATCGGCGGACGTTCGTATGTCGGGGACATCCTGTATTCGGACCATAAGACGCAGTGACTTTTCCCCCCCACTTTTGGGGGAGAAAAAGTGCGTCTTATAGTCCGAAAAATACGGTAATTGATAGAGACATTGCTTCATTCAACAGTGCTTCACTGCCGTCAGTTTTTATCTAAATGGGGAAAACACATTCAAGTGTGCAATAGCCAATTGATTAACCTTGGTTCTCAGTTTTTCTGTGCAGAAAACACACAGACAAGTGTTCTCCCAGCCTGAGGACAGGACAGCATAGTGAGATCAGGACCCAGGACTAGCAGCTGGGAGAGACATGTGCCCCAGCAGTGAGTCTCTGTGGTCTTCATAGTGACTTGCTGTGAGTGTAGCAGCAGGTTTGTGTTCTTATGAGGGCTCTGTCAAGCTCTTAAAGTACAAAGTACAATGTGAGAATTGTGTATGTTCTTTATATCATCAGATACTTTGGGGCCCCTTATTTTCTCTTGCCTGTAGCTGCCACTGTGGCTGTAGCACCCTTGCCTTGGTCAAGTTCCCCTACCATCTGTATGAGACTTGAGGGAAGGACTATGAAAGAAAACAAAAGTTGTTTATAGTGAAGAAATTGTATAGGAGGGATAAACAATAGATTTCTTTGAGTGGTACTTTTTACTAAGAATTATTTTATTTCTTATTTATTTCGAAGGGGATACAAAGAAAAACAATCTAAAAAGTATTATTTCTCAATTTTCAGACATTATTGTTTGAAAATAAAAAGTTCTACTGTAGATAAACACACACATTTTATTCACCCATTTGTCCTGGTTATTACAACATTTAAATTGTGTCCCTAGTACAATGTATGATGACATGATGTTTTTTGTTTTGACATTATACTCTATTAATAAATACAAGCCCCTATTTGAAAAAAAAAATAGTAATATATCCTCATGACATACATATTAAGAAAGCTGAGTCCCTAAGGTAATTACTTATGTTTAAATGCTGTTACTGTGTCACTTTATGGGGCAGAAGGGGTAAATTGCTATAGGAGATGTATTTTTAATGCCATTTTACTTTTTATCTACTAGATGTCTCCACACATTTTATACTGTGTACTTAGAACAGTTTTCTGATTTAAATGAAAATGTTTGTGTATTCTTATTTAATTTCAATGAATGATCATGGTTTCTGGCTGACATTCATTCATCAGTCACTTTGATTGGCTTTGTGTACACATGTTCCCATTCACCAGGCATTGCGAGGAAGGGGGCACTCATGCACATGTGGGCCTGCTTGCTGCAATACTTATATATATGCCACTGTTTTTTAAATGAAGCAAAAAGCGGCATATATTTACGATGCTGCAATTGTAAAGTGGTTACTAATCCCATGATGCAAACCACCAAAACCAACTTTCTAAGGAAAGCCAATGTAACACAGAGGTGACAGCACAGAAAAAGTAATGCTTTGGTAATTATTAGCACTATTCAAAGCACATGTTGAGGTGATCACTACCACTATAACATGAATATAGAACTTTAACTGGAATAGAACCACCTATGCCACTGTTTAAGATGATGACTTTATAATTGGGAGTGTTGTTGTAAAAATTGAGATCCAGATCTAGAATTCTTGATAGAATGCTAGATAACTACCTAAAGGCAAATCCTAACTCTGCTACCTTTGGGGTTGCATGAATTGGGCAAGTCATTCCCATTGGGTGTGGTGGAGGCTTTGACCTATCTGGCACTTTACCAGATTCCAGGTGGAACTCCACATCACTAACATTGTTTTGACAGCTTTGTGCCCAAAGTACAGCTAGTACTTTTACATTAAATATTCTTTTTAGCTGATCAGCAAGGACAAAGGCGTAAACAGCTTTTCCAGTGGATGAATAAAAGGTCTGTGGACTTGGGAAAGCAGGTTCATAATGTACAACAGGAAGGGCCCATTCACACTTACAATCGCAGAACGCCGGCGATTACCGCCGGCGTTCTGCGGGAGTGATTTTCCCGCGATTAGCGCGGAAAAATCACTGGACACTGCGGCGGTTTTGGAGCGATCGCGATTAGCGTGCTATGCACGCTAATCATGATCGCAAATCGCGGAACGCTCGTCGCCGGCAAACCGCTGCATGCAACGCGGTTGCGGTTATCGCTAACCGCAACCGCGGCAGTGAGAACACGGCCACTGGCTACAATGTGTAGCGGTTCTTGCAGAACCGCTAGCGGTTTGCCGCGAGCGGGAATCGTGCGATTCCCGCTCAGGTGTGAATGGGCCCGAAAAGTACAAGTGACCATTACAGAGAATAGTTACTATGTTGGTTATCAGATCTACAAACTTCTCAAATGCATACAAGCTTAAAAGGACATTCTGTTACAGGAAATGTAAAAATACATTTTCTCATTATTGGGTGGACATATCATAGAGGGGGGGGGGGGGGGGAGATTTATTTTAAATTAATTGAAAATTATCTATAATGCCATGCCATGTCATCTCTTATTATAGCCTGATTGTGAAATAGCATAAAGCTGTCTCTTTCTTTTTCTATAAAATGCAGAAGGGATGTGATAACAGATGCAGGTTGTTACATCAACATATAGCTCACATTTAAATATTTTTCTGTTCTGCATGCTAAACATCTCCTGGGTGTTTCGTCTGTCCCACATCACAGTTAACTAAGCATATTTGTTAAAGGTCCAATATTTGCTCATTCTTTTTTTCCTGTTAGCACCGTTTGTTAGCTGAAAGAGAAGGGTCACTTCTCCAATCAGAATGCTTAATAGGAACATGAAGTTGCATGCTGAAGGAATGCTTTCAAAACTACACATGAAAGTACTGAAAGGGCTGATGGATCGAGCTAGTCTCCAGAGAGGAGTTTGTGAATGCACAGACCCCCAGACTGAACACTTGTGCTTGTGAAGGTTAAAGTACTGGCAGCACTGGAAACATAAGTCTGCTATTTATCTAGGAACCAGGTATAGTGCAGACAGCTGCAATCTGATCCTTGTTTCAAAGATATCTCTATAACCTTAGCTGTGACCTCTGATGTTCACTGTCTTCTTCGGTACATATGTCATTATAAAAATTAGCAAACTGCCACTTCCAACCACGTTTGTCTTTTCTAAAGATAAAGATAGAAATGTCTGTGGAATTACATGTCTCTTGCTTGTTCCAGATACTGCATAACATGGCTACTATGCTCTGGTGGCTAAACATAGCTGACGGATAAACTGTGTTCTTTTGAAACAGTGTTAGGGGCATGCTGATATGTAGAGTCAAATGTAATTAGACCATTAGAAACTATGCTGATGAGGCTGCTGGCTAAAATTAAAAAGAAGGGGGGAGTTATTTTGTAGTCATAATAAACTAAAGATAAAAGAGGACATATTCACAAGCATCGGAGCACAGAGATGTTAAGTTGTTGCCCATGGAAACCAATCAGAATCTTTCATTTTTACAAACTAGATAAAAACTAATAGCTGACTGATTGCTTTTAGCAACATGTTCCAGCACTGGGGTATTTCAACAGAGGTGACACTGTTTTCTGATCATTCATGGCAGGAATATGTTTCAATGATTGCTTATTATGTTATTCCTCAACATTCATAAATCTTGGCTTGCATAAAAAAGAGAACTAGAGACAAAGTGTAAAGGTACAATCGTGCCAAAGTGTAAAATTAGGCCACATTTTTAATGGGGGGTACTTTTCTAGCCCCATACTGTATGCCGCACGTTGGATATTGGAATAAATTATAAATTACTGACTTTTTAAATTAAATTTTTGCTTAATATGTTAGATTTAGTACAAATTAGATTTTACTTTTAAAATGTCATATTTTTTAATCAGAAAATAGCAAAATATTAGAAAGCAGCATGTAGTATTTGATTGGAGCTTTCTGGTTTAAGTGGCAAACTATTTTAACCACTTGAGGACCGCCCCCAGCCGATGGGCGGCGGCAAAGTCCGGGCCCAAACGACCGCAATACGCCCATCGGCGGGGGCGGCTGCGGGAGTGGCTATGCGGCGATCGCGTCATTCGTGACGCGATCAGCCGCCGGGGACTGGCTCCGCCCACCGCTCGTAGTAACCCGCCGGCCGTTCGGAAGCGCCGGCGGGTTACTACCACCCGGATCGCCGCTGCACATATGTATAATAGGCTTTGTAATGTATACAAAGCCTATTATACTGGCTGCCTCCTGCCCTGGTGGTCCCAGTGTCCGAGGGACCACCAGGGCAGGCTGCAGCCACCCTAGTCTGCACCCAAGCACACTGATTTCCCCCCCCCTGCCCCCTGATCACCCACAGTACCCCTCAGACCCCCCCCTGCCCACCCCCCAGACCACTGTTTGCACCCAGTCACCCCCCTAATCACCCATCAATCACTCCCTGTCACTATCTGTCAACGCTATTTTTTTTTTATCCCCCCCCCTGCCCACTGCCCCCTCCTGATCACCCCCCACCCCTCAGATTCTCCCCAGACCCCCCCCCCAGACCCCCCCCCCCCGTGTACTATATGCATCTATCCCCCCTGATCACCTGTCAATCACCTGTCAATCACCTGTCAATCACCTGTCAATCACCCGTCAATCACCCCCTGTCACTGCCACCCATCAATCAGCCCCTAACCTGCCCCTTGCGGGCAATCTGATCACCCCCCCACACCAATAGATCGCCCGCAGATCCGACATCAGATCACCTCCCAAATCCATTGTTTACATCTATTCTCTCCTCTAAACACCCACTAATTACCCATCAATCACCCATCAATCACCCCCTATCACCACCTGTCACTGTTACCCATCAGATTAGACCCTAATCTACCCCTTGCGGGCACCCAATCACCCGCCCACACGCTCAGATTGCCCTCAGACCCCCCCTTATCAATTCGCCAGTGCAATATTTACATCTGTTATTCCCTGTAATAACCCACTGATCACCTGTCAATCACCTATCAATCACCCCCTGTCACTGCCACCCATCAATCACCCCCTGTCACTGCCACCCATCAATCAGCCCCTAACCTGCCCCTTGCGGGCAATCTGATCACCCACCCACACCAATAGATCGCCCGCAGATCCGACATCAGATCACCTCCCAAGTGCAGTGTATACATCTCTTCTCTCCTCTAAACACCGACTAATTACCCATCAATCACCCCCTATCACCACCTGTCACTGTTACCCATCAGATTAGACCCTAATCTGCCCCTTGCGGGCACCCAATCACCCGCCCACACGCTCAGATTGCCCTCAGACCCCCCCTTATCAATTCGCCAGTGCAATATTTACATCTGTTATTCCCTGTAATAACCCACTGATCACCTGTCAATCACCTATCAATCACCCCCTGTCACTGCCACCCATCAATCACCCCCTGTCACTGCCACCCATCAATCACCCCCTGTCACTGCCACCCATCAATCAGCCCCTAACCTGCCCCTTGCGGGCAATCTGATCACCCACCCACACCAATAGATCGCCCGCAGATCCGACATCAGATCACCTCCCAAGTGCAGTGTTTACATCTCTTCTCTCCTCTAAACACCCACTAATTACCCATCAATCACCCCCTATCACCACCTGTCACGGTTACCCATCAGATTAGACCCTAATCTGCCCCTTGCGGGCACCCAATCACCCGCCCACACCTCAGAACGTCCTCAGACCCCAGCCCTGATCACCTCGCTAGTGCATTGCTTGCATCTATTTCCCCCCTCTAATCACACCTTGAGAAACCCATCAATCACCTCCTGTCACCCCCTAGCACACCTACCCATCAGATCAGGCCCTAATTTGCCCTGTGTGGGCTCCTGATCACTCGGCCAAACCCTCAGATCCCCCTCAGACCCCCTTCCGATCACCTCCCCAGTGCATTGATTGCATCTATTTTCCCCTCTAACCGCCCCCTGAGACACCCATCAATCACCTCCTGTCACCCCCCTAGCACTCCTATCCATCAGATCAGGCCCAAAACATCCTGTCATCTAAGAGGCCACCCTGCTTATGAAAGGTTCCACAAAATTTGCCCCCTCATAGACCACCTGTCATCAAAATTTGCAGATGCTTATACCCCTGAACAGTCATTTTGAGAAATTTGGTTTCCAGACTACTCACAGTTTTGGGCCCGTAAAATGCCAGGGCAGTATAGGAACCCCACAAGTGACCCCATTTTAGAAAGAAGACACCCCAAGGTATTCTGTTAGGTGTATGATGAGTTCATAGAAGATTTTATTTTTTGTCAAAAGTTAGCGGAAATTGGATTTTTATTGTTTTTTTCACAAAGTGTCATTTTTCACTAACTTGTGACAAAAAATAAAATCTTCTATGAACTCACCATACCCCTAACGGAATACCTTGGGGTGTCTTCTTTCTAAAATGGGGTCACTTGTGGGGTTCCTATACTGCCCTGGCATTTTAGGGGCCCTAAACCGTGAGGAGTAGTCTAGAAAACAAATGCCTCAAAATGACCTGTGAATAGGACGTTGGGCCCCTTAGCGCACCTAGGCTGCAAAAAAGTGTCACACATGTGGTATCGCCATACTCAGGAGAAGTAGTATAATGTGTTTTGTGGTGTATTTTTACACATATCCATGCTGGGTGGGAGAAATCTCTCTGTAAATGGACAATTGTGTGTAAAAAAAATCAAAAATGTGTCATTTACAGAGATATTTCTCCCACCCAGCATGGTTATATGTAAAAATACACCACAAAACACATTATACTACTTCTTCTGAGTACGGCGATACCACATGTGTGACACTTTTTTGCAGCCTAACTGTGCTAAGGGGCCCAAAGTCCAATGAGTACCTTTAGGATTTCACAGGTCATTTTGAGACATTTGGGTTCAAGACTACTCCTCACGGTTTAGGGCCCCTAAAATGCCAGGGCAGTATAGGAACCCCACAAGTGACCCCATTTTAGAAAGAAGACACCCAAGGTATTCTGTTAGGTGTATGATAAGTTCATAGAAGATTTTATTTTTTGTCACAAGTTAGCGGAAATTGATATGTATTGTTTTTTTTTTCACAAAGTGTCATTTTCCGCTAACTTGTGACAAAAAAAAAAATCTTCTATGAACTCACCATACTCCTAACAGAATACCTTGGGGTGTCTTCTTTCTAAAATGGGGTCACTTGTGGGGTTCCTATACTGCCCTGGCATTTTAGGGGCCCTAAACCGTGAGCAGTAGTCTAGAATCCAAATGCCTCAAAATGACCTGTGAATAGGACGTTAGGCCCCTTAGCGCACCTAGGTTGCAAAAAAGTGTCACACATGTGGTATCGCCGTACTCAGAAGAAGTAGTATATTGTGTTTTGGGGTGTATTTTTACACATACCCATGCTGGGTGGGAGAAATCTCTCTGTAAATGGACAATTGTGTGTAAAAAAAAATCAAACAATTGTCATTTACAGAGATATTTCTCCCACCCAGCATGGGTATGTGTAAAAATACACCCCAAAACACATTATACTACTTCTCCTGAGTACGGCGGTACCACATGTGTGGCACTTTTTTGCACCCTAAGTGCGCTAAGAGGCCCAAAGTCCAATGAGTACCTTTAGGATTTCACAGGTCATTTTGCGACATTTGGTTTCAAGACTACTCCTCACGGTTTAGGGCCCCTAAAATGCCAGGGCAGTATAGGAACCCCACAAATGACCCCATTTTAGAAAGAAGACACCCCAAGGTATTCCGTTAGGAGTATGGTGAGTTCATAGAAGATTTTATTTTTTGTCACAAGTTAGCGGAAAATGACACTTTGTGAAAAAAAACAATTAAAATCAATTTCCGCTAACTTGTGACAAAAAAAAAAAATCTTCTATGAACTCACCATCCTCCTAACGGAATACCTGGGGTGTCTTCTTTCTAAAATGGGGTAATTTGTGGGGTTCCTATACTGTCCTGGCATTTTAGGGGCCCTAAACCGTGAGGAGTAGTCTTGAAACGAAATTTCTCAAAATGACCTGTGAAATCCTAAAGGTACTCATTGAACTTTGGGCCCCTTAGCGCAGTTAGGGTGCAAAAAAGTGCCACACATGTGGTATCGCCGTACTCAGGAGAAGTAGTATAATGTGTTTTGGGGTGTATTTTTACACATACCCATGCTGAGTGGGAGAAATATCTCTATAAATAGACAATTGTGTGTAAAAAAAATTAAACAATTGTCATTTACGGAGATATTTCTCCCACCCAGCATGGGTATGTGTAAAAATACACCCCAAAACACATTATACTACTTCTCCTGAGTATGGCAATACCACATGTGTGGCACTTTTTTACAGCCTAACTGCGCTAAGGGGCCAAAAGTCCAATGAGCATCTTTAGGCTTTACAGGGGTGCTTACAATTAGGCACCCCCCAAAATGCCAGGACAGTGAACACACCCCACAAATGACCCCATTTTGGAAAGTAGACACTTCAAGGTATTCAGAGAGGAGCATAGTGAGTCTGTGGCAGATTTCATTTTTTTTTGTCGCAAGTTAGAAGAAATGGAAACTTTTTTTTTTCTTTTTTTTGTCAGAAAGTGTCATTTTCCGCTAACTTGTGACAAAAAATAAAATCTTCTATGAACTCACCATGCCTCTCACTGAATACTTTGGGATGTCTTCTTTCCAAAATGGGGTCATTTGGGGGGTATTTGTACTATCCTGGAATTTTAGCCCCTCATGAAACCTGACAGGTGCGCAGAAAAGTCAGAGATGCTTGAAAATGGGAAAATTCACTTTTGGCACCATAGTTTGTAAACGCTATAACTTTTACCCAATCCAATAAATATACACTGAATGGTTTTTTTTTTATCAAAGACATGTAGCAGAATAACTTTCGCGCTCAAATGTATAGGAAATTTTACTTTATTTGAAAAATGTCAGCACAGCAAGTTAAAAAAGTCATTTTTTTGCCAAAATTCATGTCTTTTTTGATGAATATAATAAAAACTAAAACTCGCAGCAGCAAACAAATAGCAGCAAAAGAAAGCTGTATTAGTGACAAGAAAAGGAGGTAAAATTCATTTAGGTGGTAGGTTGTATGACCGAGCAATAAACCGTGAAAGCTGCAGTGGTCTGAATGGAGAAAAAGGCTCTGGTCCTTAAGGGGCGAAAAGACTGTGGTCCTGAAGTGGTTAAAGTGAACCGAGCACCTTTTTTTCACTCAGGACATTTCTATAGCACATGAAAAATGTATGCCGACTATCTGTTTCATTATTAAAATAAACTTTAATTTTACCTTGTATTTTACATTCAAAGTTGTTAAATTGGCCTGTTTGAGCAGGCCTGCCAACCGTCCCCATCCGCAGAGAGTTCAGGAACCTCTAATTGTTTTATTGAGCTAATTACCAAGAGGTAAACAATGCCTTTCATCAGCAAAGGGGGTGAATAATTAGGAGTGTGTCTTCAAAGCATGGTGTATGTCAATGTGTCAAGATAGCATCTCTGACTTCTGTAAATAAGGAATGTCAGAAGGGGAGGGGGCAACATGGCAGCTTCTATGTCAGGAGAGATTCCAGCGAAAGAGAATGTGGTCAGTTCCCTTTAAGAGGAACTGTAGTGAAAATTAGGCAATAAATGAAATCACTTATTTTTTATAACATTCATCTATAAATTATTTTGTCAATTTGCCCTTTGTAAAATCTTTCCTCATCCTTACCTCAATCTGATTTACATTCTGAAATGTCTCACAGGTGGTAACATCTTTAGTCCTGTCAGGTGGATCTCTGCAGAATGTTTGTATATTCAATGTTCTGAAATCAGTAAAAAAAATACCTGGCCACCCAAAATACTTGGTGTGGGGTGAGGGGCTGGGTTAAGCATCACTGGGAAGGTGGGCTTTCACACCAATATACTGCAATATATAAAATATAGGAAGTATGTGTGATGCTGAAACTGGGATATTATTATAAAGAGCGGGTGTCCTAAAAAATTTATTACATTCTATATATGTCACTACAGTGTCTTTTTAAGCAAAATAAGGCTTATGTTTAACATGTATGAAAAAATGAAAAAACGCATGGATATGACTAGTATGGTCAATGAGGTGCAAGGAATTCCAGCTTGCTTTGACTGACCCATTCCAAATCTTATACAATGTGCATCAAATTTTGCCTGAATGTTGAAATGATTTTCATCTCATAGGCCATCTCTTTCAGTTTCCAAGTCAGGAGTTGTTGCTGTTATGATGTTACAGACTTGCTTACTGTAGCAAGACCATTTTCTGATCACATTTTTTACTGTGTAGATTCATATGTTCCTGGCAAAAATAAATAAATGTAGATGTAATTTTCAGTAATGTTGTTAATTTTATAGACCATGAATAAAAAAGATCTGATTCAATTGCAATATGCATTTCCTTTAAAGTAATTAAACAGATAAGAGTTGGCTTGCAATAAACATTCACTCTTTTTTGGGTTTTTACAACCAATGCCAGTTGTAAAATCTAGGCCTACAGTGTTAGAAAAGTATGTGTTACATTTTCCTTATCTGCTTATATATAACATATCTGTAGGTACCTAAGACAAATACACATCTGTTTGTCCACATGTGAATAGCAATGTTTGTTGTACAACATTATTTGGACATCAACAAGATACCATATTTTAGGGACTATAAGACGCTCCTGACCATAAGAAGCACCTAGGTTTAGAGGACAAAGAACAGGGAGAAAAAAAATTACTAAACCAGGTGTGTCCATGGCGCAGCGGGTCTTGTGGATCTTCTCCACCCAAGCTGTCTGTATCTAACAGACTATAATATATATATATATATATATATATATATATATATATATATTTAGCAAACTGCCACTTCCAACCACATTTGTCTTTTCTAAAGATAAAGATAGAAATGTCTGTGGAATTACATGTCTCTTGCTTGTTCCAGATACTATATATATATGTGTGTGTAGTGGCTGGATGATGTAATGGTTAAGCAGGGTTGCCAAGCGTCCGTATTAGTACGGACAGTCCGTACTAATGACCCTGAAAATCCACTGTCCGTTCCTGTCCGTATTTTGCAACAAGCGTCCGTCCAAAAGTGCAGTTTCTGCAGTGCCTCAGCCTCACGTGCATGTGCGCATCGCTATAGAGAGACGCTCATCACCGTGCGGCTGAAGCAGGAGTCCTCATCTTTTCCTCCTCCCTCCAATCTCTGACAACCACCTCTCCAACCAATAGAAAGTGAGAGCCAAGCTAGCGTCACCCCCACAATGCCCATCATTCATTGCTTCCTGGAAAGGGAAAAAGCACTAGGCAGCGGGGGTCCAGAGAGATTCCGGGAGCTGCTGGACGCTCATCATGTGTCCTCCCCAGCCTCTCTCCCTCCAGCATGACACTGCTCCGCTGCTACGTTACTCAGTCAGTACAGCCGCTGCTCGCTGACTCTCTGACTGAGGATAAAGAATGAGAGTGATTTGATGCTTGAGAGGTCTTTCAGTCAGGGATGGAATGTGTGCCACGGCTAGTATTCACTGTATTCTCCTAGTCTCAGTTACTGATTTATTATCTTAGCAGCTAATAGAAGGGGAAACTAAGCCGCCCCTCCAGGCATGAATAACACTGCTAAAGGGAGAATCCGAGCAGGAGTCAGGACAGCTGATTTGCTGTCACAGGGCACTGCACTTTTTTCACTTTGGAAAATAATAATAAACCCCCCCCCCCCCAAAAAAAAAGATGAGCAGTGCACAACATGCTGCGTCAGGGACAGGCTGTCTGCGCCTGCAATGTTTTTGCACTGAAAGTGAAAAAGTACAGTGGTGACTGTGACAACAAATCACCTCTCCTGACTCGTGCTCTGATTCTACCTGTAGCTAGCTGCTGGATGTGGCAGGCAGTGTTTTCCCCTTCTATTGGCTTCAGAACTCACCTGTCCTTCTATGACATATTATTAAAAATAACCATTTTATATCCCCTCAGATCAGGGTTGATCAGTGATCACATCAATCAATGACAACCTCATTCCCTGATATAAAGTTATGCCTATGCATATCGCCTTTAATACATTTTTGGTTGTGCTGATCTACTTTGGGGGACCCAACAGGATAATTCATATGGAGATGCAGCTAATATAATTGGGTGAATGGCACCCGCTCGAACTGCTAGATTTCTAATAGGTTGTAGTAAACTAAGCCCACACTATTCCACCAATCACAACTCTTTGTGCTATAGAGGGTACTGTGATTAGAGAACTGTTCCCAATGAGGTTTCCTGCTGGTTCCCTAAGTAGTGCAGCGCTTTTTTCTTGATCCATGTAGCTTAAAAAAACATTTAAAAATGTGACCTTTCCCCGCCGAAAAAGTGCGCTGCTGACTCCGCCCCCCATGTCCGTCCAAAAGTTTGTGTGTCCTGCTTTTTTGGACCCTTTGTCCGTAAAAAATTAGAAATTAGGTTGGCAACCCTGTGGTTAAGGGCTCTGCCTCCGACACAGGAGACCAGGGTTCGAATCTCGGCTCTGCCTGATCAGTAAGACAGCACCTATTCAGTAGGAGACCTTAGGCGAGTCTGCTACTGTCTATAGAGTGCACCTTAGTGGCTGCAGCTCTGGCACTTTGAGTCCTCCAGGAGAAAAGCACAATATAACAATATAAATGTTATTTGTCTTGATATATATATATATATATATATATATATATATATATATATATATATATATATATACATATATATATATATGTGTGTGTGTGTGTGTGTGTGTGTGTGTGTGTGTGTGTTATTGCTATATCAATACCTACACAAAGCTAACATTCTCGGCCCTATTTGCAAGTTGTTTCAATTAAGGCACCTTAATGACGTATTTATGTTTGCAAAAAAAATCCAGGTATCCCCTTTTGATATTGCATGTACATACTGTAGCGGTCTGCTTTAACATCTTGTCAGCATACAGGAATCAAATCTGATGAAGGCTGAAGAGCCGAAAGCTTACTCTTATTCTTTTAAAGTGGACCTGAACTCAGAGTGTCCTCTCTGCTCTAAAATATATGCAACAGCATAATAACTGTTAAACAAAAAAAATATCTTTGTTACAGCTGAAACAAATTCTAAAATATATGGGCACTGTTTCTTTTTCCTGATTCATGGAAGCAGACATCCTGTACTTTCAAATGAGCTTATCTGCCTTATCTGCCATGACAGTCATGTTACATGGGGAAAGGTCAAATTACAATCATAATCAACTTGTGATTAGACACAAATGAGGGAGAATTAACCACTTGAGGACCACAGTCTTTCTACCCCTTAAGGACCGGCCACTTTTTTTCCATTCAGACCACTGCAGCTTTCACGGTTTATTGCTCGCTCATACAACCTACCACCTAAATGAATTTTGGCTCCTTTTCTTGTCACTAATAAAGCTTTCTTTTGGTGCTATTTGATTGCTCCTGCGATTTTTACTTTTTATTATATTCATCAAAAAAGACATGAATTTTGGCAAAAAAATGATTTCTTTAACTTTCTGTGCTGACAATTTTCAAATAAAGTAAAATTTCTGTATACATGCAGCGCGAAAAATGTGGACAAACATGTTTTTGATAAAAAAAAAACCATTCAGTGTATATTTATTGGTTTGGGTAAAAGTTATAGCGTTTACAAACTATGGTGCAAAAAGTGAATTTTCCCATTTTCAAGCATCTATGACTTTTCTGACCCCCTGTCATGTTTCATGAGGGGCTAGAATTCCAGGATAGTATAAATACCCCCCAAATGACCCCATTTTGGAAAGAAGACATCCCAAAGTATTCACTGAGAGGCATAGTGAGTTCATAGAAGATATTATTTTTTGTCACAAGTAAGCGGAAAATGACACTTTGTGACAAAAAAAAGAAAAAAAAAAGAATCCATTTCTTCTAACTTGCGACAAAAAAAAAATGAAATCTGCCACGGACTCACCATGCCCCTCTCTGAATACCTTGAAGTGTCTACTTTCCAAAATGGGGTCATTTGTGGGGTGTGTTTACTGTCCTCGCATTTTGGGGGGTGCTAATTTGTAAGCACCCCTGTAAAGCCTAAAGGTGCTCATTGGACTTTGGGCCCCTTAGCGCAGTTAGGCTGCAAAAAAGTGCCACACATGTGGTATTGCCGTACTCAAGAGAAGTAGTAGAATGTGTTTTGGGGTGTATTTTTACACATACCCATGCTGGGTGGGAGAAATATCTCTGTAAATGACAATTTTTTCATTTTTTTTACACACAATTGTCCATTTACAGAGTTATTTCTCCCACCCAGCATGGGTATGTGTAAAAATACACCCCAAAACACATTGTACTACTTCTCCCGAGTACGGCGATACCACATGTGTGGCACTTTTTTGCACCCTAACTGCGCTAAAGGGCCCAAAGTCCAATGAGTACCTTTAGGATTTCACAAGTCATTTTGCGGAATTTGATTTCCAGACTACTCCTCACGGTTTAGGGCCCCTAAAATGCCAGGGCAGTATAGGAACCCCACAAATGACCCCATTTTAGAAAGAAGACAACCCAAGGTATTCCGTTAGGAGTATGGTGAGTTCATAGAAGATTTTATTTTTTGTCAAAAGTTAGCGGAAAATTGATTTTTATTGTTTTTTTCACAAAGTGTCATTTTCCACTAACTTGTGACAAAAAATAAAATCTTCTATGAACTCACCATACTCCTAACGGAATACCTTGAGGTGTCTTTTTTCTAAAATGGGGTCATTTGTGGGGTTCCTATACTGCCCTGGCATTTTAGGGGCCCTAAACCGTGAGGAGTAGTCTGGAAATCAAATTCCGCAAAATGACCTGTGAAATCCTAAAGGTACTCATTGGACTTTGGGCCCTTTAGCGCAGTTAGGGTGCAAAAAAGTGCCACACATGTGGTATCGCCGTACTCGGGAGAAGTAGTACAATGTGTTTTGGGGTGTATTTTTACACATACCCATGCTGGGTGGGAGAAATATCTCTGTAAATGGACAATTGTGTGTAAAAAAATCAAAAGATTGTCATTTACAGAGGTATTTCTCCCACCCAGCATGGGTATGTGTAAAAATACACCCCAAAACACATTGTACTACTTCTCCCGAGTATGGCAATACCACATGTGTGGCACTTTTTTGCACCCTAACTGCGCTAAAGGGCCCAAAGTCCAATGAGTACCTTTAGGATTTCACAGGTCATTTTGCGACATTTGGTTTCAAGACTACTCCTCACGGTTTAGGGCCCCTAAAATGCCAGGGCAGTATAGTAACCCCACAAATGACCCCATTCTAGAAAGAAGACACCCAAAGGTATTCCGTTAGGAGTATGGTGAGTTCATAGAAGATTTTATTTTTTGTCAAAAGTTAGTGGAAAATGACACTTTGTGAAAAAAACAATAAAAATCAATTTTCCGCTAACTTTTGACAAAAAATAAAATCTTCTATGAACTCACCATACTCCTAACGGAATACCTTTGGGTGTCTTCTTTCTAGAATGGGGTCATTTGTGGGGTTACTATACTGCCCTGGCATTTTAGGGGCCCTAAACCGTGAGGAGTAGTCTTGAAACCAAATGTCGCAAAATGACCTGTGAAATCCTAAAGGTACTCATTGGACTTTGGGCCCCTTAGCGTACTTAGGGTGTAAAAAAGTGCCACACATGTGGTACCGCCGTACTCAGGAGAAGTAGTATAATGTGTTTTGGGGTGTATTTTTACACATACCCATGCTAAGTGGGAGAAATATCTCTGTAAATGACAATTGTTTGATTTGTTTTACACACAATTGACCATTTACATAGAAATTTCTCCCACCCAGCATGGGTATGTGTAAAAATACACCCCAAAACACATTATACTACTTTTCCTGAGTACGGCGGTACCACATGTGTGACACTTTTTTGCAGCCTAGGTGCGCTAAGGGGCCCAACGTCCTATTCACGGGTCATTTTGAGGCATTTGTTTTCTAGACTACTCCTCGCGGTTTAGGGCCCCTAAAATGCCAGGGCAGTATAGGAACCCCACAAGTGACCCCATTTTAGAAAGAAGACACCCCAAGGTATTCCGTTAGGTGTATGGCGAGTTCATAGAAGATTTTATTTTTTGTCACAAGTTAGTGAAAAATGACACTTTGTGAAAAAAAAACAATAAAAATCAATTTCCGCTAACTTTTGACAAAAAATAAAATATTCTATGAACTCGTCATACACCTAACAGAATACCTTGGGGTGTCTTTTTTTCTAAAATGGGGTCACTTGTGGGGTTCCTATACCGCCCTGGCATTTTACGGGCCCAAAACCGTGAGTAGTCTGGAAACCAAATGTCTCAAAATGACTGTTCAGGGGTATAAGCATCCGCAAATTTTGATGACAGGTGGTCTATGAGGGGGCGAATTTTGTGGAACCGGTCATAAGCAGGGTGGCCTTTTAGATGACAGGTTGTATTGGGCCTGATCTGATGGATAGGAGTGCTAGGGGGGTGACAGGAGGTGATTGATGGGTGTCTCAGGGGGTGGTTAGAGGGGAAAATAGATGCAATCAATGCACTGGGGAGGTGATCGGAAGGGGGTCTGAGGGGGATCTGAGGGTTTGGCCGAGTGATCAGGAGCCCACACGGGGCAAATTAGGGCCTGATCTGATGGGTAGGTGTGCTAGGGGGTGACAGGAGGTGATTGATGGGTGTCTCAAGGTGTGATTAGAGGGGGGAATAGATGCAAGCAATGCACTGGCGAGGTGATCAGGGCTGGGGTCTGAGGGCATTCTGAGGGTGTGGGCGGGTGATTGAGTGCCCTAGGGGCAGATAGGGGTCTAATCTGATAGGTAGCAGTGACAGGGGGTGATTGATGGGTAATTAGTGGGTGTTTAGGGTAGAGAACAGATGTGAACACTGCACTTGGGAGGTGATCGGACGTCGGATCTGCGGGCGATCTATTGGTGTGGGTGGGTGATCAGATTGCCCACAAGGGGCAGGTTAGGGGCTGATTGATGGGTGGCAGTGACAGCGGGTGATTGATGGGTGGCAGTGACAGGGGGTGATTGATGGGTGGCAGTGACAGGGGGTGATTGATGGGTGATTGATAGGTGATTGACAGGTGATTGACAGGTAATCAGTGGGTTATTACAGGGGAGAACAGATGTAAATATTGCACTGGCAAATTGATAAGGGGGGGTCTGAGGGCAATCTGAGCGTGTAGGCGGGTGATTGGGTGCCCGCAAGGGGCAGATTAGGGTCTGATCTGATGGGTAACAGTGACAGGTGGTGATAGGGGGTGATTGATGGGTAATTAGTGGGTGTTTAGAGGAGAGAATAGTTGGCAACACTGCGCTTGGGTGGTGATCTGATGTCGGATCTGCGGGCGATCTATTGGTGTGGGTGGGTGATCAGTTTGCCCGCAAGGGGCAGGTTAGGGGCTGATTGATGGGTGGCAGTGACAGGGGGTGATTGATGGGTGGCAGTGACAGGGGGTGATTGATGGGTGATTGACAGGTGATTGACAGGTGATCAGTGGGTTATTACAGGGAAGGACAGATGTAAATAATGCCCTGGCGAATTGATAAGGGGGGGTCTGAGGGCAATCTGAGCGTGTAGGCGGGTGATTAGGTGCCCGCAAGGGGCAGATTAGGGTCTGATCTGATGGGTAACAGTGACAGGTGGTGATAGGGGGTGATTGATGGGTGATTGATGGGTAATTAGTGAGTGTTTAGAGGAGAGAATAGATGGAAACACTGCGCTTGGGTGGTGATCTGATGTCGGATCTGCGGGCGATCTATTGGTGTGGGTGGGTGATCAGTTTGCCCGCAAGGGGCAGGTTAGGGGCTGATTGTTGGGTGGCAGTGACAGGGGGTGATTGATGAGTGATAGGTGATTGGCAGGTGATTGACAGGTGATCAGTGGGTTATTACAGGGAAGGACAGATGTAATTAATGCACTGGTGAATTGATAAGGGGGGGGGGTCTGAGGGCAATCTGAGCGTGTGGGCGGGTGATTGGGTGCCCGCAAGGGGCAGCTTAGGGTCTGATCTGATAGGTAACAGTGACAGGTGGTGATAGGGGGTGATTGATGGGTGATTGATGGGTAATTAGTGGGTGTTTAGAGAAGATAACAGATGTAAACAATACATTTGGGAGGTAATCTGACGGCGGGTTTGCGGGCAATCTAATGGTGTGGGTGGGTGATCAGATTGCCCGCAAGGGGCAGGTTAGGGGCTGATTGATGGGTGGCAGTGACAGGGGGTGACAGGGGGTGATTGATGGGTGATAGGTGATTGGCAGGTGATTGACAGGTGATCAGTGGGTTATTACAGGGAAGAACAAATGTAATTAATGCACTGGCGAATTGATAAGGGGGGGTCAGAGGGCAATCTGAGCGTGTTGGCGGGTGATTGGGTGCCCGCAAGGGGCAGATTAGGGTCTGATCTGATAGGTAAAAGTGACAGGTGGTGATAGGGGGTGATTGATGGGTGATTGATGGGTAATTAGTGGGTGTTTAGAGGAGAGAATAGATGTAAACAATGGATTTGGGAGGTGATCTGATGTCGGATCTGCGGGCAATCTATTGGTGTGGGTGGGTGATCAGATTGCCCGCAAGGGGCAGGTTAGGGGCTGATTGTTGGGTGGCAGTGACAGGGGGTGATTGATGGGTGATTGATGGGTGATTGACGGGTGATTGACAGGTTATCAGGGAAGATAGATGCATACAGTACACAGGGGGGGGGGTCTGGGGGGAGGTCTGGGGAGAATCTGAGGGGTGGGGGGGGTGATCAGGAGGGGGCAGGGGGCAGGGGGGGGGATTAAAAAAAAATAGCGTTGACAGATAGTGACAGGGAGTGATTGATGGGTTATTAGGGGGGTGATTGGGTGCAAACAGGGGTCTGGGGGGTGGGCAGGGGGGGGTCTGAGGGGTGCTGTGGGCGATCAGTGGGCGGGGGGGGCAGATCAGTGTGTTTGAGTGCAGACTAGGGTGGCTGCAGCCTGCCCTGGTGGTCCCTCGGACACTGGGACCACCAGGGCAGGAGGCAGCCTGTATAATACACTTTGTATACATTACAAAGTGTATTATACACTTTGTAGCGGCGATCGCGGGGTTAACATCCCGCCGGCGCTTTCGTATGGCCGGCGGGATGTTACGGCGGGTGGGCGGAGCCAGTTGCCGGGGGAAGCGCGCGTCATCAATGACGCGATCGCTCCCCCGGCATGCCTAAAGGACGCGCCGCCTGAAGGCGTATTGCGGTCCTTTAGGCGTCCACTTTGCCGCCGCCCATGGGCTGTGGGCGGTCGGCAAGTGGTTAAACTAAACTCTCAAAATACATACAGGGTGCATTACTCTACGTTTTCCTTCTGTCCTGTGCAAGAGTTTAGGTCCACTTTAAGTTAGCCAATAAATGGCATCATCCTGATTCAAACCTTCTTGGTAGCAACACAATTGAAATGCCAAATTGTCAGGAAACTTAATGAGTAAAAACCCCAGAACCTGAAGTGGTTAAATAGAAAGTAATTAGACCAAGTTGCAATCCCTGTGGTACACTACATTAAACTCTATAATATAAATTTCATTTACTAATGTACTGTGTTGTATAAGGGAAAATGGAACTTACTTTTCGAACCCGTCTGTACCAGACAGTTGTGAAAAACAGAACCAAAAGCTTTACAACATCTTGCATTACATCAATAACATTCTATGTATTCAAAGTCAAACTTACCTTACCACATTGACAAATTATGTTAGTTGAACAAGTCCTACTGTACTTTTCATGATCTAAGGTTTCTAGCATTACATTATTGTTGAATAAGCAGTTTTCATACAAACCTTTAGTGTACCATCAAATGATCATGCATAACAATTTTACTTGTCTACAGTTTCCTGTTTTTGACTTTTTGACCCTTCTTAAAACTGTACAATGTTATCTGTGCACCAGAGTTGTGAAACTGATCCATTGAAAAGAGTCAGTGGAAAATAAGATAAAACAAGATAAAATAAGCTACTGATAAAGAAAATAAATATCTTAATACAGAGGGGTGGACGCCAGTGCTTAATCTATACTAATGCTGGGAATACACGGTTCGTTTTTGCCTTCGTTTAAACCTTCGTTTCGATTGTGCCTTTTGTCCTTTTCGATCCCGAAATAATCGGTCATACGGTTAATATCACCACCCATGGTTTCGTTTTTTTTTTCGATTCTGATGGTTTCGTTTTTCCAATGATCGAAGGCTGCAAAGAAACGAAACGAAAATCCCTTTTTACAGGGACGGACTAGCATAAACGAATATATAATCGATCTGAACAGCCATCAAGCCTACCAATGGCTCGATTAGATGGATAAAGAGAGATAATATCAAACATGTTCGATCACTAGTCGTTCGTTTTTGGGGTCTATTAATCGAAACTATAATGAGATTATGACTATTTTCACATACGTTTTCAACACTCGATTCGTTTACCGAACGAATCGAAGGTTTAAACGAAGGCAAAAACGAACCGTGTATTCCCAGCATTAGCCTGTTTAGATATGCTCAGATTCCTTCCTGTGTTAAGCACATGTTGATGAATGTGATGTACTGCTACTAGTCAGTTCTCCAGTTTTCCAGATGTGTCATGTAAATAAGTAACAGAATAAAAAATTCAGTTAATGTTATTATGCTACATAGTGATACTGGCATCAGTTTAAGAGTATGTTTGTTTGTATGTCAGTTTTTCACACTTTTTTTCCCCTCACAAAATGTGATTCACAGAGTGAAGGTAGCTAAGGAATTCTGCAGTATTTGCCATGGTTGTGTAAGAGCGATGATAAGAAATCTTCACCTAGTTTTGGCATGGTTTCCTGATACTTCTGTCTGGCATAAGAGTTTATATCCTATGTTTGCTAAAATTGGATGCTTATGTTTATATACAGTTCTTAAAAATACATTCACTGTGAGGATTAATATTGATTGTTAAAGTGTATATTGTTTACATAGAATATAAGCATAAACAAAAGTACAAAGTACATTTTGCCCTCTGAAAAGAGAAGGTAATTTCAAAGGATTATGTCCTCTGGTCCCAGGGAGGACACCCACAATGCATCACATTAGGAAAGAGGGTGGAGGCATGCCTTTTCTAGCACACATAGACAATAAAAAAATATTGACAAATACATTTATAGCACACTTATGGCCCTCTGCTACATAGAGACATTAATCTAATTTCCACCCAGCAGTTGTGTGGAATTTTTCTTCGTGCAATTAATGAATATGGATGTTTCTGTATTTGTTAAAGGGACTTCGGACACCTCTCATGGGTATGCCTTTAAAGAGACTCCAACCAGTACTGCAAAGTACTTAAATATGCATACCTTTCTGTAGCTTGTGATCTCATCTTTCATTTGATGCCTCAATCACCATTCTACACCATATAGTTTTCATTCAATTTCAATTTAACAATCGCAGCTGCCATCTTGGCTATGTTATAACTTCCGGGTCACCCCTGTCTTCTCTGTTACAGAAGTGCATCACTGAATGAAGAAGGAAGAGGAAGTGGCACACATGGCCATTGCAAGAGGCTCCTCCAGAGGGCTCATAGCACGACTTTGTTGCAAGTCGTCTGGCTTAAAAGTATGCCCATGAGAGGTGCTCGGAGTCCCTTTAAGCCTAAGGGTATGCTTGCCAAAATGGCGAGCGGAAATTTGAGTCTCGGGTGAAGCTGCTATTAGAATACTGGCAATATTACTGATAGTCTATTATTGGGCAATAGAAAATACCAATAAGACAACGTTGGTAAAATTACAAATATTCCACTATCGCTTTACCTAACCTTCTTTTTACACTAACCCTCCCCCTTCCTAGTCCTAACACTACAAATCATGGACCCCCCCCCCCCCCCAGAAAAACCCTTTATGGGGCTTCCAATGTTCTCCCCCTTTCCTTTGCCTACCCTTGTTGACACTCACAATCTGGGTACACCTATCATTCAGGGGTCGTAAAACTAATGTGGCCATCATAATCTTCACACCCATAATAAGTGTATCAACAAAAACACCTGATCTGAAGGATGGACCCCATTATTGGTGAGGGAAGTTTAGTAGTGCCCCCCTCACAGATCTGGGCTCTCCTGCGGCTCCAGGGGCTGCTCCCTTATAGTTAAGCCCCTGGATGAGGGGTCTGGCTACATAATAGCCGATCCCTATGTGCTTGGTACGGGGTAATGGGACTCGCACTGCAATTGTGGCTGCAATGCTGCATGCAGCATTTTTGCTATTTTAAGCAAATTGCAAATGCTGCGGTTAAATTGGTTCCATAGAGATACAGTGGTGTGAAAAACTATTTGCCCCCTGCCTGATTTCTTATTCTTTTGCATGTTTGTCACACTTAAATGTTTCTGCTCATCAAGAACCGTTAACTATTAGTCAAAGATACCATAATTGAACACAAAATGCATTTTTAAATGATGGTTTTTATTATTTAGTGAGAAAAAAAACTCAAAACCTACATGGCCCTGTGTGAAAAAGAAATTGCCCCCTGAACCTAATAACTGGTTGGGCCACCCTTAGCAGCAATAACTGCAATCAAGCATTTGCGATAACTTGCAACGAGTCTTTTACAGCGCTCTGGAGGAATTTTTGCCCACTCATCTTTGCAGAATTGTTGTAATTCAGCTTTATTTGAAGGTTCTCTAGCATGAACCGCCTTTTAAGGTCATGCCACAACATCTCAATAGGATTCAGGTCAGGACTTTGACTAGGCCACTCCAAAGTCTTCATTTTGTTTTTCTTCAGCCATTCAGAGGTGGATTTGCTGGTGTGTTTTGGGTCATTGTCCTGTTGCAGCACCCAAGATCGCTTCAGCTTGAGTTGACGAACAGATGGCTGGACATTCTCCTTCAGGATTTTTTGGTAGACAGTAGAATTCATGGTTCCATCTATCACAGCCAGCCTTCCAGGTCCTGAAGCAGCAAAACAACCCCAGACCATAACACTACCACCACCATATTTTACTGTTGGTATGATGTTCTTTTGCTGAAATGCTGTGTTACTTCTATGCCAGATGTAACGGTACACGCACCTTCCAAAAAGTTCAACTTTTGTCTCGTTGGTCCACAAGGTATTTTCCCAAAAGTCTTGGCAATCATTGAGATGTTTTTTAGCAAAATTGAGACGAGCCTTAATGTTCTTTTTGCTTAAAAGTGGTTTGCACCTTGGATATCTGCCATGCAGGCCATTTTTGTCCAGTCTCTTTCTTATGGTGGAGTCGTGAACACTGATCTTAATTGAGGCAAGTGAGGCCTGCAGTTCTTTAGATGTTGTCCTGGGGTCTTTTGTGGCCTCTCGGATAAGTTTTCTCTGCGCTCTTGGGGTAATTTTGGTCGGCCGGCCACTCCTGGGAAGGTTCATCACTGTTCCATGTTTTTGCCATTTGTGGATAATGGCTCTCACTGTGGTTCGCTGGAGTCCCAAAGCTTTAGAAATGGCTTTATAAACTTTACCAGACTGATAGATCTCAATTACTTTTGTTTTCTCATTTGTTCCTGAATTTCTTTGGATCTTGGCATGATGTCTAGCTTTTGAGGTGCTTTTGGTCTACTTCTCTGTGTCAGATAGCTCCTATTTACGTGATTTCTTGATTGAAACAGGTGTGGCAGTAATCAGGCCTGGGGGTGACTACAGAAATTGAACTCAGGTGTGATAAACCACAGTTAAGTTATTTTTGAACAAGGGGGGCAATCACTTTTTCACACAGGGCCATGTAGATTTGGAGTTTTTTTTTCTCACTAAATAATAAAAACCGTCATTTAAAACTGCATTTTGTGTTCAATTATGTTATCTTTGACTAATAGTTAACGGTTTTTGATGAGCAGAAACATTTAAGTGTGACAAACATGCAAAAGAATAAGAAATCAGGAAGGAGGCAAATAGTTTTTCACACCACTGTACATTGTACACAGTGCTTTGAAAGTGCTTAAATGCAGTGTTGCTCACACATTTTCACCAGTCATTTTTTACTTGAAAATGGCATTTTCAATTTTAAGAAAATTTTTGTGAAAATAAATTTTTTATTTTCGCAATTTGGTGAAAAATCTTTTATCTCAAAAATGTGAAAAAATTGTTTATTTTTAGCATGAAAAATCAAACTTATTACAAAATGATTTTCTTTAGGACTTTTGCTCAAAAGCCGAATTTAACTTTATTTTCGTGAACATTAATGTGAAAAAAATAAAGGCATTTTGGCTCGTCGCTGCTTAAATGCTGCAGAAAAGCGTCCCAGTGTAAACCAGGCCTTACACAGAATCCTTATATAGTACAAATATTCTGTTAGAAACAATTCTTGCATCTACTGTAATAAATTGGCTAAAATGATGTTTCATAACTGTAACTACTACTATATATTCCAAGGAGGAAACTGTTTAACAGGCACTGCATTATTATAGAGCACACTGCTAGGAGATGATTAGCTTTGGCAGCTCTATAGAAAAAGAAGAGAAAGGTATTTCATTTTGTTAAAAAAAAAAAAATGATGTTCAGCACAAGCTGTGTAAACTTTTTGCAGTTTAACAAATACTCTGAAAGATGAACACTTGCCATTTTTGTTTGAAGATGCAAACTTATAATTATTTGCTCTTTGGCTTCTGGGAGATTAGACAAACACTTTCTAGGCCCCAGTTTCATATCTATTATCTCACAAGCATTAATTTTGCCGTTTCTTTTTTTTAAAAACTCAATTGCCTTTCTCCGCCAAACTCAGCTGAGTAGCAAATGATTTTCGATTCACTGGGCTGCAGAGACTTAAGGTGACCACATACTTTTAGACATATTTTTAATAGATTACAATTAAATTCCACGTAAACAATGAATGCAATGAGAATGTATTAAAAAGTAGATCCTCTTGATTAATGTTCAATTATTTTGTTGATTTCATATTGATCTGGAAAGGCAGTTGTAACGATTGTGGAACTTTCTCCGTGATCAGCGCACAACGCGTGCGCTGACACGGCGGAAATCCTCCACAAGCGTATATTTGCAGGCACCCAGCAAAAGGTGCTACGCACCTGTAGAGGGAAATTCCTGTCGGCAGATGGCGCTGGGGAGTGCAGAGGAACCAATCCTCTGTACCTCCACAAGTGCCAGACAGGAATTGTACGAAGCGCAGATTGCAATCGCAAGAGAGGCGATTGCAAATGTGATTGAGCAAAGGGACAGGTTGTATGTGTGTGCGCCAATCCAGTCGCCACCCCGCGACCGCGCACACACACAACAGCAGATACGAAATAGGAACGCGATCGCGAGAGGTGCTCTCGCCAGACGTGACACAAGGCAGATCAGAATAGAATACGAGGGTAGCAAAGGCACAGCAAATAATACAATAAGGAGATACGGAAAATAACAAATGCTAGCTAACCGCGAACACCGCACTCATTCGCAACAGTGTACGCAGGTATGCGCAATCTCCACGTGATAAGCACAATAGAGACAAGCAAGCCTAACTAACCATTAACAGACAAACATGAACCAGAGGACGCGAGCGCTTGCTTAACGGTTACCTCACCGAGCCTCCAGCAAGCGTAGCGGACAAGACAGACACACGAAAACAGGGACAAACAAGAGATAGGATCCACAGCACTAGCGAAAAGTGGCTAGCGTGATCCAGGTACAGAGTAGCAGAACAGAAGGATCCCCAGCGCTAGCGAAAAGTAGCTAGCGCGATCCCAGGAGACAGAACAGAAGAGATAGCTGGTAGCAACCGCTGCACCAGCTATACTCCAAGAACAGAGATCAGAACCATTTCCTGTCCACCACCGCTGGGACAGGACAATGGCAACAGGCAAGACAAGACAGAACAGGCAATACAGATAATACAACCTGACTGGGCTAGAAGGGGAGCCTAAAGCAACCCCCCAGGAATTAACTATACTAGATAGCAATGGCTGACACTCCAGCAGTGTCCATCAGGAACAGACCATGGAAAGGAAATGATCGGAATATATATCGGAACATGTCTCCACTGAGGAAGCATCTGAGTACGCTGGTAACCGAGGCACACTTGGGCTTTCTTAATCACAGAGCACATCGGGGTACACTAGTACAGGAGAAACCTCAGGACATGTCGGGGAACTGCCAACCTCAGAGTCCAACACGACAAGACCAAAACCAGTACCGGGCAGAAAATCATCACGAGTAAAGGTCACAGGTACTGGTCTTTCAAAAGAAGACTCGGACTCAAATTCAGAATTTTCTGTAACTGCAATATCATCATTGATTACACATGACTGAAGCTCAACCAGAGCTGAAAAGGTAGCCAGCAAGGCAGCAATGCCTACGGAAGAGGGCAACACCTCAGAAGGACTTGGGGGGCAGGAGACATCTCCTACAAGTTCTGCACCCTTTGGGAGGAACTCGGAGACCTCCAGAACATCATTTTTCAAGTTTTCTAAGAAGGATTCTGTACTATCCATGTTACAGGGCAAAACTGGAACTTTATTTTGTGAACAGGGCAGATGTCCCAGGGAAGATTCCACCACAAACTGAGACTGGATCTCATCATCATGAAGGGAATGTACAGCTATATTTATTGGAACACACACTGACTCCCTAACTTCAATCTCACTGCACCCGGAATTCTGCGTAACAGTCAAACTAGCTTGCAACTCCAAAACTGCAGAAAAACAGGTAAAAATAGCAGCAATACCTAGACGAGCCTCTAGGGGCAGTGCAGGAGATATTGTACAAGGCAATATTGACTCATCCAGAGTACAGGGTGGAGAGTCAGAACTTCCCTCAGAGCAAGAAAGGGGCTCACAAACGTCAGAGTGAAAGGAAAACATGTTTTTATTCATGGTACAGGGCAGGTTCAGAGAAAGCGTCTCTGAATAAGGCAAAGAGGGTTCAGCATCAGATTCGCAAAACCGAAGCGCTGTCTCACTCTTAGATTCGGCTAACAATGTCGAATCCGAGGAATCAGAACGCAAAACCTGCGAATCAAAATTCACTTTAGGTTGTGAAACTGACGCTTCTATAGCGCAAACATCCGCAATCTGCGGAGCAGACTGCAAGGCATCTAGGACTGAAACAATGGAGCAACTGTCCTCAGGCAACGGGCCCTTACAGGTGTGAACAGGGTGAGACAGAGACTCATCTGCAGAAGAAATAGTGACATCAACAGGACAAACTTTATTAGGCATATTTATTTTACTTTTGACGCTGCACAGTCGAGAAACTTTCCCAATAGCAGGGTCACAGATGGAAGATCTCAAAGATCTGTTTCTAAATGACAAAGGATCCCACACATCCTTGAGGAAACCGGCAGACTCATGCCGATCACAATCTGCAGGAACATCCGAGAAACAGGCATCAGATGATCGCACAGATTCAAACTGCACACTGTCAGGAGAGAATCCTTCAGGATTCGCACAGGAATCAACCACAGTGGCATACTCATTCATTTCAGATTGCACAAAGTCAAGACTCTCATGCTTTACCCCAGAAAGGCAGGAACAATCATCCAACAACGATGTCTCTTTATTGGAATCAATTGGTTGGTGTGTGTGCAACTCATCCAAAATCGTTTGCCATACATAGATCACCAGATCCACATCATCCTTGTCACATTCATCGGAATCAATCAGAAGGTACATAGAATCAAGACAAGCATTCAAGACATCTTCGCTTTTTGCGATGTAAAAATCGCAAAAGGCTTTCCAATCAAAATCGAATTCCTCCAGCAAGGCCCCAACATCCCAGGAAGCAAATTGGGGTTCAAACAGGCCAGTATCCAGGTAATCTCCATAGGGGTGGAGTTCAGGAACAAGAACAGATTTTTTAACTGCTTTAATGTAGTGTGCGATCCTACCTATAGCAGGATCCACATAAGCTTTGGATTGGGGCAAAAAACCTGGAAACTGATCAGCAGATGCATTATAAACATCATTATCATACTGCATGGTTTTGCCCATTTCAGACTTGACAGAAATAACCTCTCTATCTGTGGTTGCCATGGGCAACGGATCTTTCCGCTGGGAAGCCTTCCTAGATCTTTTACGTTTAGACTTAGAGGCTTTGGATGGCTGCTTTATGGATGAAAGAGTAGATGGAACAGCTGATTGAGCTGCTGACAACAACTCATTAAGGGGGTATGGTAATTGAGGTAATCTCAGCCAATTGTGAATTAAAAAGGCCAAGAATTCCAGGGGTCTTTGACTCAGGGTGGTATGATCTAACACATCATAACCCCACATTGACATTTCGCCCCCCAACAGAATGTAGACCATTTGGGGGGCCCAGGTAGACACTGGGGTGCTTTGGAATTCAGGGTTCGCTAACAGTTTCGTACACTCAGACAAAAATTCGTCTGCTGATTCAGGTTCAAGTTTTTAAATCTCTTAAAGGTACAAGAGCCATATTCGACAAAATCGTACAAATCGGAAATTCCGTCTACACTGGGGTTTTGGGTTGGGCTGGTCATTCTGTAACGATTGTGGAACTTTCTCCGTGATCAGCGCACAACGCGTGCGCTGACACGGCGGAAATCCTCCACAAGCGTATATTTGCAGGCACCCAGCAAAAGGTGCTACGCACCTGTAGAGGGAAATTCCTGTCGGCAGATGGCGCTGGGGAGTGCAGAGGAACCAATCCTCTGTACCTCCACAAGTGCCAGACAGGAATTGTACGAAGCGCAGAACGCAATCGCAAGAGAGGCGATTGCGAATGAGATTGAGCAAAGGGACAGGTTGTATGTGTGTGCGCCAATCCAGTCGCCACCCCGCGACCGCGCACACACACAACAGCAGATACGAAATAGGAACGCGATCGCGAGAGGTGCGATCGCCAGACGTGACACAAGGCAGATCAGAATAGAATACGAGGGTAGCAAAGGCACAGCAAATAATACAATAAGGAGATACGGAAAATAACAAACGCTAGCTAACCGCGAACACCGCACTCATTCGCAACAGTGCACGCAGTTATGCGCGATCTCCACGTGATAAGCACAATAGAGACAAGAACGCCTAACTAACCATTAACAGACAAACATGAAACAGAGGACGCGAGCGCTTGCTTAACGGTTACCTCACCGAGCCTCCAGCAAGCGTAGCGGACAAGACATACACACGAAAACAGGGACAAACAAGAGATAGGATCCACAGCACTAGCGAAAAGTGGCTAGCGTGATCCAGGTACAGAGTAGCAGAACAGAAGGATCCCCAGCGCTAGCGAAAAGTGGCTAGCGCGATCCCAGGAGACAGAACAGAAGGATCCACAGCGCTAGCGAAAAGTAGCTAGCGCGATCCCAGGAGACAGAACAGAAGAGATAGCTGGTAGCAACCGCTGCACCAGCTATACTCCAAGAACAGAGATCAGAACCATTTCCTGTCCACCACCGCTGGGACAGGACAATGGCAACAGGCAAGACAAGACAGAACAGGCAATACAGATAATACAACCTGACTGGGCTAGAAGGGGAGCCTAAAGCAACCCCCCAGGAATTAACTATACTAGATAGCAATGGCTGACACTCCAGCAGTGTCCATCAGGAACAGACCATGGAAAGGAAATGATCGGAATATATATCGGAACATGTCTCCACTGAGGAAGCATCTGAGTACGCTGGTAACCGAGGCACACTTGGGCTTTCTTAATCACAGAGCACATCGGGGTACACTAGTACAGGAGAAACCTCAGGACATGTCGGGGAACTGCCAACCTCAGAGTCCAACACGACAAGACCAAAACCAGTACCGGGCAGAAAATCATCACGAGTAAAGGTCACAGGTACTGGTCTTTCAAAAGAAGACTCGGACTCAAATTCAGAATTTTCTGTAACTGCAATATCATCATTGATTACACATGACTGAAGCTCAACCAGAGCTGAAAAGGTAGCCAGCAAGGCAGCAATGCCTACGGAAGAGGGCAACACCTCAGAAGGACTTGGGGGGCAGGAGACATCTCCTACAAGTTCTGCACCCTTTGGGAGGAACTCGGAGACCTCCAGAACATCATTTTTCAAGTTTTCTAAGAAGGATTCTGTACTATCCATGTTACAGGGCAAAACTGGAACTTTATTTTGTGAACAGGGCAGATGTCCCAGGGAAGATTCCACCACAAACTGAGACTGGATCTCATCATCATGAAGGGAATGTACAGCTATATTTATTGGAACACACACTGACTCCCTAACTTCAATCTCACTGCACCCGGAATTCTGCGTAACAGTCAAACTAGCTTGCAACTCCAAAACTGCAGAAAAACAGGTAAAAATAGCAGCAATACCTAGACGAGCCTCTAGGGGCAGTGCAGGAGATATTGTACAAGGCAATATTGACTCATCCAGAGTACAGGGTGGAGAGTCAGAACTTCCCTCAGAGCAAGAAAGGGGCTCACAAACGTCAGAGTGAAAGGAAAACATGTTTTTATTCATGGTACAGGGCAGGTTCAGAGAAAGCGTCTCTGAATAAGGCAAAGAGGGTTCAGCATCAGATTCGCAAAACCGAAGCGCTGTCTCACTCTTAGATTCGGCTAACAATGTCGAATCCGAGGAATCAGAACGCAAAACCTGCGAAACAAAATTCACTTTAGGTTGTGAAACTGACGCTTCTATAGCGCAAACATCCGCAATCTGCGGAGCAGACTGCAAGGCATCTAGGACTGAAACAATGGAGCAACTGTCCTCAGGCAACGGGCCCTTACAGGTGTGAACAGGGTGAGACAGAGACTCATCTGCAGAAGAAATAGTGACATCAACAGGACAAACTTTATTAGGCATATTTATTTTACTTTTGACGCTGCACAGTCGAGAAACTTTCCCAATAGCAGGGTCACAGACGGAAGATCTCAAAGATCTGTTTCTAAATGACAAAGGATCCCACACATCCTTGAGGAAACCGGCAGACTCATGCCGATCACAATCTGCAGGAACATCCGAGAAACAGGCATCAGATGATCGCACAGATTCAAACTGCACACTGTCAGGAGAGAATCCTTCAGGATTCGCACAGGAATCAACCACAGTGGCATACTCATTCATTTCAGATTGCACAAAGTCAAGACTCTCATGCTTTACCCCAGAAAGGCAGGAACAATCATCCGACAACGATGTCTCTTTATTGGAATCAATTGGTTGGTGTGTGTGCAACTCATCCAAAATCGTTTGCCATACATAGATCACCAGATCCACATCATCCTTGTCACATTCATCGGAATCAATCAGAAGGTACATAGAATCAAGACAAGCATTCAAGACATCTTCGCTTTTTGCGATGTAAAAATCGCAAAAGGCTTTCCAATCAAAATCGAATTCCTCCAGCAAGGCCAGAACATCCCAGGAAGCAAATGGGGGTTCAAACAGGCCAGTATCCAGATAATCTCCATAGGGGTGGAGTTCAGGAACAAGAACAGATTTTTTAACTGCTTTAATGTAGTGTGCGATCCTACCTATAGCAGGATCCACATAAGCTTTGGATTGGGGCAAAAAACCTGGAAACTGATCAGCAGATGCATTATAAACATCATTATCATACTGCATGGTTTTGCCCATTTCAGACTTGACAGAAATAACCTCTCTATCTGTGGTTGCCATGGGCAACGGATCTTTCCGCTGGGAAGCCTTCCTAGATCTTTTACGTTTAGACTTAGAGGCTTTGGATGGCTGCTTTATGGATGAAAGAGTAGATGGAACAGCTGTTTGAGCTGCTGACAACAACTCATTAAGGGGGTATGGTAATTGAGGTAATCTCAGCCAATTGTGAATTAAAAAGGCCAAGAATTCCAGGGGTCTTTGACTCAGGGTGGTATGATCTAACACATCATAACCCCACATTGACATTTCGCCCCCCAACAGAATGTAGACCATTTGGGGGGCCCAGGTAGACACTGGGGTGCATTGGAATTCAGGGTTCGCTAACAGTTTCGTACACTCAGACAAAAATTCGTCTGCTGATTCAGGTTCAAGTTTTTAAATCTCTTAAAGGTACAAGAGCCATATTCGACAAAATCGTACAAATCGGAAATTCCGTCTACACTGGGGTTTTGCGTTGGGCTGGTCATTCTGTAACGATTGTGGAACTTTCTCCGTGATCAGCGCACAACGCGTGCGCTGACACGGCGGAAATCCTCCACAAGCGTATATTTGCAGGCACCCAGCAAAAGGTGCTACGCACCTGTAGAGGGAAATTCCTGTCGGCAGATGGCGCTGGGGAGTGCAGAGGAACCAATCCTCTGTACCTCCACAAGTGCCAGACAGGAATTGTACGAAGCGCAGAACGCAATCGCAAGAGAGGCGATTGCGAATGAGATTGAGCAAAGGGACAGGTTGTATGTGTGTGCGCCAATCCAGTCGCCACCCCGCGACCGCGCACACACACAACAGCAGATACGAAATAGGAACGCGATCGCGAGAGGTGCGATCGCCAGACGTGACACAAGGCAGATCAGAATAGAATACGAGGGTAGCAAAGGCACAGCAAATAATACAATAAGGAGATACGGAAAACCTAGCTAACCGCGAACACCGCACTCATTCGCAACAGTGCACGCAGTTATGCGCGATCTCCACGTGATAAGCACAATAGAGACAAGCACGCCTAACTAACCATTAACAGACAAACATGAAACAGAGGATGCGAGCGCTTGCTTAACGGTTACCTCACCGAGCCTCCAGCAAGCGTAGCGGACAAGACAGACACACGAAAACAGGGACAAACGAGAGATAGGATCCACAGCACAGGCAAAATGTGGCTAGCGTGATCCAGGTACAGAGTAGCAGAACAGAAGGATCCCCAGCGCTAGCGAAAAGTCGCTAGCGCGATCCCAGGAGACAGAACAGAAGGATCCACAGCGCTAGCGAAAAGTAGCTAGCGCGATCCCAGGAGACAGAACAGAAGAGATAGCCGGTAGCAACCGCTGCACCAGCTATACTCCAAGAACAGAGATCAGAACCATTTCCTGTCCACCACCGCTGGGACAGGACAATGGCAACAGGCAAGACAAGACAGAACAGGCAATACAGATAATACAACCTGACTGGGCTAGAAGGGGAGCCTAAAGCAACCCCCAGGAATTAACTATACTAGATAGCAATGGCTGACACTCCAGCAGTGTCCATCAGGAACAGACCATGGAAAGGAAATGACCAGCAAAGCCTTCTGGGAAACATAAAGCTCGTATAGTGCCAGTCATCAAAGAAGGCAGGTAGGGGATTTGCATAACGAATGTATGCAAATTCCCCAGCAAGAGAACAGAACAGAAACTTGCAATGGAAAGACAGGTCTCTGTTCCAGAGACCTGCAGCCCACAGACTAGAGGAATGGACAAACAGCTGTCTGCCTGTGCAGCCAGCTGAGCAGATCATCACAGCAGTTCTGTGGGAGATCAAGCAGACAGGGGTGCAGGAGTGCAAGAGGAAGAGGACTGAGTTGTAGGGGAAGGTGGGAGTCACAAGCAGGAACTGCAAGAGAGCGGGGCTCCGTCGCTTTGTACTGTAGCAAGCAATACGAGCTTGCAACTGATATGTTGATGATTTAGATATGAGTAAAAGTAACATTTGAGCAAAGCTACTTTTAGCGTACATACTGGGGCAGCAGGTTAGTGTCTTAAACTGGGGCTAAAATCAAGAGCATTGCATTAATAATCTTTTAAAGCCTTTTAGAATGCTTCTACTTCTGTACAATTTAATCAAATACCTTAATAAAGATGATGTAAACATGATTTTTAAACACCTTAAAAAAATAGGTATTAGTCCTGACAAAGCGCTACATGCACTAGTATGAAACAGCTGTCGCCAGCTGTACTGGTTTGTTACTCTCCTCCATACTTGTGGTGTGATTATGATGTCTGTCGCTGCAACTTTTCAAACAATTGGAATAAAACTTGGAGTTTAATGGAGGATGTGCACTACTGTCTTGGCTTTCTTAATTTCACTTTGTGGTCTGCAAAATACGGTAACAGCACTCCCAAGTAATTTCTGGTTAACTTGTGCACCCCCTGTCTCTTTTGATTGCGGACTTGAGCTTTGTGGGCTGATATGGGCAAAACAGGGGTGTAATGGATAGCACTCTTGCACAGGGTCTTGGTTCGAATCCCAGCCAAGGCGCCATCTGCACAGAGTTTGTATTTACTCCCCGAGTCTGCATGGGTTTCCTCCAGGCACTCCATTTTTCTCCCACATCCCAAACACGTACAGATAAGTAAATTGGCTTCACCCTAAAAATGTGGACTTTGACTATGATGGACATATGACGTGGTAGGGATTAGATCGTGAGCCTCTCTGAGGGACAGTTAAGTAACCAGACTATGTACAGTGCTGCGGAAGGTGCCGACCCTATATAAATACTAAATAATAATAAGTCAATGCTGAGATTACCCTTTGTATTCTTCTGGAGGGGAAGACTATGTTGCTGTAACCTGTCATTGCTCCTGGAGAGGATTCCATGGAAAAGCAGCATTGTTCACAGGCGTTATATAGTTTTATTTTATTTTTATTTTTTTACAGGTTGTATTTTAACTCCCTGAAAATACAACCTGAAAAAAAATAAGGTACTGAGCAAGGTTTTCTTATAGTTTGTGCTTGTTATTGATGTAAAACATGTAATTTGCTTTCCTTATAACTTATTTGACAGAACTTAGCGACATGTTGAGGATTTATAATAAATTAATTTGTCAGTCAGTACCAGGTCTACATTGCGTATGTATTTCTGCACTGTGTATTATGTTGGTGCTTTATAAATACAATAAATAATAATATGTAATGTATAAATTAAGATTAGCCAGCAAATCAGATTTTTACATTATAAGGTACTTTTTTTACGAAATGATCAAACAAGAGTATAACTTTGTAATGATTCCCACAAGGTGACACATTGCTTTATTCTGAGCCAGAAAGTTAATTTGTTTTCATGGCATTAACTGCTATTTTAATGCAGGAGTGCTCGCAACTAAGATAGGGGATTTCATATTGCCTTAATCTGTCCAAACGCAATTGGCATACAAGTCATAATATGCTTGGAATGATTTTTCTTGGATTAAGTTGTATTCTTTGGAAATAAATGTCACATCCAAGATTAAACACATATGAAAAATCTTTCTTTTCCAGATTTTATGTCTCCTTTGTGTTACTTGCTATGGTAATAATGTTACATAATTACATTCAAAGATATCTATCAAATGGTTTCATATGTAATATGCTAGATTTAATTGAAAGTCCTATTTCTTCCACATATAGGATTTAATTATTTAAGTGATTTATAAAATCAACTCTTTCAGTAAGGTAGCATGAACATGATGTTCTCTGGAAGATAAATCTCATACATTTAGAAATAACTATGGACATAAACTAAAAACCTAAATATACCCAAAACAAGGTAAATTGTAAAGGCAGCCAGCATAAGTGAATATAAACAGCATTTATAAGGAACATGGTGCACCTCGCTGGCCAAATGTTCTTGCCGCTGTACTATAGTTTTATTCCTCTCCTCTCTGGATTGTTGGCGGACGGGTCAATCAGGTATGCCCATGTGACACCCACAGTAGTATTAACAGTTGCCAGATACAGTTCCCTGCATCTCCACATTATATTGGTAGTCATGTGTCTTGCATGAGTAAGAGGCCTTTGTGATTCACAAGAAGTAATACATTAGCAAATGGTTGACCTCAGCCTGATAAAAGACAACTGGTCACAAAACAGAGGAAGAACTTTAACCCAGGATTGAACTTTATCCCATGAGCAGCCAATACCCCCTTTCCTATGAAAAATCTTTACCTTTTCTCAAATACATCATCATTGTCTGTGAACCTCATTGCATTGTGGGAGGTAATGGCTGTTCCTAACTGCCAAACAAGCAACAGCTGTGTGTAAAACACTGATGAAGGCGCCCTTGATGATATGATAGTACTAGATGTTGTATATTTGAGAAGCGTGATTTCTTCCCTCCTCAGAAGAACTAACCATTATTTAATGGAAAAAGTAATGTTTATTATTATGCGATAGACAGCGCGTTTCATGGGTCTTGGCCCGCTTCACCAGGTCAATACAAGTGCCTGTAGAGCTTTTGGTCATGAATGTGAGTGCCTGAAAGTGCTCACATTAGTGCTGAAAAGCTCTACAGGCACTTGTATTGACCTGAGGAAGCAGGCCAAGACCTGTGAAACGCGTTGTCTACCGTGCATGAATAAACATTACTTTTCCCATTAAATAATGGTTTGTCTTTACGCTTCTCAAATATAACATCTAGTAGTATCATATCATTAAGAGCTCCTCTATCAGTGTTTTTTTAGCATAGTCCATACCCCATACAGGTTTTTTAGTCACAAGATCCTTTAGTCCCCACAACTAATCCAGGAGAGTGACCGACCAGCATCTGTGCCAACAGTCCTGGGACATCGAGTGGGGGCGGTTATATTCCCGCAGGCTCAGGCGGTGGTTGCAAGTTTTGCAACCCACCCTTGTGAGTATAAGACTTATACACATGTGCTTCCATCACTTTGTCTAACGATATTGCACCATTGAGCACCTGGTCTCTCTCATTCACAGAGACTTGGAGGTTACGGCCCGGGTAACCATAAAGGATCAAAACTTTTTCTAGCATCTGTGTGTGTGTGTTCGTTAGTTTTTTCCCTTTACTATCTTTCGGTAAAGTTCTTATATAACCTTTTATGGTTAGTACACAGTTGCAGGCAAGCAGAGCTGCACAGTGAGGTTTTGAATTTGGAGACATCTGTTCTAATACTCATAATTTACATTTATCAAAATAACTACTTTAAGAACTTGCTATTTTTAGTTGTGTAACTTAATAATTGGAGTCTCTAATCTGAAATTGCTGTAACACATGTAACAGATGTAACAAATGTAACTTCTCTTCAATAATTGTTCACTCAGTCATTAAATTGTTTTTGTGGTTTTCCAGATAAAATCTTTAAATGTTATATACACATAACATTACCTTACTTACTGTGAAACAATTGCTCAGAATTGATTTACTGAAAATCTAAAGAGTGTACAGGTGTCCCCTGATGTCAACAGCCTCCCTTTCAGCAATTGCACAAGACAGAAGAGCTGACACTACTGTAATTCCTGCAGCAAGATGCCTCTTGCTTGTCCTTTATAGAGTAACACATGTTGCTTGAACGCAACAGTGTGTCAAATGACTGAGGATAGACATTTAAAATGTATTTTCAGCTTTTCATCTTGATGGTCGAAGAGTCTTTATCTAGAAAGATTTTAGAATCCCATGCAAAGCCACGTATACACATACGAGGCATCAATATGGTATAAAGTTGTGAGAACATTTTGGCTTAACCTCCTTGCCGGTTATCCCGAGCTCAGCTCGGGGTAACCTGCGCAGGAGGATATCTCAGGCCCCGCTGGGCCGATTTGCATAATTTTTTTTTTGTTACAAGCAGCTAGCACTTTGCTAGCTGCTTGTAACTTCTGATCGCCGCCGCTCGCCGCCGATCCGCCGCAATCCGCCGCGCCGAGTCGCTCCCCCCCGCCCCAGAGCCCTGCGCTGCCTGGCCAATCAGTGCCAGGCAGCGTTGAGGGGCGGATCGGGATTCCCTATGACGTCCCGACGTCCATGACGTCGGTGACGTCATCCCGCCCCGTCGCCATGGCGACCGGGGAAGCCCTGCAGGAAATCCCGTTCTCAACGGGATTCCCTGCATACTCTGATCGCCGAAGGCGATCGAAGAGGGTGGGGGGATGCCGCCGCTTAGCGGCTATCATGTAGCGAGCCCTTGGCTCGCTACATGATTTAAAAAAAAAAAAAATCAAAAAAATGTGCGGCGCTGCCTCCTTGCCGGATTTTTTAGACCGGCAAGGAGGTTAAAGGACACCCGAGGCAAAAATAAACTAATTAAGTAATCGATTATATGTATCTTCCTTCTCCTAACAATGAATTTTAAGATATTACACAGTTTTATTTTATGTTGAAATCTACCTTTTAAGTTTTAACTGTTTAATTGTTCTTGCTCAATGACATATTCATTAAAGTATGCCAGAGCGAAAATGTATGAACCATTGAACCTTTTTATCTCTTTCCTGCTCTCAGAAGCCATTTTCTGCTAGGAAAGCATTTTATAGTTTGAATTTCTTATCAGTGAGGGTCACACTGTAGTCACTTCCTGTCTGAGTCAGGACTGAACCAGCCACTTACACACCTGATATTTAACTCTTCAGGCAGAGAAAGAAAAAAAAGAAACACAGCATAGTTATTTGTGCGCTAGGCACTGTACATACCAATGCCTATCTCATCATGTCACATGTCACCTCGGGTAGCCTTTAAGTATCACCACTATTCTACTTGCTCCTATTCCGGATAGCTCAATATTGGATATGTTACCAATACTCTAATAATGGCTATTCTTAGGTCTTCCTTTCAGTAACTTGATGCCCTTGTATTAATGTGACCTAATTAAGTTTTCCAAATCCTTTACATTTATACAGTTGTCCTGTAAAGAATTTCCATTTCTCCATTATTGCAGCAACTTTGGGGGGGGGGGGGAGGGGTACTAATTGTGGCTCTTAGATGCCAACTTCACTCCATGATGCTTTGTGCTTTCGTTCTGATTCAAGTGGCAAACTTAGGCTCCCATCAGTGTTGTGGTACATGTCCTCAGTGGCTGCAGAGATGCTGAAGGTCATATGGGAGGACAGATAAGTGCAGAAGGTGACAGAAGGTGACAAATGACAAGTGAACTAATGGACATGGGAATTGGGAAACAACTTAGAAAGAACAAACACTGCCTTTTCCCATATGCTTTAACTTTTTCCATAGCCATCCACAGCTTCTGCTGTGCTTGGGAAAGTTGTACAGGACCCGAGTTTGCATTCTGCTTTCACTGCAGCTTTAAATAGACACATTTAAATCAGACATGTCTGAACCACCCCAATAGATAACATAAGATCTATTGACTTGTGCATTTGTTCTTTTTCTGCTTAGTGGACAATTGAAAGTTTGTATGTGTAGTGTAAGCCTAGTATAAATCCTTTAGGCAGGGAACACAATTTCTAGAATATTGTAAGTTTTGCCACAGATGGCAAAACATGCACAGCTGCACTGGCCATTGAAATCAATGGCCCTGCTTGGGAAACAGACGTCGTTAGCGTCGTTAACATTTTCCATTCACATTTTTTCCCCACAATTTTAAATTGCACAGATTTATGCATTTCTTTTTTTTTGGCATGACACGCATGTTCAAAATTACCGTGTAATTTGTTTTAAATTACATCCACTTCCAAACAATTGTGGCAAGTATACAAAAATCATGTGTAGAAAATGTAAATGCTCTACAACGGAAACCCAGGAATCGCAGGGAAAAATGCCCCTGCAAGTGTGTTTCCTGCCTCACCCAGTTTATTCACACAGTCGTGTGATGTATACTTTAAAGCACACTACCAATCCTGCATTGTCTGGAAGCCTGTATGACTGTATTTGGTACCCCCTTAACAATGGATATGTCCTATATGCATAGCCAAAAAGAAGGGGGGGGGGGGAATGAGTAGTAGCTGGACCAATTCTCCAGAAATTACTGTAGGAGGGAGAACAGAAGATTGTACAGTGTCTCCTTTCCCTTCAGGCAAAGCAAGAGCAGGGTGCATGACCTTTAAAAATAATGCGATAAAGCAGTACCCTTATTAAAAAAAAGTGAATCATAGAAGCAGAAAGTGTGTCTAATAGAGGAAAACATATTCACCTGAATTTTTTTTGTTTCCAAATTTTCAGGTACTAAAAAATAATCTGATTGTTTACTTTCAGTATGTATACTTTGCATTTTAAGAGGGCTGTTTTGTGCTCATTAACATGATGGTTTTGGAATATGCTGTGGTTGCTTTAAGCGTGGAAGAGGTAAATGCTGCGTACAAGTCCAGTAAGCCGTACCTGTGTACCTTTTCACTGTGATAATACATTGGCACAAACTGTTATTATGTTTGTTGTTTCAGCAATAATCTTATTGAAGACTTCAGACCAAATTGTTTAGCTACTGTAACTCCTAATCATATCACTGAACATCAGCTTAAAGCACTGTGGCAAACCTGAGCAATCTAAACTGAGAATGAGATAAGACAGAAATCCATAATCAGTGGTTACTTTCAAGAAAAACTGTATTTCAAACCAATTTGTAGTTCCAGTGATTCCTGTAAATTTCAGCCAGTCAAAGGGAAAGTAAAGTGTGTTTATTTCTGAAGCATGCCTGTTGGTCAATGAAACCATGCATCACATAAGAGAAACAACAAATGTTTGGGAAGTTAAAATAAGATAAGCACAGTCATTATGGACCTTATTATTTTGATGTATATAGTGCCAACATCTTCTGTAGTGCTGTACATAGTACGAACCAGTTGGGAGCATACATACAGAGGTTCGAAACACTGCACAATAGGGACATTTAGCAGGATACACACAAATACCTACATGGTTGAAGTACGGTTTTAAACTAGTCACCAATGTAAATGTTAATGCTCGATTGATTAAATTAGGTCCACAGTAATTGTTACCTAAAACTATTTTTATAGATATTCCTATTCATATGTATTAATATTGGCATTGGCAATGTTGGCATTCTCCAAACTATCTACACAATTCTTTGATGGAATTTGTTGTCCAAAGACGTTCTCAAAATTTTCCATATATTAACAACATACTGATCTAAAATAAGTGTTTAAAAAATAGTACACTTGGGAGATTCAATTAAGTTTTCAATTAAGTTTTCTCCTTCGTATATCCCAAGAGTTTTTATTTTTTAATTTTATTGATAAAATGCATTATCAGCATCTTGCAAGTGTAAAAATGTACTATAAAGTAGGTAAGAAAAGTAATATGAAACTTAGCCTCTTTTGTAATTTGAGAGGGATTATCTATGTCCTGCAGGACTTCAGTTCCTGCCCAAGGATGTAGATAATCGTCTATGGAATCAGACGTCCGCCGCTCACTCCCACACTCACACCTGTGTGCGTTCTCCTCGCCAAGCGTTAGAGGGCATTCCCATTCATTAATCTTAGTCCCTGTGTCGATGATCACCGGCATCAATGAGATGCCTGCGGTCATTCCACGCATTACTTCCTGTTCACGTACGCTAAAAGTAAATAATGTGCAAGGGCATCTTGTGGTAAAATAGTAAAATTGCACCTACATACATTTATTTTAATAAAAAGACCCACGCTTACATTTAAAATGAACACTTTACTTCCCACACTATCCCATAATTACCCAAATAAAAATGTTGCATTAAACAAAATACATAAATAGTTACCATAGGGACTGAGCTTTTTAATATGTATGTCAAGAGGGTACATTACTGTTAATTTTGAAAAAAATGGGCTTGTAAATAGTGATGGATGCAAAAACTGAAAAATTGCACCATTATTTCCAAATAAAATATTAGGGCCATACATTATACTAGGGAAATATTTTAAACATTGCAATAACCAGGACAAATATGCATATAAATTGTGTAAGTTTTAACAACTTTAGTACCGAGCTAATTGAAATATACACCCTGCTTTGGTGGTCACCTGGTTGGCAGGGTGTAGATTTCAATTAGCCGCCGCTGCATGCATCCACCGTTTCCGTCACTCCTGACAATCTCGCCGCTGAATCCTGACCTCTCTTACCGCAGCTCACTTGCTCTGCCTGTCTCTATGACAGCAGAGCCCTGTGAGCAGGTCAGGAGCCAATTTCATTGGCTCCTGGCCCTGTCTTTCAATGTAAGCTTCACCCATTGGCTTACATTGAAAGACAGGGTCAGAAGCCAATGAAAGTGGCTCCTGACCCGCTCACAGGAACTCTGCCATCATAGAGATGGCAGAGTAGGTGGCCCAGGTTCCCGATGTGCGGTGGTGATGGCGGTTGTGGCAGGTAAGTGCGGCACTTCGTCATTATCCGTCGGGATTCTCTTGTTTCTGTACCAGCGGTCTCTGGTCCTTAAGGGGGCAGAGACTGCTGGTAGTTAAGTGGTTAATTATGGTATCATGTATTATTTTAAAACTATAATGGCTGACAACTGAGAAATAATGCAGTTTTTCAATTTTTTCTTATTTTTCCTGTTAAAATGCATTTAGAATAAAAAAAAAATCTTAGCAAAATGTACCACCCAAAGAACGCCTAATTGGTGGCGAAAAAAACAAGATATAGATTGTTTTGTTGTGATTAGTAGTAATAAAGTTATAGGCAAATGAATGGAGAGTGCTGAAAGGTGAAAATTGCTCTGGTACAGAAGTGGAAAACCCCCCAGTAGTGAAGTGGCTAAGTTTATATAGGAAACCATATTCTAAGTACATTTTTTGCTTACTGGGAGTTGAAAAGATATTTTGTTGTGATAACATCTCCTGCGAGAAAACTCAGAAGAAAATGTGTAGATAAATGTGGGAAAGCATTGGCCAAAAAGTTATATTTCAAAAATAGCAACACTTTTGTTTTAGCAGTCAATATACTTAGTGTTTCTCTCTCAGTTATAGCCTCTCACATTTTGCGGATAATTTTTATGAATTTCCTGTAAATGTATACAATTTAAATGTTAACCCCCCCCCCCCCCTCAGAATTTTCAACTAAGACTACACACCAACTTTTAGTAAACATTTATGAAATCCCATTCCAGTTTTAACCAAATCTGAAACCCAAGCAGAGGTATTGAAGCTTCTGCAATCATTGCATCAATCCCATCTGACCCTGGCAGCTTCACAGCTTCCTTTCTTCCTTCTTTAAAGCATTATTGAAGCTGTTCAATAAAAATGATTTAGATACTGATGTATAGAGAGGAAAGGCTCTGGATCCTATGAAGCCTTCCTGATCCTCTCTCTCTGTGCCCTTATTCCTGTGCTGTCCCCCAGTGAAGTTCTGCTACTTTGGGACTCTCTTCAGTCTTCGGAAGTACTGGGATGGTCGTAGTCAGCCAACTTCGCTACGCTGGAAATACACGTAGTTTTACGCAATTACGCTTCGCCAAACTACGGCTTCGAAATCAAATATTCGCTACATATGCATCTTGTAGACTATGCGTTTAAAATATGCAATTACGCGTAGTGTGAAGCGTAGTGAATGCGGATGCTTATGCCCGCATACAGAAAATATTACGCATTAATTCCTCTTTAAATACTTATACCGGGAACTCTTCTATGCGTACATTCCCCTTTCCAATGCGTAAATTTGTAAGCATGCAATCGCATGCGGAAAATTGGATGCGATTAACGCATTCGTAGTTCACTACGCAATACACATGTTAACTACGCATAGTGGGCGTAAGCTACACGTAGAGGTACTTCGCTACATGTAAATTCGTAAGCATAGTTTTGAAACTTTACCTACGAACTACGATGCGAACTACGATGCGTAAATTCACACTGGCGTAGTTTCTGCTCATCCCTGGTACTCACGTCCTTGAGTACTTCCCAAGATGGGCACACCGATACTGTGCATACCCGAGCCCGGACTCGCATGTGCAAAGTACAGATCCCCTAGTCTTTGGAAGAGCTTGGGGACATAAGTACTTACCAAAACTGCCAAAGGAGGGCTGAAGAAATATTTGACCAAGCTGGTCAAGCACCTTCACCAGGGCCCAGTGCTGAAAAATGGCATGAAGCTAGGACTTGAAAGGCTCTATGGGATCCAGAGCCTTTCCTCTCCATTGGTGAGTATCTAACTCATTTTTTTTGTGCCATTTCTTTATTGATTTAAAATGTTCAAGGCCCTGATTACTGCAGTTAAATTATAAATCTCCCCTGCCTGCCCCTTTCCCAAACAATTTCTAAAAGCACATTTTAACTCATTGCACATTGCAGTTCATCTAAATTTAGATATTCAATTCTATGCCAAGGTTATTGCATCTACGTTAATACCCTTGATCCCATCTTTCATGCATATAAATAAAATGTGCTATACGTACCAATTCCTCCACTATGATTGTGAAGGTTGAACAGTTACACCATAAATTAGTAGTAGCAGTAGGGTATTGTACCGTGTTAGCCATCAGTAAAAGCAAGAACTTTTAAATCACGATGATACTATTTATTGGCTAACTACAAATGAATAAGAATAAACAAGCTTTCGGCCTTGCAGCATTCGTCAGGTTTACATCCTGTTAGTTTGCAAGCTGGTGGTACAGACAGCTTATATGCATGCAGCATCAAAAGGGAAAACAGATATTTTTTTCAAGCATAAATACGTCATTAAGATGCCTTAATTCAAACAGACCATCTAAATGGGGTAAGATAAGGATCCTTGTTTACTCCATTGCTCACAGACCTGGTATTAGGATTGACCCAGAGGTATCGTAAATTCTTAGTTCACAAGTTCAGCTAGAGTGGCTGAGACAGTTCATATATCATCAATCTCATACCAATATAGAAAGTTGTTGTCCTTATTCAAACCTTTCTGCACAGCTTTGAACCAATTTATACATTTTGTTTCTGCTATTAATCCCTCATTTGACGTTTTGAAGCCACCCTTCAGGGCAGTGACACAAAGATCATCCATGCTGTGTCCGTTGGACCGAAAGTGTGTAGCAACTGGGAGTCCAGATTTGGTATCATTAATAGTGTGCCTGTGTCCATTCATACGTTTGCGCAGAGTTTGTCCAGTTTCTCCCACGTACATAACATTGGGGCATTTGGCACACATGATCAGATATACCAGATTGGTGGACCCACAGGAAAATTTACCTTGTACTCTGTACTCCTGTTGTGAACCTGGTATTGTTACCCTGTCAGTGGAGTAAATGTGTCTGCAGGTCCCACATATTTTTTGTTGGCAGGGTGATGTTCCGTTTTGTTGAGGCCTATTCAAAGAGCTCCTGACAATCATCTGTTTTAGATTGTGTGGTTGCCGATATGACAAGAGTGGAGGTTTAGGGAATATCGTTCTCAGTCTGTGATCCTTGTGTAAAATGGGATGATGTTCCTTAGCAATCCTCCTTAAGATTTCCAGGTGTGGGTTGTAGGTGACAACCAAAGGGACACGTTCCTCTTTCTGGTTTTGCTTATATTTCAGGAGTTCAGTCCTGGGGATGTTGCTGGCTTTCCTGATTTGGGCCTCAGCCATGGGAGGACTGTAACCTTGTTTAATGAAAGTGTTCTTAAGGTGATCCAGGCGCTTGTATTGGTCCATCCTGTTAGAACAAATCCGGTTGTACCTTATAGCTTGGCTGTAAATTATAGAGTTCTTAATGTGCTTGGGATGAAAACTGTCATATCTTAGGTATGTGGGACGGTCTGTAGGTTTGCTATACACAGAGGTTTGTATGTTGTTACCACTGATGTATATGGTGGTGTCCAGAAAGTTAATCTCTGTGTGAGAGTGGGTAAGTTTCAATTTGATTGTAGGATGGAAGGCATTGAAGTTCCTGTGGAACTGGAGAAGATCATCCTCACTTGCGGACCAGATGATTAAAATATCATCAATGAAGGGGAAGTAGGCCAAGGGTTTTATGCCACATGCATTGAGGTATTCCTCTTCGATTTTGGCCATGAATAGATTTGCATACTGTGGAGCGAATCGCGAACCCATTGCCATGCCCATCTGCTGTAAATAGAGGTCCTGTCCAAGAGTGAAATAATTATGAGTGAGAATGAATTTGATCAGTCCAGTAATAAGCTTTACAGGTATGCCCTGACCCTGAAGATATTTACGGCAGGCCGCAATACCATCATCATGGGGAATGTTCGTGTACAGGGACTCCACGTCCATCGTGGCCAGTATGGTTCCCTCAGGTACTGGGCCGATGGCTGTCAGTTTGTTCAGGAGGTGGGTGGTATCCTGTAAGTAGCTGGGTCTTTTACAGACAAGAGGTTTCAAGATGTTTTCCAGCCACCCTGAGATGTTCTCTGTAAGAGTTCCGCTCCCTGAGATTATGGGCCTGCCTGGGTTTCCCTCTTTGTGGATCTTTCTTGGGAAGCATGTAAAAGCAGGCTGTTCTAGGCTCTTCAGGGACAAGGGTTCTTACATGTTGTCTAATGTTTGCAGGCAATCTGTTAACCATCCTATTAAGTGCCATCCTGTAGCCTTTTGTGGGGTCCCCCTGTAATTTGGCATAGTGAACGGTGTTGGATAATTGTCTTTGTGCCTCCTGGATGTAGTCACTGGTGTTCATTATGACTATGGCACCACCTTTACCCGCTGGTTTAATAATAATGTCCTTATTCTCCCTAAGGGATCTGATGGCCTGTCGCTCCTGTGGTGTTACGTTCTGGGCCAGTGTCTTTCTTTTACTCAGGATCCTGTCAGAGATTCTGCATCTGAATTTGTTGATGTATTTATCCAGGGCCGGGTTTTTTCCTTCTTTGGGGGTCCATCTTTTTTTCTTTTTTTTCTTTTTAGATCTGGTGCGTTTTGGTCCATTATCCATTGTATCACAGGCTTCCTTATCATGGTAGTGTTCCTTGAGTCGCAGCTTTCTGAAAAATTCCTCCATATCTCCACAGAGTGCAATCCTGTCTATGGGTCTCGCAGGGCAGAATGACAGGCCTTTGGAGAGTACTGACATTTCAGCTTCAGTAGCCTGATAAGAGGAAAGATTCATTACACCTGTGGGTTGCTCTTTTTCTTTTGATCTATGCGCCCGAGCTCCGCACGGCTATTGTTAAGGTTATCTGTTTTATTGACCTGAGGAAGCGGGCTGAGTCCCGTGAAACGCGTTCTCTACAGTATAACCGTTATTTTAATAAAGACTCCTTTTTCTACCCACGTGAGTCTTCTTTGGAGGTAAGAGACCTCCTCATCATACCATATATATTTTTATTTACTTATTTTTATCCAATTTTATGAGTAAAATTATCTAGCTGTTACTATAACATACTTTTGGGCGCCTCCACCAACGTGTTTCACTTGTATATTGGTATGAGATTGATGATATATGACTGTCTCAGCCACTCTAGCTGAACTTGTGAACTAAGAATTTACGATACCTCTGGGTCAATCCTAATACCAGGTCTGTGAGCAATGGAGTAAACAAGGATCCTTATCTTACCCCATTTAGATGGTCTGTTTGAATTAAGGCATCTTAATGACGTATTTATGCTTGAAAAAAATATCTGTTTTCCCTTTTTGATGTTGCATGTATATAAGCTGTCTGTACCACCAGCTTGCAAACTAACAGGATGTAAACCTGACCAAGACTGCAAGGCCGAAAGCTTGTTTATTCTTATTCATTTGTAGTTAGCCAATAAATGGTATCATCCTGATTTAAAACTTCTTACCATAAATTAGATCATAAACCAGTAAACACCCCAATACTGCGCTCATATAGGAGTAAATAGTCCAGGTTGGCAAGCAAAGGCACCACTAATCAGTCTGTAGTGGACGAGATTGTAACTGTGGGAGCGCTCTTCCCAGATGCGTGTACCATCAATCAAAGTCTTAAGTATGTGTATAGATAAGCGCTCAAACACTTGCTTGCACGTCAATGCTAGGTAAACTTGCAATAAAGATAGCCCCCCCCTTCGGGGAAAGACTCACCAGATGTTGCGGCCTGCAGGGCCCGTGTTCACTTCCGGGGTATTGGCCACCCCGCAGCCTCGCCGGCAATCCACCAATCGCTATTCCAGATCTGTTTGGGCAAATAAGGTACTCCACATAGCGTAAAAGTGTAAAATATTTATTCAAATGGCTAAAAAATTCTGCCAACATAGGCTGACAAATCCAAAGATAAAAGTTCATTCAGCCGCCAGTCCCTTTACATGAAAAAACTGCCACTAAAGCGGATCAGGGGATGCAAGGGTCACACTGTGCTCAGCTGACGGCAAGGCATACACCTCTGCCGCGTCGCTCACCCTCAGTATCTATTAGGGGATCCCCGCTGGCTAATACTGATAAAAAGGTTCCTCGCACATACAAACAGCCGCGTCCGGCTGGCGCTGTGCGTATGACGTCACTCCGTAGCTCCGCCTTAGCAACTCATCAGGGGTATGGAGCTACGGCGAGCGACGTTCTTATAAGGCTGTTGCTAATGCATCCTCCCTCACCATAAATTAGCATAATGTGCCGATGACCTTTTGATCTATGTCAAAGAGTGATCTAAGAGCAGGGTGAAAGGTGTAAGGGTGGATCCAATCCGTGAACTAGTAGACTACAGAAAGTAAATAATGCTTGCCTGAACTGGGGAGCCACTACTTTCTGATAGATACAACAGTGATATGAGCAGTAAGTAGGCTGTGTAAAGCAAGAGAGTAATGTTTATGTTTAACATTTATATATATTGTTTTTAACTTCTCAGATTTCATCTGATAAGAGAAGCAGTAAAGTGTTGTACCGTGTTAGCCATGAGTAAAAGCAAGAAGTTTTGAATCAGGATGATACCATTTATTGGCTAACTTAGAGATGGATAAACAGTGAGCTTTCGTCCGACGAAGGCTTTTTATAAGTCGAAAGCTCACTGTTTATCCATCTCTAAGTTATCAATAAATGGTATCATCCTGATTCAAAACTTCTTGCTTCATCTGATAAGACACTGACAATTTGAATTACAGAATACCAAGGTTAGGTAGCTCATGGTGGCCCAGAACCAGCAGGGAAGTATTGGGGGCTTGATGTACGGATGTCTTTTTCTAACCAAACTATGTAACTATGTAAACAAGACTGACAAGCCCTCCCTGAAGCAAGGCTCACATCCAGAACCACTGGTGTATAGCAAGCCTATATCAATACATTTTAGAGAGCCACAACAACCAAACATGCAGACAGCCTGTTTGGACCAGTACTACAGAATACCCAGGTAGCTCATGGCTACTCAGAACCACTAGCAAAGTATAGTTGGCTAAAAGATACCAGAAAGCCCTCCTACTAAAAAGCAATGCTCACTATAGTTTACCTTCCTAAAGCAAAATTAATTTGTGATAATTCAGCTTGAAGTAAGCAACTGTGGTTTCCCATGATGCATCACTCCTGTACATGCATATTATCACTTTTTGCCCCTGAAGCCTGGCTCACATCCAGATGCGCCTATAGCTAATACATTTTACCCCAATTGCAGACAACCTGTTTCGGACTTTCTGGTCCTCATCTGTAAAATGTATAATGGGCTTGCTATATACCAGCGGTTCTAGATAGTGTTGGGCGAACAGTGTTCGCCACTGTTCGGGTTCTGCAGAACATCACCCTGTTCGGGTGATGTTCGAGTTCGGCCGAACACCTGACGGTGCTCGGCCAAACCGTTCGGCCATATGGCCGAACTAAGAGCGCATGGCCGAACGTTCCCCGAACGTTCGGCTAGCGCTGTGATTGGCCGAACGGGTCACGTGGTTCGGACCCGAACGCGCTCTGATTGGCCGAACTGTCACGTGGTTCGGGTAAATAAATACCCGAACCACGTCATATCTCCGCCATTTGTCTGTGGGTTTAGCTTTGGGTAGGCAGGCAGGGTAGTTCGCGCTCCAGCCACGCTAGCCAGGGTCCCCCCCAGTCATTGTGTGTCACTGCTGGGAACAGTAGTACACCGCTCGTTCAGCCACACTATATAGCATTCTGTGTACTGTTCTGTGTCTGCTGGGAACAGTGGTACACCGCTCGTTCAGCCACACTATATAGCATTCTGTGTACTGTTCTGTGTCTGCTGGGAACAGTGGTACACCGCTCGTTCAGCCACACTATATAGCATTCTGTGTACTGTTCTGTGTCTGCTGGGAACAGTAGTACACCGCTCGTTCAGCCACACTATATAGCATTCTGTGTACTGTTCTGTGTCTGCTGGGAACAGTAGTACACCGCTCGTTCAGCCACACTATATAGCATTCTGTGTACTGTTCTGTGTCTGCTGGGAACAGTAGTACACCGCTCGTTCAGCCACACTATATAGCATTCTGTGTACTGTTCTGTGTCTGCTGGGAATAGTGGTACACCGCTCGTTCAGCCACACTATATAGCATTCTGTGTACTGTTCTGTGTCTGCTGGGAACAGTAGTACACCGCTCGTTCAGCCACACTATATAGCATTCTGTGTACTGTTCTGTGTCTGCTGGGAACAGTAGTACACCGCTCGTTCAGCCACACTATATAGCATTCTGTGTACTGTTCTGTGTCTGCTGGGAACAGTAGTACACCGCTCGTTCAGCCACACTATATAGCATTCTGTGTACTGTTCTGTGTCTGCTGGGAACAGTAGTACACCGCTCGTTCAGCCACACTATATAGCATTCTGTGTACTGTTCTGTGTCTGCTGGGAATAGTGGTACACCGCTCGTTCAGCCACACTATATAGCATTCTGTGTACTGTTCTGTGTCTGCTGGGAACAGTAGTACACCGCTCGTTCAGCCACACTATATAGCATTCTGTGTACTGTTCTGTGTCTGCTGGGAACAGTAGTACACCGCTCGTTCAGCCACACTATATAGCATTCTGTGTACTGTTCTGTGTCTGCTGGGAATAGTGGTACACCGCTCGTTCAGCCACACTATATAGCATTCTGTGTACTGTTCTGTGTCTGCTGGGAATAGTGGTACACCGCTCGTTCAGCCACACTATATAGCATTCTGTGTACTGTTCTGTGTCTGCTGGGAACAGTAGTACACCGCTCGTTCAGCCACACTATATAGCATTCTGTGTACTGTTCTGTGTCTGCTGGGAACAGTAGTACACCGCTCGTTCAGCCACACTATATAGCATTCTGTGTACTGTTCTGTGTCTGCTGGGAATAGTGGTACACCGCTCGTTCAGCCACACTATATAGCATTCTGTGTACTGTTCTGTGTCTGCTGGGAACAGTGGTACACCGCTCGTTCAGCCACACTATATAGCATTCTGTGTACTGTTCTGTGTCTGCTGGGAACAGTGGTACACCGCTCGTTCAGCCACACTATATAGCATTCTGTGTACTGTTCTGTGTCTGCTGGGAACAGTAGTACACCGCTCGTTCAGCCACACTATATAGCATTCTGTGTACTGTTCTGTGTCTGCTGGGAACAGTAGTACACCGCTCGTTCAGCCACACTATATAGCATTCTGTGTACTGTTCTGTGTCTGCTGGGAACAGTAGTACACCGCTCGTTCAGCCACACTATATAGCATTCTGTGTACTGTTCTGTGTCTGCTGGGAATAGTGGTACACCGCTCGTTCAGCCACACTATATAGCATTCTGTGTACTGTTCTGTGTCTGCTGGGAATAGTGGTACACCGCTCGTTCGCCACTGTATAGCATTGTGCTCTGTGTCGCTGCTGGGAATAGTGGTACACCGCTCACCCGTCACTGTATAGCATTGTGCTCTGTGTCGCTGCTGGGAATAGTGGTACACCGCTCACCCGTCACTGTATAGCATTGTGCTCTGTGTCGCTGCTGGGAATAGTGGTACTGTATAGCATTTCTGTACTGCCACTGTACTGCTGCCAGTCAGCGTGTACTGTAAGGATAAGTGAAATGAGGAAGAAATCCGGTGAAAGAGGGAGGGGCAAGGGAAGAGGTGTTTCCCCTGACGGTTCACGTACAGGCCACAGGGGAGCACCCAAGAAAACCCACTCAATACCGCCCATGTTGTCCAGGACAACAACCCTCACAAATCCAAAAGAACAGGACCAGATAATTACTTGGATGACCTCTCAAGCGTCCAGCAGTGGGTTAAGCAGCACCAGCACATCACGCACGAGGTCCGAGTCCTCAGCCAGTTACAAGGAGCCAGTGGGCACAAAGCTGACACAACCGGCAGCGACACCACGCACACAACTGCCAGATAACCAGTCCGATGAATTACCTCAGGACACAATGGGGTATTCGCAGGAGCTATTCCCAGCCCAACAAACTTCCACCTTTCAAAGGTCAATGGAGGAACAGCCAGAAATGTTGTGCCTGGATTCACAACCGTTAACTGTGGGAAATGCACCGCGCACTGAAATACAAGGCGAGTCCGAAGAGGACTCGGAAACCCAAATCCCAGAGCAATTTGGGCAGGAGGGGTTGCAATTGCAGGAGGTCGGCCGACAAGATCTGGAAGACGACGTTGGAGTGTGCTGCGCAGAGGTTGTTGTGGGGAGCTCTACTCCACGGCGGTGGCCCACAATGACATATGACGAGTTTGAGGAGATGGAAGAGGAGGGTATGGACAATGTGGACAGAGACCCAGATTTTGTTTGTGAACGAGAACATCGCCGTCGTAGCAGCAGCACAGATGAGTCTGTTGAAGAACACACTGCTGCACGAGTTCGCCTTGTGCCACAAGGTAGGCGGCGCGCAATTTCAGGCACCACAAGCGTGGAAGTTCAAGTGAGAGGCAAAAGAGGAGCAAACAGAAATCGCCAGCAAGGAGGCAGGTGCTCCAAAGTCTGGGCTTTCTTTGAAGACTGCACTGAGGATGTTACCATGGCGATTTGCAAGGTGTGCAAGACCCGCCTGAGCAGGGGGAAAAATATTAACAACCTCTCCACCACCAGCATGAGCCGTCACATGCTATCCAAACATCCCACTCTTTGGGCAAACGCGTCAGGACAGGGTACCAGAAACAACACTGCCTCCCTTGGGTTCACCAGACTCACCACCAGACCCGCCTCAGCAGCAGCAGTAGCCCAGCCATTGCGTGGTTCACAACATTCACAAACATCAGACGACGCTGACACTGTCACTTTCCGGAGTAGTGCTCTTGAGGTCTCCCAGTGTTCATCAAACACAACAACCAACAGCCCTTCCGTGTGCAGCGCTACGGTTCAGTTGTCTGTGTCGGAGATGTTTGAGCGCAAGAGGAAATTGCCAGCAAATGACCCCCGGGCCGTGGCAGTAACAGCCAGCATAGCCAAGCTTCTGGCCTGCGAAATGCTGCCATATCGATTGGTGGAGACAAACAGCTTCAAGGGCATGATGTCAGTGGCCATCCCACGTTACGTGGTTCCCAGCCGCTACCACTTTGCACGCTCTGCAGTGCCTGAGTTGCATGAGCACGTGGTCAGCAAAATAACCCGAAGCTTGAAGAATGCCGTTGCCTGCAAGGTTCACCTCACCACTGACACCTGGACGAGTGCGTTCGGCCAGGGTCGATACATCTCCCTTACCGCGCACTGGGTGAACCTTGTGGAGCCTGGCAGCGATTCCTCACCTGCTACGGCACGGGTGTTGCCCACGCCACAAACAGCTGCACCGCCGTCCCTCCCACTGGATAACAGCAGCACCTACCTCTCTGACTCCTTCTCCTCCAACGCATCTCAAAGCTGTACCTCATCCGGAAACGCTAACCCAGCAGCAGTAGGATCGTGGAAGCAGTGCAGCACAGCTGTTGGCATGCGTCAGCAAGCGTTGCTGAAGCTAATCTGCCTTGGGGATAAGCAGCACACAGGGGAGGAAATTTGGAGGGGAATAAAGGAACAGACGGATTTGTGGCTGGCACCGCTGGACCTGAAACCGGGCATGGTTGTGTGTGATAATGGGAGTAATCTCATTCGCGCTTTAAGGTTGGCTAAGCTGACACACATCCCTTGCCTGGCGCACGTGATGAACCTAGTAGTTCAGCGGTTCCTGAGGACATACCCAGGCGTGCCCGATCTGCTGTTGAAGGTGCGTCGAGTGTCCAAACATTGTAGAAATTCCAGTACTGCTTCGGGGGCACTCGCCAAGATGCAGGAGCGCTTCAATCTCCCCCACCATCGCTTGCTGTGTGATGTCCCTACGCGCTGGAATTCTACGCTGCACATGCTAGCCCGCTTTTGCGAGCAGAAGAGTGCAGTGGTCCAGTACATGACGGCGCAGTACCGAGGCGCATCCGGCCAGCTGCCAAGCTTCTGTGGATCCGATTGGGCCAACATGTTGGACCTCTGCCAAGTCCTCCAAAATTTTGAGCAATCCACGTTGCTTGTGAGCAGTGACAACTCTTCAGTCAGCATTACCATACCACTGCTGTGTTTACTGAAGAGGTCGATGTTAAAAATCAAGGAAACAGCTGTCATGATGCAACTGGGGGAATCTGAAGGAGAAAACGATCAGCGTGATGGTACCAACATCAGGCCATCCGCCTCAGGGAACGCTGGCCCCAGCAGCTATGACGAAGAAGAGGAGGAGGAACAGCTGGAGTTGGAGCAGGAATTTCATGCCACCACTGACGAGGGCCAGAGCGGTGCACGTTGGACTTCCACAATTCAACGCGAATGGTCAGCAGAAGCAGACCAGGAGGAAGGTGACGACTATGATGCATCACAACAACTATCACAACGCTCACAAGAGGATGATGAGGATTCTGGTAGGACTCTGGCACACATGGCTCAATTCATGCTAGACTGCATTGAACGTGACCCACGCATTGTGCGCATTCTGGACAACACCAATTACTGGGTTTATACCCTTCTGGATCCACGGTACAAACACAATGTTCCAAAACTGCTTGAAGAAAGAGTCAGACAGGTCAAAATGGAAGAATACCAGCAGGCCCTTGTGGAGACTTTAGAGAGGAGATTGACATCCTCCCCCTCCTCTAGCCAGTTGTACGCAGACAGACTGACTTCCGCAAACCCAGGACGACCAGGAGGGCAGCAAACAACGCAAGCCGCAGCTAGTACCCAAAAGGGAATGGTATCGGCAGTGTCCTTGGAGTGGGAAAATTTTCTGACACCCATGCAGCCGCAGCCCACTGAACAGCAAGCGTGCAGATCCACCTCCAACACCGATCGCCTGGAGAAGATGGTCAAGGACTACATGTCAGATGGCGTAGCTGTGTCGAACCATCCATCTGCACCCTTCAACTATTGGGTATCGAAGCTAGACACCTGGCACGAACTGGCAATGTACGCAATAGAGGTGCTGGCTTGCCCGGCAGCCAGCGTTATGTCGGAACGCTGTTTCAGTGCTGCCGGAGGCATCGTCACAGATCGGCGTATCCGCCTCTCTACAGAAAATGCAGACCGTCTGACTCAAATTAAAATGAATCAATCCTGGATTGGAAATGACTACGCAACACTCCAGGACCCCAACCAAGTAACATGACCAATGAACATCTGGGATGGTGTTGCGTTTCCGGGCCCTGTTTATTGAACCTCTCATCTGTATTACATTTATGACTGCATGGCGGCAAAAAGCATTGCTGCTATATCCGCACGCTTTTTGTCCACATGCAAGGCCTGGGTTGTTGTGTCTCACAAAGCGTGGCCTTCTCCTCCTGCGCCTGCTCCTGTTCCATCACGTCTGCTGCTGCTGGGTTAGCGTTGCCGCGTGGTCCCTGTTTATTGAACCACTTATCTTTATTACATTTATGACTGCATGGCGGTACAAAGCATGCTATCCGCACGCTTCTTGCCCTCATGCAAGGCCTGGGTTGTTGTGTCTCACAAAGCGTGGCCTTCTCCTCCTGCGCCTGCTCCTGTTCCATCACGTCTGCTGCTGCTGGGTTAGCGTTGCCGCGTGGTCCCTGTTTATTGAACCACTTATCTTTATTACATTTATGACTGCATGGCGGTACAAAGCATGCTATCCGCACGCTTCTTGCCCTCATGCAAGGCCTGGGTTGTTGTGTCTCACAAAGCGTGGCCTTCTCCTCCTGCGCCTCCTCCTGTTCCATCACGTCTGCTGCTGCTGGGTTAGCGTTGCCGCGTGGTCCCTGTTTATTGAACCACTTATCTTTATTACATTTATGACTGCATGGCGGTACAAAGCATGCTATCCGCACGCTTCTTGCCCTCATGCAAGGCCTGGGTTGTTGTGTCTCACAAAGCGTGGCCTTCTCCTCCTGCGCCTGCTCCTGTTCCATCACGTCTGCTGCTGCTGGGTTAGCGTTGCCGCGTGGTCCCTGTTTATTGAACCACTTATCTTTATTACATTTATGACTGCATGGCGGTACAAAGCATGCTATCCGCACGCTTCTTGCCCTCATGCAAGGCCGGGGTTGTTGTGTCTCACAAAGCGTGGCCTTCTCCTCCTGCGCCTCCTCCTGTTCCATCACGTCTGCTGCTGCTGGGTTAGCGTTGCCGCGTGGTCCCTGTTTATTGAACCACTTATCTTTATTACATTTATGACTGCATGGCGGTACAAAGCATGCTATCCGCACGCTTCTTGCCCTCATGCAAGGCCTGGGTTGTTGTGTCTCACAAAGCGTGGCCTTCTCCTCCTGCGCCTGCTCCTGTTCCATCACGTCTGCTGCTGCTGGGTTAGCGTTGCCGCGTGGTCCCTGTTTATTGAACCACTTATCTTTATTACATTTATGACTGCATGGCGGTACAAAGCATGCTATCCGCACGCTTCTTGCCCTCATGCAAGGCCGGGGTTGTTGTGTCTCACAAAGCGTGGCCTTCTCCTCCTGCGCCTCCTCCTGTTCCATCACGTCTGCTGCTGCTGGGTTAGCGTTGCCGCGTGGTCCCTGTTTATTGAACCACTTATCTTTATTACATTTATGACTGCATGGCGGTACAAAGCATGCTATCCGCACGCTTCTTGCCCTCATGCAAGGCCTGGGTTGTTGTGTCTCACAAAGCGTGGCCTTCTCCTCCTGCGCCTGCTCCTGTTCCATCACGTCTGCTGCTGCTGGGTTAGCGTTGCCGCGTGGTCCCTGTTTATTGAACCACTTATCTTTATTACATTTATGACTGCATGGCGGTACAAAGCCTGCTATTCGCACGCTTCTTGCCCTCATGCAAGGCCGGGGTTGTTGTGTCTCACAAAGCGTGGCCTTCTTCTCCTCCTGCGCCACCCTCCTCCTGTTCCATCACGTGTGCTGCTGCTGGGTTAGCGTTACCGGTCCCTTTTCCTGGAACCTCTTATATGTATTACATTTATGACTGCATGCCGACAAAAAACATGTTACCTGTGCAAAGAAAACAGACATTTCCCGCATTTAAAAGACAGTTTTCCCTTTGAAACTTTAAAATCGATTTTCTCAAAAACTATAAGCTCTTTTTGCTAATTTTTTTTTCCTCTTGTACCCACTCCCAAGGTGCACATACCCTGTAAATTTGGGGTATGTAGCATGCAAGGAGGCTTTACAAACCACAAAAGTTCGGGTCCCCATTGACTTCCATTATGTTCGGAGTTCGGGTCGAACACCCGAACATCGCGGCCATGTTCGGCCTGTTCGGCCCGAACCCGAACATCTAGGTGTTCGCCCAACACTAGTTCTAGATGTGAGCTAGGCTTCAGGGGCATAAAGAGAAACTATGCATATTCAGGAATGATGCATCATGGGAAACCACAGTTGCTCACTTAGGGCTATATTCTATTCCAGGTGATAAGTAGCTTGCAGATGCAAGCTAATTATCACCTTGCCACATTGGTCCACTATCTGACCCATGACAACAGACAGTGGACCAATGGGGAGCCCCGGCTGGAGCTTCAAAGATGCTTCGCCGAGGCTCCGATAATAGTAATTACCTTGACACATACACTGTAATTACACCATCGGGAGACTTGCGGCGAGAGGTGGCGGGTGATTAGCGACAGTATGTAGATTGCCAATGAAGCTATGTGGGGGGCTTTCACAATGTGCGGCGGCCCAACTGGGAGCTAGATGCAGCGACGACAACATTCGTTAGCTGATTTAGACCTGCTCTTTGCACACAAATTCTTTCTGTTTTAAGAAGGCAAATTATACTGAAAAATGTATGAACTTATTAGAATAAAATAAAACACTTGAAAAATGAAAATGCTCATATATTGGTACCTGTGTTTTAGGAAGAGTACTGCAACTTGAGGTGGAAAGAACATCTACACTGCGTAAATATATATCTTGTACAAAACTTATGAATGAAACACAGAAAAGACCAGTTTTAACTTGATGTTGGCCAATGTATATGTTGTTTTTTCCTTTAAATTGAATTATTATTTCTTTATAGTAGTGAATCATAACATTATTTAAACCTGTGTGTGTAAAATAAAGTATAGGGTTGCCCATCACCACTAGCATATTTTGTTTATGAATTTCTGACCATTTGCTGGAATTCCTCATTATTACAAAATGATGGAAATCTCCAGAAAGGTGAATCTCTTATTGCATGACCTTCAGTACTATTAAGAAACATTGGAGTTTGGACAGAAATAAATAGATCATGAATGTTTTAGGATGGCTTGTAAGTTAATAATAATGTAGTCTAGAGAAAGAAGAAGAATAAACCTGGCATAAAAACAAGTGTATTTCCTTTTTAGAGGGTTGTGAAGATGCCAGGGGCTTGATTCACAAAGCCGTGCAAACTGTTTAGCACGGGTGTGCTAAACAGTTAGCACGTGAAGTGCCGTTCGCAGACTTTTGCATCCGCAAAGTGCCGCGATTCGCGCGATAGCTGACTTTTGCGTGCGCAAAAGTCCACGATCGCGATAATTGCTGCACTTTGCGCACGCAAAAGTCCGCGAACGGCACTTCATGTGCTAACTGTTTAGCACACCCGTGCTAAACAGTTTGCACAGCTTTGTGAATCAAGCCCAACTTTGTGCTGATGGCGTCTTTTATGCTGTCCAGCCTGTTGAGGGACCCCCGTATAAAAAAACTCAAGGGAAATAAGCTGTACCGGGTGGCCACGCTACTGGACCCTTGGTATAGGCACAAAGTGGTGGACATGTTACCAACTCACCTGAAGGCAGAAAGGATGCAGAACAAGCTGACAACTATGCTTTACAATGCGTTTAAGGGTGATGTGACAGCACAACGCAATAAAGGTACCACTGCCAGTAATCCTCCTCCCATGTCCACGCAGGCAAGGACAGGACGCTCCAGTGATCTCATGCTGATGTCGGACATGCGGACATTCTTTAGTCCAACGCCTCGCCTTAGCGCTTCCGAAGCCACCCTCCACCAACGCCTGGACCGGCAGGTGGCCAACTACCTGGCCTTAAGTGTGGATGTAGACACTGTGAGCAGCGATGAACCCTTGGACTACTGGGTGCGCAGGCTTGACCTGTGGCCAGAGCTGTCCCAATTTGCCATCCAACTTCTGTCTTGCCCTCCCTCAAGCGTCCTGTCATAAAGGACCTTCAGCACAGCTGGAGGCATTGTCACTGAGAAGAGAAGTCGCCTAAGTCATAAGTGTTCAATACCTCACCTTTATCAAAATGAATGAGGCATGGATTCTACTACTGCCCGCCCCAAGACTAAGTCAGTCCCCACACACAGCATCTCTGCCTGCACGCCGTGTGACTGCCTGCCCCAAGACTAAGTCGCTCCCCACACAGCACCTCTGCCCGCAGGCCGCTTGAATGCCTTCTCCGCCACCACCAACAGGGTCCAGGACTCCAGGTGGATTCCTGAATTTTTAAGGCCACTGCTAGCAGCAGCCGCTATACTAATGTTTCTGGTGCGTGTACATGCCTGCCTAATTTTTCTGGCTGCACTGCAGCTGCAACAACAAAACAAAAGGCATGTACGTGTGCCAATTCCCCTTTGTGATCATTACCTTGCTGCGGTGAAGGGGCTTGCGTATCACAATGAAGCAATGACCACCGGCTATATGAGTGTTTCGGGGGGGGGGGGGCACCCAAGATAATAAGGTCATTGCTTTATTGTGGACAGATCAAATATCATCAGCTGGACAGTCACTGTTGTTCTATCATTGAGCTACCACAGCCCGGCGACCATATGGGCTTGAAAACCGCCATCACCTGCACTCTGGGCATAGTGCGCACCAGTCCGGCATGGCCGTCACTACACAAACAGCTATTTGCGGTGCGTTACACAGTGAGTTTGGTCTGTCAGTGTGAAGAAGTAGTCTAATTACACTCCCTGATTGATGTATACACATGCAAGATGTTTTAAAGCATTTAGGCCTGCAATTTAGCATTCAATGTGATTTCTGCCCTTAAAACGCTGCTTTGCGTCAAATCCAGATATTTCCCCGGGACTTTTGGCATCTATCCCACTCATCCATGCCCCCCTCCAGGTGTTAGACCCCTTGAAACATCTTTTCCATCACTTTTCTGGCCAGCATGTGTGTGTTTCTAGTTTTCAAAGTCCGCCTCCCCAGTGAAGTCTATTGCGGTTCGCGAAAGTTCGCGCAAACCGAACTTTTGCAGAAGTTCGTGAACCCGGTTTGCGAACCAGAAATCAGAGGTTCAGGCCATCTCTAATGTAAATATTAGCTTATTTAGCTGTTATCTTTGGATTGTACATACCATAGAGTAGACTAGAGCTTAACCAATATAGCCCATATATAAACATACTGTATAACACACCCTGTGACTCCTACCACTAAAGGTGTATGTGTTTGTCTGTTTATATGTGTGTGCCCATATATGTGCTCTTCATTAAAAATCCCTGGACTATGTAAGTCCTTCCATTGGTATTTTTTTTTTTAATATCTTACAGTACCTAACATTTTTGAAGATATATTTAAATGAAACATTTGGGTCATGAACAAAATCAATGTTTCACGAAGCAAACTAGCAAAGTTATTGATGTAGAATGGTTTTAACCTCATCAGCTGTGGAGTGTATCTGGGAAAGGCAAAATAAAGAAGCCTTAGGCCACCTTTTTGTGACCTAATTTTTAAACGTTAAAGGTAAATGCATGCTGAATTTTCTAATAAATGCAAAGTACTACTCAAAAGATAATTACCAGTTTGAAATATTATATTGCTTTATTTTATTGAACCAGAGTCAGGTGACACTTGATAAGTATGCTGAGGTTTAAATGTTAATTTGTAGCATTTTGTTGTTTTGTTTTACGTGGGGAAAATCAGCATTTCATATCTATCTTCAAACATTGTTCTGAATAAATGTTTCACATATGATGCATAACTGCACTTTTTTATGTTGGAAGGCAAACTTGTATAAGTGTACTTTTTTTAAGGAAAATTGAAAAAACAAAACAGATTTCCCAGCTTTTCCATGTTGAGAGTTACACTATCAAAATAAATCTAAATTATTTATAATTCACTAAACTGTTTTGTTTCTTGCATTTTTAAAAAACAGGCTAAAGGAGACTTCTTAAAATAGTTCTGAAAAGTTGACACATAATACGCCTCAATTTACTAAATAGTTTAGACTAGTCTACTGATGGTTTATAGTCTACTGATGGTTTGGTGTAAATCAGTTGCATCAACAGGGAATGCGCTAATAATTACCAAATGTTTTAGACCTGTTTTTAGACCTGGTCTAAAACATTCGGTAATTAGGTCGGTAAAGAAGGCGAAATGATCAAAAAATGCAATTCAAAAATAGCTAGCTATGACTGACATTCTTCTCCTCTGATGAGCTCTCCTCTGGATACAATTAAACTCCTGCATAAATAATTCAAAAGGTTTCATCCTCACGTCTAAAATACCTCACAGAATTACTTTACCGACAGAAATCAGCTGGTCTAATCTCTGTCAAAAAAGTGGGCATTGGGACTCCTTGTTTGCCTTTGTGAATTTCATGTTTTGATCATTTCCCCTGCTTTACCGACCAAATTACCAAATGTTTCAGACCAGGTCTAAAAACAGGTCTAAAACATTACACCAAACCATCAGTAGGCTAAAAACCATCAGTAGACTAGTCTAAACTGCTTCGTGAATTGAGGCCATGTATGCTAATATGTCATATTAAAGTTACAGATTTATGAAAGGAAAACACAGGAAAACACAGCACTGGATCATATATCATCCCGATCCATTCTTATTGTACTTACAGGTAATAGAAACTATAAAAACAGTTTTAGCACAGCTTGGATTAGCCATTTATGGACAACATCTAACACTAAAGACAAACCATTCATAATTCACTGACCCAAGATATTCCTATTGACAGAACTCACTAGTGGCAATAAAAAATTTTTTTTTATATACTACATTCTTAAATTAATTACTCTCCCTCTAAAAATAATCTAAATAAGACATTTAGACCTGCTGTTATACTTTATACGTAATCGACAGTAATGAATAAATTATTGAACATATGAGTTATACAAAATGACTTGTTTAAATAAATCCTTCAAGTTTGAATATTTTAATAATAATTTATGTAACGTGTAGGTTTAACTGTGAGACTTAACTGAAAAAATGATTATTTTTTGGATGTTATAAAAAAGAAACCAGCATAGCCCCTCTCCGAGCCTTATTAACCCCTTTATCCACCATGCAGGCAGGACCAAGAAGGAAAATGTTTATAAACCAAGGGCTCCAACTCTGACCAGTTGCCACACACATGGCTTTTAACATCTGAGAGTACATTGCAAAGGGATATAGTAAAGCTCCCCCACTTACAAAGCTCTCTTATACCAATGAGAAGGACTATGTGTTATTCTTTAACCCCGTTGCCCAGTAACCCCAATAACTTCAACTACTAAAGCTTGCTGTCTGGGGGTAATTTTGGATTTTAAACTCTCATTTATACCACATGTCAACACATTAACTACCTCCTGCTACTTCCATCTCAAAAACTTTTCCAGAATATGTATCTTCCTCTCACAAGAGGCAACCAAAATTCTTGTACATGCTCTAATCATCTCCCGTCTTGACTATTGTGACACCCTACTCTGTGGTCTACCAAAAAGCAGACTGGCACCTCTCCGGTCACTACTAAACTCTGCTGCCCATCGAATCCACCTCTCTGTCAAATCCTCTGCGGCAGCCCCTCTCTGTCAATCTCTCTATTGGTTACAAATTGCTCAAAAGATCCAGTTTAAACGTCTCACGCTTGCATACAAAGCTCTACACAAGTTATCACCTCCATACATTTCCTCTTTAATATCCAGATACCTCCCCACCCAGATCCTCCATTCCTCACAGGGGACCCTTTTGTCCTCTAGCCTGGTCACCTCCTATCATTCTCCCATGCAGGACTTCTCACGGGCTGTCCCTCACCTTTGGAACTCTTTCCCTCAGCCAGTTCATCATGCTCCAAGACTGGAAACCTTCAAACATAGTTTGAAAACACACCTGTTCAGACAAGCCTATAATTTGCTATTGGTAGTACTAAAGGTTCACTGCCTCGCCCATTAACCCCTGTGTTTCCTTCCCTATTGTTTTCTCCCCACTACCTTCTAGACTGTAAGCTTGCAAGGGCAAGGACCTCCTCCTAGTGTTTTCTCATACTGCTGTAAACTACCATATGCACATGTAACAGCTTTAGAGACATCTAAAACTACACATTAACTATGTATGTACTTTTACTATCATATTAAACAGCTATTAGGAGAATATTTCCAAATTATTAACATGGGAGGAGTCAGCAAAACCACTATATGAATTACCTATATATGCAAGGCATGTTTAATATACAGTATAATTAATTATAAAATATGGTCTATCTTAAAAAGGCAACTCAAAGCTAAAGCAGAGGATTGTTTCCTCCCCACTACCCTCTAGACTGTAAGCTCGCAAGGGCAGGAACCTCCTCTTAGTGTTTTCCTCATACTGCTGTAAACTACCATATGCCTATGTAACAACTTCAGCTCAAACTACACATTAAAGGGGAACTGAAGAGAGAGGTATATGGAGGCTGTCATGTTTATTTCCTTTTAGACAATACCAGTTGCCTGGCAGCCCTGCTGATCCTCTGCCTCTAATACTATTAGCCATAGCCCCTGAACAAGCATGCAGCAGATCAGGTGTTTCAGTGGTTCAGACCTCTAAGTCTGATCTGACAAGACTAGCTGCATGCTTGTTTCTGGTTTTAATCAGATACTACTGCAGAGAAATAGACCAGCAGGGCTGCCAGGCAACTGGTATTGATTAAAAGGAAATAAACATGACAGCCTCCATATACCTCTCTCTTCAGTTCCCCTTTAACTATGTATGTACTAAATTTGTAGTTCTACTATTTAATGTCATGACTGTACAGTGTCTTGAATTTGTTTTGTACTATGTGCAGCGCTACGGACGATGTTGGCGCTATATAAATAAAATAATAACAATAATAGAGTGAAGTGAGTATTGGTATGAGGATTTGGACAAATCACTTCCCAGTGTTTGCTACTATATCCCTAAAAGATTTAATGCAATCTAAAGGTTTCTGGAGATTTAACAAGACTGTCTTATACTTACCTAGCTTTTACCATCATATTAAACAGCTATTAGGAGAATATTTCTAAAATAATAACATGAAAGGAGTCAGCAAAACCCCTATATGTATTACCTATATATGCAAGGCATGCTTTATATATATTTAATTATAGTCTTTCTTAAAAAGGCCACTCAAAGCTAAAACAGAGGATCTGTTATCGCAAATTAAATCTTTAGAACATAGTGTTTATAGTAACAAGGATCAAACTTTACTGTCCCAATTAGAATCTCTTCATCGTGGCTTAAAAAACCCTCCATTCCAGCAGTATGATAAACAGCAATCTAACCTTAAAGAAACACACTACCTTGATAGGAACATAGCAGCAAGGAAAATGGCTTAAAAATGTAAGGAAAAAATAGCTCAAACAATTCTGCAGATGAAATATCTAGTTAAAGTGGATCCGAGATGAAAAACTAACTATAACAAGTGACTTGTCTATATATCTTATCTAAAGTTAAGATAATTTACACAGCAAATCTAGCTGCAAACAGCTTCAACAGTATATGATTATTTCCTCCTGTGATACAATGAGAGCAGCCATGTTTTGATTGTGATCACTACACAGGCAAGCTGCTTTGCATCTCCACCCCTCAGCCTGTGAAAACTTCACTCTCCTCTCCTCCTCCCTCCTCTCCTCTGCCTCTGAAATCTCTTGCTACTAACTCCTCCTCCTCCTGCCCAGACTGAGCTCCCATAAACCCTTGCTACATGGGTCTCAGGGTGCCTAGGTGCTGGAGTAGCTGTGGGCAAGGCTTGTTGTTTATAGGGAATTAGGGTATTAAAACAAAAAAAAAGTATTTGGCTTGAGAAATGCTCTATATAAACTATATGAAAGGAACACAATTATGCAATGAGAAAAAGTTTATCTCTGATCCACTTTTAGGCTGCTTTCACAGTGGGACGTTACAAGTGCACGTTAGAGCAGCCTGTAACGCAGCCCAACTCCCAGTAATGAAAAATCAATGGGCTGTTCACAGTGCCCACGTTGCGTTACAGTGTAACGATGCACGTTCAATGAAGGTGCAGCATGCTGTGCGTTATACGCGGGTTTAGCTGCGTTAGACTGTTGGCACATGCTCAGTAATGTTGTTTTTTTGTTTTTTGAGTGCAGGAGAGGAGGAGGGGAGAGTCCGCTATTGTGCATAGCCACATGGCTAATTAATATTCACTGCACTGCAGTGTTTACTTCCTGGAGTGGCCGCTTATTGGCTGGTGGGACCACGTGATGCGGAGTGTTCCAATCACGTGGTCTCCACAGTCTTTTGACGCATGCGCCGTTTTTGTTTTATCACTATCAAACGAAAATGGTGCACCAAGAGCCGCATAACGTGGCTCTATGTAGCATCCACCTTTAGCACCACCATGCGTTGCGTTAGGGGAACGTTATGCGACCTTAACGTCCCCTGACCTTAACGTCCCCTGTAATTTTTTGCTTAATTATGTATTATTTTGCATAATTTTGTGCTGACTTGCTAGCAGTTAATAGAAAAGCCCCCATACATGCTATTGTCATTAAAATTTCCATGTATGTTAAGGGGAATAGTGGGGGGAAAGAAAAAACAATGTTTTTTAAACTTAGCAAAATGTAATTTTACAGAGTTAAAAAAATAAATTTTCCTTAGAATTTTTAAAATCAGTTTTCTCTAAAACTACAAGATCTTTTTGAAAAATGTTTTTTTTTATATCTTCCCACTATTTCTCTTACCATACATTGCAATGCCAATAGCATGTATGCACTAAAGATGTGCTCACTTTGAGCTCTCTCCCTTTTTGTTATTCCAGTACAGCCTGAGCCACACCAGAGGGCATAGAGATTACACCTGATCGCACTGTATAGATAAATACTCTATCCCCAACCACTGCTATAATAGCATGTATGGGGGATTTGCTATTAACGGCTAAAGTTAGCACAAAATTATATGTAAATTATGCAAAATGACATGTAATTGCAATATTATGGTTCCTGATTATGGTTACAAATGAATTTAATTATGGCACCCCTAACTGCCATGTTTAACAAAGTAGCAAAAGTTGGGGAATTCCCAAAATAATTTTTGACTGCCACCATAGTTTGAATTCATAAGAAGACGGGAAACCCCATAGATCCAGGTAGTTACAGTACAGCATGGTAGCCCTATATTCAGGGGCGTAGCAATAGGGGTTGCAGAGGTAGCGACCGCATCGGGGCCCTTGGGCCATTGGGGCCCCATGGGGCCCTTCCTAAACCAAAGTAAAAGCTTTTTTTTGTTCCTCTGGTGGTAATAATCACTTCTATAGAGGCTTTGAATGGTAGTAATCATTAACACACGGTTCCCCATCCCCTTCTTGCACCTCTAATACTGTAGATGACCTTGGCAGGTTTTGTTGCGCCGTATCAAGTGTTATGTATAGAGTGCTTGGGGGGGCCCCCAATGTTAAACTCGCACCGGGGCCCCGAGCTCCATAGCTATGCCACTGCCTATATTGCTACTAAACACGGACCTGAAGCTTATGCGAAGGTAATTTTAATATGGTGGCACCTCTACTTCCTCAGATGATCCACCCTGACCTGGTTGGGGTTGTGAGAGGGAGAGTTACGAATGATGGCACATGAAGAACCTTGACTTTATTACACAAATTGGAGGCCTGTCGGGTGAAAATTTACATATATACCCAGAAACTGCAGTGCATTTCCTGCTGGGGTTTTTTAGTTGTCAGTACACAAATAATAAAAAAAGAGAACAACCTCACAAAATAAAAGATAACGACCTCAAAAAATAAAAGATAACAACCTCATAAAGGGTATAACTATCAATAAATCCAAATCTAAAATAGGATTACTTGCTGGCAACGTTATTCTGACCTTTCAAAACCCAGAATCCTCTCTACAAGCCCTAAAAGCAGAACTCCTTCTCAAAAGGATCTTCCTTTAAATTAAATAACAAAACGATTATCCTTTTAACTTATCCCCCTCACAGGTTTCTAATGTTACACATTGCCCAGCAAGCTTTTACTAGAAACGCTATGCAAAATAGAATTGTGCCTTCTTAAAACAGATATTTGCGATTATTCAAGTTGGAATGAACATATGTGGCCTCCAACAATACATCACTGCTAAATATGCAAATTGACCCTCCAGCACCTGCTGAAATGCAATGATGTTTAAGCTTTAAAATGATTTTACTACCACAGTTATTATGGCTGTTTAGGAATCTCTCTATTGCAGTTCCTAATTCCCCCCCCCCCCAAAAAAAACTCCAAAAAATGGTAAGCAGGTATATATGTGCTTATATGAAACCCAGGATATTGTTTTTGTTGTTGCATACTTCTGAACTAGGACTGGATTGCCAGATCTAAAAAGCTTACTATCGAGCCACTATTCTGTATCAAACACTCTCTATATGGCATTGAGCCTTTACCAAAACATGGATAAGACTTGAGCAAGATGATCTGCCCCATACATCTTATAAATTATATCTAGAGACTCTTATCCTGGGATATAAATTTTGTCATACCTAATCCAATTATACCAATACTCTTTTACTAGTCCAAATAGTATTGCTGATTTCTGTTCTAATTTCCTCCTTATAACTGGTTACAGATAATATTTCCTTGATTAATTGGAAAACTAAATGGTTAGATACTATTGATAGACTTCACAGGCACTACCTTTTAAACCTTTTCAGATCTACATTCAGAATTTTGCATCCCCAAGAATATTTTTTTCTATAAATTCCTCCAAGTAAGGCTCTATTTCCATCATAATAATTATACCCCCTCAAAATTTCCATTGCAAATGCAAAGTTATTGTTGAAACAGAAGGCTCATCAGACAGTCAGTACCTAAATGGCAACTAAGGAAGTGGCAGCAGATATTCAGTATAAATAAAATTACACAGGAAGACTGGGAATTGGCAGGTGAATCCTGTGTGGCACACCTTGAAATAAAAAAAATGGTTTGGCATTGCTATTTTACATGTAATAAAATAGCAAGATTTTCACCATCAGTTCTCCCTGATCGTTGGAGGAATTGTAGTCAGAAAGGTATAATTAAACATGTTTTTTGGTACTGCCCTGGTATAAGAGCCCTCTGGAAACAAGTAGAAAACTGCCTTCAAAAACTTTAAGTAAAACTCTCTCCACACTTGGCCCTATTTCACCTCCACGTAATCATCAATATGCCCGAACCTCTACAACTTTAATTGCAAAAAAATTGGAAATCTTTCTACAGTAAGTAATTCGCAGGTTAGAGTTCTGTCTCCATGCTGAAAAATCCTTGGCGATCAGACTAGACTCCCTACCATCCTTTCTATGAAAAGATGCCCATTGGCCACTAATATTCCCAGAAACCAAACTGTTTACTAATACCTAGGTTTAGCACAGGCTTCAAACCCACCAAAAGAGCAGTTGGGTCTCTAGATTCCCCCCTCACTACAAACCCTACCTGAGTTCAATAGGTTAACCACTTCAGCCCGCGGGTTGTTTTCACCTTATGGACTAGAGGAATTTTCACATTTCAGTGCTTCTCCCATTCATTCCCCAATAACTTTATCACTACTTCTCACAACAAAATGATCTATACCTTGTTTTTTCCACCACCAATTAGGCTTTCTTAGGGTGATACATGATTTTTGTATACTCCAGCCCCCAGCATTCTGAAGTATGTTGACCCGGTCCTCGACCCAAAACGTTTGGGGACCCCTGGTCTAGAGCTTAGACAGGAGGTTTGAAAATGCTTTGCCAGGCTCCTTGTATTGCAGAGCGATGAAGTTCCGGCAAGGGGTGGTGGATGCTTGCAATGGTGCCGGTTTCAGCGCACAGGTAGCAATGGTGCTGGGAGGTAGCAACATGCAGTGGCAGTAGTCCAAAAGTTTCACCCCGCCTCATGAGCGGGCCGGCCCTGTATATACTTCACCTCCTCCTGGGCATGGGAGGTAGGAATGTGCCCTGTAAGAATCTGTACGTTGGTTGCTATGGGCAACAACACTACACCTTTGTTCGGCACCATATCACAGGAAGTGTGACAACTTGACTCTCATCACAGCAAGTAGCATAGGAGATAGAACTTCTTAGGCGTCATCACAGTTTCAAGGAGTTTATTCAGTAAACAGATATACAGATGCTCATCCCTACACAGCGAAGCAATTGTTCTGTAGTAAGTCCTCTTGCGTTACAGCTCTTGGTTCCATTGCATGGCAACCAGGTTTTCTCTTATGTTCCATCTATACTATGTAGCCCGTAGGCCTATATAGAGCATACAGTTAGATAATATTACAATACATTACAAATAAAAGTAAAGGGTGGAATTCATCAGCCAGCCATCAGAAGAAGCAACAGTATTCAGAAGTGCCTCTCTGGAACCCCTCAGCTGCTTTAGTACCAACCACTAAAGAGTTAAATGTGACATCTTCTGAGCAGGAACTTCATCGCCTGCTATTGGCTGATAAAACCTTGTGATATAATGACAGGCACGGTCTTTACTGCGCATGCCTGAACTGTCACCTAGTTCTAAGACCATTTGTTTAATGTTCTTGTGAGAATATTTTCATAACGATGGCTCATATTTATGTTGTTCGTCGCCAGCTAGTCTGGCCTCTATACTGGATATCTCTGATACAGCCTTGGGTGTTCCCTTATCACACTGTTCTTCAGTGCTTCTAGAAATACTCTTTAAAGGCATACTCTGCAAATCAAGTCTTTTAACTAACCTCAGTTAAAGAAACCGAGGCCTACAAATTCAATCATATAATATTTAAATTCTAACACGCCCCCTGTCCATTATATGAATAAGGGCTTTGCAGGAGACGGGGATGCTTTGTCAACCCTCTTTTACAGAGCCCCCCATATCATATGGACTGGTATATCTTAGTATGAAGGGCCACCATATTTAGGGGGGAAAATGCCCCTATGGGCCTACGGATCCTGGAGATGCTTCACATGTCATCCTCCTCCATCAGCCTGTTCTAGCACTAAGACCCCCCAAAAGCCGATTGACATAGACCCGCTCATGCTCTATTGGAAAAAGCTACAGGCGAAGTGCGTCTGTACTTCGGAGGCCACATAGCTGGATCCGTTTGGCTGGGGAGGATGGGGGGAGCCTTTCCAGGATACAGAGGCTTCCCCATCTCACAGTAAGTGTCCCAAATGGGGTACAGGTTTGCTTTGCCTCCATACTGGTCATTGAACAGACAAAAGTACAAAAGTCTGAAATTGCTAAGGATGGTTAAACAGAAGGAGTTGGTTTCATTTTTATGATTTCTGTGATCCATTAAGTTTTTTTGTAAACACTGTAAGTTGTATACAGTGGTTTCCAGACTTTTTTTTTCTTTAATCCACCCACTCTCGGTAAAAAAAATAAATGAAAAAACAAATAAAAGAAAAATAGGTGTCCACCTCAAGAACAGCTTGCCATGCACAATACAGCGGTTTGCAAAATTTGCAAACCACACATTCATGGCGAGCTTCTTTGACTTTAATAGCAGACGAACTTCTAAAACCTTCAGGGTATCTCTGAAGTCACAATTTCTTTAACCACTTGAGGACCCACCCTTTACCCCCCTTAAGGACCAGCGCAGTATTCTGTGATCTGTGCTGGGTGGGCTCTGCAGCCCCCAGCACAGATCAGGCAGCACGCAGAGCGATCAGATCGCCCCCCTTTTTTCCCCCCTATGGGGATGGTGTGCAGGGGGGGTCTGATCGCTCCTCTTGGCTGGCATGTTGCGGGGGGGGGCACCTCAAAGCCCCCCTCCGCGGCGAAATTCCCCCCCTCCCTCTCCTACCTGTCATCCCCGGTGATCGGGGCTGCACAGGACGCTATCCGTCCTGTGCAGCCAGTGACAGGACGTCCCCTGTCACATGGCGGCGATCCCCGGCCGCTGATTGGCCGGGGATCGCCGATCTGCCTTACGGCGCTGCTGCGCAGCAGCGCCGTACAATGTAAACAAAGCGGATTATTTCCGCTTGTGTTTACATTTAGCCTGCGAGCCGCCATCGGCGGCCCGCAGGCTATTCACGGAGCCCCCCGCCGTGAATTGACAGGAAGCAGCCGCTCGCGCGAGCGGCTGCTTCCTGATTAATTAGCCTGCAGCTGGCGACGCAATACTGCAGCTACCACTTTGCCGACGCGCGTTATGAGTGCGCGGTCGGCAAGTGGTTAAAGAAGGTGTAGAAAGTGTCAGAAAACTGGACAGTGCCATGGCAGAAAGGGATCAATGGAGAATTATTCACCCACAAATATAACTCTTTTTTAATGGTCTTTAACCATTTGCAGACCGTCTCAGTTGAAATCTACGTCTTGCATGTGCCAGTGCGGATCGGACAGGACGTAGATGTCAATCATCCTGCTGTGCAGTCATGCCGCTCCCGCCGATTGCACCATTTTCTCCCTGCCGCAATACACTTGCTTTGCTGTCTCTATGGCGGCAGAGCTCTGTGAGCCGGCAGGAGCTTTTTTCATTGGCTCCTGGCGCTGTCATCAGTGTAAGCCAATCCCATTGACTTACATTGATTGACAGGGTCAGGAGCCAATGAAAGCGGCTCCCGACCGGCACACAGCCCTCTGCCATCATAGGGACGGCAGAGAGAGGGACCTGCGGTGGGGACATAACGGCGTGACCGGCGGGAGTGGCAGAATATTGCAGTGATTCATTGGGAGGCAGTGTTTTACCATACTATGTATTGAAGACACTGGGAACTTCTAGTTAGCAATAGGAGAATGAATCCGTTAGCTCCTGAATGGATGCAATTGAATGTATGGTAGATAATAAGCATGCCTGACATTGCATTTAACCACTTGAGGACCCACCCTTTACCCCCCTTAAGGACCAGCGCTGTTTTTTGTGATCTGTGCTGGGTGGGCTCTGCAGCCCCCAGCACAGATCAGGGTCTATGCTAAGCGATCAGATCGCCCCCCTTTTCTCCCCCCTATGGGGATGATGTGCAGGGGGGGTCTGATCGCTCCTGCTGGCTGTATTGTTGCGGGGGGGGGGGGGGGCACCTCAAAGCCGCCCTCCGTGGCGAAATTCCGCTTTTCCCTCTCCTACCTTGCCCCCTGGTGATCAGGGCTGCACAGGACGCTATCCGTCCCCTGTCACATGGCGGCGATCCCCGTCCGCTGATTGGCCGGGGATCGCCGATCTGCCTTACGACGCTGCTGCGCAGCAGCGCCATACAATGTAAACAAAGGAGACATACGTCTCCTACGTTTACATTTAGTCTGCGAGCCGCAATCAGCGACTCGCAGGCTATTCACGGAGACCCGCTCCGTGATCTGACAGGAAACGGCCGCTCGCGCAAGCGGCCTTTCCTGATTAATTAGGGAGGCACCTGGCGACGCAGAACTGCATCACTGGTTCTCCAGCTACCACTTTGCCGCCGCACGGTATGAGTGTGCGGTCGGCAAGTGGTTAAGGAGAAGAATCCAGTGTGTTTATTCTGACTTTTAAGCTACCTTTGAATGGATGCCTGCCTGTTCCCTGTGTTCTGCACGGTGATGCATCCTTTGAGCAATAACTATCAACACGATACATAAGAACATAGATGGACTGATCAGGAAAGAGCTGTGAGAAATCCCATCCTCATGATTATCCTCATGTGTGAGCTAATATTAACAGTGTGGCTGTGTTCTCATTGTTTCAACTCCTTGGAACTTTGACTGTATTGGCAACAGTTGCTAAGCGGGAGGCGGAGTGGAAACAGGGGCATTGTATATAAGGGAGAGTAAACACGCCCAGTTTCACATCCTGACGAATCGCCTGTGAGGGGCGGGAAACGTGTCAGTGGGCGGAGTCCAAGTGTCATGGTCACGTCATACCCGTGCCAGCTGATGAAACAGCCTTTGGAGCTTTAGATGTGCTGCTCCGGCGTTGTGCCGCCATTACAGGCTGAACAGTGTGAACTATAAGGCCATCAGGAACCGGGTGTTATGCGCAGCGCTGAGATGCTGATCCGGCAGGGTACAGCCAATACTGCTGTCACAGTTTGCTGAGAGAGACCTGGTTAACGCGCAACCTGAATTTCATTCCGGAAGCTGGACTGCTCATCCCCATATCGGGATTCCGCCTGACATGGATATGAAAGTGGGTACCCACTCAACACGTTGCGATGAAGGTGGTAAGAGTGACTTTCCTCTGCTGAGAATAACTTTATCCCTGAGGTGATAGTCTAGCGCATTACATCGCTGCTGTGCAGGTGGACTTACTGCCCCCTATGGGGAGTGTACCTTCAAATATCACTGTATCCAGAGGATTAAGGCAACGCATGGGCGCCATTGTGTGTATGCGTTGGTGGACGAATGATGCCGGCTTAGATCAGATAGGAATATGATTAAAGCATTGAGCATGAATTCATGACATTTGGACTTTCAGCGAGTTTTTACTGGCATTTTTAGTGAAGCTGATCCTTGCATGCAATCAAGCTATATGTTGTGTCATTGGTGTTTTTTGGTAATACATTTTCTACTATCTGACAAAATGTATCATGAACCCTAGCCTCTATCTGTATAATAGTGTTTTACCATACTAGCAGTCTCTGGTCCTTAAGAGGGCAGAGACTGCTGGTACGGAAATGGTTAAAAGAGATGCCAATGGCCACAAACTTTAGCGGTCAATAGCGAAGCCCCCATACATGCTAAGACCACCAAAATTGCAGAGTCCAGACTCTTTTAAATATTTTTAGTCCAGAGTAACCATTTTGTGTTTTAAAATACCGAGTATGCCATGTTGCCCTTATTGAAGCTAAGCTCCTTCTCTTTAGTCCACAGTAGCTATTTTGTGTTGTCATCCATTTTGGTTAGAGGTGGCATGTGCAGGCATGTTTTACAAGGATTTGACACCCAGCTACAATTACAACCAAATCTAAATTGCAGTGTGTTAACTAATGAATATAAAGAATAATAAACCTGTGTCATACAGTCAATGTGTGAAATAGACCAAAAGGCAATACCAGATATAATATGGTTTTCATGAATAAAATCAGTATTAGAATAAAATCAATATTAGAAACCCAAAGCTGTACATTCGTAGAGCTGTGCAGAAAGCCTATTCAGACTGGTTGAATGAAGAAAATACAGTACATACATACTGTATAAGCTGGTGGGAAAAAAAATCTCTTAAAAGAAACTAGTTGTTGTCACTGACATATTCCACAGCACTTTGCAGAGTACACAGTTACATTACTATCTCAGATATAGATTTCTCAAGAGAATATGAATGGGATTTAATATATATTAACAGTCCTAGTTAAATTCATCTAATTATACCTGGGCTGGAGGTATATATATAAAAGAGTAGGCAAAGTTATAGCTAGTGAACTTGAACACATATTTTACAACCATGGACAGGTTCCAAGAAAACTTTAAACTGATCACTGAATAGAGTTTCTTAGCAAATAAATGAGACAAATTTGTGCTGACTTTGAAATACAGTACTTTTTTTTTTTTTACTTCAAACCGTGTCAAAGCAGCAGTTAAGGAGCGATTTAATCGCACACTGAAGACCAGAATGTTTCTTTATCTAAGACACCAGAACTCTTTCAGACACATTGACATACTCCAAGGCCTTTTACATAGTTATAATCAAACCTTTTGCAGAACAGTCTACTATAAACTTGCTGACGTGACACAACAGAATTCTTTACAGATCTGGAGAAACATTTACAAGGAGTGTACAACTATTAAAAAGAGGCGACCTTCTCTAAAAATTGGTGATCACGCCAGGGTTGCCTGCTGTAAGAGTATATTTGTAAAAGGTTATGAACAAACACACACAGATGAAATATTAACTATTAACAGCCCGAAACCCATTTAAAAATGGGCTCTAGGCCACCCTCACATCCCATCTCCCCTCCCACCCGTGATCGCCGCCACTGGCTGCATGTCAGCGCGCATTCACGTGCACCCCCTGATCTGTCTGTGCTTGCACATGCCTGCCCCCTGGCCCCGTCCTCCTTCTGTCCCAACTGCTGCCAGTGCTACACATGTGCAATAGCACAAAAGCACGGACATAGGGACAGGAGAGTAAGCAGGGACACAGGGGTTTTATAGTATAGGATGATATGTTATAAACACTGAAAAAGTCAACTAATTAACTAGTTAACAACTAAGGTTTTTTTTCCCTTTAGGACCAGAGCAATTTTCACCTTTCAGTGCGCCTTGTCACGGAACAGCCGTGAGAAATGCAGGCAAATCGGGAAGAACCATGCAGTCAGTTTTCTGATTGCCTCCTGGTTAGATTGCGCAGTCATTGCAGTGATCAGAATGACATTTTTTTTCTTTTAAAAGACCACTTTGCTCCCCTAACACCAAATGGCCAGGGCCATTCAGACACCTTTTCAGAGAATTTTCCCAGGCACCCAGCTGTGTTAAGGACCCCCATAAATCAAGTTTCCACACCTCTGGGCTAGCAGAAGCTCATAAAGTGGATCTTATGGCCCGTACTCACGGGCAGCAAATGTTGCCTGTCGCCAGCACACGTGAGCGTGTGGGCGACAGGCCGGCGACAGCTCCTCGCCAGGTCCCTCCGCGTACACACGCGGAAGAGGGACCAGCGGCGAGGCGGAAGCTGTCGCCGACGTTCCTCCTCCCTCCGCCGGAAGCTCCATATACTTTAATCGAGGTTGCTGTCGCTAGTCCGCGTACTCAGTTGCGGCGGAGGTGCGGCGGCGACTGTCGCCATGCGATTGAAACTTTCAATTGCATGGCGACATGAGCGACGGGCGACAGTTCGGGGTGCGCGCGCGTGCAACGGCCCATACTCACGGGCGACCTGTCGCCGCAACACGCGCGCGCCGCGTGTTGAGGCGACAAAAGTCCCTCGTGAGTATGGGCCATTATGGCCCATACTCACGGGCAACTAAACTGCCTGTCGCTTGCACACGGGAGCGTGTGCGTGACAGGCCAGAGACAGCTCGTCGCCAGGTCCCTCCGCATACACACGGCGGAGGGACCTGGCAACTGATGCGGCGGAAGCTGTCGCCCCTCCCCCCGCCAGAAGCGCTGTGTATTTGTTATTATGTTGCTGTCGCTAGTCCGCGTACTCACGCGGACTAGCGACAGTTGCTGCGGAGTTGCGGTGGCGACTGCCGCCAGGCGATTGAAAGTTTCAATCACCTGGCGACATCAGCGACGGGCGACAGTTCGGGGTGCGCGCGCGTGCAACGCCGCATACTCACGGGCGACCTGTCGCCGCAACACGCGCGCGCCGCGTGTTGCGGCGACAATTGTAGCCCGTGAGTATGGGCCATTAGTGTAGCTGATCTGGCACCATTCCCAGCAGGAATTGCCATGTGAGCTCTGAGCTGAGGAGTTGAAAGGACCAGCAATCTCTCCAGCTGGCAACTTTAAACTCCTGCTGAACTGTTATTTATAAGATAATTCATAAACTGCTATATTTGTCATATTTCCTGTGTTGCAAAGGTGCCAGGCCCTTCAAACTCGCAGAGTGTGTCGAACATTACCTGGTACTGGTACTAAGAAGATTCCAGAACAATTCGAGTTATGGGCTGTCAGTGAGACAGATTCAAAGTACCCTGCTGATACCACAGGGGCCCTGCCCCTCGTGTTTTGTATCATTGTGCTGGATAAATCCTGACTGACCTGAAAATGTTATTAAATCTGCCCTGACCTGTACGGTTCTGTGAGATAGAGCCCATATATGTTTAGGTATGTGTAATGATCTGCTCAGCTGTCTGCACAGGCAGACAGCTTTTTGTCCATTCTTTAGGTCTGAGTCCTGCGGGTCTCTGGAAAAGAGACCTGTCTTTGAAAGTTTCAGAGTTGCTCTGCTGGTGAGGAATTTGCATACACATGTCATGCAAATTGCCTAGCTGCTTCCTCTATGGCTTGCAGTATAAATGCCTTTTGCTCCCAGAATTCCTGGCTGGTCATGATGGTTTGTTCCTGCTAACTCTCCTGAAGTATCAGCCTTGCTATTCTTTGCTAAGATTATCTTAGAGTAATTCCTGGGGACTGCACTAGGCATCCCTTCTAGTGCAGTCAGGTTGTATTATCTGTTTGCCTTGTACTGTCTCTCTGTTGCGATTGTCTTGTCACCAGCGGCGGTCGACAGTAATTCGTTCTGTCTGTCTGGGAGTGTAGGCCAGAGCTGCGGTTGCTACTGGCTGCTCCATCTGTCTGGATCGCATTCGCCCTAGTGGTAGTGGCAGTGCTTCCTTCTGTATTCTGCCTTAGGGGTGCTAGCCAGAGCAGCAGTTGCTACTGGTAGCCCCATCTGTTTGTTTGTCTGGATTGCATCCGCTCTAGCAGCAGTAGCTGCGGGTCCTTCTGTGCTCTGTCTGGGAGTGTAGGCCAGAGCTGCGGTTGCTGCTGGCTTCTCCTTCTGTCTGTCTTGTTCGTGTTTGTGTTTCATTGGTTAGTTAGGGTGGCACGCTTATCACTGGGCGCCTAACGTGCGGTGATCGTGTCTTAAACGCGTTCGCTGTTGCGAATGAGTGTGGTGTTCGCGTTTAGCTAGCGTTTGTTATTTTCCTTGATGTTCTGATCGTTGTTATTCGGTCTTGTGTCACTTTTGGCAATCACCACTCTTGCGATTGCATTCCCACTTCGGTTCCGTTGTTGTGTGTTCACCGTCGCTGGGTGGTGACTAGATTGGTAGACACACATACATTCTGTCTCTGTGCTCTCTCTCTTTAAGGGCTATCTTGCCCTGCATTGCTTCAACTCATACAATTCCCATCTGGCATCTGTGGACGTGCAGAGGCTGTGCTTGTCTGCACGCCACAGCTCCATCTGCCGGTGGGAATTGCCCTTTACAGGTGCATTGCACCCAAGCTGGGTTCTATCAAATTACACGCTTGTGGAGGATTTCTGCAGTGTCAGCGCGCATCTTGTGTGCTGACCACGGAAATAATTCCCCAATTGTTACAGTATGATTTTCTGTCTCCAGGAGAAGGGGGGTGGCTCATCTCAGGTTCTAAGGGAGTGTGTGGTCCCCACCCTCACTCCTTCTTACTGTGTCAGGAGTACAAAGATGGCAGAGTACCCAAAATCGAGGTCCTCCACTTTGAAACATCATCACGATTATATCCTTGCCAGCCTGAGGACATGCTGGCATCCGTCTTGTTTGGACTTTGATGCTGAGTCCCCTGACTTTGAAACCAAGGACTTAGCCATTTATTTTCCAAGCGGACATTTTCACCCAACTTAAGTATTTATTTATTTTCTTCCCTTTTTATTTTTTATATTGGCTTACCTGTCTCTATAATTGTTATTTTTAATGATTTTCTGTATATATTAATTATTTATATTGCATTTAGAAATAAAAGACTTCTAAAAGTAAATTATCTTTCGGCTACGCCTACTATTCAGCCACACAGAATGAATCCTAGCTTTCTGAAGAGTCGCTACTACGGTTCATAGCTAGATAAGATAGAGTGTGTTTTAACCATTTTATCCACAGGTCTTCAAATCAGTTAAAGTAGGCCCTCTGCCCTTCTGCAGAGGTGGTGGCAGTTTTATACCCTGAAATAGTGTTTAATTTGTGTTACTGTAACTCACAAGCTCTCCTCTAGCCTGTCTGCTGCCAAAATTCCAATGGTTTCAGCTCATCAATTGCGTCCACGAGATTGTATGGTCTGTGTGCTGAAACCGATTGGAAGGCATTATGTGGTCCGGCCACCAGGGGACGTGCGACACACCTCCCTTTCTTTCACCAAAACTTTATCACTACTAATCACAACAAAATGATCTATACCTTGTTTTTTTAGCCACCAATTAGACTTTCTTTGGGTGGTGCATGCTAAAAATTGTTTTTAATGCAT